>NC_061489.1:21361296-21964629 GCF_022539355.2 Hippoglossus stenolepis | reverse complement strand
CAGAGTCGTTCCTCATGTGTGAGGTACATGCATCTATGTGTGTCGTTGGACTCTGTGTCTCATTCACAGATAGTTTTCACCACAGGTCAGCAACAGTTGCTTGGATGCTGGTGGTGTTTGCTCGCCACACACCACACACACACACACACACACACACACACACACACACACACTGAGTTTAGACTGAGGCTGCAATTTTATGCCAAAGTAAAAATCTCAGCACAGCCAGTGGTATTGTGCAGTGTGTGCGTGTGTGTGTGTGTGTGTGTTTTGTAAAGATTGAGGAATAACCAACTGCAGTTACTTGCTCTGTGTTGCTCTGAGTGAAAGATGATTTTGTGAGTTTTGTGAAAACATCCTTCAGCTCTTGAAGTTCAACCGATTGACAGAATTTCACTTTAAAACTAGTTTCATCTAAATATTGATTGATGTACAAATTCTATCAATACGGCAACACTGTGCTGTATTGAGTTCAGTTGCATCACAGCAAGGAGTTTCTGGGTTCGGACCGATGATCAGCCGCTGCCTTTCTATGTGGAGGTTGTTTATTCTGCCCGTGTGGGTTTTTCTTCCAGGTACACCAGCTTCCTCCCACAGTCTAAACACATGCAGCTTAGGAGAACTGGCACTTTCCTGTAGACGTACTAATAAATGAATATCTTTGTTGCTCAGTGTGTGCCCATGACATGATGTGTGACAGCTACTAGTGCAACACAAAAAGGTGCAAACTCAAGCAGGATTATGAGACACGATGCAGTTACTCTCTGAGTCGTTGCTTTAACAAGAAAAGGGGGAGGAAATGTAGAAACCAGAGTCATTTATTATCATTTTATTTAGCTTTCCTGTCTCTTCTGAACCAGTTCATTCATGTTCCAGTTTGTTTGTGTGAGTGGAAACAGGTGAAAACAGATACTTCTCTCTTACATGTCAGGGCAGTTTGAAGCTGCAGCTCAGTTGCATCGTTCTTCATCTGTCGTCTTTCAGAGTTGAAGATTTGAGTAGCAGGATGACGGAGTTAATCACTTGTTTCCGTGAGAGACAAGAAGACATCTTCAGTCCATCACAATCATAGAAGGCCTCAGGTGTCAGTGTGCGTACTCACAGCTTTCCACCAGCGAGTCTGTTTACCAGCATATGCTTTGTCCTCTGTGTATAAGTGTGTATTTGTGTGTGTGTGTGTGTGTGTGTGTGTGTATGTGTGTCACACGTGATTAACAGGCCCTGGGTGACATCATTCTGAAGTGGGCCTCATATACCTTAAGGTCATTGTGGTTGGAGTTAATGAGCACAAACAGGTTAATAATTAACCAGCCTCATCAATACCTAATAAATGAACACAATGCAAAGCTGCTGAACAATTCCTCAGCCACAGAACCCAAACATTTAGAACCAACGTTTTAACCAGAGACTCTATGTGGTGCAACTAATATAATTAAATGTTGAATAAACTATTTCTTAAACTTGAAGGAATCATGAAATCATGTTTTATGGTTGTATGAGTTTCACAGTATTATGTTTGTTCATCTTTTTCTCTGCCCTGTCATCATGTGGCCTTAATACTGGACATCTTATCTCAACCTCAGCCAAAATGTTCTTCACATTACCTTTAAGACTAGTTTTTCATCTTTTTATTAGTTAACATTTATGAGCACACAATGTGTCTTGTTTCTTCTGGTGTTTCATTTTTTTTATGGCAGAAAAAAGTCATTAATATTGAAATCAGAATGGCACAAACATCCTTCACCTTAAATTCTATCTAGCTGCACCAGATTGCTCAAGATATCAGTTCCCTGAATTTCCCTGTTCTCTCCATCTAGATCCATGAATTATTCCCTGGGAATAAGGTTTAAATGTCAAAAACATCATATTTCATCATGTTAGACAAAACAAATCCTGTATCCGCCCTTTGATCCGGATCTGTGCTTCAAAATTGAAAAAATCCTTCCCTGACCCATGTGATATCCTTCCACCAAGTTTAATGGTCAAGTTGTTTTTTGGGAAATCTTGCTTACAACCAAAAAACTGAGTAGGATGAAAACATAAGCTCCTTGGCAGGGATGTATTTTCCATATAGTGCTCTAATGTCAGCACATCATATATTATCTTTTGTAATAGATGACTCAGTTGCAGTGCGGCTGAAGTACATCACAGAGAACTCGCTCTATTCATTTAGTTTCTGTGTCATCGCCTGTGCCAACACCACGTATATATCCTCGAGCTCCAGAACGAGTGGCCTTTCTGCACGCGTGATCTCATAGCTATCGCTTAACATGACACGTGAATTATTCAGGAGAGCGGTCACGTTTCCATGGGTGTGCACCAGCATTAGCTTGGTGACCTATATCGTGTTCTCGGCCTTGATGTTTACGTGCACGGCCACGGTCTGAAAATAAATCTGTCACCATTGTTCACCGACCACAAATGAAAATCTGTCGGATCAGGTGATGGACAGTGTTTTGTCCCATATTGTCACATTGTACGATATAATGTTTTCACAGTATCTGTCTTGTCTTTCATGAGGGACGCTGACAGGCAGCTCTGTTCAAATGATCAGGAAATAGATGCAAATACATTTCCATGATGACCCCTGTGTTTTGGACTTAACTCTGAGGCCTCGTAGTTAAAGCATTCAGGAACGCTGGAGGTTTAAGGTAAGTCAGTGAATGTTTGTGGCTGATGAGCAAACACGCTCCATAATTACTGAACACATGAGTTATGTCAGAGTCTGATCTGTATGTTTTCATTGTGAAGTCTTACTTGTTTGAAACTAAATCTGCCAGTTGAATGAGGCTGCTTATGATACATGTTAAACACACTAATTTATCAGTTTTATCACAACAATATATTGTAATACAGCTAGAATAAATGTTTGCAAATGCATGAATTTGGCTTCTTGCTGAGATCTGCACAAGAAGATTCATAAAACTCTACATTCTGTGGAACTGTTTATTTTGTTTGTTTGTTGTGGCCAGACCCAGTAAGTCCAGCACAAGTCTCCTCTACTTTAAACAACCAGGACAATGTGTCAATTAGTTGACACATTGAACCATTCCTTTAATTTCACTTTTTTAAAGGCAGGACATTTAGACCTTGACGACACTTCTGCAGATATTTTTTTTAAACGCATATTTCGCATTTGATTTATCGATTTAAAATCTCCAACAGAAAACACTGTGTCCATTTTGTTTGGCGATCAGTCACCACTGTCCTTTGTCGGGGATGAGCTGTGGTTTCTCACTCGCTTCATTGTTTTGAAACAATCAGTCCGATCCCAGTTACGTTGCATCAAATTTTGTTTATTATTCATCCGTGCTCACATTATCAATTTATGGTCAACAAAACATCTGGCTAAACTTTATAAGAAAAACAGGATCTCGGGGTCAAAAGACAACTCCCTCGTCCCATCATATCCACCTGTCTCTCAGTCATTTTGACCTACCACTCCTTCCTGCCTTCCTGTGACCACAATACATACCAAGAATACTTTAATATTAATAATCTTAAATTACATATCGGTTAATAGTTAAATCAAATAATTATTTATAATTTAAAGCAACAGAAAATCATCCTGGTTATTACTCACTGACTCACAGAGAAAACATCAAATCATTTAGTTTGATTTTACATGACTGGACTGACCTCATGAAAATGACTCCAATCAGCAGTAATCACTGTGAATCACTGTGAATCACGGAGAACACGGCGATCAGATCTGGATACAGACAGAAGCATGTGGTTGTTACTGGAAACGGTAAAAACAGAAGAGACAAAGAAAACAGCCCAGATAGAAGAATGATTGAACTACATGATTGACTGAAGTAATTTAGATGAGACAGTAATGATGATCTGAGGCGATGAGGGCAGATGATAATTCTTAGTGACAGTTCAACATGAGTCAGACTGAGACACTACATCCTGCCTGTAGAGACTGAAGGAGAGTTCAGGGAAGCACCCTGACTATTTTACTATGAATAATAGGGAGGTGATGATCTTCATGCTTAGAATGAAATTTATACATGTAATATATTATAGTACATTTTATTTATTCACTAAACGGGCAGAAGTTAAACAGTTATAACAAAACACAAATTAGGCTTCAGTTTTCCAACATTATCAATAATCAAACACACTTCATGTATGTTGTTTGTCGTTTATTTTTGGTTGTATAGGCTAAATGCCCTGTCTGTAAATAGTATGTACACTGTCTGTAGATTGTACTGTACATTGTCTGTATAGTATCTGCACTAGTAATAATCTGTACCAAATAAACACAATTCGTATTGATTATATGATTCTGATCATAAGAGATATTGTTAGTATCCACTTCTTTGTTAATGTTTGCTTTTATTAAGTTCTCTGAGCATATTTTTGTCGAATCGATTTGGGGATGTAGTTTTTGTTGTTATTCATGTTGCCATTCTCTGACCAGGATCTGTATTAAACTGTGTCACAGGATTTAACACCGTCTGTCAAATGTATGAAACTCTATTTCCATTAAACCTCTTCTTAAAATGTTTGTGTAAATTTTTGTTTTTTCCAATTTGTTGTAAAAAAGCTTAAATCATTGATATGATTTTTGCAGGTCATTAGATTGTCGGATAAGAACCATGAGATTCCTCTTTGTGCAGTTGTAATACCCACTTGGCACCAGTAGAGGTTATTAAAAGCCATCGATCACTTAGTTTACCTTTGGAAAGTTTGTATGTGAAAAACAAAAATGAAGAACTGAACTCGGTAGGTGAAGAAAAGGAACTGATAGGTTGTGGTTCTGTTTTAACGTACCCACTGGTATGGAAGGAGTGGGACAGTGCAGCGCTGTGGCCAGAAACACACGCCCTCAGATGTGTGTGCTTGCGTGTGTGTGTGTGTGTGTTTCATCTCCATGAATAAACATTGTTAATCTCATGACAAATGCAATCTGGATTACTGTTATTTCCTCTCTGGATTCAGCCATTTAAATGTTTTTAGGTCAAGTCCTGCCTTGATTTATTATCTGTGTGTTCGGTCATTTATGTCCATGTAGATTTCTCATATTCCCTTTTCTGTAAACATACAGTATATATATCTTCTCTCCAGCTCTGTAAAACCTGCAGTTTAGGAAGCATGTTTTGCCATTTAATCCAAAATCAGATCACAGTATTGGTATCAATTTAACTTGTAGAAACACATATAGCTTAATTTTGCACAAAGCTAAACAGCCATACAATACTTCACAGAAGTAACAACCACAAATCATAAAGAGAATGTGTGCAAACAAATTCATTTATACGATGTCTGAATTTTTTATTTGTTTTCATCTGGAAATCCAACTTATTTAGTAAATTATTGCTCAGTAGTGTCAAGATCAAGTTGCAGACTGACAATCCATGTTATAGTTTGTATTCTCAATTCATTTGAGGCAAAAGTTTTGTCTTTTACGACTCTTTAAATAACAGCATAAATAAAAACATGTGATTTCATCTACATTTCTGTGGATTTGATCATAATTGAAACTTGTGGATGAGTCAACTTTATGCAGGTTGTATTTTCTCACAGACACAGATTGTGTGTTTCCACCCTTTGCTGCGATCTGATCACACTCGTATATCAAATCATATCAGAACGAGCTCTGTGTGTGTTTACACTTTGAATGAACTTGTGCCTCTATAGATAAGACTAAGATTTGTATCTCATTAAAGCAGCGGAGCTTGTTGCACTCAGATAAACTTTGACTGAGGCTTCGAGTTAAAAGGGAAGTGCACTGACATGACACGTTGCAGTCGGTGTGTAAATCTCTTCTTCCTTCATTTAGAGACAGAGTTTGTGGAGCAGGTCCGGGCGATCGACAAGTCAGTCTCAGCTGTCAATCGTGTTTTTATAGCATCAAGTAACTAATTCAAACCAAACTTAACAGAAAAATGAACACTAGAACAATCAGTGCGACAAGAACCTAAAATGACAGAAAGCGTCTTTGATAAAAATGTATTTGACTGTGTGGTTTGTGTATTTTGACCTGTTAACATGGAGGAGGTGGGGTTTATGAGCTATACAGCAGCCAGCCACCAGGGGGTGATAGTTACACTCTGGCTTCACTTTTGGGAGCTGTCATGTCGTCCATATTTATATATAAAGTCTCCGGATCAACACTTAGAAGAAATCCTTTTCTCTCACCTGACATTCATGTTATTGTCTGTTATTAAACACTAAATCCTGTTTTCCCCTTTCTCTGTTCAGTTTAACGTTGCTGTGTTTTTATTTCATCGTATAAATTTCCATACCCAGTCAGCTGTGTCCCACATAACCTGGATGCGCGCAGAGCTGTCAGTTTTCAGAATCGGCCTCAATATGGTGTAAAAGAAAATTACATAACATCAACATAAGCCAGGATCAGTGTCATGACAACCCTCAAAATAGGACGAGTCCTGGGACTGAACATGTGCTGCCTTCATGGTGAATGTAACTGCAGTCGCGATGGTGTCGTGTTTTTTTTTCCCTGTTGACCTAACGTCTCTGTCATCAGGGACCCCAGCACATATTTACACACACGCTCAAATGGGAGTTTGTAAAGGTGTCGTTGAGATCCAGGTTTTTGCGTAACAGGATTTACCATCGTTACTGTAACGGAGAGGAAAATAAGAAAACATATAAAAAAAATACCTTTCAAAAATACCTTTCATGACCTGAAGTTTGCTTTAATTTGTCCATTAGTGAGTAGGAGGATTTTGTTCATTTGGGACAGGCTAGCTATTTCCCCCTGTTTCCAGTCTTTATGCTAAGCTAAGCCAACTGTCTGTAGCTCTGTGTTTAATTGACAGACATGAGGATTGTATCAATGTTCTTGTTTAACTCTCCACAAATAAGTGAACGTCCAGAAATGTTAAAATATTAATTTAGCTGACTTGTGATTGATTACTTATTCAACTAGTTTGACATTTCTGTACTTGATTCTTATTTCTCACGTTTGATTGATGTTTATTGGAATATGAATTTTCTTTGAACTGTCTTTTTGAACATTTAAAACTATTGTCTTCAGAATCTGACAATTTTAGGACTTGTTAGTTTTTGTTTTAATTGCAGCCTCATGAAGCACTCTCTGATCTGGATTTTGAAAACATTATCATTATTATCATTATTTTCTTTTAGCCGGTTTCAATCCTTACTTTCCAACCTCTCTTTTAAGTTTTTTAGAAACAACAGTCTCTGTATTGTTGTCCTTTTACACATATATTTTCAAAATGCTGTGTTTCACCATGGCGAGCTCTCCTGTACGTTGTCCTGTGGGGACATTATGTGCACTCACACACTTCTCTACGGAGAATACATGTCAAAACAGATCGACACTGCGTCTCTCTGCTCTGTGCTAATGGTCCGTCTGTTTATGTATTAACTGACATGGATATAAGGGATTTCAAGGCACACATACACACACACACACACACACACACACACACACACACACACACACACACACACACACACACACACACACAAGCTATGTCTTTCTAAAGCCACTGCAATCCAAACATACTACAACAGATGGTGTCTCCTCTGAGGTGATTTTATGTCGCTGCACCAGACTAACCTGTGTATATTATCCAGTCACACTCAGGACTGTATAAGGAAGAATAGTCTCTTTCAGCGTGGAGTCGTCGTGAGCATAACTTCAACAGAAGAATTTTATTTTGAAAGTATCTATGGTGTGTGGAGTGTGTTTAAATAAATAAACCAGGCTTCACAGACAACTGTTCTGGATTCAGTTTTTTATTTCCACATTATTTCAAAGAGCCATTGTTCATCATTTGAAAGTCTCGTCTTTGGAGTAAATTAAAGAGGCTGCACAATTATGTAATGTCAGGGCAGACAGGGGAGGAAACTCATTGGAGTTTGGGGGAATTCAGGTTAAGAGGCAATTGCACAAGTTGAAAATATAAAGTTACCAATGTTTCTGTTAAGTTCTGAAGCTGAATGCTGCACAAACACACACTGTGCACACAGTAGGTCATCGTGTCACATTTAAATAGTAGTAAAGGAAGAGAAAAGTCACTTCAGTCTTAGAATGTTTAACAAAGTGTAGTTAGTGTATTTTTGTGCTAAAAGAAAAGCAATAACAAACAAGACGGAAATGGACCAAATGTTCCGAGGAATCGTGACATCAATGGTTGTGTTGTGATAGCAAGAGTAAGCAAAGGGAGAAAAACAAATCCAAGCTGCAGTCATCCTCCTCTGACTACACACTCATCCTGTCACCACTGAAAACACTGTGATGTGAACGTTTAAAAGAGCATTTACATCCCTGCCCAGGGCAATGAGCCCCCCCCCTCCACCCCGACCCAGTCACCTGAGAGGATTACCCTCCAACCCCTCTTTGACTGTTTGCACGTTGTTTGCATACCTGTCTGTCTGTCTGTCTGTCTGTCTGTCTCCTGTGTTTCTGTCTGTCTGTCTGTCTGTCTGTCTCCTGTGTGTCCGTCAGGCTGCTAAGCTGCTCAAAATTTGTGGCTTCTTCTCTAATAATCTATTGCAGGGAACCAACAAAACAAGGCCACTGCTGAGCATCTCATTATCATCAGCTGTCGCCTCGCAGCATCTGCACGTCTTCCTGTGTGTCCGTGTGCAGTGTCTCTACATGCCTGCGTTACCCAGCACTTACAAACCATCATTATTTCAATTACCTTCAACACCTGCCTACCTGTCTGTCGTCTGCCAGCTGACCCATGTGCATGCAAATCCTCCACGTTGTCTTTCAATCACGGCCTGTTTGCCTTCGGACTGTCACAGGAAACAGGGGCTGAAGGGAAAACTCACGGAGAAGATGCAAATAAGAAGAATGCTAATTTACAAAAGATGTAAAGCGTCCAGCTAAAGACAATTGGCCGCCCCAAAAAAAATATCGCTGAAAATGCTATGAGAATACACTACCTTTGATTAACAATGTATATAGTATCATTTTGGACTTTTCCAAGGGTTTATTTACAGATTGCTATAAGAACTGAGGAACTGGGATAGATGGACAACATGTCTGCACTTCCTAACCCAAAATGAAGCCAAAATATCCCTGATACGAAGGCGGCCATCTTGCACTGGAGACATGATTTGCATGTGCATTGGCGATCAGGAAAATGGAGCCGCTGTATATTTTACAGCATCAAAGAAGTAATCAGACCCAAAATTGCTGGAAAAATAAACAACTGAACAAATATGTGTGATGAGAACGACCTAGTTCGGTCCATGACTCACCCATTAACATGGAGAAGCCACAAGGATATGATTGAGATACATTCAGATCTGATGTTTTCAGCAGTTGTAGTTGCAGCCAGTGGTTGTTTATCCACTTGTGAACATAATAACTTACAGTTCCTCGCTCTTCTCCAGTTTCCCCTCGTCTCTCTGTCCCCTCATGCATCATCCCAAACTAAACAGCCCCAATACACTTGACACACCCTCTGCCATTTTTGACTCTCAGGTAAATGCATCAATTTCTCTGTGAATTAGTTTTTGCACTCGTTGCCAATTGCACTAAAAGCCATTAGATGCTGTGCAGGTTGGCTCAGCAGCACAGATGGAGTTTACAATCTAGAGTAAGCAGTCCAGATTTGTGTAAGGAGACATAAGCCTGCAGTCAAGTTGGAGGAATTGTAGAGGTTCCTAAGGACATGGCAGTGAAGCTAATGTCTTACTTCATCAGTTAAAGGAACAAATATTTTCATGATGCAAATTCTCTGAGCGTTTATGTGTTTTTTAAAGTACCAGAATGAGAGAGATCTTTGGAAATCCGTTGTGACAACAGAGTGGAGGTTCTTTTAAGTTGAACGGATCAATTAATCAGTTCGGTAAATGATTCATGAAACAAGAGGAAATGCAATAAATATACACTACCGTTCAAAAGTTTGGGGTCACCCAGACAATTTCGTGTTTTCCATGAAAACTCACACTTTTATTTATCAAATGAGTTGCAAAATGAATAGAAAATATAGTCAAGACATTGACAAGGTTAGAAATAATGATTTTTATTTGAAATATTAATTTTGTTCTTCAAACTTTGCTTTCGTCAAAGAATGCTCCATTTGCAGCAATTACAGCATTGCAGACCTTTGGCATTCTAGCTGTTAATTTGTTGAGTTAATCTGTAGAAATTTCACCCCACGCTTCCTGAAGCACCTCCCACAAGTTGGATTGGCTTGATGGGCACTTCTTGCGTACCATACGGTCAAGCTGCTCCCACAACAGCTCAATGGGGTTGAGATCTGGGGCTACCTTGCCCACTCCATTACAGACAGCATACCAGCTGCCTGCTTCCCCTAAATAGTTCTTGCATAATTTGGAGGTGTGCTTTGGGTCATTGTCCTGTTGTAGGAGGAAATTGGCTCCAATCAAGCTCTGTCCACAGGGTATGGCATGGCGTTGCAAAATGGAGTGATAGCCTTCCTTATTTAAAATCCCTTTTACCTTGTACAAATCTCCCACTTTACCAGCACCAAAGCAGCCCCAGACTATCACATTACCTCCACCATGCTTGACAGATGGCGTCAGGCACTCTTCCAGCATCTTTTCACCTGTTCTGCGTCTCACAAATGTTCTTCTGTGTGATCCAAACACCTCAAACTTTGATTCGTCTGTCCATAACACTTTTTTCCAATCTTCCTCTGTCCAATGTCTGTGTTCTTTTGCCCATATCAATCTTTTCTTTTTATTGGCCAGTCTCAGATATGGCTTTTTCTTTGCCACTCTGCCTAGAAGGCCAGCATCCCGGAGTCGCCTCTTCACTGTAGACGTTGACACTGGCGTTTTGCGGGTACCATTTAAAGAAGCTGCCAGTTGAGGACCTGTGAGGCGTCTATTTCTCAAACTAGAGACTCTAATATACTTGTCTTCTTGCTGAGTTGTGCACCGGGCCTCCCACTTCTCTTTCTACTCTGGTTAGAGCCCGTTTGTGCTGTTCTCTGAAGGGAGTAGTACACACCGTTGTAGGAAATTTCAGTTTCTTCGCAATTTCTCGCATGGAATAGCCTTCATTTCTAAGAACAAGAATAGACTGGCGAGTTTCACATGAAAGTTCTCTTTTCTGGCCATTTTGAGAGTATAATCGAACCTACAAATGTGATGCTCCAGATACTCAACTAGCTCAAAGGAAGGCCAGTTTTATAGCTTCTCTCACCAGCAAAACAGTTTTCAGCTGTGCTAACATAATTGCACAAGGGTTTTCAAGGGTTTTCTAATCATCCATTAGTCTTCTAAGGCGATTAGCAAACACAATGTACCATTAGAACACTGGAGTGATAGTTGCTGGAAATGGGCCTCTATACACCTATGTAGATATTTCATTAAAAACCAGACGTTTCCACCTAGAATAGTCATTTACCACATTAACAATGTATAGAGTGTATTTCTGATTAATTTAATGTTATCTTCATTGAAAAAAACAGTGCTTTTCTTTGAAAAATAAGGAAATTTCTAAGTGACCCCAAACTTTTGAACGGTAGTGTATGTCCATCCATCTTTCCATCCATTATCTACACCATGTATTCTTGAGGGTCTTGTGGGGGGAGCTGGAGTACCTGGAGAAAACTCACTATGACAAGAGAAGAACATCCAAACAGAAAGACCCTGGCTAAGACAGGATTTGAACCGGGAACCTTCTTTTATTAATAATGATCAATTTTTTTTGTGTTTCTAGTGATCTATGGGACATTTACTGTCACAATAACCAGTACATTTCCAGTACGTCTCAGTATCTGGGCCATTTGTAAAACCGCCATCTTGCTGTGCTGCAAGCTATTGGCGTGTGACCATTCAGCGTTGTATGAGGGAGGAGCTACTGGCAGATATGCGTGATTCTTATGTGTGATAACGCACAGAGCCTCACTCGACCCCTGATGATGGAGGTGACGTCACATAAACCTTAGCAGACCCTCGTATTCTCTCTGAAAGAATGACACAGGCTTAACAAACCATCTGGTGTGTTAGATTAAAAATGTTTTGTATTTATATAGAATAGTGGGCAAATGGAAATTTTGACCTGGTGATAATGTGAGAGGTTGAATCAGGTTCACCAACGTTAACAAATCAATCCAATGCCAACCCATCCAAAAGTTGCTGAACCTCATGGTGGCGCTAGAGGAAAAGTCAGGGGAGCAGAGCCATTAGGATTCATTATCTGTGTTCCACAGCAGGCATCCGTTGTCAAGATTCAGTTAAAGCCCAAAAATATCTACTTCAGGGAAACAGTATAAATCAGTGGATCATGTTAGAAAATGACATCATCTTGGGATTGTAAATGTTGTAAAAATATCATCCAGATATTTCACTCTGGATCAGAGCAATGTAGCGACCGACCAACATTGTCGTACTTAGATCTATGATGTGAGCTGAGTAACTAAGACCAGGCCTAAATGTGAGCGATTCTAGGATCAATAGAGTTGAATGAAATCTAGTTAAATGAGAACACACTCAGAACATGGACTGATGTGGAGGAGGAGAGAATAAAGTTCATCATATTTGGTAACAGCTGCTCCAGATTTAGAGATTAGCTCCAACATCTTGAAAGCATCTGTTAAACATGTGGTACAAGCATATTATATTATATCTATATATCATGGTCTATACTGTTCTCTGTATTTTATTGTGAAAGCAACTGAATGTTTATACTTTTCTATTACTAATACTAATAAACCAATAAACTAATATATATTAATACAACTGTTGTGATGTTCTCTCTGTCCTCGGCACCAATTGATCATAAAATAAATCATCTTTGATTGGCAGATGTAATTTTCATCATGTCAAGTCTGATTCCTATTGGCTGAGATCATCTGTTTTTTAACTCCTTCAGTCTCTGGGATCTAATGGATGAAGACAACAAATGTCCGACTCGTTCTCGGCCTCTTCAGCTGAAAACTGGAACCGACAGCTCACCCGTGTCTTTAATACAGAGATCAAAAAAATACTCTGGAGGGTTTCACACTGCGTAAATGTGCAGCAGGGGTCACGTACTTCCTGATCTGTCCCAGTTCACTGCGACAGATTTGCTGGAGTCATGTCTCATGACCTTTGTTCACGACTACAGGTTGAGAAAGTGGGATTGGCAAAAATTGGATTTCTTTTTGTATTTGGCCGAGACTTCAGGGTTTTCCATGTTAAGGCTGCAACGAAAATTTATAGCTTCATATCGTTAAATCTTCACCTCATGTTTGTGTTATAGCCTCTGAATTCAACAGTTACATCACCAGTCCTGAAGTGACATTAAGACAGATTCATAGCTGATCTGCTCACTGTTCAGACTGCACGTACAGTACATACATAAAACACACATTGGATGATATGTTACAGATGTACATGCTTGTACTCGTGTAGATACACACCCAAATGTGGACATGCTCGCAGGAACAAGTTGTACACACACACTCGCACAGGTCCGTTCTGCGGACAGACGTTTCATGGCCGCTGATTTGAGTGATGACAGCAGCAGATTGTATCAGTGTTCAGGTCAGCAAGGTGAACGCAAACACACACACACACACACACACACGCTCACACATAGCGAGAGAGTGAACACACTCACACACGCACAAACAAATCCCTCATGATGCAGGACGGTGATGAAGGCTGTTTAATCCGGTGGTCAGAGCGTCCCAGGTGGGAGGGGTCAGAGCCTCTTCTCAGGGCTATCTCTTACAGGCCAAAGGTTCAGCCTGATGCCATCACCAGATACAATGGCTGCTTTTATTTATATACAAAGGAACTGCATTCACAGAAATAACGCCATGGCTCAGTTTTAAGGATCTGAAATGAAGTGATGGCCAAAAATATTGATTGACTATGAAACAAAACCATGGATTCAGTCAAATTAACTGATTTTAAAAATAAAATTCAAAGCAAAAAGGCTGCGGTATAAAACATATGATGCGCTTTATTTAAAGGAGTTAATATCTATCATTCTGTAAGTTGGATTAAAGTTATGGCCCCTAATGCAACTGTGCTCTTACTGTTCTGAGACTCTACACTTCCACATTTCTGGCTGCAGCTGTTTTTAGCCTCACTGCCTGCTCAGTAAACACAGACACAGTGAAGATTGTGATGTGTTTAGCAGCTAAAGAGACAGATATTTCCCTCAGGAGTTGGAGGAAGTAAAAAACATTTCATGACGTTCAACAGGCAGCGAGAGACACAACTCCAAATGAAGCATAATCACATTGCTGCTCTGTAACTACTGGAAGTGTGAACAGGCAGCCAAAAAATGTAAAGTTCATCATTCATCACATGGTATTTTCAGAACAAAAGACGGACAGCATGACAGACCCCCAATAGTGAAGCCAAAATATCTCCCCCTGGTGGCTGGCTGCAATATTAGTCTTAAACTGCCTCCTCCATATTGGTGTTGTTATTTGATGCCATGGAAAGGTTGACATATGATATACCTACTAACATGTGTTTATGATGCACAGTGTAAGAGGTCATGTGGAGGGGGAGGGGGGGAGCTGTGAGTATAGTGTGTGTAGTTCCTCTTTAACCACACATGTGATGAACACAACCCTTCAAAGATAATAATTTTACATTCCCTGCCTTCTTGTGTTGTGGTTTATCATCATCCATCATGTTTGCTGACCTGTCATCCAGATGGAAACCACAGAAACTTGTAACTGCACATGGATCTCACAGAAATCTCAAATAAATGATGATGTTGTAACTTTTAAAAGCATCTAAACACTGATTGAGCGTTGCCTTTACTGGCCTTAGGTATTTTCTTGTAGCTATAAATTACAGTTGTCGCCATTCAACCGTTCTGACACCACATGGACCTTTTCATCTGTGCTTCACTGTTTTTAAAATGACCCCACAGACTTTAAAACCCTGAAACTGCACATGCCAACCCACCATACAGAAGAATCTCTTTATAATGTAATTGTAACGTTGAAATGTCCATTACACTCAATACTGCGCGTAAATGTCGCCTTTCCTCTGACGTCCCTGAAGTTTTCTGTCACTTCTGATCCAGTGAGACGTGTAAAATACAGAATCAACACACAGCCCATCAGAGCAGACGTCACTTCACTGGACAATATGAGTATTTTTCTGTTTTTCCATCCCCTCCCTCCCTCCCTCCCTCTCCACGCTCTCCACTTGTGCCTCTCTGGACACAAGTGTTTGATTCGCTGTCTGGCCGTGCATGTTAATGAGAGGGGCGACAGCGGGCTGCTTTTAAAAGAGCTGCTGCTGCTGCCTCGCTCCACACAAACACACACAGAGACACACACACACACACACACTCACTCACAGAGAGAGAGAGAGTGATTGGAGATTCATCCAGGCGCTCAGGACGCACAGACGCAGTTGCACAATCAGAAGCTCCAACGGGCTCCAAGCAGCAGAAGACCCTCAGCGCGCCTCCACTTCGGCTCCATCCAGCTCTCACTGCAGGCGGATTTCATCTGCTCGTCATAACACTGTCTGTCGTGTGAACGTTTTTTGTGCGTGGAGAACCGGATTTCGAGGAGCCAACAAATCCATCTTTTTTTCGTCTTGACTTCTGAAGACATGCAGCGGTGCACAGCGGTGCTACTTGTGTTAGTGGTGTCCTTGTACTTCCTGAGCGCAGAAGGTAAACCACACTTCTTTTTTTTTATTGATCTGAAGCTATGGAACTTCTGTGGAGAAGATGCAACTGAAAAACAAACAATGCAGATTATTTTTCACGCCATGTTTGGTTTGTTCTGTGCGCAGGAATAAGTACTAAATAATTTTTAAAAAGTTTGTTTGAATCATGCGTAAAGTTGCTGTCAAAGAACTCATGTCCAGCACAGGGTTGCAAAACTTGTTTCAGATGCGTCTGCTTGCATGTTGATGCCAATCACAAACAAAACATACAATCCAGGGCTTTGTTCTCAATGATTTAATCTTAAATGTCTCCAAAAACAGATTGACAGCTTCTTCAAACTAGATTAGAGTGATTGATGCAGCTCAAACCTCAGCTTGAGCCTTCAGTGTCTGTCTGTCTGTGCCTGAGATCTTTAAAAAACAGTATTCATGGAGCCATGTGGGAGGAGGTGGAGGAAAACTGATGGAACCTAATGATCCTTTTTCTCTATATTCTTCATTTTCCAATTTGTTCCTGCAGCTGTCGAGTTTATGAGGAAAAGTATGTCTGTATATGGAAGATGACCAATATTAGTATTTGTCAGCTGCTTGATAAATATTTCAGTAAAACATCTTATGTTTGGTTAAAATGACCACGAACTTGCATTTGGGCTAAATTCCCAGTGATTAAATGTATTTTGTCAGATTGGTTAAGACGTTGTCTTTCTCACCATATCATCATTATATTGGTTTATAAAGTTATGGACTTGTGCCATCACATAGAAGGAAGAACAAAGAAGTCATGAAGTATTTGGATTTGGAGCGCAGACCCCGTCTCTTATCTAACTGTGTGAAGTGTTGCTGTTTTTCCCGATCACACATTAACAATGGTTGTGTGGTTTTATTGTTGTCCAGTGTGTTTGTGGCACCACCGCTTGGCTCGTGACAGATTTAGAGGCAGCAGTCAGGACAGATTGCAGGTGATGGATGAAGGAAACCTTGAGCCAGGTCATCACCTCCCATCACAAAGATACAACCCAGGAAAAACTCATTTCCTCTGCCTTTATTCTGCAGCAGGAAATGAAATAAAAACAGCTGTAAAAACTGAACCCGGAGAAGATGTTTGATTGAAACACATCAAGATCCTTGAGGAGGGAGACATCATGTAACCTTAGTTAAAAACCTGCTTGCTCCCTGCTCTGGGGTTTTAATGGAGAAAAACAACACAATCTTATGAAAGCAGGACTTGCAGGAGAGTTAAAGCCACAGGTTTTCTCTGTCTAATGCGAATACAAAACATTTTTGTTCATGAATCATCTGAGCTGCCACATTAATGTCAAATCAGTTCATTTTGCAGATTTGCAGACAATAGCTTCAAAAGAAGAAAAATCTTTTTTTGTTTTATTACTTTTAAAACATGTTTGTATGTGACTATGTTTCCAACTTGTTTGTTAGACATGAGAATCTGTTGCAGATGTAAGCCCTGGTTACAATAATCCTCCTCGTCAGTGTGTATTTTACACTGATGCTGATGAGTGAGAGCCAATTTGCTGTCAAATCACTAAGGATTGACTTTTCTATCTGTTCAGAGACGTTTCTGGAAGTAATTACGACACTGACTGTTATAATCTGTCACACGGTTCAGTTTCCAGATGGTCGGTTTCCATTATATCACTGCTCCTTCTACAGCTCCAGAACCAGAACAAATAGAGTGAAGTATAAAACTCATGTTATGAGGAAAATACAACGACTGAAAACGATATGATCACACCCATGTGTTTTGTCAACAGCCTACAAGTGCAGGTGCACCAGAAAAGGACCGAAGATCCGATATAAGGATGTACAGAAGCTGGAGATCAAACCCAAACACCCGTACTGCCAAGAGAAGATGATATTGTGAGTCAGAGTCTTTTTATATTCTTCCACTCTCTTTCTTTTATTGTATTTTTCCTCATGTGTGTGTGTGTGTTCTCTCTCTCCACCTCGTCTTGTGTACTCGTCCTCTTGCTCGATCTCTTGACATTTTCCTCCTCGGCTTGTCTCTCAGCTCCTCCGGCTTTTTTCATCTTCTCACATTCCTGCTTGTCCCCCTGTCTTTGTGTGTGTATACTACAAGGATGTTGTATTTGTCCCTGCTTGACACGCAGATATACAGTTGTAACTGTGCCATGACTGTACTCCAACCTAAAGAAATATTTGGCAGCAGTATCATAACATCTTGTCATCTGTGCTCAATACACTACGGTGGATGTAGAGTGTGATGATGAAGTTGTGATTTAATTACACCACACAGCCTGGACAGGGCGGGTTTCCAGAGCTCTCCAGTTGACATGGTGGTGAAAGGCTAAGCTTTATATTGTATGTCTCATATCTGAGGTTACATACAATGCATCTCTATTACACTAGAATGCCACTAAGACCCATAAATTCAATCAAGCATCAGCAAAGTGCCCTCATGAATATCAGTTCCCTTAAATTTGTCTAATTTGTTTCATTGAGATCAATAAATTGTTCTAAATGTCCAAAAATGCCCCATTTTACAATGTTAAAGAAAGATCTGTTCTACAATGTAATGGGTTCTTTCTTGGCCCATGTCCCATCCTTCCACCAAGCTTCATTGAAATCCGTTCAGTACTTTTTGCGTAATCTTGCTCACAAACCAACAAATAAACAGACATTACCTCCTTTGCAGAGGTAATGATGCAAACATAAAAACGGTCATTAAATGAAAACAACCAATCATCCCAAAAGTGTAAGTCTGTTTATCTGAGGGTTTGTTACCCACATTCTGAAGCCGAACCTCCAGCGTATAGCTTGATTCAGGATTGATAGACTCCACAGTTACTGTTTGATTCTCACACTCTCTGCATCTGTGACCCATGAAGTCACAGCCTGAGCGCACACACAAGCCATTATGTTCAATTTGAGCTGTTAAATGCAGCATGATGAAGAACCCTCTGAGAGTTTCGAACAGATGTGAAGTAACCTGTGGCTCAGACTCCAATCCTAAACAAATAAAGCTGCTCCTTACGTATACGTTACTATTTACAAATTGTAACGTAGGACTTTAAAACATTTTGGGATCAGGTCTCATCCAGGGCGAGAAACGAGAGATGTGATCTCTGCTGGAATTGGTCTGAAGTTTCATGTCAAAGCTGCAGGAAAGAAAAAAAAACAAAAAAACAGATGGTTTGTTATGTCACTGGAGTCCGTGTTGTGTTTGAGACTCAGACTCTGCTGCCACCTGCTGGCCACTTACAACACGACACGGAGAGGGCAATCTGGGAGACGGCAGCGGATTGTGTAGATGTGACTTGAATAGATGAGTTAACACAAATAATATTCTTATATGTACTTTCCTTTATATCATAAACTGTTTATTCTACTTCTTTAAAATGTCTTATTTATGTATTCACATTACAATGTTTGGTTCTTATACAGATACATATAATAATGATGAAGATGATGATGAAGAAGAAGAATTGGATTTCTCCTTTTAGACATGTTTGGATATAAGGGCAGATAGAAGCTATAGCTCTATTTCAGTGGCATTTTCTTAATTTATAAACATAGGCGTGTACAGATAATTAAAGAAAAGTGATCAAATGAAACGGATATTGATCAAATAACTCTTCTATTTAGTTTAATGCTGAAACTATTAGTTGATTAATATAAAATAAAGTCAGAATTCATTTAATATGCAGCAATTTTGTCCAATTACTCTAATGTGAGGATTTATTTTATCTATTTTATGCATCTTTTTGAAATTTGAAGACGTCCCCTTATTGGCTCTGGGAATTAAAAGTACAGTATAACGGCAGTAAAAAAATTAACTACACACATGTCTCTGTGTGTGTGTTATTCAGTGAATGTAGGAATCCATTTGGTTTGGTCTGTGCTGACCCTCAGGTCTGTGGCGTATGTTACTATTAGTCGAGGCCGCTCTATTAGCATGAGATGGGGGCCACCAGCCGTTGGTGCCCAGTGAAAAACGAGCCTCTGTGGGCTCCAGAAAGCAACAGAAAGAAAGTGAGCAGGAGAGAAACAAGTGAGAGAGTCCCCCCCGCCTCCCCTCTGGCCTTTGTTGTGGCTGTTTGGCTTACGGTGCCCAGTTTGGCATTCTGGTCGACCACTTCGGACCACAAACACACACAAGCTGAGAGCCACCGAACCTCCCAGTTCATGCAGTCCATTTTCCTCTTGTTTGGCCTCTAAATTTCCCCTTTTTTTTTATTCTTCGTCTTAAATATCACTTTTTCTTTTATTCTTTTTACACATAATGTTTTGTTATTTATTGCTTCTTATTGGTGCTCTTTGTTTTTATCACTTGTATTCATGTCTGGATCTCACCATCGCTCTCCTTCTGCCCTGTGTTGTCCTTTTGTCAGATGAGGATGAAATCAGATCCTTCACTGAAGTAAAACTCCATTATAAGGACACGAAATTAGAAGTAAAACTCCTTAAAAAACACAGCTTTTATCAGCAAAATGTATTTAGCAATGCACTGATTATGCAGAATACCTCATTTATAGTTTAATAACATATATAATTGTCACGATTATGCATTTTAATCTTGTAGCTGGCAGAGGCAGAGATGATTCTGGTTATTTTCCTCTTTCAGTTTGAATTAATTAAGCATATTCCTCCGAATCTAAATGTGAAAAGCAACTTGCAGGTGCAGCTGTTAAATACATGTGGTCAGGTTTCAGACTCAGTACTTCTCTGTTACACGTAGTGCAGGAGCAGAAGTACCAGAAAGTGGAAATATTGCAGTGAAGCACACTCGACTACCATCTCTTCTTTTCTTCCTCGTTCTCTTTCTGCTCTCATTGTTCATCCTTCTCTCTCTGTGCTCATCAAACACGTTTCCAACCACACGAGCCTTTAGAGCCAGTGGCTGCACTTCAGCTGCTCAGGTGAATGACAATGAGGAGGAACCCGAGCTCAGATTAAAACCGTCGTTAACATCGTGGATAAACGTTACTTCTATGTTTATTACATCCTCTCGCATTCCAGAGCATGCAGACAAAAAGCACTTTCATGCTGTCTCCGTCAAACACTCACTCAAAGCCCAATTCCTCCATCACAAAACATGTGGAGCTGCCCGATGAACCTCAGCAGCCAAACAAAGTGACGGCTGAATGGGCGATAAAATGCAAAACACTTTAATCTAATTCCTGTAGCCACTGAATGCAACATTTTTATCGCGAGTGGAGTCTTTTCTCCTCCAGTCAACTCATTGAACATTCATGCTCCTTTCCGAGCCTTTGAGTGTGTCGCTGGATGAAGAGGCCCCGCGGCATGGTGGCTGCTTTTTTCCCACATTTCTCTTTATTTTTAGCCTGAATACGCCACATGCAGGCGGACTGTCTCTACCGATGGCTTCAGCAGAGGGTTACAGACCGACCGACCGATTCAATGAGCGGAGATGTCACCTCCAAAGTGATGCTTCGCTGCCAAGGAACTGGCCTCTGGGTTCAAGCTGATCTTTTGAAATCTGAGAGCATTTGACTTTAAAATGTTATTGAGTCCCGGTGAAGAATAGCAGCTGAAATGTGGAGGAAAGCCGGTGTCAACCAACATTCTACAACCTGTCCCGTTTCTATTCAACCAGTCAGACTGACATTTTTACTCTATTCAGTTTGAGGCTTTTGGGATTGATCTCAACCGTCTCTCAAACTATTCATGTCAACACGGCTGTCCAAAACTCATTGTGCAGCCCGATCAAACTATTTTGCTCTCATGTGATTACGTGAAATGTTTTTCTACGTTTTTCACCACTGCACCAACAAACATTATACAGTGATAAACTGATTTAGCTGATTCTGGAAGCTACAGGGGCTGCATCTCTGAATGCATGATGATTTTTATTCATTTCTTATTTGAATATAAGCACAAATTGCCTCTCTAGTCTTCTCCAGTACATCATCATTTATTCAATAAAGGTTTCGTGGTGGTTTGTAATAACGTTGGATTTTTGGGGATTTAACCATCTCTGTTTTTCTTGTTCCTTCCCTGCTCTCCTCTGCAGTGTGACGATGGAGAACGTGTATCGGTTCAAGGGGCAGGAGTATTGTCTTCATCCCAAACTTCAGAGCACCAAGAATCTGGTCAAATGGTTCCGCATCTGGAAGGACAAGCACAGGTGAAACCTCTTAAACCTTCTGCACATAATCTGAGCATAGGTTCGTTTAGAAGCAAGTTCATGGAGCGTAATGTGACCTGGGGATCTTCAACACCGACCATATGGATGCAACAAACTCAAGTTTGCATTTTAAGATTTCGTACACATTACAATTACATTATTTAATAAAAATAGTTTTAGGACAATGGACAGAGGAAACTATTTATTTACAAATGTGTCATTAGCTAAATTTAACATAGTAGTCAGTGATCATCTTTAATGTACTAGTACTTTTATACATATTTAAGACTGTTTTGCCTTTTCTAGTTAATACACAATGGGCAAAATAACACAATCAATCACCTCTATAAATAGAAACAATCTAATCAACAGTGAGCATGTTTGTCCAGAGGTAACGTCCACTCTAAAGCCCATCAATCAATATATCTATCCATTATTTATACCTCTTTATCCCTTGAGGGTTACAGGGGGGCACTGGAGCCAATCCCAGTTGATATTGGGTGAGAGGCGTAGTACAACCCGGACAGGTCACTATATCAAAGATCCAATCATCCACATAATTATTCAAATTAGTTTTGGCAATTTAAGTCTAGGCATAAACTTAAAAGCCTCATATCTGGATGTTAATATCTCTTGCACACACCCACAGATACCCTTTCACATCCCAGCCTCTCTTATCACTTGACTCGGATCGTGTCCAGTGGTTTTTCTGTGATGTGTTATTGATTTGTTTTGTTGAAACTCCTCCTTTCACTTTCTCTCTGACACGAGGAGGTCGGAGGTCAGGGTCAGACACAGACCAAAGTCCTGTGGAGAAGGTGATGATGCAGTTGTGATGCAAGACACACTTCCACTTGATCTCAGGGGGTTACAGAGAAATCAAACCTACGCCCAGACTAAAGGAAAACACCTGATTGCAGCAGTAGATGATCTTAGACGAAAATATTTGAAATCACAGAAAACAATAACTCTTTTTTGTTTCTTCCTCAGGGTGTACGAGGCTTAAAACGTCGTCAAACCCAGCACACGTGGATGGGGCGAGACTCAAAAAAGACGCCGCCACCACCAGAACTGTTTTCACGAAGTACAGGATGTTAAAATGTACTTCTCCCTCTTCTGCCTGAGATCTGTCAAACGCACTAAGAGATATCTTTAGTTCATGTATACGCCGGTTGGGCTCATTTTAGTCGGCCATCATCGTAGCTGCAGTCACTCACCACTCCAGTCTCTCACAACTGTAGTTATACTTGTCGAATAGTGGACGAGATGCCGCCATCTGTGTTCAGACAGCTCTAGGTTTGGTCCGATGTGATTTAAAGGGACTTCTCTTTTGCTTTCTATGCTTCTTTCAAAACTGAAAGAAGGAGAATGTGTCCTTCTTAAGAAACGAGCGAACCTTCCTTTGACAGACGCAGCGTAGGTCTTTCTGTTGTTAAGATTTCCAGTTCTCTGTATTCAGTATGACAGGTGTAATATTTGTACAATGCCAACACACTTAGGATCTGGTCAGCTATGATTAAAAGGTCGTAGATGCAGCGATGAAGGTTCTCAATGAATCTGATTCCCTGAAAGTGTAGAGCAAGAGGCAGTGGTCACATATACACTAATACAGATGTTACTATTGTTCAGCCACATAGAGATCTATCCCGGTGTGTGTGTGTGTGTGTGTGTGTCTGTGTGTGTTAATACGCTCCGTACTCGTCACATGTGTCAAACAAACACACCACTCCGCAGCACGCGTGTCCCACTAAACATGCATTGTTTACTCTCAGTAGATTTTGAAAACACAAATAGTTCATATGTGCCATTCCTACATAAATTACAGTCTGTGGATTAGGGTAAAGAAAACTAAAAGATTATTATATAACACAAAGAAATCAAGACTGTGCAGTTCACATCAACAAAAGAAAATCAGTTTCATCCTTTCTTTTTCTTTTAGCTCCATCTGTTCAAACAATTAATCTTCCACAAACTGTCTATGTAAGCATGAACCTGTGACAACATCCTGAAAGGGCAACACGTGATATTCTAATCTATTTGTCATTGTGAGCTATAGTATCCCAGGAAAATATCCAAGCAAACAAAGCTTTACATATTATCAGTCTGTCCAAATTCTCCAACATGAAGCTCATTCGTTCCTACTGATGATGTAAATCTTTAAAAACTCGATCGCTCTCCTGGTTCAAGCTTAAATTCTGTCCAATCAGTGTCTTCAAATATGGTCAGTCAATATTTTAAATAACTTCCGACTACAAGTGCAGCTTGTAGATGTTAGGGACTATTTTCACTTGTGGATTTATACATATTTGGTTATTTATGGCTGCACAATGACGTCTCCAAATAAATCAGTGTCCTTTAATTATTATTTTCCATGGTAATGAATAACCGTATCAGCCAGAGCAGTGTGGCTCACTGATGTGTTTACAGTTTTTAGACACCGACAAATTAATGATATCAGGCTTTGGATACATGGAATATTCTTGCTGTTTGGGTTGATTCATTGTTGTTGTTTGTTTTCATTTGATTGTTGTAGACTTTAATAAAAATACATAATATTATTCATCTTTAACTTTAAAACCAGCTATAGGTTGTGTTTTTATTTTATTAGAATTGGATCAGTGTCCCAACATTTCATTTTAGCTCAGAAAAACGACAATTTGGCTAAAAAGGTCAAATCATACTGTTCTGATTTAAAACAACACTCGTTACTTACAGTATAATATAAAGCTTATATTTAGATATGTGTCAGGATCTTCATTTGTTCTGTTAATACTCGTTCTACTGTCTCCTACAACCAAGTCATGATTCTCTGCTCTGTCACCTTTAGATCTCCTGAACAATACTGTCATCGTGTTATCATTTCTTATGCTGTGGATACACTTTGTAATAATGACTGTTGGGCGTAGTTTTGTTGCCAACAAACAGAATTCACACACAAATATATCTGCATGTATACAAAATAAACCCCATCACATTTTCTTTACCCTTTGAAGAATGTGCATTACTCTTGTTTTATATCTTGAATATATGAATATATATAAAGAAAACATTTTGTAAATGGACCAGTACAGTATGTTAGTGAGAATGAATTCACCTAAAGACTTTATAGTGTCATGTATATTGTATCACTGCATTAGTCGTTTTTTTTGCTTTTGTTTATTTAAATCTTTGGTTTGGTAACATATATTCGGAGAGTGCGTGTTTGGACTGGCCCACCTAACACACAGTTAGACGTTCCACTGAGTATAAAAACGATAAACAGCAATAAAGTGTCTGTAGAGCAGCTGGTGTTTGTATTTTATTTGTTGAGAGAAAACAGTTTAACAGGTGAAGTAAAGAGGAACATTTAAACTTAAGTGTTGTGAGGCAAGCAGTCCACCAGGTGGCGGTATATACAAACTGACATATTACTGTGAAATGAAAGTGAAATAATGAACATCCATATTGATGCTCATACATATTGAGATATTAGAGATAAAATAAGTCACTTTTAAAGTTTAAAAATCTTAATAACACTAAATAATATCTGTGCTACATTATTGACTTTTCGTTATTTTGGCTTCAGTTATAAAATCACTTTTTAAATCAGAATTAAAGACTTGTTCATATTTGTTACACTATTGTTTTGGAAATAATACCAATAGGAATAAGTGGTACTGCTTTTTCTTAGTATATGCGATTCAATGGTATAATCTCTGTAAAAAAAAAGAGTCAAGTCAGATTGTTGAATTATTCATATGTGAAGATAAAGTGATGCCTAAGTCCACTGGGCAGATGAAGACTGATGATGAAAGCTCCAGAAAAAGCAATTTAGTGGATTTTACACATTAGATTCCAACTGCGAAAAATGTTAACTCTGGGTTGCTGAGTACTTTCATGATACAATGAAGATAGCAGACGAGTAAGTCTAAGTAAATGTACTGGTAATTAAAAATGTACGTACATACCATAATTAATATGCATGCGTCTGATAACTTGCACCTCTGTGATGTATATACATCATGATGAAGCATGGGCAATATGAAGTAATAATGGAATGCAATAACTCATGTTGGTAGTTATTATGTCTCACAGATACCAATGGACAAACAGCCCATGTGGACATACAAGATAAAATATACATTACACTGGAATGTGATGCTCTCCAAACAAAAATAAATCACACAATAAGTTCCATAACTTCTGAAACAAATTCTTTATCAAACACCCCAACAACATTAAGTCTGACTAAAATCATTTACAGAGAAGCGGAATAATGTTTGACAGATGATCACAAACAAATTAAGACACAGACATAACTAAGAGGATAAAACTGCACGTATTTACATTAAAGTACGAAATAATGTAGCAATATAACATGGAATGGACAAAATCACTGAGTTCTCAGAC
Organism: Hippoglossus stenolepis; assembly: GCF_022539355.2. Lineage (NCBI taxonomy): Eukaryota > Metazoa > Chordata > Actinopteri > Pleuronectiformes > Pleuronectidae > Hippoglossus > Hippoglossus stenolepis. Next base: position 21,938,546 of record NC_061489.1, on the reverse strand, counting down.
CTATATCTTAAAAGAGAGTAAAGTCTGTCTCAAATGATACAAAATTATAAAATTGTGCCCAAAGTGATTAAAAACAAAGTGATTAAATAAATATAATAACATCAAACACTTTTAAATGCCAATGTTGGCTTATTGATTACTGTATTTACTATAACCTGAAGTATTAGCTCAGTATTCTGACAGTAGGCTTTATTTCACAGTAAGTGAAATAAGATAATTAGTATCTTTAGTAACAAACTGCAGCTCTTTTGCTGTGTTTTATTATTGTTTCTGTGGATGTTTGTCAGTGCCTGTCTGTGTTTTGTCTCTTTTTACTAAACTAAATAACCTTTGTAATGAATAAAGTTGTATTGTGCTGTTCGAGATGAGATAATCCTTGATTAATCCCTCTTTAGGGAAATAAAAACCACTGTAAAAGTCATAATAAATCAATAAAGACTCAATGTAAAGACAAACAGGATGAAGTGTATAAACCGGATGAACACAGACGGAGAAACTTCATCGATGAAAATAAAATGTATTTATTAAATATTCTCTGAATGTGTGAAGTTTACTGTCTGCGAGGCGGAGTCAGTATTTGGCAGCTGCCTCCCGCTGTGTTCACAGTGAGAGAGGAGGGCTCAGTATTTGGCAGGTTCGTCCCTGGAGGGTGTGTGTCTCTCTCTCTCTCTCTGTGTGTGTGAGTCTCTCTCTCTCTCTCTCTCTCTCTCTGAGTGAGTGTGTGTCTCTCTCTGAGTGTGTGTCCCTGTGTGTGTTTGTGTGTGTGTGTGTGTGTACACTCGCCAAGCGACGACCTGCAAACAGGCATCTGAGTCCAGTCCGAGCTACCAGAAAAAAAGAAGAAGAAGCAGAAAAACAGGAACCACATAATTTCCGAGTATCTTTGCCATGTTCTCGACGAAGCCGGTCCTCCTCCAGCTCTGATCCCGTCGAACTCGTCGTCTCTCCGGACGTCGACCATCAAGAACTGGACCAGAAATTGATGCATCTCGCTCCGCGGCGCTGCTTGTTTTTGACCGGGTAAGGTAGCCGCTGCCCCCGGAGCGACCGACTAGCTTTCCCCGGCTAGCAGCGCTTCACCCCCCCACCCCCCTGCGCATCTTAGCAGCTAATGCTAGCATGCTAAGCTAACTGTGTCAGACGCTTGTGTGTGTGTTGTGTCTCTGGTTTATTTTCTTTTCTTTAACACTTGTGGCTCGTTAATTTGTTCTCCGGGTCCACGTCTTCCACCGGGGAGTAATTTGCACCAGAATACCGCGGGTGTTAAATGTCGTTTGTGGCTTTATGATGTGTTGACTGGGAGCTAACGGCTAACGGTTAGTTCCATCGGAGCTCCTCCGCAGGCACGGGAAGCTAACTCGGTGGCAGAAGAAGGAACAACTGCCCCGTAATAAATCAATATTCTGGATTGTTCTCGTTTTAAATGGCCCGAAGATAAACTGAACGATTCCCTCTTGCTTTCACTTTTACTGACATTTGACACGATGGTTTGTTTTTGTGAGTATTTGACTGGTTCTGCTGCTGCTGCTGCACGAAGCAGCCGAGATGCTCCACAATCACCTGGAGTTTGACGGTGGATTGTGGAGATATTTACGTCCAGTGCTTAGTGAATCTGGACTTTCGCTTCTCTGTCTCGTCTTCCGTTGCAGTGCAGCTCGTGTAGTTTCGTTTCCTGGCTTCCTCACCTCCGCTGGTGCTCGGTCACAGCGAAGTGCCTGTGCTGGAATGTTCTGGTGGCGATCAAAACCCAAAGCCCCTTGCTCCTCATGCACAGATCTGTGTGTTATGCATGATCCCGAAACGTGGGTTTGAAGGATGCACATGCAAATCCTCAGCGTATTACGTAACGTGGCTGTGGATCTGAAGTAGGACGCGCTGTTCTCCATATGTTGTGCTTATAAACACAAGTGAAGGAACCGTCATGCATTGCATATGTGCACCAGAGGACATTGTTGTGCACACTCACATAACTGAGCTGCTGAAAGGAAACAAGGTTGTGTTTCAGCAATAATTGATTATTAAATAGTTATTATACTGTGTTCTGTTATCAGTTCACCTGCCAATATAAGTTTTTTTTAATCAAAAATTACTCGGACTATCGCAGAACCCAAGGTGATTTCTTTAAATGTCTTGTTTTGTCAACAGCTTCCTAAATCATCTATCTATCTATCGTCTATCTTTAAACCCAATTATTGACTGATATGTACAAAATAATAACGTAAAGACGTGGACTCAAGTTAATTATATCAGGTGAAACGATGCATTATTCACTGTTTTTATCACAAGTGATTAAAATAATAGATTCAGTGATAGTTAAAAGTGGTTAATTGTTGACCTAAGGATCAGCGTATGAATGATGGATGCACAGATGCAGTCCTAAAACATTGCGAACTTCAAGGAACCGAGTGACGAAGATGGCTGGTTGATATATTGATCAGTCGATCACTTCGGTAATTTTTAAAGTAAATAAAGCCAGATATTAGTTGGCTCCCTCTTTTTAAATACAAGTGATTCTTATTGCTGTTATTATATTTTATTATTTGCTCTAGGCTGTTTTTGGACATCACTTTGGGTTCTGGGAAAGTGTGATGGGGGTTTTTCAGTGTGACCGACAGAGGAAGTTATTTATTTACTATCTTCACAATGTCCTCTTGGTTAGTTAATGGTACAAAAGGCTCTGTTGCATTTATTTTACATGCTGACTTGACGAAGAGTGTATGTGGCTTTGAGCTTGTAAAATACAATACATACTGTATGCACAGTATATACAGAAGTGAACACTACTTTCAATTGTATTTACATTATATTTAAGATTCAAAGAATAACCAATAACTGCTCATTATTTGTCTTTTTAGCTTCCTGGCGTTTGATTTCTATCTGAGCAACAATAACACAAACAAGGTCAATTGAATCTGCAGCTCCTTTGCAGAATTCACATGATGTGTTCACTTATCTGACCGGCTTGCGCAAAATATGACCTATAGCTACTAGGCTCATTAAAGTTTAACTTGGTAGCCAAAAAGCTGTTATTGTGCAAGAGAGAGCAGATATATCTATAGACAGTCCCGAGTAAAGGTCAACTTTGCTTTGGTGCTGATGTTGGAAAAATGGTTGCACGCTGTTGTTATACACTTCGGATTGATGCCGTCGACTTTACAATCAGTCGCCTTGTTAATCCGGTCTTATGAAGACGGTTGCCAAGCTGAAATATAATATGAATGTCATTTATCTTCAAAGCCTTATCAGTGTATAGGCAATGTCGTGTTCACTCCCATCAGGTGCACCTCAGCTGAACCTGCAGCCTTCTGCGTGAAGGAACTCACGTATGCACATACCAACAGAGTCAAACTTCTCCAGCCTCCTGCAGTGTGAGATAAGACTGTGTACGTAGGACCACCCATCGTTTTTATATGGAAGGAAAACACGTGCACACACAGCGGTCACAGCAGTGTCATAACCACACAGCTCCCTGCAGTGTGGGATTGTTGTTGCCAGGTCAGTCAGTGGTTGTTTTAGATACCGTGGACGGGGGCCAAGCTAAACCAACTGTGGTCCAAATCTCTCTAGAGTTGGACACACACTGTCGCGAATTTGCCAGATTCTGTGAGACTAATCCCAGTGTTATGTTCACACCTGTATGAAAAATATGTTTCATAACCTCCCTGTTTGTTATTTAATCAGTCAGTTAACAAAGTACATATCTAGAGCAAGATTGGATAATCACAAGGATCAAACAATGGCTTTTATAACCTGCAATTATCCTACAGATATCTCTGTATCGAGTAAGAAGCTGGAAAGTCTCCTTGTTTACATTTAGCCAAAAAATGGCTTCAGGCAGTTATGCAATGTTGAGAGTGTGTAAATAGAGATGGTCTATTAGGTGACTGAAATACCAGAGAAAAATATCACGTGTTTTTTATTCTATTCGAGAATGTTAGAGAGCAAGCAGCACAAGGGCAGTTTCCTTCACATCCTAGTGTTAATACACATCTCGCATACTCATCAATAAATGTCAACGTTAAAGATGAGTTTCTACACTAGTAGAGTTGTTAACAACTTAACATACGTGAAAGATTTTCATAAATCACATGTTTGTCTTGGACTTCTAAAGTTGATTTTCTAAATTCATCGTTGAATATATCTCAGGAAAAAGTGAGAAAAATGTGCAGTACAATGTCTAAAAGCCCAACTTAATGTATGAAAACTGCTTTGGTCCAAACGTCTGGAACCAAAAGATCATCACAAGAAAAAGACAAGTTATGAATTTTCACAGTTTAGAAGCTGCAACCGGGGATTGTTTGGAATTTTTGCTTAAAATGTGAGTTAAACCACTAATCACTTATTAAATTAGCCGCGGATTATTTTTCTAATGTTTGATTAGTCGACCAGTTGTTTCAGCTGTAAAAGAGAATTTCACAATATGTTGCCCTCGACCAAGACTTTTTATTTGAAACCGAAACTTGCAGAGGTGAAAGGGGATTTTCACTAATTTCAGTATTACTTGTGAAAGTTAAAAAAAAGGGTGTTTCCTTATAATCTATGTATATATTTTTTTTATTTTTGAACAATTTGTCATCAGCATTTTTGCCCCAATTTGCTCAGTTGATATGTTTGTGGTTAAACCCAATCGGGGATTGTGATGATATAGTGTGTAGTAGTCTTTTCTGTCAAGATATATATTTTTTATTTTCTTCTCTTTTTTTTATCTCTAGTATGTCAATGCAGACAATACAGCAAATAATTGAGCATTTGCATTTTTACATTATTGGATTTCCAGTTTTTGACATCAGTTTGAAGAAACCTATTGATTTGTCAGGCATTTAATCCACTGAAGTTCCCCAAAACTAATGTTTTGTGGCCATTTTTATCTATTAACCTTTTCTCAATTGAATTTCTGCAATATCACCTCATATGTATTTATTATTATCTACATGATTGAACATTTAATCAACCCCTTAACAACATTTTTCTATTCCATAACACTTGTTTTCATGTAACATGTCATTGACCAGGTATTTGGTATGACATGCTGTTTTTTATACTGAAGAAGCAGAAGGCTTCACTGTATAGAAGGCAGATGGAGAAATCCTGCCCTGAGCAGTTGAAGTAATCTGAGGGTGACAACATGTTCTCAGTCAGTTTAAAGCCAGAGCTCTAACTGTACAGCATCTGCTCAAACCACTCGAGAGATTGCACAGTGATGAAAGTCACATGACTGTAAAGATGACTCACGTCAGAGCCTGAATCTGTATTAACCACTGCACTAGTCACAGGATCTTTGCATTAGGTTAAGTCTGTGTATGTCTGTTTGAAGATATTTTTAAATATAAGGTTGATGGGAAAGCTCCAAGAGGAGGGGTTTCTTTGATACACGGAAGAGAAATGAAGAAATACTCAAACTTATAACCAAATGAGATATAAGAGATATAATTAATCAAGTTAGTCAATGCATCAATGTCTATATGTCTACGATTTCCACAGTGCTGAGCCGAAATCTACATTTAATAATTTAATTTTGTGGATTGATCAAAATGAAAGTAGCTAGATATTGGTCACTGTCAGCATCGAACCTCTTCCGCGCGGTGTTAGGTAGACTGATGTTAATGCGAGTACATTGGCTAATAAATTAATTTGACTTTGACCTCAGAGTAAAGCTTCCCTGGCTTCAGTTTGGCAGTAGTGCAGCTTGGCATGGATCGGAAAGTCAGAAACTGTTTTCAAGCAGCAGATTTACTGATCAAATCCAGCCCACACTGCCCGGGGGCCTTTCAGGTCACATTAGACAAAAAGCCATTGCTTACCTTGTTTAATTACAAAAAAGAGATCCCTTACTGGGGCTACCCTTAATTGGCTTTTGGGTAGAACCAAATTTTAATATCATATTAGGAAATTTATTTTCTTATTATATTAAAAAGGTGTTTGATAAAGGGTAACCATAACAGCTTGCATAGGTTAAATTAAACTATAAGTGTTATAACTTCTCCAGTTCATCGGCTGGAAGTACTTCTTCTTGGTGGGTGTCTGATGTCTGATGTCAGATGGAAATGATGCTGATGGTAGTTGCAGCTGGTTTTTCCAGGTATGACTTCACCAGTTTTGAGCGAAACTGAGTGAGTTTTGAAAACATCTGCTCACAGGAACAGTTTGTCCCAAACTGCAAACTTAGGTTCATGTCTCCTCATGATGTGAAAACCCTCTGGATGTAGTATATACAGGTTATAGAACTCAATGGGAAGGGGGTTGTAAGTTGTCCAGTTTAGTGACAGTTGAGATTGACCTTCATCACTGTGAGTGTGTCTCGCAAACCAGGCAGACTTGCTTGTCTTTTGCGACAACCAAAAACACTTGTAAGTTAATGTCTCTTGAAAAGCCCTTCACTTAAATAAATTACAAATGTAAACAAAGGTGACAAAAAGCTTTATTAACCTGTCAGTTCCTGTATGCTCAGTGAGATGATCCTTGAAACTGCACTGTCAGTTTGCTTGGTCACTGTTTGCCTGCTCCTCTGCCTGCTCATTTGTCAGTGTTCTCTCACAGCTGCTGTGTCGGTCTATTGTTTACACACAGACACGCACACAGATGGAAATGACAAGACTTGCACGATCCTGTGTAGTCTATTTGTTCAGCCGTAATTGAGTCTTATTCAAGCCTTCATATACTGGCTGTTTACTCAATGATATTTAACAACGGGCTTGAGATTTCTTCATTGATTAACTGTAGTCTCACGTTCGTATGCCACCACCGCTGCTTCCATGGAGCTGTGAGGCACCCACTGTAGAGATCATGACGACAACAGATGGAGAGGGATTTCTTTTTTAAAGCAGCAAAGACAGATGCATTCTGGCTTTTATTTCAGCGTGCACTGGTCTGGAAATTTCCATCAGTGTGAGACGGAGCAAGAGGGAGAGGTGATACAGTTCAATACTAAATCAATACAGCTCCATGTCATTGTCACAGACGAGGCTCTGCTAAGGTATCCCAAGTTGGTATCACACTTAATCCACGATGCATGTTCTGTGTTGTGAATCACGCAGCATGTAATTATCCAATGTTATAATAACATTTGCTCCACTCAGGCAGGCTAAGAAGATTTGTTTCTGTGTCTTTATATGAGGTTTTACATTAATGTGAATAAATACATGGATTTATACGTTTTAATTTAAAATGCTGTCAACACACTGTCAAAAGAAGGGTGTGTATGATCTAGGGAGATCCATTTGAGAAAATGTATAATTTGATATTCAATTTCAGGGGCTATTTGGGGTTCAGTATCTTGCTCAAGGACACTTTGGCAAGTGGAGTGAGGCGGGTATCAAACTGTTGACCTTCTCATTAGTGGATGACCTGCTCTACCTCCTGAGCCAAAACTGACTACCTGAACTGGCCTATTCCACAGAGCCATCTATGTTGCCCCACTATGTTTCTACGGGAGCAGAAACACTGGCTGTAGATTAGGCCTTTCACATTTTTACATTACCTCAAGGCCACCATAGGTTCTCATAGGTTTCTTTGCAGCATTGTTGGTGGAACAAAACTTGAATGAAGCCTCTATTTACACTGTTTAATGTTGATTTTTAAACCTTCAAACACCACAATGCTTTGTGAAAGTAGAGACCTTCCTTTGACTCAGGTTTATGACTTTCCCCAGTAAGTATGAACAGCGTGACTTCAATGGACACATTTTTGTAGTTAAATGTGACCTCTGAAGTGCCAACAGCAGTAATTGTATGCAGATAATTACAGTTTAAGTCCTGTAAAAAGATTAGAGGATCATAGAGGGATACTCACGATAAGAGCTGCACTGAGGCTTTACAGATGTTGGACATCAGCCTTGTACATGAGGTGGTATTTACAAGGGCATGGGTTTTTAATTAGTTGAGGGCCAAATAGTTAAAAATAGGCTTTTTTGGCAAATTATGAAAAATAACATGTGCAGCAAGAATTTTCAGAAGAGATTTAATGTGAGGAGTTGTTATGATCAAAAACTTTTTTATAGTAATCCACAAAAATCTAAAAGTTTAATTGCGTTGAAAGAAATATCCACAGAAAGAGTAAAGAACCTGCGTGACTGTTCACCCAGATGGCAACCGAGCAAACTTGATGCAAATGTCCCAAACACAATACGGCCTTGCCTCGACTCCCACAGTTGCCAACACAGAGCCGCACTTGTTTCCACTGTAGGCGTCCAAGCCGTTTTGCAGTGTCACAGTCCCTGAGGCTGGTGAAGAATGAGTCTTACTGTACAGTTCTCCACAACAGCACTTTTATGTGATGTTGGCCCTTGTGTTAAATGCTGTGGAGAGTGACACAAAAGGTTGGGGCAGGCAGACTAGGATTACCTGGAGTCTAGAGAAGCAGGAGTAAAAACTTCCTCCTTCTTCGGCAGATGCTATGAAGAAGGACACTTTACCCTGAAAGTGGAAGTGAGTGGGAGCAGATGACCTTTAGCTGCAGAAGGCTTTGGTTTTACTGAGGGGAAATTGTGCCCTATATGTTATTGTGATTGTGCTGGATAAAGTGAACGCCACCAAGGAGTTTTTAAAAGCAGTAGAGTAAAGTAGATAAGAAAAGAAAAAGAAAGAAAGAGACTGCACCTACTGATTGTTTTCTTGATTTACAATTTGGTCTTCAAATAACAGCAAACACTGATATAGGGCCGCAACTTCAATTGATTGATTTCCCTATTGTTGCAGCTTTACACTGATAAATTCCCATTACAATTTCCCAAATTGTTGTTTGTTGTTTGACTCATCAGCAGTCTAAAAAACGGTTATGTTCAAAATACATAGGAGAAACAAATAATCTCATCCACTGCATAGCGAGAAAAGGTTTAAAATATATAAATGAAATATCCGAACAGTTAATCATCTATGAAAATGATTGCTCATCAGTTTTCTGTAGATTAACTAATTTTGTCGGCTACGTTACATTTTTGTGTCAAAGAAAAGGGATAATGATTTCTCATTCCTTTTTCCTGCTGTCCAATTTTAACATTAGGACAAATCTTTGAGAGTTATTTTTTTGTTGCATGCTCTGCTGGATATTCCTTCAATATAAATAAGGGGAGGACTTCTTTCGTTTTCAGGGTAAGAGATAACAAGGCCTGAAAAAGCTCACGTCCCCTGTAGACATGTGCTTATTAATTTATCACTGACAGGGCTAGGCAGGGAGGAGCAGCTAAACTAGGCTAGGACAGTGAGCTGCTGTTACTGACTCAAGGGCAAACACTGGCATCTCTGCCTCTTTCTCTCCTGCTCTGACTCTCTTTACCTCAATTCATCTTTCTTTCCTGTCACTTCCTTTCTCCCCGCTGCTTTCTCTCTCATGATCTCCCTCAACCTTTCTTCTTTCTGATGCACTTTTATTCCCTGTATCGCTGCCACTCCTGCTTTATTCCTCCATCCGTCTGCATCCTCGCCTCACAGCCTGACCTGCTGGTGTCCGCCTCCATGAACCACTTCATTATTTCAAAACCAATGCTGACCCACAAGTTTTGGATAATAAGTGCATTAAATTAGTACTTTGTAACCATAAACTCAATTAATTATTAAGCACTAATTCATAGATTTATACCTCAAACTAACCCCAACCCTGACATTTTCTTCATTTTATATGAGTAAATTAATAAATTAAATCATGTCTAAATATTACATCATTATTTCTGTGACATAGTGTGATGCTGCAATGGATACTGGAGACTGGACATATTTAATTTTTAGGCTGCTGAACATTTTTCAATCTTCAATGGCTTGGTCTCATCATTTTCCCATTCATTATGCATTTAAAACGTTATTCAAGGATATAAATTAATAAACTGATGGATACATTTTTTCAGGCGTGTAGATAAAATCAAAATTTCATGGTGTGAATTATTGCAGTTTTTATGATGCCCCGTTAGATGTGAGTTTGTCAGTTAGTAAAAGCCAACTGACTGTATGCAAACGAGAGACTGCACTGATGAGATTACATGTATCTTGGGTGCATTGTGGTAATGCTGCAGATAGACAAGCAAATGAACAGTTCATATTTAAAGTAGAATATTAAAAATATGCAAAAGATTGCCTAGAGGTGCAGGGCAAAACACATTTTTTCTATCATGTGACCTGTCTGTAGAGGGGCTGCCAGTTTTTGTTTGTGTATATATATATATATGTATATATATATATATATATAATCTTTTCAATAAATAGTCTATATACAGACTATAAGTAGTTTTTCTTCAAATTGACTTGGATGACAAAGACCTTAAAATTCAAACTGTTGCACCACTAAACAGTTTCAGGAGCTTTAAAATGTCAGCGTGTGGTTTACAAACACTCTTAACTCTAAGATATTTTTCAGATACACGGATAAATAAGTAGACAGGTAGGTAATGTTTGAGAGACAGGGAGACAGATTGGCTCAGATTTAGCGTTAGCATCTGTAAAATGTCTACATGCTTCAACATAATTCAACTCTGGGATTAAGCTTGGGTTAATAGAAGTCAAAATATTACAATTATCTTAATCTTGCACTTGTAATGATCGTTTTAAAAAAAGACCTGCATTGTGCAATCGATTAATTGTTTCATTCACTTTTTCAACAAAAAGCCACAAATTATCATTATCATTATCTTAATACACATTTTCAGATTGGTCTTCACATTTAGAAATCTCTATAGACTTGCAAAGCTGAATACAGCTAATTTATTTTAGGATTTATCTGAAAACGCACACACAAATCGAGATATAGTTACACAACTCTACTCACATTTGTAAATAGTTTTTGCTACAATATTGGCTCTGTAATCACTCTCCACCTTTGGCGCACTGCCCCAGTTTAACAGAAGAGCTCAGTGCAGATAGGGTTAGGGCTTAAAATGTGAACAAGCAGGTTTTAGGTCAAGTTTTACAACCACTAACCTGAGGGTTTGTTAGGTGTGTGTGTCTGTGCGCGTGGGTTTTAATAGAAGGTGTATTTCTTTTCTGTGTAATCGTACACTTTAGACCACAAGCTCTTATTTGCAAACCTTTGCCGTCCCAACAGGTGGGTGGAGCGCACGCAGTAATGTGTCAGTGGTCGGAGTGATTATAAAGGTTAGATGTAGGTTTGGATAATGCAAATCTCTCTAACTTAAGTTTAGCTAGTCAAATGTGCCCCTCTAATCTAATCTATCTTTTCCCCTTCTCTTATTTTTTCTGGAACCGTAAAGACAGGCAACACTTCTTGAAGCCAAATAGTCCCAGATCCAGTGGCTTTAATAGACCTGTCCACATCAGCAGCATCCATCTTTGCTGTTAATGAAAATACTTCCAGTATCTTCCTATTAAACCCACCCCATTTTAGATAAATGGTTGTGGTTAGCAACCGATGGAAACTGGCCTGAATAAGAGGGGGGGTCAGCCCCTTGGTCGGCATTTCCAGGCTTAAAGCTGCAAAATGTATATAATGGAAACACTGCATCAATGTTACACAAAAGTTTCATTTGACAAAGGTTATTCATAGACTTTCTGTCTAATGTTTGAAAAAAGTTAACACACTTTCCATGAGGTGACACTTGAGGTTCAAGTTAAACGTTCCCTCCTATTTCAACACTTAAAAACACTTTTTAAAGATACAACACTCTTTCAAACAAGTCCTGTTGGGAGAGTTTCCCTACATACTTTTATTAAAGCAGATATGAATCTCACAATTGTGTAGTTTGTTAAAATGATTTACTCTTGTAGTCAGGATTTTTGAGTCTAGTAAATCTAGGCTGCCTGATTGGGGAGATGATTCAGTCCAAGGTCTAACTCTGCAGTTAACATGTCAGGAGAGGTTTGTTTATTTCCTCTGTGGCAGCAAAACATGTTTCATGAGCTTGCGGGACTCCTGCAGGTTACATTGTGTTGATTGAGTCAAAAAGACGTAATGCAATCGTCTTGAAGACATTTGCTAGCCTAGCTACAATAACATATTATTCCACAGCTGCTGTAGGAGCTGGTGTCTCTTAGTCTTTGAATATAATATGACCTTCAAAATGCATTGTCATGTTGTCATTTGTCACATTTATGACACGGAAGATAAGGATTCAATTCACGTGTTTAATTATGTAGGGAAGAGTTTCATTTCGGTTTGTCTCTTCATACTTGGTCTGTGTGTGTGTGTGTTGGCTTATTTGAAAGTGACAAGTCATGCTTATACTGCAGAGTAAAAGGAAATTGCACTCAGTGTCATGGTCACGGGATCTAAGTGTGAGGAATGGACCTGATAACTCAATGTTGGGTATATATTCATCCTCTCATTTATGGTTTTATGACTTTTAGGCCAAAGGACAGAGTTCACTAAGTTCACCGGTTGCTCAGGGATATTGCTTGTTTTACCTTTTTAAAGATTTTAAGTAAACAGATAAACTGGAGATCAGGGTTTATCATCATTGTTTTTCCTGGTGGGGGTGGAACTGAGCCGGTGTGGGGTGTACCAGGCCCGGGGCAGACACCCAGGGAGCCTTTCAGAGCTCCACTAAGTCCGCTTGCAGTGTTCATTTTGGGTCTTTTCTTACACGTTTGGACCATAAAAAAGTCGTTTTCTTCCAGTTTTTACTGTCTCTGTCAGTAATTTACTGCTCCGCTCTGTGCAGCGCACTGTCAACCCAATCGAGCCAAACCGAGAGCTTCCTATCATCTCCTCTGGCTCTCCATACTGTGTCTAAATTTACAAATTCTGTTGTTTTTACAGTCTGAGTTTACACGTTCGATGACCGAGCATCGCAGCCGCCTCGCAGTCCTCTATGCAGGAAAAACCCTGATCTTGTGAAGAGTATTTTCTCATTTCTTTTTAGGATTTATCTCTTGCAGCTGATATATTAAATAACTAGATAGATTCTATTCACATTTGTTTTTTTACCCCTGGGGTTCATAGGCTTTGATGTGGGAATCAGGTCAGTTTTAACTTCAGATTCCTGCTGTCTGACCTTTTTTCTACTTCTACAGATTTTAGCTGACCATGACAGTTTGGTCAGTTATAGTGAACGAACTGTTTCACTGATTTGAGCTCTGGGTTTTGAGATTGAAATGATGTAAGTTGGAGGAAATATGTTTATTTATTTAAGACCCTGTGTCTGTTGGACACTTTGTTTTGATGGAACACAGAATTCTCAGCAAATCCCAGATTAATAACACACAAGCAATTTTATATGAACATGTGCCTTCTTATCAATGCACTGTGTTTTTGGTCAAGTTTGCAATAGCCCATTTAATGATTCATTTAATATATTACAAAAGAAATCCTTCAGTTAAACTCAGGATTTGTATATTTGTTGATATTCTTGTACCAGTTTTCACTCCAGAGATACATTATTTCATCTTCCCTAAATATTTCCCCATTGTTTTCTTCATGTATATTCCGTATTTGTGTTTAACACGTCCCTAACTGCAGTAACATTAACATACTTCTGATCAGGGTCAAACTGTATTTCAGTTATTAAACCTGTGGCCTTTCTGTTAAACAGTTCTTTGAACTGCTGCCGACCTAACACCTCTGTTCAGGTGCTGCTTTTAGAAACTGAAATCTGATATACAGTAGGTTTATTAAATTTTTACTGCTGCTACCACTGTGATAGCGTTATTATTTAAAACTTGCAGGGAATTAAGATAGGAACAGATTTTTTTGTTTATCTTTATCCCCTTTGGCTCTGAATTACTTTCTCATTGTAAAGTATCAATTTTTTTTTTTACATTTGTTGTAGTTAACAACTACAGGTTCAAACAGCACTGGTTTGCATTTAGCATGAGGAGGAATGTGGCTAATGACTTGCATGTCTTAGTGTGACAAGGGAATTTGTGTTAAGACGATGAAATATGATCAAACCATGAGGTTTGTGTTCTAGACCCATGACTTTGAAGACATATTGTGACAACAGGCTTACATTTTTAGAAATTATTTTTCCAATAATCTGCATGTGAGTGGTCAACAAAGAGCAAATTATTCTGAACACAGCTTTATGTTGTCTTGATTTTTAATTGAGTCTCCCCTTGTTCACTTTTGTACACTGTGTTGGTCTCATATTCTCCTCTGTCCTCTTTCCCATGTGGACCTCAAGTTGTAAAAGCACTGTCTTAACTTTCCCTCCTAACAATGTCCCTCATTGTTGAGCAAGAGGCCGTCAAGCATGATAGCTGGGATTAAGACGCAGAGACGGACAGAAAGAAACACAGACAGCTATTCTAGACTGTTCCATTACTGACCAAATCCTTGCTACAGAGGCCTTTTAGGGTCAGTTAGCAGACGAGGCCCTGCTTTGGGAACATTGAGTTCACTTATCTTCCACTGTCATTGTCCTCATCCGTCCTATAAAACTCAAATGTGTTGAGCCTGGCAGTAGCAGGGCCACATTTGGTTAAAAGTGTGTGCACCATGGTACTGTGCTGCTTAGAAACTCAAAAGGTTGAGAGTTATCATTATTTTATTGTATTTGCCAAACTGCTGTAGATTTTCTTGTGGCTCAGTTTGCTGAAAGCAAAATGGTCTGGTTTGTTGTACCTTTTTTGTTTCGGTATTTAGGGCTCTGACCCAACACAAGAATTTCAGCACAAAAAGCTGGATTTTCTCTGGCTTTTAAAGAGGCTTATACCCTAACAGGACCAGTTCAGTTGGTTTTGGAAAGAATAGAGGCTGAAGAATGCCTTTTAGAGGACTCTGCTAACTTTGTGAGCAAACATAATACTCCCAAATCCCAGATTTACTGATGCTAAGTAAAAGAAAACACTGAAAGTAAAGTTGGAAAACCAACATGTTTTGGCACTCAGTAGAGTCCTTACACTGCAGTCACCTCAATTAAATCAAGCAGCATAGACACACATAGATATCAGTCCCATAAATATGTTTTTTTTTTCATCAGGACCATTAATAATTCCCTGGGAAATTGGTGAAAAAGTCAAATATCGGCTAACTCACAATGTTAAAGAAATCCCTGCATCTGCCCCTTACCGTCATTCCACCCTAAAACCTTTGGGTTCTTTCTTGCCCCACGTCCCATCCTTCCACCAAGTTTCGTGGACATCTGTCCAGTAGTTAGAGCGAAATCCTGCTGATAACCAAACAAGCAAACCAATGGACAGGGCTGAAAACATATGCTCCCTGGCGGAGGTAATTCAAATTTGTGAAGGATTTCGGCTAACACGATCACTTAAAGGTGTTACCATATTATTCCTTTAAAAGGCAGTTCATTTGAAAGAAAACATATATAAGTTGGGAGGTGAGAGGGTAAAAGAAAATGACCTGAATCAGTAGGAAGTGCAACATTTTCAGCTCAGGTTCATACAAGTTCATATGCACCTGAATCTCAAGGTCCAGCTGTGTGCACCAAGGAAGTGCTTGTGAAATTACTGGTGGAGGCAGGCACAAGTTTCATTCATTATTTTCTACACCTGCAGAATGTTGATCCTTCCCTTAAAGAAGCCCAGGTAATGACCATGCTGATCAAACACTGTGAAGCTGTGACTCGGCTTCATCCGCATGCTGATAAAACAAAGTCCAACCTGCCCACTCCTGCCATATTGTGTGTACCAGTGAGTCATATGAATATATAGGTTACATATGAAGAAATCTCACGAAGCAGCTTGTAGTTTTAAGCAGAGGAAAGCGTAATCTGACCCTACTTTTATTTTACTCAAACATGATGAGTTTAGCAGACAATTCTGCCTGAGTTTAACATAGATTACACCCCTCCATCGGCATAGTGGTGAGTAGATGAGTGAATTATCATTTCTGGGTGAACTATCCCTTTCAAAGACTTCCCTAATGTTTTTTGTTCTGCGTTGCTTTGGCTACAGCGCTGCACCCTCACTTGTCTCTGGAGCTATTAAGATGTGTGAATTCACAATCGACCTTGGAAATATACATCTGCACATAAGATATTGCATAACCATCATAACAATGAAGGAGTAATATAAAAACTGTTGGTTGTAAATGTTTGACAGACCATTTTATGATCTTCCTGATAAAAGAACCATTTTAACAAGCGTTTGGTTCAGAATCACATCTGCCACTGAGCTGGAAATAGAGAAACATGGCTTCCGCTAAAAGCTGTAATTCTGAATCAGCACTGTCCCACAAAACTGGTAATAATGTTTACTGTACTTAAAAGGTCATGGCCAGGATTTAAGTTGTACATGAACCCCAAAAAAAAGGATTAAAACTAATGTTTATTTTAGTACAAGGGCTTAGTCAGACGGAGTTAAATTTTTTTTAAATTTTAATACCAAATAAAAATGTAGGACAATAACGAATGGTTAATGATTTAGCACCTTGCTTTTCCTAAAATAGCTGCTTCCTGATCTGAACTTTTTAAAGCACTGCATGGATCACGGTATCTTGAGTTTATAGCTTTCACACTGTGGCACAGGGGTTTATTTCCATGTGGTTTTGCCAAAACTCTCTAAAAACAGGCTAGTTAGTTAGTATAATTAGTACAAGTTCTGTTACTTGTCCGTGTTATCTGATAGAGCATTGTTTGAAGAGCTTCGGGTACTGTTTTGATTTATTGATCTTACTCTTTCTGTAACGATAGATGCTTTTGTCTTTGCCCTTTGAAAGTATTGAGCAGGGAAAGTTTAAAGGAACAGATCCTTTCTGAGCTCGGTGTATTTCTTAACTCCGCTCACCCCTACTCCTCTGCTCCTCCTGACATAGAGGTGATGCAGAACGTCTTTAAGTAGGTCAGACGGCTTGTGTAACATGCAGCATGAGGATGAATGAAAGAAGAAAGGGACACAAGAGGAGAGGACTGAGTAGAAAAGCAAGACTTGCTCCAGTAAGAGGAGAAGGGAATGAGTATAAAACTCATCCAGACCCAACGTGGTGCATGTTAAAGACCATGGTTCCTTTCCAGCTCATTACTGCTTAATGTGAGTGTTAAATCTGTACGAAATAGAGCTTTTCTAATTGAAACAGCAATTCAGACCAATCTAAATCTAAAACCAACCTAATATAAATATGCTCAGATTTGCATAGACCAGCACAAAGTTATATGTCTATAAACACCAAAAAAAATTGGATTTGGCAGTGATACAACACAAAAACCTTTCACGTATTAGTCACATTGCTTCTGCAAGCTACAACACTGAGTGTGTGATTGTTTTCATCTGTATTTTAATTTGAATCTGCACCTGCATTGATTGTTTCATTAATTTTCTTCTGGACACTCTTTAGTTTTACATTTCCATATATTAAAATATCAAGTTACGTTATAATAAACTTTACCATGACCATATTCCCACATGGACAAACTCAAAGGACAGTATCTGTCTTCCTCCACACTACAGACACACAAACCAACGCAAAGTCACCCTTTTCGACTCACACAAACTCTTAATACACACACAGGGACAAATTCTTCAGCAAACATGAGTGCACATAGTTTACCTGTTGTCTCTCTCTCTCTCTGACTCAAATGATCGATCTGTTTTGAGCAAGAAACACGTTTTCACTCTCGACAGGCTCATCAAGCACACACATGCATATTCACATGTATGGAAACCTTAAGACATAAATGCACACACATGTTCTGAAGTGGCCACAATTAACATGGACAACACCCGCCCCACACAGTCAGATTTGAAGTGACAGGTTACTTCAGATGGGCATGCACAGACATGTATTAGGACACACACACACACACACACACACACACACACACACAACACACACAGGCTCAGCTTTGGAGCCTCGCCTGTGTTAGTTTAATTATTGTGTTCAGTCCTCCAGCTGACTCTTGGGCAAATTGACATCTCAAGCCTGGAAGTAAGAGGATGGGATTAGAGAGGAAGGAGAGGAGAGGAATAAAAGGGGGGACATGACAGGTACAAAAGAAATGAAGGTAAAAAAAAAAAGGGAGCCTAGCAAATGGAAAGATAAGAGGACGGGTCCATAAAACAAAAACCAGGAGAAATCCAGTGGATTCTTTTTTTAGCAGTGAATTACTTTGACTTCAGTGATTCTCAACTCCTTGAAGGAGACACTCAAACGTGACAAGACGACTCATTTGAGGATGTTTGTAATCGATTCCATAGATTCACCTCATCGTCTTTGTGGTTCAATCTTTGCCTCAATTTGTGTCTCCTGTGACCAGTTTGTGAGAAGGTATTTTGCATGTGGTTTACAAAGCGTTTTCTTGATTCGTTGCATATATTCCTTGAGTTGCAGTTGCTTTAATGAACTGTTTAGAATATGGGTTAGCATCGTCCTTGTGTAAACAGCCTGGAGCTATTATGAAAAAGAGCCATAAGCAGTCATTTTTAACCCTTCATTGTATAATCTCTAATTTATTTCAGATGCAGTGGCGTGTGTTTGTGGTAAACAGCACGGCTTGTAATTCTTTCTTGGACATTTTGTTGATATTTGAATTACTGTGAATTGGACTCTTTCTTGTTCAAACAGCCAGTTGGCTATTCTGTCGTCCAAGTTGGAGGAAAGTTTGTGTTCGACTGCCTCAAAGAAGAACTGAACTTACTGGTTTACACAGATGGCATGGAAGTAATTATCTGTGGTGCCCACATGATGTTGCAGCTGGTGTCTGTATTGGCCGGGTCTATTATTATTCTAAGTTGTAGAGTTGGTGTTAATGCTCAATTCAAAAGGCCATGTCTTGCTGTTTAGAACAAAAATAATTGTATTTTTTACTTTCACTACTTTTTTATTTTTATGCTAAAATAATATAAAGAATTGTGAGAATCTTTACGAGAGACTCAAACTCAAAAAGAAGAATCAGAAGAAATGCAAAAAAGTTATAATGAGATGTTTGTAACTATATAAATATTGTTACTTACCAAATTCCATGTTTTCTTTTTTTTCTCACCTCTGTCTCCACCTTCACACTTTTTTCCTCTCACTTCTGCCTTCATCTCCATTTCTTTACTTTTCTCTGCACTTTCTCTCCTCCCTGTCTGTCCTCAGTGCAGCTACACGGAGTCCTGCGAGAGGATTTGCGGTCTGTCAATGAGGAACTACCGGCTGATCTTCTGCCACAACCTGAAGCAGCCATAGATGATTCAGTGGTTCTCTGGCCAGGGGAGGAGAGGATAGGATACACTTTCACTGCTACACGGTGAGTACACACACACACACACACACACACAGATACACACACACACAGATATAGAGGCAGTGGTGGAAACACTGCAGCTGGTGAAGTTGAGGTATTGTCTCACTCAAGTTGACAAACCTGTTGGAAAAGAAAAACTCTACAGTCTTAGAAACATTGATTGGCCATAGACTATGTATGTAATCATAGGCCTGTAGACTTTCCCTTTTTGCCAGACACTTTAACATACACTCAGAGAACTTGTTCATTATTAACACAATGCAAATACTAGGTAGAGTCTCTCTCTGCTCTTAAAATAGCCTTAAATCTTTACTAGCATTGATTCCACAAGATGTGAAATATTTGTGTAAGATTCTGCTCCACGTTGACATGATTGCATCACAAAAATTCTGCAGATTTGTCAGCTGCACATTCATGCTGCAAATCTCTCATTCTACCACATCCTGTGGATTCAGATGTGGTGACTGTGGAGGCCACAGTGAATTCATAGTCATGTTCAGCTTTAGATTACCTTTGGTTTATGACATGTTGCTGGAAGCAGCCACAGAAGACAGGTACATTGTTTCCATAAGGGATACACATAGTCAGCCACAGCACTTAGGTAGGCTTTGGTAAATTCACAAACTTTATAGTTTTGGTTAACCTGTGTCCACTGCAGCCTCAGATTTCAGTTTTTGGCTGAGGGGAATGAAAGCCCATGTGTTTTTTTAATCAGCCTCCAGACTAAATGTGCTGAGCATTCTTAGGTGCCTCTCTGCTCACTGCAGTTGTGAAGAACAGTTATCTGAGCTGTCCTTTCTGGCAGAAACCCGTCTGGCAATCCATCCTTGACCTCTCTCATCAACCAAGCATTTCTGTCCGCAAAGCTGCTGCTCACTTTATAGTGAATATACATCTGAAATAAGAATCTTAGATATAAAAATCCCAGATCAGCTGTCGGAGCCACTAAAATCTAATTTTCTCCCATTTTTATATTTGTTATAACTGGATCTCCTGTCCTTTATGTATTGTACTGCTGCCATATGACCTGAAAGGATAATTAGAGTAATAAGCAGGTGTACAGATGTTCCTAATAAAGTGCTTGACACAGGTGTAAATGCATATGCAGGTCATTATCATATAGCTCTTCTTCTTCGCCCTTTTCCCCTCCCACCTCTCCTCCTCCTCCCTCTCGTCTGTCTTGGCTAGATGACAGGCTGTGGGGGTTTACTGCAACATGTGACAATCAATCAAACCAACCATTTCTATATGTTCAAATGTGGTAAACACATCTTGTTTGTGTGTGGACAGCAGAGAGATTCGGCTTGTGTCCCTTCATCTTTCTTTTTGTTATCTCCACCTTTTCTCCATTGGTCTTGATGATTGTGTGTTCTTTGGTTTGCAGTGTGTGTATTAGCGAAGAAGAAAAATGTTTTTCTTCGCCAGGCTGCATCCTTCACCAAAGCTCTTATTTTGTAAATCCTCCCATCTCACTTTTGTCTTATCGCCTCCCCTTTGCTTTTTTCCCTTTTCTTTTCAAAGACGTGAGGTCTTGGCGGGTTTGTGGTGAGGAGGCGGCCATGAGGAAGAGCGTGTCTCTGTTGCCAGGCAATGAGGGCGGGAGCTCGGCCAGCACCACACGGGTCTTTGGAGTCCCTTTGGAGGAGGTGTCTCACACACAGACAATAAGTGGCCATGAGGTTCCTGCCCTGGTCAAACACATTGTCGAATACATCGAGGAACATGGTGAGTGATGGACACAAATGAACAATATAAACACACAGTACAAAACGTATAGAAATATTTATTAAAATGTTCAGCTTTTTCCCATTTGTGTAAATATCAATTCAGTATCCCAAAATAATTCATATGTGAATCACTGCCGTAAATCAGAATGCTCAAATCCAAAATATTCGGGTATCAGTGCAACAATACCAATACATTTGAATGTCTAATATGCCAATAAAATCATAGTCTTGCAGAGAATATACGGTAATTCATGCTGAATGAAACCTCATGACACATGCTTTAATATGGCAACTTTTATTTGATTAGGTTGTTTTCTATTAACATGATTAAAATGGCGAATATTGTCTTGTATTTTCCTTTAATTTAACTTACTTGATAAGTTTTACATGGACTATGTTTCATTGATGTTTGTGTCTGCACGGATTATTTAGCGTTGTGTGTTGTTGAGCCATAGTGACTGCTGTTGTACCTTTGAGCATTCATGTTTACAACTCTGCTATAAGTCATCACTACCATTACCTTCTACCACACACACACACTCGTATGTCGTTAGGGGAGAGATAGTTTATGTTATAAGATGAACTCTGAATGCACCGGCTGCTTGCTCCTTCATTACATAACCATTCTGTCAACTGCAGATCTTATTGCTTTGTAGCTGACATATTTTGTTGCTGCGTGTTCTACAAGAAGCTGACAATGAAAACAATGACACACTGGTTTTAACGTGATCACCGAGAGAGGGTGGAGTAAACGGCTGATAAACTGGTAAAGCTTCATTCTTAGCAAACAAATACAGTCCAAACGCCCCATATCTGTCTGTCTGTCTGACTTTGACTCTGAAAACAGGGACAAAAACATTTAGATTATCTACAGGTCAATATACCTAAACATGCCTTTGATGGCTGCCACACACACACACACACACAGAGCTACTGTTGACCTGCCGTGACTGCTCTTGCATCAAAGATATAGTTTATGTTATAAGATGAACTCTGAATGCACCGGCAGACACGGTCTGCTTCCCCCTTCATTACATAACCATTCTGTCAACTGCAGATCCACTTGTCAAAACAGAAGAGCTTAACCATGAAGAGAGGAAGCTACCAATAACACTGGTCCTGGACCTTTTCCACATCCCCCCTGGATTATTTCTCTTCAGTCCTCGCAGAGCAGGGATGTTAGTCTTATGTCATTCTCTTTTTAAGCTTTTTAGCTTTTAGGTTAGCAGTTTCAGACATTTTGCTCTGACAGATGAGAGGGATAAAATTGGCGACTTTGTAATGGTAATGGTAGTCACTACATAACATCAGCAGTACCAGTTTAATTTTTTATTTTAAATGCTATGATGCATTTTTGTGCTGAGGATGCATTGTTAGTGCGAACCCTGAAGAAATGGAATGAGTCATTTGGATTTGTTTATCTTGTTTCACTAAATCTAATTTTCTCCGGTATGTTCATTGCACACAAAGATCCATTTGTAGAAATTTCAAACATGTCAACAAGAGCATGGTGATACATATACATCTATATATCATTGGAAGTAATTAGAGCTTTCATTGGCTTTGGGCTTGTGAAAACCAGTTCACCAAGAAAGGATTTCTAACATACATCTACATTGACAAGTCAAACAATAGAGAAAGCTTCCTTTTCTAATTTCCTCCATTGTGCAGTGAAAACTCTCTGTCAGGACATTTTCTTGTCAAACCTGTCAAGACAGTGTTTTCTTTTTTTTAACTGTTGGAAGGAACCTTCACCTCGAGTCCCCTCGAGTGACCAGCGAAGCAGGCCGGTGCTTTGTTTGACTGCTCGTCCACATGAGGTTATGTAATATGTTTCTAATCCCCCGGGGCTCTGCTGGCAGCAGCACTGCCAGTCCAGAAG
Organism: Hippoglossus stenolepis; assembly: GCF_022539355.2. NCBI lineage: Eukaryota > Metazoa > Chordata > Actinopteri > Pleuronectiformes > Pleuronectidae > Hippoglossus > Hippoglossus stenolepis. The sequence continues at coordinate 21,915,877 of NC_061489.1, read as the reverse complement.
TTATTGAGCCAGTGAAAAGGTCTTACTGTCTCTTATTTCACTTGTGTGTGATGCTGGAGGTTTTGAGTAGAAGCAGGGTGATGGAAAATGAGGTAACCGGGTAATTGGATGTTAAGGCCGAGATGGAAAATATAAAGCACCTGAAGGTGTGTCAGAGCAAAGCATTGGCATCTGTGACGGATTAAATTCCTTACATTGTTTGGACAAGGACTAAATGCTTTGGCAGTTATTTTGTTGTGTTCCACAAGACTGAGCAATGCTTTAATCAAATCAGTCAATCAAATATGTCTGTGGACGTTGTTGACACTGCTTGACATTGTGATATAAAAAGGAATTTAGTTTTTCTTACCTGTTGTGTCCCTAACGTTAACAGAGGAGAAATCGGTGAACAGGAGTCAGATGGACTTACCAGGCAGGCGTTACATAATCCTTGAGTCACAACATATTACCACTTGACATCTTAAAGCATTGCCTATTGTGTTTTTTACCCGATAGGTTTTTTTTAATTTCTTCGTCTAGTGAATAATTACTCGCAGTGCGACAGGATTTGCAACAAGTGACAGCACTGTGTGGGAATGGAGTAAAAAATCTAAAAGTGTCAGTAACAATGATCCTGTCATAGTAAAATAAAAGGCACATTCTCTTACGGTTCTTTTACCTTTTCATAACCAACAATTTGACAAGCATGCCATCGTCATGCAGCGATTGGATGCTACTAACTTCTCTTTCTAGCTCTGTTTTTCTGTCTTCAAACAACAACCCACTACTTTTTGTTTGAACTGAGTGTAGAACTCTAAAAGAGTTAGAGAGACTGAATTTGTAAAACACATTTATATGATTCAATGCATCCCACTCTGTCTATTACAGCAGCCTTTGAGTGTGACCCTTTTGGAACAGGTGTTAACATGTTTGACTTTGGACATGGAACTCAACAGACAAACTAATAGTTTGAAGTGTGCTGAGCCCTTTAGGCTCAACAGGTGAACTGATATCTTCTGAAAACCACTCAAAGTTTAACTTAACAGGTCAATCTGTATTCTCTTATGGGAGCTGTACTTTTTTAGAGTAGAATAAAGGTTAGCCAGGATTAGCTTGTAGTTAATGGAATAGAGTTTGCATGTAGACAACAGTTTTGTTATCCATCCAAAAAAGTGTATATGGTGCAAATGTCCTCAAATCATCTTCATTAAATTTGCATTTATTTAGATTTGTGAAAATCCGACCAAGAATTGTTGTAGTACCAACAGTAGTGTTCAGAGCTGTGAAAAACACAAACATATTTTGCAAGAGATTCATGTGTCAACACAATCAATAATACAAACACAACATTATGCAAGCTGAACAGATAGTTAGTTACACAAATGATAATGGACATGTCAGCTATAATGAAAGTTCCAAAAATCCTACTTGTTCAGTTTTCTTTCTTGTACTTCCCCACCTTTCTGTCCTGGTTGTTTACAAACATGTATTTTGCCTCAATAATCAAACCAAGCTCAAAGTATTAAATATCTAAAAATACACAGTATAATACATCTATAAGGTAACTATAACAGTATTCCAAGTATTAATACATGACTAAGTAATTATTGCTGCTTCTATCATCAGGTCATCTGGACCTGGAGGGGCTCTTCCTGGTTAATGGCAACGCAGAGCGTGTGGATTGGCTGCGTCAGCGCTATGACAGTGGTGAGGAGGTGGAGCTGGAGAAGGAGGCTGACCTGGCGTCAGCGGTCAGTTTGCTGCGGCTCTTCCTGCAGGAGCTTCCTGAGCCCGTTATACCAACAGCGATACAGGGACACATACTACAGCTACACCAAGGTGTGTGTGACAGGGACTTCTTATCCACCTCTAATGCTCTTATGTATATTGCTCCACACACTCGCCCCACTCTCTTTTTGTCAACTGCTATTTTTTTGGGTGCTTGTTGCAGATACTGATAAATTGTTGCTTCCCTTTAGTGTGAAGTTTGATGGTTTTGTAAATCCCCTGTTTAGGGCCTAATCTGACCAAATAACAAGGCACAAAATAGAAGTGAAATACATTCTTGTTCTCCATTTTTGGATTTCCTTAAAGATGGTATTACATGTTTTAACCTGTTATGATTGTGACTATGGAGACAGATCCAAAGCTAAACTGTGAACACATTGTACAGTGGATCTCTAAATTAAGTGGAAACTGGCTAAAACAAACTTGTTCCAAAAATGAACCTGGATATATCTGCCTCTTCTGGCTGCTTGCACAGGAAAACATGAAAAACGTAATAACTATTAGGAGTCGTCTGATGGGGCACCAGTCCATCTATGACAGCAGGGTCTGTTGTCTATGTGTTTCTAAGAGAGATAAAGAGAGTGTGACAGTGTCGATTATTGAGCACTGCAGACAGCTCCACGAAGCAACAGAGCAAAACACTGGTGGTGTAGAGGGTTGAACACGTTCTCAACTGTGTCATACTTTCACAGAAAGAAAACAAAAGAGAACACTATAATTTACACACAGTATTAAAAAGGCTGTGTAGCAACATTAAGTGCGGCATGTATAAAGTGCACTGGTGCTAATGGGAATTATAAACCAACACCCTTTTTGCAGTAAAACAGTTTACAGTAATAACAGTGAGTAAGAGATGTGCAATGGAGGTTAGGAGCATGTTAATAGTTGCATGTTTAATCATAACCACAAGTCTATTTTGAACCATCCCTAGATTACAGCAATGAGGAAGAGCTGTGTAGAAACCTGAAGTACCTGCTGCAGCAGCTTCCCCAGCTGAACTACGGCCTTCTGCGTTTCCTGTGCCGCTTCCTGGCCAGCGTGGCATCACTTCAGCAGGAGAGCTGGAACGTCGGGGCGCTGGCCGCCGTCTTCGGGCCAGACATATTCCAGTAAGATGCCTGTACAGGGCCATCTAATAATTGTGATTAACACTATCACTGTGCCTTTGCAAAAAAAATCTAAACTGTCAAGTATTATGTGCAGAGGACAGGCAAGAATATCTATTTAGCTTTTTGTGTTGTTTAAATTCATATGTCTGAGCGTGAAGTCATAATTTATAGCAACAGAACTGCCTTCAAATTTATGCATTAGAAATAAAATCATCTAGTTCGAATTGGCCCATATCATCAAATCAACAAAAAGGAATCAGGATTGCTGTGCTGGAGAAATTGATTTCACTGAAGCCTCACATGTGACACTGCAGCTGGTACAGCCACAGATTGGACCGACAGCTGTACTGCTATTTCTTCTTCGTTTTACAATGATCAAGAAAGCATCCATGTGTGTAAAAAAAATACGTCAAAACACATAAGCACTTTCACAGAAGTTTATTCAGCTACTAGAATTATTGAATATCCAATGGGTGGCATGGCACAGTCAACACACCTCTTTCTCGTCCTCCATCTGCAGTCTATCATCAGAAGGAGAGGACCTCCGGGACCAGGAGTCTGTAAGCAGAGTCCTGGCAGAGCTGCTGGACAACCAGGAGGGCCTGTTTGACTCAGAGGACGATGATGTCTCCACCACCAACGACTACAGCTCTATTAACGAACAGGTACTGCCCATCTCATCATGTCCCCGCATGTATGCATCTTCTCAATCACTCTGTCTCTTTTTCTTTTATGCTGTGAGTAACTATCTGCTTGCATATCTGGTAATATACAAATAGTACACATGACACACTTTCACATTTTATAGTAATTTAAGAAAAAGTTGTTTTATTCATAATTTAGTTCAAGCCGTCGTAGCAAAACATTTCATCACATCGGACAGAGAAGATGTCCTCTTAGCGTATTGTCCTATTCTTAATCCCAACCTATAAATCCACTCTTTATAGAATTAATGGCTTTGAAGTGATGATTTATTAAGTGATAAATGAAATAAAACATTTGGAAAAATGTACAAAAAACATCACAATAAAAAGCAGAATATAGTCTAGATATGCCACGATGTTAAGACTATGTTTTGGATGCTGTTTGCCAAATGTCGGCATTCCTGACATATGAGCAAAGAAATTACAAACCTCGTCTTTGTCTTCTTCTCTTGTTGTTTTTTTCTTCCTCTGTAATGGTGCCCAAATAGAAGAATGTGGCATTTAACTCTGCCAAGGTCAGGGTTGAGATTCCTTCTGGGTGGAATCAGACTAATCCTTTGATAAAAAGTAGAAGATTAAAATGTTGGTGTGCCATTAGACTACATAGTGGAAAAAGACAGCGATAAATGAGTGATGATATAGAGGAATGTAGCATAGAACGGTTTAATATATATTCAAATGAATCATCCATTATTTAACATATCATTTGGTCTGTGAATTTATTAACTTCAGGTTTTGAGGTGTATGTTAACATGCTTGATATGTCTGTAACAGACCTGCTTCTGTCCTTCATGTACTACAAAAATGAACTGCACGAAAAAATCTGAAGAAGAAATAAGAAGTCTTCCACTTTTTGCGAATTAGTTTGAACAAACACATTCATTTATTTGAATTCTCAATATCTCCAGCAGTAGATGTATTAATCATTTACCAGTGATTATTGATTTTTATTTATTAAAAGATCTTGGTACATTAACATTAATATTGACAGGAACTGAATGAGTGTCTTGTAGTGCAACAGTGACTTCAGGCTGAGAATAATTAATTGGCTGCCTAGTGTGTAGGAATGTAAGTAATGCTCTTCAGCCGTACTCCCGTCCTTTATCTATTCATCAACAGTACATTGTATTCCTGAACAGAAAGTGAAAAAGAATCGGGAACAACTTGGCACACCCACTGTACACAGAGGTTTTAGATATACTCTGTCTCCCACTATACATTCCTGTTGTTGTCTCAGGCCGGCATTGGACAAACAGAAAGCGACAGACTAAACAAACTCAAAGGCATTTCCTGCTGTTACCCGGCAACACAGCAGTGCAATGTGTGGCAAAGGTAACATTTAACATCAGGTTGTTCCTCATTACATAGTTATTAAATGTCAACGTAAACACGATAATCACGAGACAGTTTTATGTTGAAGTGAAAGGTTACAGTGTAAGTCATTGTGAAACTGTGGTCAGAAGAGAAAGAGAAACCTTATAGTATCTGAAATAGGTCAACTATTCAAAAATGTTCTTTATGTCTGCTTTAGTCTCGTCTTCTTCACAAATTCCCTTCCTTTTAAAGGCATTTTTGCTATTTTTCTGCTATTTTCACCATCTTGAGTCCTTGGAGTTGTTATCTGCTATGTCCTTCCTTAAATTCATTAAAACATCTAATCTCTTACAAAAGCTCCGGTTTGTAAAAGAAAACAAATTAGATTGAAATTGAGTTCAGAGCAGCAGTAAACTTGAGTAAAAAAATCCTCCCATGCAAATCATTGAATTTATTTTTATTTTCCAAATTCAATTACCTTATCTATCTGGCTTTTTCCCTTCTGTCTCCCATTGTAAATTATATTGGCTGTTCTGTCACATGAATGAGAATATAGAATTATCCAGAGGGACAATGAGAAAAGGAGCAGAAGAGGACAAGGCGCTCTGAGAGACTGCGAGAAAAATCTGTAAAGACAAATCATCCAAGCAGCGATTCCTGTGTCTTATGTAAGAGAGAGGGCAGAAAAGTAGGAGGAGGAGAACGCAGACAGGAAGATGGGGGAGAAAAAAATAAAACAAAGGGAGAGATGGTGATGGAGAGGAGGGATAAGAAAGAAAAAGCCGGTGATGATGTAATTTTGCATCTCACACCTACAGCCCCTGCACTACACTGGGGACGGCTCTGTGTGATCAAACACTCATGGGAGGGGATTATCTCCCACACACTTTAAGTCTCCAATAAGACAGGGTTCAGAACAATTCAAATTAAACTACAGAAAAAACTGGCAATGTAAAGGTTAAAATGGGAGTTTGACAAAGGATCACATGAAAGATGTAGGATGTGAGAGAGAGAGAAGAGTGCTGTTGTTGTTTTGTGGTATGTTTGGGCCGAACTGTGAATCTCAATGAGGCTGACAAGTGCCAAGCCGGAGTTTGGTTCATTTGTTGACAAAATACAAGTCAGTGGAATTGTGTTGTTAAAGTGAGCGTGAATCTTTGCTCAGGCTTGTTGTTGTTGTTGCTGTTGTGATGACACCAGTGGTTGTTTGTTTTGATTCAGCTAAACTGTATTTTACTTCTGGGGCCTCTGGACACAGCAGGGAACAAATAAATGCTACTGGAAATTATTTACTTATTTGTTTTAGATCAAATTTCCGTACTTCAGTTTCTGTGCGTTCAGACCCGAGAGAACTCAATGTTTTTGACGGAGCTCAGTCGAAGGGCTTGACTGTCAGGGTCAGTTTTGACTCCTCAGCACACATTTTTCTAAGAAAGCACCGCAGACAGAAAACACATTGTAGTCATAATAAATATATTATGTCTTGAAGCATTATTAAGCCGTTGTCTTTTGAATTGTATTATCCAGAGCGCAAGTATTTGGACAGCTTCTCTGTTTTTCAATTTACATAATAGTAATGTTGGCTACTACATTAAAGTGCTGAGAATCTAATTCAATTTGAGTGGGTTTATAAACAAAATAGAAGGTATAGAAAATAAGTGTGTGACATCTGCCGACTCTGAATCACGAGCTGGTTCCTTTTTTAATCTCCACAAGTTCCTCTTTCCATAGTATTAGTAGGGCTTTAATTTATTTTGTCTTTCTGTTTAAATTTGTTCCAGAACACCACTGGTTTCCTTTTGTGTGTTTTCAGTTCACTGCAGCCCAATCTCTCTGCTTTATGAGGTTTATCAGTGGTTGCATCTTGTGGTGACTCCTCTGCAGTTATAGTCATGAAGTCTTCTCTCGTTAACACGGAAACATGTACGCCTACGCCTTGGAGAGTATTCTGTGCAGTAATTGTCAGGTTTTTCTTCACCATGCTAATGATTTTCAGCTCATCCACAAAACTTGTCAACCAACTCATTTCCCTTTTTATAGTTTTTAAGTATACCCATACTTTTCTTCGAGAATGTACTGTTGTTTTTGTGTCCTCCACACAGTTCTTTCAATTTTGGCCTAGACCCACTCAAAACAATGACAAGACTTGGCTCTTTATTGTAGTATCCATTTTGTTATTTTAGATTAAATGTGCTGAAGCCCAGAGCCTGACGAACAACACATGTGTATCTGTCCAAATACTTATTGCAGCAGCAGTGCAGCAGCAGTGTGTAGTGACTATGAAAAGCGAGCAAACTGTTCTGTCTAACAAGGTCACACCCCATTGTTTTGGACCTGCTGTGCATTTGGTTGTAGAGAAAACAAGACATGGTTTGTAGGATTGATTTGATTTAGCCACTGAATTTGAGACCTGTGCTTCTTAAGCTCCTTTCAGACATAATACATAATTGTAATGTTGCAACAGCAATATTACTCTTTTTGATCCAGGTACATTTCTCAGCGTGCTTAGATCTGAAGTCATTGTATTTATATAATGGGACAGAAACATGTGGCAAAGTATGCACAGAAAAATTAAAGGCACATTGAATATCCAAAACATTTAACCTGCATCATGAGAGCAATGAGGAATTTTAAAGAGACACAAATAATTGTTATTATATTAATTTATGCATCTCTCTACATTATAAAAGAGATTGGATTCTTTAAATAAATGATAATGAAATGAAAATTGAATCGGACATTTATTGGGTTTATTGTGTGAATAGACATCATTAAAACATCAGGTTTGTCCCTGTTAGGAAAGGAAGGACATTTTTCTTAAATTATTTCATGACTTTTGAACTCGCCCTTCTTGATATTGCTAAGTAAGTTATCACGTCTGAATAAAGCCATAAGCATCATCAATGCAACCTATTAGCCGAGCCTAATGGCCTCGTCGTGTTAAAACAAGTGAAAAATAAAAGTTTTTTTCATATCCACTCCAAAATGTAATGGGTCGTGTCCCCACGCACACAATTTCATGGAAATTGGTTGGGTAGATGAAACCAGCACAGTTAAGTATTTTGTGTGTGTAAAGGGCTTTAGTGGAAGCTGGGCTGCTAACACAGGACTGAAGACAGCCTTACTTTACCACGTCTGCTAGTGTAACCTCAGCAGATAAACAAATCAGCGTTAGTGGAGTGCTTCTGGAGCTGAGCCACGTTACAGATGTCACAGCGAATGTACAACTGTACCCTGGACTGTGGACATTAATTAGAACGGGGCAAATGCACTAACGTTAGCGATACCAGAAGATGTCACAATGTTCAGTAGCAGGGAACATCTTATAGTAGGTTGGAGTATATACAAGCAATAACCTATCTAAGACATTGCAGAGAGATGTTTAATATCTCTGAGGGGACACATAGTACCAACACACTTTTTTAGTTTCATCAAACACAAGCCGGGTGTTGATGTATTCACTTTGACAGCATGTTATGAGTAGTCGGAGAGAATGCGAATGTCCATAAATCAGTGGCTTCCACACTTTCTTAAATTGAAAGCTGCATCACACGGCCCACTCACTGCAGGGACGTTAGGCCAGAGGACTTATCTCCAGTGGAACTGCTGCTGCAAGTAAACAGTACAGTCACGCAGGCAAGGATGAGCGAGAAGACGTGTAGAATAGTTTGGAGGTTTTTTCACTGCTTAAATTCTGCCACTTGAAAACTAACATGTTTGTTTTGAAGACAAAATATTCTTCACTTAGCAATCATTTGGATTCCTTCTGGTTTTGCGAGTACCTTGTATTTTCGCAATCTCTCCTCAAGCAGAATAGGATCAGATTATTTTTAATTGAGGAGCAGTTCAGTATTTTATATCTCTGCCAAGGAGGTTTGGTTTTTTGCCACCGTCTGTTTGTTTGTTTGTTTGTTTGTCAGCAGAATTAAACAAACACTACTGAACGTATTTCCACAAAACTTGGTGAAAGAATGGGTCATTGGCAGAGAAAGAAGCCATTACATTTTGGAGTGTATCCAGGATTTATTTTTCCACTTTCTTTAACATTGTGAAATAGCTTCTTTTTTTTTTTTTTACATTTTCACCAATTTCTCTGTGAATAATTCATGGAACATAATGGGGGAAAATTGCATATTTAGGGGACTGATATCTATGAGTTTGTGCAATTGAGTGCAGCTTGATTGAATTTAAGGGGACTGTTGAGCCATCTAGTTATTTACTTTTCATTTATGTAATTTAAACCTAATCAATTTGTTTTTGGGGGGATTTGATTCTACTTAATCAGTTGCTCTCATCAGGGATTTTTAGACAAAATTCTCCAAACACATTCAGCAGGGCAGGACAATTACTTAGATTAGAAATATAGAGTTTATATTAAATAAAGAAGCACTGAGGTGTTGACCATATTGATGTTGCCTGAACTAGTAGTAGAATAAAGGTATAAAAGAACCTTTAAAACCACATATACTGTAGGTCAGCCGCAGTCAGTTTTCATTGTTCTGTGTTCTTGCCCCAGTAAAGCCACTGAATACTTGTTTCTCTATTTTCCATCCTGTGTTTTAAACCTGTGAATCACATGCACAAGCTCACTGACACATTATACACAGCAACTGCTCCTTTTAAACTCAGTGATTTGTGCCTTAATGTGATTAAAGTTTTCCACTGTCCAAAATAAAGGGATAATATTTCCAGCCCTGTGAATGACAGGTCATCCTGACGGGATTTAACGACACTGATCCCTTTATGTTGTTACGTCAACTCAAAGACTTTCTGATAACTTAAGTCAGCAGAACCCTCATCATATTTACGTGCAGTAGGAATAAACACTTATAGCTCAGGTGGCAGTTATACATTCCTGTTTTATTGTTCATTATTTCACCGTCTGTGTTTTAATGGGTCGACACAAAGTGACTTCTGTTTATAAGGTGACATCCAGGCTCGTTTTTTCCACGTCGCTGATCAGCGGCCTTGATAGAATATGCTCTTTGAAGCTGGTGTTTAATTCAAGGTTATATTCAAGGTATCCTTCATGCATATTACTGCAAAATGGCTCTGAGTGAATTTTTACATCATTGTAATGGAGATCAGACTTTTCGGTCCACGTTTTTATGTGATTAAATCCTGCAGTTTTTATTCTGAGCTTTCCACAGTCCTGTTTAATTTAACGGAGAGATGTTATTGTCCCTCTTTTTATTTATTTATTATTGACAGGCAATTTTACATATTAGATGCACTTAAATGTCCTGAAGTCAAATCACATGATGTATGACAGTGTCGCAGATTATAATATATATCAATAAATATTTGGCTGCTTTTTATAAATGCTGAAGAGTTACTGGGTTCATTTTATTCAACTATAATTAATACAGCAGAGAACACAAGGGCACTCAGACTGGGTGTGCACAGGTATTGAAAATAAAGAATTGAAGTGCATTTAATTATGTGACTCTGTACACAAGAGGTGCACAAGGGCTGTTATTTGAAGTATGAGGACGTGATGATTTGAAGTATTTATTTTATTTCCATATAGTTTATTAATATAGTTAACAAACAGACACACACACAGAGGAGCCCTGTGACTCATCCTTCCTGGTCTGCACATGAAATGATGTAAGAATTCCCTGACAGCCGATCATAGGTCTTAGAAAAGATGTTTCCATAGCGACGACACGGTGACAGCAACAGTTGGTGTTGCTGTTGACATGAGTGAAGGAGGGCGGTGAAGGAGACGGGGAAAATGTCACGGAGGGAAAAAAGAGTCTCGTGATGACGAATCCGACTCATGTCTTTTTAATCCTCGTCTTCTAACTGGGTTTTCCCCAGTTATGTTTAAACTAACTGTCTGTGCATTAAAAACATGAAAAAGACAAATATATGTTATAGTTAGGTACTGTACCTTCAGTGGATAATATTACATTAGAAATAAGACCAATAACCAGCCACAAGAAGTATTATCCCTTGAAATGTAATTAGCAGAAAAGAGATATATTAGATATGTATCATTGGTAAAGTCCAGCTCAAGGATTTCTGTTTGTGTGACTTTGCTGTGAGCAAAGTATAATATGATGAGTTATTTCTGTCCACATATTTAATCTCCTCCCTCCCTTCGTCTCTCTTCTCTTTACTTTCCCGTTCTCTCCTTCCCCTCCTCTCTGGCACTTCTTTCACCCTCTCTTTTACTGTCAGATTGATTTCTTTCTGCCTTTCATCACTCCCTTCTTCTTCTGCCTCTGGCTCTCTCTACCCTTTCCTCACTCCCTTTATTGGTTGCCATTACCTCTGGCTTTAACCCAGAGTTGAGCTGTACTGGTCAAAATAACAACGTAATATTGTTCTTTTGTTTTGTGTTATGCGATATTATAAACAATATTATGTAATTATTAAAATGTCCCTATATACATGGAGCTTTATACTGCCAGTTCCAGTTTCCATCCCACTTGTAAAAGGAACAAATACCCATTGCTTTGCTTTTTTAAATCCTAAACTAAAATACTTAAAAATACTCTCATTGCAAAATCCCTCCTAGCTTTATTTTCTCCATATATGCTAAATATTTTTCACTTAATACAGCCATTTTTTTTTTCTCCTTTTCCATTAAAATCTAAATCAATCTTATTTTTTTAAACAAAGGAAAAGCTGCCTGGTATATAAATCATGACGTATCAACATCTGTAATAGCACTTTTTATTTTATGTTGAGCAATAAAATAGTTTTGACATAGTATCACGGATGCATAGTTTGCTTGTTACATAATGTGTAATGTGACTGAAAGGGGTACATTGCTCAGTCAACATGAAAATGATACATCACTGACCGAGCAGCACAGTAAATCCCTTTAAACCCTCCATTCCTCCTTCTTCTCCTTCTTCTCGTCCTGTCGTCAAGCTCACTGCCTCTATTTCTCCTTCCAAGAAGATCTTATTTTCTGTATCTCGATCCACTGTCTCCACTGTCTCCACTGTATCTGAGGTGTCTTGTGCTTCATCTCTATTTATGGAACAAACTGTGATGTCTTGTCCCTGTTTTACACACACATATTCTGTACTGCAGATCTGTATGTTCAAAAAAGATTATTTGATCATGTGAACACCTTTCTTTGAATCTCTGTAGCCAGAAATGTTTTCTGCTAATTTCTGTCTTGTGCAATTCTTCGGTCACTAAAAAAAAAAAGGGAAGTATTTTTTATTTTTCCCCTGCTGTGAAAGCTCGTTATGAACTCCCAACATCACACAGGCTTTCTAGAGAAGTCTGTTAAAGAAGTAAACTTTGGTACCAAGACAATCTTTTTTGTAAATTAGATCTAAAACTTTGAAAGTTTGCAAATCTTTATAATAACCATGAAATCTTATTAATTCTGGGGGGGTGGGTGGGGAAGACCTGGAATAAGATCTATTATCTCATCCTCTGAAGTTCGTCCTGAGGCTAAAATGTCAGTTCCAGGAATTTGCTTCTAAGGCTTTTCAACACTTTATCAGATGGTCTCTTTATCTTCAGAATTCAAAAGTTTTGACGCCAGCAATTGCAGCAACTATATTGCAGGATTTTTCAGTCTACCGAAGTCAGATGAAGCAACATGAAAATTATTTTTAATTATTACTTAAAACTCAAATTGCTTAATTCTGGCGAATATGACAGCTACAAAGAAATCAGTGTTTAGTAATTGGCCATAACAGTTGAGCTGTAATTAAGGTGTTTTTTTCATCTCAATAAATGAATACGTTTTTAGTGCTAACCTTTCTTGTCTGTCTTTTTCTATTTCTGTCTTCAGATCACCGAGCTGTTGGATGATGACAAGTGTGAGGCGGAATGTGAAGAGCTCCCCCAGGACGAGGAGGAGGGTCCCGCCTCCTCCGACTCGCCACAACACAATCACACTGACGACAGCCCTGCAGCCAGGTGAGATACTACGCCTGTGTTTGATATATTTTTAGACAAGATAATCACTTTTAAAAGATGGGACAGAGGTTATGACATGTGACAAAAGGTCCCTGACTGGATTTAAATACCAGGACATTGTATTTACATGGTAATTACCATCCTTCCAATCCGTCATTCAGTCGCTCAGTTATCTGCTGCTCGGCTTGGGAACTTTTATTCGTTGTATCATGGATTTTCAAGTTAAGATAATATTCCTTCACTTATGCCTTTCATACATCTTTAAACTTTTACCACTTATCTGTAGCAACCTTTTCTGATTATGAATTCAGCACAAGAGACTCATCAGATTGAGTTACTAATGGTGGAAGATTAAGTCAGGATTAAAATAATAATTTGTTGACACAGGACATGTCAGAGCTACAGCACTCTCATAGCACTGCTTCAGCACGAGAGGCTGCTCATCCTAAATGTTTCAGCAGTTTCCAGTTGGTCACACCTAAAGATGCAGAGCGACGCAGTGTGATGACCCATCAATGATCATTAGCTGGTAACCAACCAGTAGACAAAACTTCTCTCATGGAGAAGCTCACGTACGCAGGATAATGAGCCCCCCCCCCCCAGGCTGAGGGACCAGAGTTCAATCCTCCTGCAGGAACATGATGATCTCTGGTTCTTCTGATCTGCTGATCTCATTTAAGTTAATTACTGAGCATTACACCCTGACTACTGTACATAGAAACCAACACATTTTACACCATGTACTGTAATCTCCAGCATAGAGTGAAAATATGGGAAGAGTACAGCTTTTTTAAATCTTAAATGAGAGTCCATAACTCATGTCAGCAAAGAACGTAACGAGTTGTAAATATTTACTTTCCAAACAAAAATTAAAAAGCAAAACATCACTTAAGAAAAGTAAGTAAAATAGTAAACATGTATAAGTTAGAAGTGAAATTAAAAAACGAAGGTTAAATATTTGTTTCTAATACTGAAAGGTGATAAATGTAAAGGTTTAGGGGAATAGGCAGCCAACCTGGAAATGTCCCAAACAAACCACTACTTTTATGGGAAACTCAGTAATTCACATTTATGCAGAATTTGCTTTTCATCATTTAACAAAGCTGGGATAACTGTCGTCAGATTTCACAGTGGTTTCTGCCAAATTTACAAACTTGCAAGAAGACATTTTTATATATTTAATTTGTCTTCATTGCTCCCCAATGTCAGTCATGTATGAAGCAGTAAAAGCTGCAGTTTGTCTTCCCCAACATTGACACTGTCATACCAGAATAACTGTTTTGATGTAGCGACCCCAGTCAGTCTTAATGTGTTTAGCAAAAGCAACATTTCTCAGCATATCATCCGCACAAATTTGACCCCAGGGCCTATTTGTGCACCCAACATGTAAAGACTATGCATACATTAGCAGTAAGCTGGTTGAGATGCACAAATTGACAGTGTGCGTGGAGTTTATGTGCGTGTGTGTTTATGTTCCGCTCCACCTCCGACTGAACTCACCAGGAACTCCAATTATATCTTTTCTCTTCCCTCCACACTCTCATCTTCTCTTTCGTCTCAATTTCTGTAAAATAGATATAAGATGAAACATTTTCAGCTCATGCAGACATGTTATTACACTGCATGTTGCTTAAACCAGGACTGAAGTGTGTTTTGCTCCGTTTGCACTGCATTGCACCAATTGCTCAGTAGCCAACTACCTTAGATTGTAAGATAAAGTAAAGTGCTGTATAACAATAAATCAGTCTGATACGTGTGTGTGTGCGAGCGAGCGAGCCTGTGTGTGTGTGTGCGTGTGTGTGTGTGTGTGTGTGTGTGTGTGGGTCAGTCGTGTCCTACTGGCCTTTAAGATGATTAGACAGTAATCCGTAATCCACATACAGACAACTTGCACAGTTTCACGTAGTTACACACACACATGCTCGCTTGACTTAAACCATACAATGCACACAGTGTTGTCTGCGTCGCTAAAAGAGGTGTACGTAAAAGGAAGACTCATTGTTGACGTTGCTGGATGATGAAGGCATTTTAACACTTTGCATGTGCTGCCATGATGCTGTTGTCCCACTTCACGTTCAGCTCACTGTGCCAGGGTTCAACAGTCATGATAAATACGGTCACGGACAAAAGCCGTGCTCAGGCTGCTGTGTACGTCTGTGTTTTTTTTGTATTTAAGTAGTTTAATAGTTATAAATCGTTTGTGGGACACCACCAGAGCATTCCTCTCTGTGTGTCTCATCTGTGTGTGTGTGTGTGAGGGTCTTAGGTGGCAGCTGTTGTACCACGGTGCTCAGGCTGCACGCAAAGCTTAAATAATTATGAATACGACGGAGGGTTACATGCAGCAAATTATTAAAAATAAGCGACACTGTTCACACCGTTTTTGATCTTCAGGACTAATGTGATTGTTTTAGTTGGTTTTAATTCTCTGTGAGCCTCGGCCAGGCCGCAGCAATCATCCCCATGACCTTGTCTAACCTCAGTGTCTGGGCTGGGGGATTATTGCTGTATTAGTAGACCCTGGAGACGACAGTGTACACACCACAAAGCAATTTAAAACAATGTTGACGCAGAGATTTATGAACATACATCTGTTTAAGTTGCTAAAAATATCAAGTATCCTTTGAGCCGGCCACAGATACAGTGAATAGCCGGTCTCTTTGCTTGCTTACACAAAAGGAAAGGAAAAGTTGGATTTCACTGCAGGCATATTTCTGCCAAACGACACACATAAGAACATTAGTTGTAGACGTAAATCTGTCTTAGTTTGGTGGTTTGGTTTATGTCTCCTGTCCATTTGCCTGTTTGTTTCTTTTTTGTCTTAATAACAATAGAGGAGAAAAGCAATATTATTAACAGACACCCTGGCATCTATATCCCAGACATATATTATGGGTCGCAAAGCTTTATGTAGGTCTACATCATTTAAATATATAATTATCTATGACTGTTAACACATGCAACAAATGGAAAGACAATCTATAAATACTTTATTAGTCTCAGTAGGAAAGGCAGCGTCTTTCCATGATATTGATCTTTGACCATTTTAAGAATCAGTCTGTAACTCTTAATGGGTGAAAAATTTTTTTTGCTACATCAGTGCATTAGTGCATTAGTGCATTAGAACAACAAGTACAATTGTGTTGCCGTAAATATTTTCAGGAATCATGTCATTTCCTGTTACTAAATTGGCACGTCCCACATTTAGGGGCATGACAATTTTTTGCCACACAAAAAAAACAAACAGACAAAACAAAAACTCAATCGATCCGCTACACAAAAATAAGTTGTTTTCATGTGTTTGTGTGAGGAAAACAATCACATCTCTTTAGATTACTAAACATTTTCCAAACCTTTTCTTTCAAAATATTACCTGGTTACTTGTATCTCCATTATTTTCTGTCCCTTTCTTTCATTCTCCTCTCTAATTTCCTCCCAGTTTACCATTGCTTACGTCACTGTCGCAAAACCTTTCGTGCTGTCTTAAAGATTTTGATGAGTCAGTACACGTCTGTGTTTCTGAGGTGAGTGGTGACTGAGCTGTGTGTTTATCGGCTATTCTTTGACACGTAAATGCTTTGTGACAACTCAGAAATATAGAGAAAGTTCCTGTTCAGTCACTCTGACTTGTTTGTCTAGTACTTGACAGACAGCAGCAAGTCTGTCCTCTGTGGCAGCTGCAGTGTTCCCTCAATAGACTCTTAATTTCAACACACACAAACACACACACACCTTTCATGCTGACATCCTCTGCTCATTTCAAATCTATATTTAATCCCTGGTATTATCTTCTGATTTCTCTTCTTCCCTCATCACTGCTTCCTCTGCTTAACTTTGTCTCTCTGTATGGAAAATATTTTTTGATGAGGCTGCCCTCATGTCCTGGAAGAGTGGGGGCAGTGGTCTCCAGGGTTGCACTCTGGGCAAGGGATGGATTAATGGAAGGGACTGAGAATCGGCGGGCAGAGAAGGTCGGGGGAGAGCAAGGACATGGTGGGAGAACTGAAAGTGTCACCTCTTGTGAAAGATTTATTGATTGTTCCGTCTGGCTGAAAACGCAATATCAGACCCCCCGAGGGAAAGGTCGGCCAGAGGATGACATTTAGACACTTTATCAAACACTTGTCTTCCATTTGCCTCCATTTCTGTTTGTCGTTCCTCAACGTTACAACCATCATACCTTCCCGGCATGACTGTGGTACGTCGTGTCTCATGTTGCAAATAAGCAGCTTCGTACCTCTTCCAGGTCTTGAAGGTTGCTATTTATAGTAGCTGTGGAAATGATCTGGGGTTTTTTCCAATATGAGAACACTTCGTTCTGCTGTTTCTTCCAACAAATGGCACATACACAAACACAAACAGGCAGACACACAAACCAGTACAAACCAGTGCACTTCAGACTGTGAGGAAAAAATTATCATGTAAGTTCATGTCATGTCCCTGTGATGAGGCGAGTGAGTAACAGAATCCAGGTCACAATCTCTGTCAGACTATACTGAGTCAGAGACTCATGGTTTTAAAGTGCAGCAAAACAATGTTCAAACTTGGGCCATTATTGCTAATATCTTTAAATAAACATAAAAAAAGAAGGGTGTTTAAAATAGAGACCTTCCTGCGATGCGATCACATCAGCTGCAACACACATTATATTGTTGTTCTGACACATGAGTACTCAGTCGTCATCACGGCATGACTATGTGGGTTTGTTGGTTCAGGTCACACTTATCTTCAATCTACACACCTGTAAGTTTAGTGAGTGCATGTGTCTAATCTACCCCAAGCATCTGTTTACCCCGTTCTCCTCTTGGTTTCCCTTTAGTGTTGTAGTTCAGATGCAGCTGAGTGGTGCCCTGTAACACATTGTGGTCATCCATCACATGAGTATGTTGAGTCTAAAACATCTGCATGACCTAAACATAGACATAAATACAGTATATAGGTCAGTACAAGAGTATCAGCTGTTCACCTTTAGTGTTTTGACCCAGTTCACGAATGTATCACAAACGGTTTCTTATTCTAGCACTGACACCAAAGGAAACATGATTTTCACACAACTGTTTTTTACTGTGCAAACATATAGTAAAGAGTTTTATAGTGAAGTAGCATTTATTAGTTCCCTGTAATCGGCCTTGATATTTTGACAAAATATTCCCCATTCTGTTCTATAATTTAAATATGTCTATGCACACAGGAAGTGATTCATCAACATTCATAATCAGAGCAATAAGTAATGGGAAAAAAAGCAAAGTTTAATAAAAAAAAGTAAAAGCCTGGAGCTGTGTTTTAAAACGTAATGAGATTAGGGTTGATTTTTACATGACAGTGATTTTAATTTTACAGCTGTCCTTGAATGCACCATGGGGAGGTTTGATAACAGCCTTGCTTTGATTACAGCGGCACAGAACTACGTCTGCACTGTACATTACCATAGAATGCACTGCATATCAACAGACCATTTAACATGATACAACACATCTCAAGAGAGATATGCATATCATCAGATGGCCCCAAAAAAACATTTGTGCAATCATATGTGATAAATACATCTCTGTAACCGTGGGACTCCTCAGTAGTTAATGTTTTAGTAGAACTCCTCTCTCTCTTCCTCTCAGTTTGTCCTACTTAACGTCGTGCTTTCCCTCCAGCCCTCACCCCTCGCTGCCCGATTGTGTCGAGGTCCTGCCGCAAGCACTTGGCACAAGGTGTAATATGATATAGTAGCTGACCTAGATAACACCATTCTCCTACATGTGCTATCACTTCTCACTCTCAGTTCTGGAACAGCTGTCCAGTGTGGCTTGCTAATGAGGACTCGCGTTCTCAAATAATCACAGAAAAGTATTTGCCGTGATTACTTTATCACAATGCTGCTGCTGCTGCTGAAGCCTTTTTATGTTGACACCTTGCCGCTGTAGTTAATTTATGTTAATCAAGATAAAGCTTTAAATAAAACCCCTTAAAATACCAGACAGGGTGAATTAACTCCAAACTGTTGCCACAGCAGTCCTAATTGTTTGTGACCAAAGTTGCACAACATTTATTCTTTCTAATCCTCTTTATTCTCTTGAGGAATTGGTGGAATGTCATAGTTTAGTGGAGTGTGTCCCAGACAGGAAACTTAATACAGTTTAAAATTCAACTGTTTTAGGAAGTCATGGATTAATGAGGTATTTAACTAATCGGTCACTTTCAAGAAAACTTTATATAAATTTCACTCAGTTGTACTTATGTTCTTATTGTACCACAATCAGGTCCAAACCTCATGTGTCCAGTCAGTCGTCGACCACTGTTTAATATGAGTTCACATGGTACATTAAATCAATTCTGGATTTGAATAAAGAAAAGGCAATAATTGTAAAGATCCCAGAGGCCAAAGTGATGTCTTCAAATTTAATCGCTCAATGATATGTAAACTAGTCTTTTACAACACTGTTAATTAATTATATTAAAACATTAAATTCACTGGAACAAGAAGAATGTTCAGCTTTTGGTTGGTAAATTAGTTAAACAAGGAATCAAATGTGAAAACTGTTGACAGTTTCGGTTAATCAACTGATTTATTGATATTTCAGTAATTTGGGCAACTGTACTTGCAGAAAACAGGTTAACTAATCCTCTCATGTGAAACAGAACCCAACACTTTTTATCATAACTACCAACAAACTACATAGCAGAACACAACTGTTTGTTTTTTATTTTTGTTTGTTTTTATATATTTACCTCTGTGTCCCCTCATATATCCTGTTCCCTCAATGATCAGTTCATTAGACTCACCACTGTCACCCCTTCTCTCATCCCTTTGCCTTTGTGCTTAATAATGTATTAAATGTCTGAAAGAGTTTGATAGGCTGCCGTTACAAAAGGTTTCTGTGCTTGATATATAAGTGTGTGTGTGTGTGTGTGTGTGTGTGTGTGTGTGTGTGTGTGTGTGTGTGTGTGTGTGTGTGTGTGTGTGTGTGTGTGTGTGTGTGTGTGTGTGTGTGTGTGTGTGTGTGTCTCTCACAGACCACTGGGTTGGCTGTAATAATTGCTGAGTTTATGGTCAACACTGAGCGGACCAAAAAAATGACAGTCCTCCCACTTTCTGCTTGATGATTGGCTCACAGAATCCAGTCCCTCTTTCTGATTGGCTCCCAATTTCAGCCCCTCCCTTCCCATTGGTCCCCCTGGGCTTGTTGCCTGGTTGCATCAGGAGCTCGTGTATTTGAGCAGGGCTCTGGATGTTTACTGCAGCACTTTTACACAGTGCACAGTGAGACAACCTTACTCACACACATGCACACACTGACACACACGCACGCACACACACTCAATATCACAGAATGCCCCCAGGCGTTACCCTGGCTCTGCTGCTTTGACCTGCTGATGCTGACTCCTCAAAGTGCTCAACTGGGATAACCTCCACACTGGATGCCAGGCAGACCTGCAGACCCGACAGATACGGAGAGAGACGAAATCTGCACAGAGGAGGGACTCAGAGGAAAAAAGAGCGAGTTATCGTGCTGAGTTTTGTAAAAAAAAAAGTCCCTCTGACGTCCCTGCTGGAAAATAACATCAGACTGGACTTCAGTAACCTGCGTCTTGGCTTGTTGACGCCACTGTGAAAATAGGAAGAGACAGACCTCGACCCTGACTCACTGACGTGTCGGATCCATCCTGGCGTAAAAAAACCAAACAAAAGAAAAAGGACAAATCAGAGTGAGAGAAAAGACAGCTGGAAGATGAGAATGGCCTGTGACATTCTGCTGCAGAGGTAAACACCAGAGTTACGTAACTCCTGTGGTCTGACTGGAATGAAATATTGGATGGGTGAATGAATGGTTGGAGGAAAAATGAGTTTTTGATAGATGAATGAATGAATTGGCAATAGTGTGAGAATTGAAAAAAACTATGAATCTGCAACAAATTGGATGATGTGGAGAGGCAGAGGAAAGCTAGAAGAATAGATACATTTGTGAATGAGGGAATGAATCTGGAGAAAACCTTCATGCTGAGAGATTTAAAGCCTTCTGCTTCTTTATGGGGAATGGAAAAATAGAGGGAAGCGAGGATGGGTTGTGTCTCTTGCTCATTGCATTGCTACCAGGGAGAGATCAAAGAGAAGAAAGACCTTTGTCTTTCACAAGAATAGAAATGGAGCAGGTGAAGATGAAGAAAAGGGGGAATTACTTAACAGCTGATATGTTATGCAGCCTTAGCCTATAGGAAGCAGAGGGGGCAGAGAATGTGTCATCATTGTATTGCACAGAGGGGACAAAGAAGGCAGTTGTCCTAGTAACAAAGCATTTTGTCATGTTAGAGCTTCATTAAGCAAATCCATGACTTTAATATAACTGACATAGGTGCCTTCATAATTGAAGAAAATGAATTAAGTTAAATGGGAAACAATTGGAAAGTTCTTTGAAATCAATTAAAAAACTATGGATAATTTCCCTTCTGTTTCTGTTGCATGAATATGAAGCAGTGCTGCAACAATTGGCGAAATAATTGATTAGTTGTCTGACAGAAAGTTTATTTGCCTTTTTCAAGGCATAAAGATGTCAGATGTAATGATTTTGTGTAGCATAATGATGTTGTGTAGAGGTTGGGCTTGAGAAGAACACATAACATTTTGGAGTGGATCTGTCTACAGAGATACTAACATGGCATTAGCCTTGACAGAGTATGTGCTCTCAGGACGTCCTTCGAGTTTACTTATTTTATTTGTTTGAAATGCTGTTTGTTGACTGAAAATGAAACAGACCTGAAACGAGTTGTCAAATAATCAATGAAGTGTGAATTATTTTAGCTTTTCTTAAAATACAAAACACAGTTTGCGGTTCCAGTTACTCAAACGTGAGGATTTGCTGAAAGTTAAGTGTCACAGGAGAGAGACTTTAATACATTTGGGTTTTGGATTCTTGGTCAAAACAAAACATTTGAAATGCCACTTTATGGGGAAATTATAATGAGCTTTTCTGTCTTGTCTATTTGGAAGTTGTGAAGGACATTTTATTGACTAAACATTTTAATGAATTATTCAAAATAGTGATTCACTCGTTGTTGATTAAAATAATCTTTGGTTGCACCCTATTTTAAACTTGTTGTGTGTAACGGGTTGTGAAAATCTTTCACCGCTATGACAGGAACTTTAACGTGACTCCAGAAACTGTGATATCTGTAGCACACACTGTTTATTTATATAGCTCGTAAAGTCACACACATACTCAAACCGTGCTGACAAATATAAACCGTTTTAGTACAAGCTGTCAGCAGTCGTCTGTCTTCCCCCTCTGACTCTGCAAGAAGAATCATGAATTAATGGGGGGGGGTGGGGGATTTGTTGAGTCACTTAAACAAAAGAGATCATTAATCTCAGAAGGCCAGATGTCTGCAGGACAATTAAGAGCAAACAGATGAACCAACACTGTGTTGGCCATTTATAGTCCCGAGTGCAAAGCAGCTGATGTAAACAAACAAGTGAGCGAGTATCCAGGCAGAAAACTAAACACACATCTTAAATGTCTGTCAAAGCCTCCATGTTCCAGTTTGTTTGAATGTAAACGTGTCGTAAGAGTCTGTGAGAGTTTCTCAGCCCTCACATGAAGGATGAAGGACTTTTCTATAAACATTTACTGATTCAGAGAAGAGCCGTTTGTGACGTGCAAAATGTTGCTCGTGATTTTTGTGTGTGTGCTTGTGTTAGTGTTTCTGTGAATTGCGATGGGTTTGTCCATGTTGTAGTGTGTGGGTCTGAGGGAACGAGGGATTTACAGAAGCAGACTGTGTGTTGTACATAGTTATATATAATATATATATATTTTTATATATATATACATATGTTTATCAGACTGGGGTCTTTGTGTGTGCTGCCTAGACTGCAGTGTTCTTTACCTCCCAGGCAGAACACAGCAGAGGCAGGTTTGCTGACAACAGCACCTCTGCAGAATCACCAACCTCAAACTCACCTATCTTTTTTTTCTCGCACGCACGCACGCACGCACGCACGCACGCACGCACGCACGCACGCACGCACGCACGCACGCACGCACGCACGCACTGGCACTGTATGTTTTTGTTGAAGCAGACAAAACAGTCACGCTCAGATGTTGTTTATTTGTCATGTCATTCGGTCACAGACACAGCACGGCGCCTCAGCTCTGCAGTATATATACTCTTGGCTGTGTGAAGCTGAAATTTTTGGCCTATATTTGTAATCTACAGACGGACAGCAACACCCTCATTGTTGACGTATTTAGAGGCAGAGGCAACACCTTGACCTCCCTGTCCAACTATGCGTGATCATTTGTGTAGTGACAGGGGGAATTATCCTGCTGAAAAAGCCCACTGCTACCATTGTGATAAAGGGGTGGGGGGGTACCTTGTCTGCAACAACTTTGGTCGATGATTCCTACATGTGACCTAAATGAGTAACACACTGCCTCCACTGGCTTGTCCCCTACCGACATCTTAACATTTCTAGAGATCAAATTTACTGGGGGACTGTTCTATAAGACTGTATTAGTTATAGCTAGGTGTCTAATTAACTGCCAACTGAATATATTACACAGTGCAAACACAATTCTTAACCTATTAAAACAAGATTCATCACCTTGTACAAGCATTTTACAGTTCTCTTGTATAAAATCATCATATTTTCCAATTCATAGAGTTACAAAGAGTTTTCAAAACAGGATCATTAAGATGAAATCATTCTACACAAACAGATTCGTAAAGAGGGAAATCAAACTTAATTGGCACTAAAATGAGACAAGCACAGATCATTGAGTGAAGTGTATCGATGTTTTTTATTCATAAAACTGAAATCATAAATGTGTTACTCGGCTGTCAGGTGATGAATAATAGCAAACTAATAATGATTTATGTGTTTAATCTCGTATCAATGCAGCGGGCGGCTGAATTAGTTTGTGGGGCTCATGAACTGTGGCATCAGTTATCAGTCACCACTTGCTAAATAAAACTTTGACCAACCGTCAGCAGCTGTGACATTATAAAAAACTGAAGTAGCAGTCTACTTTGGTCTCCATCAAAGATTTCCCGGTATCACTATAAACACATCTTACTGAAGGTGTGACTCCCCAAAGACGTCATGGAGCTCTTATCTCTGTGTCTGGGTACGTCTGCCCCTCTGCCTGTAGGGCAGGAGCTGATCTACTACGAACTTGTCTGAGAACTTCTGAAAGCCTTTATTTGACACCCAGTGCTCCCAGTGCACCCTTGTACATGTGGCAGCTTTAAAGGTTAAAATGTTTTTTTAATTTATGTATATGTCATAAAATGTTCGGAACACACTGTGTTGTTGATAAGTAAAGTGGAATGTATTGGCTACGTATGTATCCAACATGGATTTTGATTGAAATCAATCTTCATTGTTAATGGTATGATATCTTTTTTAGACGGTTAAAAAAAAAAAAAGCAGTGTTCGTCATAAGAGTAAATATTTGGATACCGATGTGTTGTTTTCCTGAACCAAAAGTGCTGAGTAAGACGCGCTGTTCTCCCCGGTCCTGATGCCGTAAAGCATGATTGCTGGTACGTCTGCTCCACTGCTCGAAACATTCCATCCTGAGAGATTATAAAACCCTCTTCAAAACCACTCTCTTCACCAGGGACCCGGAATTTTCCATGATCTCATTTGCCCTTCGTAGTTTCCCTATCAGGGAAGAAATACAGTACCCTAACGGGCTCGATAGAGCGTGTCCTCTGTGGTCCTTAAGGTCTTTACTGACACTGATAGAGATGCTATCATTGCTGCTTAGGGAGCTGGAGGAGGGCAAGCACAACCCAAAGGGCCCAACAGCGGTTTTAGTTCAAGTCCTTGGGGGCTCAGTGGTGTAAGATCAGATATTATCGTCGCTACTTAAGGCCCATGCAGATTATGTAACTTCCTTGAGGGTCCTATCAAGGATCTATTGTTAATAATACAGCCACAGAGAGTGGTCCCTCATTGTACAACTCAGCAGGTTATCCTGCCGTCAGACGTTATCTGTGCCTTCGAGGAGACAGCCGTTGCTGTAGGGAGCCTGTGGGGCGTGTTACTGTTTAATGTTGACTAACATGAAAAGAAAGTAGACGAGGAGCTTATTTGACAAAGAGTCCAATGTTAATGCAGTCTGAATAATCACTGGTTCAAAGATGTAAGATGCTGGAGAGAAAGAAATGATATACTGTAGATGCTATTTCAACATTCTCCCATTTATTTGACTGGAGAGGGAAAGACAACCGAAGAAACACTACAATACAACAAACTATTTTTTCTCTCCGACTCTCTCTCACACACACACACACACACACACACACACACACACACACACACACACACACGAATGATCAAGCAATAACAGCATCAGAGTGAGATGCTTCTTACATTCGAAGTCAGTAACAAGCGAGGGAGGACAAGAGGAGATAAAAGAGGGAAGAAAAATGAGAGATAAGATAGAGAAGGGAGAGCTTGAGAAAAAGATAACGAAGTAGAGATGATATGAATATATATCTATTTCTATACAAATGGTGATGGGGTGGAATAAGAGGAAGGAAAACTAAATCAAATTCAAACAAATCATAATGGAAGGAAGGGATCTTAATGGAGAGATAAAGGAGAACAGATAGGTGTGAAGAGTAACAAAAAAAGAGCTGAAGAGCAGTTGAAGGATGATGGCAATGATAGAAAGAAACAAGAGAGGGAATATGAATAAAGGATAGATAAAGAAGAATACAGATGAAGGGTGATATCTTTTCCTTTCTGTCATTAATAATTCACTCTGTATTGATCGACCTGAAGACTTTCTGCAGCATTAGGAGCAAATGTGTGTGGTTGTGTTAAAGAGCAAAACACACACACACACACACACACACACACACACACACACACACACACACACACACACACACACACAAAGCTTGCATAACCTCAGTTGTTTTTCAGATTAGATGAATTTGACCGCTGAGTCTCACACATGCACATACATACATACACACTCACGCACTCACACAGCATATATGAGTTTCCAATGACCTTGTGGGTGCGTGTGCGCATGTGTGTGTGTAGGGGTGTTATATAAATCTGGATTCCTGGCGTGCCGCTGTCACCGTCACTGAGTGTGCAGGCCAGCGGTTGTACTGCTGAATCAACGGGCACACGACTTCCTCCTAGTTTCACAAACACACACACACACATTGTGCTAAAATCTTAGTGAGGACACTCATTGACATAATACATTCCCTAGCCCCTTACCCTAACCTTAACCATCCAAACTAAAAGCGTAACCCTAACCTAATTCTAACCCTGAACCTAAAACCAAGTCTTAAACCCTCAGACAGCGCAGTGAGAAAGTTAGGACCAGTCAAAATGTCTTCACTCTGTAAGGTCTAAGCATTAAATGGTCCTCACAAAGATATAAGTACAGGAACACACTTCCTTGCTTATGTCATGTCAAATATGTCACGATACACACGCTTCTATCTGATCAGCAGGGTTTACGGAGCCCTGTAGCCTAAATAACAATCTGCCCACCCAGAGTGGCGCCACTGACAAACTCTCTCTCTCTCTCTCTCTCTCTCTCTCTCTCTCTCTCTCTCTCTCTCTCTCTCTCTCTCTCTCTCTCTCTCTCTCTCTCTCTGTGTGTGTGTGTCCCCTTGTCCGTTTCATCTCTACAACTCTTGATCTACAAGTTGTCTCTAACGCACAGTGTACACAAAAGCCTTCCTGGTGAACATCATTATTTTCATTCTCCTTCCGTTCTGGCTGTTGCTGCCCGACGCCCTCCAAGGTCATTTCATGTGAATATGGGAGGAGAGTTGTGGAGAACATGATGTTCTAACCATGTTGTCCTTATCCCCCCTCTCTCTCTTTCTCTCTTTCTTTCTTTCTTTCTCTACAGCTCCCACCTCTCCCCTATATCCATCCTGCCTACTGACTCTGCTGAGTAAGTACACACGCACAAAGTCATTTTATCTACTCACGATAACATACGTAGGCACTTCTTTATGGACACTTCTCAAACACTAGCTGAGAAATCTGACAAATAATATTTCTTTAACTAAGTGGAATATAAATCTGAAAACAAGTTGTAATAACCTGCGATTTTTATTAGGACTAGGAAAAAAATATATATAAAGAAGGGGTAAAAGAGAGACTAAGGTTAACAGATGTGTGAAGAGGGAGTAAAAGACTCGAGGCAGATAAAACAACAGCAATGAAGAGGGAAGTGCAGGCAGTGCTGCGAGGAGTTGAGAGAAAAGTAAGAGCTTAAGAGGAAGTAATAAGGAGGAAAGCTGACCTTTTGTTTTCAAAATGAAGCTAAACTAAAGCGTGTTACATGGCTTGGTGCTTTCACAGCCCCGGGGATATGAACTCAGCCATCACATGACTTTGAGCTTTCAGTCTGTTAAAGAGGCAACGTGTAAGAATTGGCTTCCTGGCAAATTATATTATATTATAAACAAGGGGCAGCAAATAACCTTTAAGCTTGGGTGTCCGGCTTTATCGTGAGAAATAAAGAAAGGCTTCCCCTGTGCTGTAGTTGGACTGAGCATCAGGTGCTCCAGGACAAATCAGTGGATGGTGGACTGAAGGTCCCATGTTGCAGGACTGGGCTCACTGGCCACTCACAACCAAGTTTCAACAAGTTGCCAAACCTGCATGGATTGAGGAATATTGTTTTCCATCAGGCATTTTCTTATATACTTGTTAAACTTACTACAACTTTACACCCAGTCTGCCCAGTCAGAGACACAGGGATGAAGTAGTGGTGGCAGGAGTAGAGAGTGAGATAGGAGAGGTGGAGAAAATGTTATAACCTCCTCACAGTGACTCCTCTCATGTTGAACTAAGATAAGATGAGATGTAACTTTATTGATTCCTCGTGGGGGAAGTTCAACTTGACACAACAGCACAAAAAGTAGCAGCGCAATGGTAAGACTAAAACTAGAGAAGAAACAGATTCCAGAATAAATAAGATAATAATAGAAATATTATTTACACAATTGTCTTGTCACAAAGCTACAGGGACTCACAATGCTAACTTCAGTAGATTTCTATGCCACACAACACATCTTTGACATAATATCAAATCTACCATCTCTTCACACTTTGTAGATAATCTTAGTTTAGAATTTTTCAAACTTAACTTCTTACATATTGCCCAATTTAACAAAATCATATATACAGCTATCGGTTAATTGGTCGTTATTTTGGGACTTTTTGATGGCAGAAAAATGCTAATCATAACTTTGTATAGGTCCACATGTCTGACCGAGGGGCTCATCCTCACAGACGATAGAAGCAATAACACTAGATGCTTCTGTGGGTGTTGTGTGTGTTGTGTGTATAAGTATGTGGCTGTTTTAGTGGGTGATGGATGGTTATTGTTAGTCGAGCCTCTTGCAGCGAGAGGCAGAGATGCTGCTGCTGCTGGTGAAAGTGGGCATGTGGTCCAGGGAAATTTATGTTTGTCTGAAATATCCAAAACCCACGCACATTTATTTGACCTGAGCCCAGCACCTTCAGCACTTTTATGAATTTTTGCCTTAAATGGACATTGTTGTGAAACACAAACAGAGTTATGTTCCCGCTCCAGGTTTCCTATTTAAAATCATATAACTCTGTGAGTGACTATATACCATATACTGGCATATAGGCCATTTCAATTAAAGAGTGGGGGGGTTACATCATTCAGATATACAGGAAGCAGTTGGGCGGGACATAAATGAAACCATAAATGAAAGTGATGAAGTACAATACAACAAGGCGCACAGATGTGATCCAGTAAATCAAGCAAACTAAATCAAATCTGACTAGATCCTGTGGATCAACTGTATCAAGTCCGTGTAGCAGAGGTCAGAGTGCGGCTGCTGATTCTACCTTTTATAGACCTAGACTTTTATAGCGTCCTCTCCCTCCTCCTGCCCACCTCTACTTTAATCATTACTAACCCTTTTACAAAACGACTCAATAAGGACTTGTTAAATATCCCAGAATGGAAAAGAAACCATTTCAGTTATTATAAGACTGTCGAAATCTTTAATACATTATTGACCTTTAGTTTAATCTCTGCTCATGTATAAAACCCTAATGAGCAGACCTTATTTGGCGATTTAAAGCTTCAGCCATTTCTCTATTAATTGACTAGTGGAGGTCTTTATTCATTAATAGCGGATGATGTCAGATGGGATTATGTGAGGAGGATTACATGAGATGAAGGTTTTAACCTGCACATAATTTGGGGTTTCTGTCAAACCTCACTCTGAAATCAATGAGTGAGAAATCCACAGAGTTTATTGAATTCAATATAACTGAGTACATAATTTACTGTGTGAAAAGTTCACCAACTGGACTTAATGGAGAGCTTAGTACATCATTGAATTTTAGTGTTTCAAACAAAACTCTGATCTTTTTTTTCTGATCATTTGTGGGTATTTTTTATCAGTTTTTGTTTAGTTTACTTTGTTCCTTTAATATGTATTATGTATGTGATACAAACAATGCAGATTCACATACCACACACACAAAAGTACCCCTACTATTCTTAGAAAATCAATGAATGAATCATTTTGTGTGTATTCCCAGGATAATTCAGCGAACCATCAGAGCTGCAGTGGAGCAGCATTTCTTTGACCTGAAAACCTCCATCGACCACGGCCTCAGCAACTATGACAGCCAGGGGTGAGAGTGCACACACAGAAATACACAATACAATATAGACACACACATACATAAAAAACACAAGCACTTAACTCAAGTATAAGCACTTGAATCAAGCAGTTACTGGCACACTTCTTAAACACCTTTAGCAAAACTTCGGATTGCACCTGGTGGCAGAAACATGTTACACACATTCCTCAGGGGCTGAAAGAGGCATCGCATGACTTTAAAGAAAAATATTTGACAAGGTGAACATTGTGGACAAAGGCTCAGCCAACCAGAGAGCTCGAGTTACCAGTAAACATGTTGTCAGCAGAGATGTTGATAAGCAAACTTCATGTGTTGAGGGGAGCAGCTGTTCGGTGGCCGTCACCTCCAAGACAAAACAAGAAGTTGAGGTGTTTGGACGTTTCCAACTTCAAGGAGACGTGACACCATAAAGGTTTTACACTGCTTGCTAAAATAGGCAGCTTCATCCCAGCCTGCAAAGCAAATGTCTAAAAATATTAGAGTAAAGTTGAGTAAACGTTAGTGGCATCTCGGGCTCCTGGTAAAAAAATTAAATTAACGACTAACACCAAAAGAATCGTAACTGGGAGAAGCTGACTGCAGTGACAACAATAACAGTGAAGAGAACAACTCCCATAATCCTGTGCTACTTCTTTTCTTGTTGTTCATTATTGAAATACTCCAAGTTCCCAAAATTCACATATTGTGTGTTTACGTTATTAGCTGGTATTTAACATTTGGGTCCTTTCATTAACTTTCAGAATTTTATTTTTCAGGATGAGTCCCAGTGAGCCCTCAGACGAGGGTTGCCATGGAGATGAGGAGCAACAAACGGACCCCGAGGACACTCCCTCTGACACCAAAGGGGAAACCCCACTCAAAGATAGCGAGCAACAAATGCAACAAAGCCAGACGGACACACAGGTCTGTGGGGGACACGCAAACACACACATATACAGTATGTGTACCTCACATATATCAGCATATGCAGGGGTTTAAGCCAGGAGTGAATCAAGAGACTTTAAGGACCCCAGGTAAAATGGACTTGGGGGGTAGACCCCCGCCAAAGAAGCACATGATATGGGAAACTGGATAGACATTCTAGTAACTAAAAAGGTTGGTGGCATGTGGCCTCGTTAGGGGGTTTCAGTCTCCTATGCAAAGCCATGCAAGGGCCATGCGAAGTTCTCTCAGAATTGTTGTTCAGGGAATTCTTTCTTCTTTCTTGCAACGCCCGTGGTTTTACTTTTCATCCTATGAGGCATGAATATACACACACAAGCAGAAACAGCACAGAATCGCCAGATACTCTATATTTGTGTTAATGAAACTATGGTAAAAGCGTAACTGTCTCCCCTGTGAACGGAGATTGAAAATGAAAACATTGGACAGTTTACTCCACAGAGATATCTCTAAAAAGAAAACAGCAGAGCTCAGACCCAGAGTCGCTGTGTGGGCTGGCAGCATAGTTCCCATAACTGACCTCCTTCCTGTCTCTGTGTGTTGGTTAATTCCAAGGCTGAATGTTTGATATTATCAGCACAGTCCATCTTTGTTCTGCTGTGATTTGCTGCAATAGCACAGACTCGACCGGGGTAGCGTGCTGCCTGTTGGCCTGTTTCAAACGCACGCAGATCTTCAATGAAAACACGGATAAACCCTGTGTTGTTCTAGCCAATGTACAGTCAGAAGGCCAAGACTGACGGCCAGTGTATTTTTGAATAGAAGCTCTGTTCAATGTGACAGATGTGTTTAAAAATCTCTCTGAGGTTAAAGCAGACAGTCAGAAGCTTCCACCTTCTGTATCTTAATGATTCCCAAGGAGTAACAGAGGTTTAAAAATTAGTGTTATAAATATACTTAAAATCCTCAACTCCACACACTCATCTTCTTATGATCTAAGATTTTTGAAACTCCTTAGCACTTCAAGTTAGCAAGTTTAAAAATGGTACCAGGATTTAATATTCAAAGACTAATGTGATGGTTTACTAGATAATCTAAGGCAGCTTTATTTATGTAGCATATTTCATACTCAGGACAAGAACAAAATTAAAACACAATAAAAACAATTATGTAAAATCATGATAGAAATGAAATTGATGTAAAAGACAATGTGCACTACCACTACTACTTGATGAGGAAAAGCTGCTTACCTTATTAATTGACATAACATCTATTAAACCAGTCCACTAATGATGAGGAAGTGAAACAATACACACAAAATGATGATGTGCCTGTTTATGTTAGAGCCCTAATTTAACAGTTTCTATTCTTGTCCTGCTCTGTTTGTTTTGTTTTCATTAAAAACACACAGATTAGAAGTTTAAATTCTAGCTGTTGATTTCTCTCAGGATTCACTGGACACTGACACGTCCCCGGTGAAGAGCTCGGGAATGGACATGGATGCAAACGCTGTCAGAGATGCTGAGAACAACATCAACACTGCCAGGTGAGCTACAGTAACTTATAGTCTAACTCAACAGAGGACAAGCAGGTTAATCAGAGTGAGACTCAGATTAGACTCTATATATAAGTAGTTATTAGTTTAAAACCTCAAGGAACATATGGACTAAAGTTACACTTGATCTGGATGAGGTATATACTGTAGAAGTGTGTTATATGTAGTGATGTGGAGAGATGACTTCCTTGCACTGATCATGCACTGATCACTTGACACGTCACGTTTATTAATCACTTGGACATGCTGCCTCAGCCGGAGCACATTTTATGCTGCTTTTGATACAGATCTTTATTTACTCCATCTCTCTCACATGTAACACATTAACTCCTCCTGCATGATCGTGTAGACACATCACACGTTGTTCCAGCGTTTCCCACAGGTGGGGTCATTATGGGTCGGGCGGCTAGGGACCGATACAGAGACTCCTGCAGATTTGTGTTAATACAAATCTCATTACGACTGTTTGTCGGTTTGTAATTATAGTAAAGTATGATTATAACAATATCATTTTTTATCTGTGATGTCAGGCAGGACAATCAACCCTGTGACTCCATGGACCAGACGACTGACACTGTAACCTGTGTAAGTTTCCATTTTCATCAGTGTATGTCTTTAATCTGTGGACACATTTTGGTGCCTCATCCCTTTACCGACTGAACCTTCTTCCATTTTTCCTTCTTTTCTTCTTTTCTTCTTTTCTTCCCTTCTCTTCTATTTGATTTTGTATCTCTCTTTCCTCCATCCACACCCTTATTATCTTCAATTAATTGCATCTATTTTCTTCCCTCCTCCCTTGATTTGTTTCTGTAATCCCCTAATGGTCTCTCTCTTTCCCAGCAGGACCCGAGCTCCTGCCGCTGTGATCAGAACGCCAACACCAGCGAGACCAACAGAAACCACCTGTCGCCATGCCAACCAAACTCTGGCCTCAACCCCCACCTCCAACTCTTTCCCGACAACCAATGGGAAGGTAGGAATCTCCTTGTCTCAGCAAGAGCAGCACACTCTGTATTCACACAAAAAACAAATATAAAACACAAATGAAGATATCAGATATCATCTTTCTATACAAGTTAATGTGTTACAGCTGCATGTAGCTTTTGTTTGTTTATCTAACCATCTAGAATTATAGTCAACAGAACATGGTTCTTTTTTTCCCCAAATTAATTTATCAGGTTAGTTTTACTGAATGGAAAGAAAACATTGTGAGCTGTTATTCTCCTTCACTTCTCTGTCACTCTGTTGAATCTCTTGTGTGACTGAAGAAATTGACCTAATTTGTTTGCATTTAAACCACGCACACACACACACACACCCACGCACCGCACACACACACACACACACACGCCACGCACGCACACACACTGAATGGAAGTTGGTGAGTGAAGTTGTCAGGAATGATTGACCTCACCCCTCCTCTCTCTCTCTCTCTCTCTCTCTCTCTCTCTCCTCTTTCTTCGTCTTCTTCTTCTTCCTCCCCTCTTCCACCCTTTTGTCTTCCTTCCAACAGCATCACCCCCCTCCCATCTCCATCTCCCTCCCATAGATTTCTCATGTATGCATCTACAAAAAGATGGCCAAGGTGAGTAGTTTCACGTCTACCCGACCACCCAGCAGTCTCCCCATCCCTCCCATCATTCTTTCTAATTGTTTTAACGATGGTTGCTTACTGGTTTGGACAGTGTGTCAATATATTCTTCTCTAAACTAACTTGTCAGATATAGATGATGAATAAATCCCTGCATGTAAACCACTCTTCCTTCCTTCAGATTTGATCAGACAGCAGGTTTTACTAACCTACTTGTTGATGTCCTCTCCTGCTGCAGGGCCACTGTGCAGATTGATCAATCTGAAAACATGTTACCTTCCGCCTCTCTGTGCCTCACCCCTGTCTCGTTATCTCTCTGACCCGCCTTCCTCTCTCTGTCTCCTCGACTCAGCTCGTTAGCATAGCTCTGAAATAAGCGAGTGACTCAGCCGGTTGCTAAAGAAGAGAATTAATGTGGTTGAATGTCTCATGTCAGACGCTCCCTCCCAGGCTGCTCTTACTGATGTGTACGCCGCCTACTTTACATGCAACACTCTTTAAAGTCAGGGATTTAATTACACTTTTCTCTCCCTTCTACACGGAGCTTCGTACACTTTCTCTGACCTCCCTCTATTTCTGTCCTCGTCTCTCCAGACCCCATCCCGGCTTACAAATCCTGGCAGGATGAGAGCGAGAGCGGAGAAGCACAGCTCTCCCCGCTGGCTGGTCGCATGGTTCCTCTCCCCCTTCTGCCCCTGGAGGAGGATGGCGAGGACGAGGAGGAGGGAGAGGTAGGGCAGGACACCTCCCCTTCCTCTTCCCGCTCGCACCCTCACCTTCTTGCTCGACGCTTTCTCGACTTCGGAGCGCACAGTGCCCAGCGCTTCCTCCAGCAAGACTCAGACGCCACCTCGCCCACCAAAGCACAGAGGTACGATGAGGCACTAAACCTCCAGCAGTGCTTCGAATTCTGTTTCTGTTATATTCTTTGTTTCAAGTCAGAGCATTGATATAAGGTTTGTGGTTTAATCATACCTGTGTGTCGTCACTCAGACCCCGTCGAGCATCATTTGGCTCCAAAGAGGCGATGAGAGGGGGGGATTCAGTGACCCACCAACTCACCAAGAAGCTACAACACCTGAAGAAGAAAATTAAGCAGTTTGAAGAGCAGTTTGAGAAAGAGAGGAACTACAAGGTAAAACTATAAGTTTGAAAATCAGACTCAGAGAAAATCTCCAACTTTATTCAAGGTAACAGGACATTTCATTGTGGTCTCCACCTAATTGCGTCATATCCGCTCTACCTGGGACTTTACCCGTTTTTGCTATGAACACAATTTGCACCTGAGTTGCATCAGACAACAACTCCCATGATCCCACGCTGCTTCACTACATCATCAGACTAGGTCTTTTGTTATTGTTTTGATTGAGAGACCCCTAGAGGCGGAAATTATGTATTGCATGTTTAAGTACTAATCAGACCCAAAATGGTTAAAAAGTGAATCATTGATTGGAGGTTAATAGATGATTTTTTAAATAACCAAAAGCCTGAATGAAACAACCACCACATCTTACACATTGTCAACCACTTCTACTTTATTCATGACTTTTCTGGCTGCATCAGATAATCTACACAGACAGAAATCTTGATAATTTAACACTTAGCTTTTTCAAGATTTGGTGTAAAAACACAAACAAACTTGACCATTCCAGCTAAAAACCAACTCTCCCTGCTCCTCCTCTCTCCACAGCCCTCTCATGGAGACAAGGCAGCTAACCCCAAAGTCCTCAAATGGATGACCGACCTCACCAAGATCCGCAGGCAAATTAAAGGTAGAACCTCAGCTCTTCTTCCTGTGAAAACGTGCGTGTGTGAGTCCGGGTTTGAATGTCTTTGTGCCATCCTGTTCCGTGCTGGACACCTTGACCCTCCCCACTCCTTTGACCTTTGTAACAACATTGCATGTATGCTGGATTAACTCACGCAAGCAGACACGCATGTGCCATAC
This sequence comes from Hippoglossus stenolepis, assembly GCF_022539355.2. NCBI lineage: Eukaryota > Metazoa > Chordata > Actinopteri > Pleuronectiformes > Pleuronectidae > Hippoglossus > Hippoglossus stenolepis. Next base: position 21,880,439 of record NC_061489.1, on the reverse strand, counting down.
ATTGACGTGGCTTTCATATGCGTGGCTCCTACCCTCCAATGTGCTGGTGCGTCCTTGTATACCCACATTCATGATCTGAGGCGAGTACAGTCCGGTGAAAATGTGGGAAACACTGTGTTATAGATTAAAAAAAGAGTAAAAGATCAGTAACTTGAAATGTGGTTTGCAGGTTTCTGCTCTGTGGTTACCTGGTGTTTATTCTTCTTAAATGAGGCTAAACAAGGGTAGTAAAAGGGGGTAAACTAAACTTTTAGAACCAAAATAAACTGAATCTGATAAAAATGAATCTACAGTTTCTCTGTCACAGTCCCATGGTTTCACCGAACTGAACAAACCCTATGACACTCGTCCACCTCCTCTCTGTGAGGTGACGTCTCTTCTCTCCGGAGAACGAAGTGGCCGAAACATTTCTCTCTCTGTCTCAAATCAAAATTGAAAAAAACGACAATAACGCGAGCACCCGCTCTCCACTTTCCTCCCTCCTCCTCCAATCGCCCAACCACCGATTGATTGATTGATTGACTGACTGGCCAACCAGGACGCCAGCACCACCTTTTACCCAGAAGCACGCTGAGGCACCAGGCTTTGCTCCATTCACACAGACGCCACCATGCTCCCTCCTCCTTCCCTTCCTCCTCCTCCTCTATCTGCCCTCCTCCCCATCACACACTCACCCCCCCACGCCACCCCCACTCAGGCCTGAACTCTAGACCGTTTCACCTCAGTAAGTACCAACCCCTCAGTAAGTAGACCTTACATACACTACTGACAGTGACAATGAGGCGGCTTTGTGCCAGCATCTTGCTTCTTTGTTTTTGGTGTGTTTCCTGTTGAAACAGCATGTTGGCACGGGGATGTTTGAACAAAGGTGTCTCTCAAAAATGTCAAGTCATTTGCCGAAAGGGGGTTTTGATTTTAAAAAGTGAATATATTAGGTGTTTATTGAGGAAAAGACATATCTCTGTGTGTCGTAGTTCATTCTAAATGATGTAGATATTAGCACGCTGTGAAGGATTCTCCGCTCACTCAGCTTCTCTGTGGGAAAGACTCTGGATTCCAGGTGTCTTTGCCTGTAGTTGTAGAGATAACGCAGCATTTCTAGGGTTTTTCTCTACTACGCTACTTCACCTTATCTTCAATTATGGGGAAGTGTAAGTAATTCTGGAACTCTTAATATTCCTTCTTATCCGCCGTACTTGACATAGATCTTGAGTTTTATTTACTATGGTCTTAAGAAGTCATAAATTGAACTTGTTGAAACCTGCAGAAACTCTATGTCTCAGTGTGTAACCGTGAAAAATTTAGAATTTTACTGTCAGAATCTGTTCAATGCTGAAATGTTCAGGAAGTGATTTTTTTCTTGCTTTTTATGGTCTTCTACTTGATGTGTGTGTGTGTGTGTGTGTGTGTGGGTGTGTGTGTGTGTGTGCGTGTGCGTGTGTGCTGTTTAAGCATGCTGTGTTTCTCCTCATATGAGCCTCCTTCTCCACCACAGCTCTCTGTTAAACTCCTGCATGTCCTATCTGATCGACCTATCAGAGATGTTGACTCCAGGATTCATTCTGTCATTTAGCCACTTTCCTTGTCCTGGTTCCTTCTCTCCCACATTACTCTCTCCATCTCCTCCTCTTTTTGTCCCCCCTTCCTCATGACTTTGTCCCTCCATCCTCAGATGCCAAACACCGTGCAGAGAGCGAGCTCGGCCCTCAGACTCGTCCTCGGAGCAACACCTTGCCAAAGAGCTTTGGCTCGACACTGGATCAAGGCACCCATGATGCAGCGGGGGACGCTAAAGATTCGCATCCCACCAGGGAGGAAACACTGGAGCTGATTCAGTGCCGGGTCAAAGGGAAGAAGCAGGAGGACGGATGGCCCGATGACATCAAGGTGAGGAGTCGATATTTTACCGGGGATTGAATAAAACTCTGTTGGAGATTTTTGTGGTTCTACTGCGACTTATACAGATGTTGCTCATCCATCTGATACATATTTCTACTGCGTTTGACTTCTAAATCCATCCCTTAAATTCTGCACAACAGCGCAGATGATGCTGTAACCATTTCAGACTGAATTTATGAACACAGCCATTACAATCAGCTGACTAATCGTTACTTAACACACGTTTGTATAATTGATTTAGGCTTCAGGCTGCTGGGATACATAACGTATCTGGGCCAATGACAGAACTACAAGCTAGACACTCAAAGCTTCCACTAGATGTTTCAGCAGATGTTTAACCACATTTTCAAACACGGTTGTTGCACTTGGGGATGGTTGGGAATGTGAGTTTGAAGGAAAGACCAGCATGCAGTTGTTGACCCCCCCAAACACAATCAAAACAAGCATATAATAATTCATTATTTATAATAAATGAGAGCCAACACCTTCACAGGGGAAACAGGTGGTGTTTACGAACTGTGTGTGTGTTTCTGTAGAAGATGACCAAGGAGCAGTTGTCCTGTGAGAAGACAGTCCTGCAGAAGAACCTGCTGCACTATGAAGGCCTGCACGGTCGACCGGTAACTTACCGACACCACAAACATCACAGACCCTGATCAGATTCAAATCAAAACACTCGTTCAGACCTTTTTCTAATCGGCTCTTTGTGTCTCAGGTGACCAGAGAGGAGCGTCTGGTGGTGAGGCCTCTCTACGATCGCTACCGACTCGTCAAACAGATGCTCACCAGAGTCAGCATCACACCGATCACAGTGAGTACACACGCCGTTACATTTATTACTGTGTGTGTGTGTGTGTGTGTGTGTGTGTGTGTGTGTGTGTGTGTGTGTGTGTGTGTGTGTGCAGAACTCTGACATAACTATACATTAAATACATTAATGTCTGTCTGTTAAACCCTCTCGACTCCTCAGGTGTCCCCCTCCAGTAAGAGGCGGAGTCAGACCCTCCAGCCAATCATAGAGGGAGAAACTGCTCACTTCTGGGAGGAGATCAAAGAGGAGGAGGAGGAAGAGCGGAAAGGAGGGGGTGGAGCAGAAGAAGAAGAGAAGGAGGAGGAGAGGGAGGAGGAGGAAGATGAGGAGGAGGAAGAGGAGGGAGAGAGCAGCGGTGGCGAGATGCAAGGCTCCGAGGTCATCATGGCCGTCGACCTCGTGACCCCGATCGACAGGCAAGTGAGGAGCCAGGACCAATCAGACCAACAGAGCGACGGTCCAATGACAGCCAAGCCGGAGGAGGGGTCGGGGAGGCTGGCGCTGGACCTGCGACTCTCCAGCTCCAACGCTTCGTCCATGTAAGAACAAAAACTCACTAAAACACTGTGCTTCATTCTCTTAATGACAAGTTCACACTACACAACCGACTGGGAGTCGCACTACATGATGTTTAACCAGAAGGAAACCCAGTGTGTCTGTCTCCAAACCTTATTCCACCTTCACACCTCGAGCCTGCTTTGTTTTTCTGGCCAATTGAAGAAGATCTCGTTAATTTCATTGAGACCCAGAGACAAGCAGATTTCAACAGTAAAATCTCAAATTAGTAGCCTGATGCTTCTTGTGGGGATTTACAGAGAAGCTGAGTTAAAGTTAAAGTAAAATAAAAAAGCAAGTGTGGGAGACTCGTACTCTATAACTGCAGTGTCACTTTGATTAAAATGTCCATTAAAGGCAAAAACAACAAGAAGTAATATTTCAACCATCACCTTTCTGTGGTCAAGTTTCTATGGCAACAACTATTTAAGAGATTGTTTCTGACAGTGATTGTTATGTTAATTCCTGTGAGTGTCAGGTGATTGACAGCAAGCAGAGCCAAACACAGTTTCCTGCTGAGCTACAGATAGTTGAGGCAGATGGACAGTGTGGACAAATTTTTTTTGTTTTTATATTTTGTTAATTATTTTCCTCCTTCCTCTCGTGGGAGTAACAGATGTCGTGATTATCTTTGCTCTGCAGACAGCAGCAGGAAGACGTCTTCCTCACAGCAGACATCTTGACATATCACAGCAGAACAGGTGTAAATAATAGATCCGTTGTTACTGTTATCAGCAACATTTGGGTCTTTCCCACTGTGACATGTCAAAATGTCTGCTGTGAAAAATACAAAATATGAGGCAGAAGATAAAAGCAGGTTTTATCTGCCGACACACGACTTAAAGCTCTTCTGAGACGATGCTGTCAGCTGATCCGTCACCTCGCCTCACTTCACTTCCTGTCACCAACTCTTTATCTATGGGTCAAGAACCAACTTGTTCCTGTTAATTAATAATGATCTAAAAGCATTTGAGCTCCAGAACCGTCCCACTCTGGGATTTGAACTGCAGTTCAGTGAAGTGTTGGTTTCAGGTCTCATGAAGTGCATCTCATCCTCTCACAGGCCAGAGCTGCTGGAACAGCTGTGGAAGACCCGAGCAGAGAAGAAGAAACTGAGGAAGACCATCAGAGAGTTTGAGGAAGATTTCTATCAGCATAATGGAAGGTAGGTGGGACACACACACACACACATACACGTCTTACCCCTGATTTATCCTGGCAAGGCGAATGGAATCTTCTCTAAAATCCTGTAATTTCAGAGATCACAAACATTCAGTACGTCCAGATGTTTTAATGTCAAATTTAAACATAAATAAATCTTTTCTACATTGTTTATTCTCTTGTAGAAGTTTTCACATCAATGCACCTTGGCAGCATAAATGTCATCCCAGATGGTGAAAGCCTGTGAAAAGCTCATATCAGCTCAAGCAATGAATCAGCTCCAGATTAAACTTTTCATCAGTCTTGGATCTGAGTTCACAAAACAAATGTCTACGGCTCTGATTTGTTGATTCCAGTCACAGCTTCTGTTCTTAGAGGCCGTTCAGGAGGCAGGAGGAGCACGAATGTTAACAATAATGGCGTCAAAAGACAGACGTCAGACTAAAGATTCATGTCTGATGGTCATTTCTGTTCCTTATGCCTCATGTCTGTTAGATTTAATCGGCTGCTTGTGGCAAACTACTGCTCCTCTGGGAAGATCTAACTTTTGCTCCACACAGAGCAGTAATAACCCTCCTCTCTCTCTGTGCTGCTGTAGAAACGTTCAGAAGGAGGACCGCGTGCCGATGCTAGACGAGTACCGAGCGTACAAGAGGATCAAGGCCAAACTCCGCCTCCTGGAAGTCCTAATCAGCAAACAGGATTCCTCCAAATCCATCTAGACCCGCCCTCCTCAGCAGCTGCCAAATCAATCAACGCACACATCACTCGCCCAGGAGGTCCGGCCGCCTGCTGGACGCCATCACACCCCCGAGGGTTTCATCAAACACTCCTGTAACCACGGGACGAGGTCGTGGTCACTGCTCGGTGCTGCAGTCACGTCACAGAGAAACCACACGAGGGACAGTTCAGGCAGGAAGTTCTGAAACGCTTTGATTTTACTTTGACAGTCGGAGGATTTTCTGGAAACAGGAGATTTTACAGTCACATTTTAGGGACTTTAGACCGAATCTGTTCAGGAACCAAAGTAAAGCTTTGGTTTTTAGTTTGTCGTACTTTCTGATGACGCTTTATTCAGACTGAAACCCAACACTGGATGTTGGTATCAGTATTAGAACGAGGGAAGAGAATTTCTTCCTGAATGCTCAAGAAAATATAAGTAATTAATAAGGAAAATATTTACTCTGGCCCTCAGGCCCAACATTACCCTGAAGAATCCACATTTAAATCTCAGACTCGTTCATATCAGCCCTTTAAATGTGTCTTATACGCAAATATTTTAAAAACGCTGTCAGAGAAAGTTAAAGTCTTTGTTCACATCGGCAACAAACAAGTTATTTCTCGACTTATTTTCCTTCCGTCCACCAAGTTTCATGGAAATCTGTTCTGTAGCTTTTGCTTCAAACAAACCAACAGACAAACAATCTACTATTTATTCTAATTTGCCAAATCTGTGTGAGTCTTGTGGAATAAAATCACAACTTGAATTAATAACAATCACTTTTATCAGCAGAGTAGTTTGTGCTCCTCAAAGTTACTGAGACTGTCGGCTGAGAAGTGATTTTTGGCATTTTGATCAGAACAAGTTGTTTTCCTGTGACTCGACTGCAGCAGCGCCCCCACCAGTCCAACCTGGAATCACTCCACTCAGCCACAGCCGATCTCTGCTGCCTCATCTGACGTCATATCATCGGAAAAACAAGGCCGCAGTTTGAAAACACTGCAAAAAAATAGTCTTCATCATTTGTCTTCGTCATCATCGTCGTCATCCCACCAACTCGACGTAAGACTTTGCACTTGACTCGTCTCTGATTTCCTCGTCTTCGGAGGAAAAGTTCAAAAAAACGTTCTGACTTTTTTTAATTTCAGGAACTTTAGTGTCGTCGCTCTTTGTTCTCCGTGACGTTTGTTCCTTCAGGCGGAGGAATGTTATGAGACAGCTCCAGGACTTTCAGACGCTCTTCACTCAACACGTCTGTTTCCGTTTGGGACGTCGTTCAGTGTGAAGAAGTTCCTCTTTAGCGTCGCGTCAGGGAGTCGCGGTTTCAAACCTAATCTTAAAACCTGCCTCCCTGGTGCGAAGCCATCGATTATTTTATTCTGTCGGTGAAACTTTAACATCTTTCGCGTTCTGACTGGTTTTAACATTTATCCACTAAGTTTGAAAAACAAGTTTGTGCGTTTGTTCTTGTTATAAAATCCAATTGTACACATGTTTGTTTGAGACACCGATGTTCACGTTGAATGAAAAAAGAATCTGTTGCGTTTCAAGGGAAAATGTTTTAACTCCCAGAGCGATTCTCCATTTTCCTTTTCATTTCTTTGTTCTTCAGCATTTCGTTTTTTTTTACCTTTTTGTTTTCAGTTTGGTCAGAAGTTGTTCAGCAAGTCGGCAAAAGGTGAACTTTCCCATGAGCCTCTTGTGAAAATGCTGCTTTTAATCTGAAGCCTGAACTTTAAAGTCACATGTTTGGTATTTAAAAGCAGAATTAAACTCAAGACGTTCACAGGAAACAGTCGTACGCAGATTAGGAGATTTTGGAGGAAATGGTTGTAGAAATCATCTGGAATATTGTGCACTGGTTATCGATGTTGTTCCAGTTTTTCAGTTGAACTTGTTCAGAGAGATAATGATGATGATGAGGACGAAGAGCCAGTGTTTGTTTTACGTTGCTGCTGCTTCTCTGAAAAACCAAAAGCGTGTTGGTTCCAGGTGTGACCAGGTTTGATTTCCAGCTTCCTGAGGGAGGAGCAGTGACTGTGCAGGCGTCGTTCAAAAAACAAAAAAAACTTTGGTTGTTCCCTGGTTGAGATTTTCCCCTGTTGGGATTTTTAGCTTTAAAGGCTTTAACGTATGGATGAGCACTGATTTTAAACATCTGTGGTTTAACTGATATTTTTCCCCAAACGCTGAAGGTCTGAATAGATTCATTAATGTCCCGACACAGAGAAGAAGTCAAACCTGCTGTGTTCGTGTCCTCGGTCCAACCTGCAGCTCCAGGGAAGTTTCATTTCCTGCTGGCAGGTCAAATGAGGGCAGGCGAGGAGAGAGTTTGTCATTTTTCTTCTTCTTTGATGCCGCGTCGTCGTGTCTAAGATCCGAGTCAAGATGTCACAATGTGATTTTTAAAAAGTGGGAAGAAGACATTTCCAACAGTTGCTACATTTTGGCTTCAGCTGGTGAGTTTGTGAAGCGACCGTTCTATTGTCAGAACCTGAGTCGCTGGTTAACTGGAACGTTTCCGCTGTTGAAGGCAGACGAGACTTCATGTGCTTTTCTTACTGTATCGTTGTAGATTTACCTGCCAGAGTCCGAGCGGCTGCAGCCGGCCACAGACGTGAGGGTTCGAAAGTTTTGAACGAGACTAAAAGTTGGTGTTTGAACAAAACGAGGGAGGTGTGGTGTGTGTGTGTTTGTCGGCACGGTAACGGAGGTCATTTGTAAAAAGACGTTATTTGCACAGCATTCACAGAATGCAGCCCTATTGTGTTTTTTTTTTTTTCATTTGTATTTCTAAAAATGAAGCACTACTTCTATATAAATATAAATATATCCTGTACATAAAAAAAAATACACCCGAAGGAATGAATGTCAGAAATGTTTAAATTATTTCAAACATTGCGTTTGGCTCCCCCTTTTGGTTATAATTATATTTGTGATGCCCAGAGAATGTGTTTTTTTGTATTAATATCACTATGAATACTACTATTACTATCATAACAGTTCTTTTGTGTGATGATTCCGATGATAATAATCCTTTTGTATCTACTCACTAACTGTAAAAACCAGCTGTAGAAGTTAGTCTGGCACTGTGTGTGTGGCTAATCCAACATGAACCTGCTCTGTTCCTTCTTTCTTTTGTCCGTGTGTGTAAAATACGTTGAAATAGAAACAGTACTGTAGTCAGCTTGCATGGCAACCGAGAACATGATAGTGCAAAAAAAAAAAATCTAAATATCATATATTGTTTCTGTTTTTTGTGCCATGAAGACGCAGCAATAATAAAACTGTGTGGAGGTTTTACAGTATCGACTCGTGACGAGTTGCATCGACTGTGTGAATTTCTGAGGTACTTTTTTAAATTTAGTTTTTTACTTAAGTTGAGTTTAACACAGTTTTACCTCTGTCGTCAGCGTCATGTTCATGTTGGCGCCGCTGAAAGAAGCTAAATACGAATTGGACACGTAGTTTTTAATCCTGATGTTAAAAAGTGGAAACGATCCGTCGTCTCTGATCAGTTTTTCTTTTCAGTTTTTTAAATTTCTATTCTTTTTCCGGCGCCTCAGTTCCTCACGATTCAAACTCCTGTATTTTACATTGTGCCTGCAACAGAGTGGTAACACGTCACATGTGGTTCACGCCTCGTAAACTGTAAATGTGTCTCTGTCCCGTGTACAGTTTGTTTCATCGCACCTGTCTGACGTCAGTGCACGGTTGTTTCTCTCACACACACACACACACAGACACACACACATTGGGGGGTTCACAGCAGGGGTCGGAGTCAAAGACGTCTCCCAGGTCACAGCAGCTCCTGAAAGAAATCAAACCAGTTGTTTTAGTCGAAACAGGAACAGAAGACGTCGATTATCCATCTTACAAATCTGTGAAGGGACTGTTCGGTTCATAGAGGCCTTAATTTTGAAAGGATCAGTGCTTTAGTTTCTCTCCGACTCAAAGCCGAAGATGACGGAGCCGAGGAAACAGATTTTGTTCTGCCAGTGTTTCGATTCCTCTTCTGTTCGTAAAAGCTCCAGTGAATTTATTTAAACTCACGACGTTGTTGACCCTGAACTCTGCTGCTGCTCCTCCTCCACGTGTTTTATCACATGAGTAAACTGTGCGTCCCGTGTGTAAATGTTTTCATACTTTGTGAATGCTTATTTTCCCTGTTATTTCTTCATTAACAAAAAGGATTTGAGAAAATACAATCAGTAACAAACATTTACACATGAAAATAAAAAATGACAAGCTTGCCACTTCCGTTCTCCTCCGTCTTCTGTCAAACAACCAAAGTCTCCTCTGTGGTGAACACGCGACAATCAGGACATTAAACAACTGTTTTGATGAAAAGACTCAATATTTTAGTCATTTTTTAATCAAATGTGATGATTTGATTCATTTCTTCACTTTCTATGAACATCCGCTGCGTTTGGGCAGATTGAAAATAGATTAAAATATTCAGAGATAGAAAAGAAACAAATGAGAACCACATTTAAACCTCAAATAGCTAGAAACAGGATTTATTTTTATGTTCATATTTATCACGTTACACCAGCGTATCAAAAACTGCTCATTTAGTTTGTTTTCAAACACAAATGCTGTCTTCACTTAAATTATTAACATGGAGCCACTTTGTCTTTGTGGATTAAATCTAGTTTGTTTTCTCATGAGAATTTATCTGTTTTCTCAAAACCATTAAATATTTTTTTGTAATTCTAAAAATCTTGTTTAAAAACACAAATTTAGACTTTTGACTTATTATTCAGAGTCTATAGCAACAATTTTCATACTGATAAAAAATGTTTTACTATTTTGTTTTAACGTTTTTCTCCAGTTGTGTAGGAAACAGTTAATAGCAAATGTCGCCCTCTAGTGGACTTTAAAATAATGACCGCCCTGCAGTTGTATGACTCCACCAACCAGGAAAATTTCCGTCAACATAGTTTTTCTTTTCAAACTCATGACGTCACCGGGACCTTTGACCACTGACATATCAATTCATCTTTGAGTTCAAGTGACAACTGATCAAATCTATTAAAAAGTCCCTCAAGGAAGATTTGAGATCTGATGTTTAAGCCAAACACTTTTTCTGTAAGGCCACTGTTACCTTGACCTTTAACCACCAAAATCTAATGACGTCATGCTTGACTCCAAGTGAATGTTAGTGCTAAATGTTCGAACGCAGATCCCAGGTGAGGCAGCAACGTGACGTCCAGATCCTCGTGTGGAGAGTTCCTCAAACAAACTGGAACATTTACATGATCTAAACTGAACTGAAATCATGTGACATGAAACCAACCGATAGAAAAACACGTTAATCTAAATGTTTGACTTAATGTTTGAACACACGATGTTCAAATGAAGTAAACAAACAGAAACAACAGTTTAGTCTTTAAAGATTTTATATTCTTCTTTGTCAGGAGGATTTTGAAATGGCAGCAGGTCGAGTTTCTCTGTGATTTGCAGAAGATTTTTAGACAGAAATGAGAAAAACGTTTCATCAAATAGCTTCTATCACTTTTCTTCAGCTATGGCACCAGTCAGTCCGTCTGCCAGATAAACTACATCTAAAATAAACCCCCCGTCCTCTGAATGACCTTCATCGGACAACATCAGGATGAGGTATGAAATGCAAAATCTCAATAAATGCTCTAGAAACAATTAGACCAAAACAATAAATACAAAAATCTGAAAACCTGCATCTTTTCCATTCGAATTTTACAGCTGAATTTCTACAGTGCACTTTGACACACTCTCAAACAGTGAACAGAAACAATTCACCCTTTCAGTTTGTTACTTAGCGATAAAAACGTTATCGCTGGCACATTTCTCGTGAAGTTGTTGGCCTCTGAGTGTCGAGTTAACGAGCTCGATCGACAGCGGAGACGATCTGACGGCAGCAGGTCAGAGATCCAGGCGGTCAGAGACAGGCGGTCAGAGACAGGCGGACGTCAGTGCAAGTGTTAAGTGCATCAGTAGTGTGTCGACAAAGACCGAGTCCCGCTGCGTTGAATCGGATCGACCCGTCTGCGTCCGAGGCCACAGAAGTGGTTCTCACACAATCTCAAAAATATTAAACATGATCATTTTGCATATAAGACGCTTTCAACATTCTTTACATTAACTTGCAGCTTCAGGTCGAGAACATCTGTCGGGGCAACAGCTGGTTTTCATCTAGTTCCACAGCTGGAGCCGCTGACGGCACAGGAATCCAAACAAAAACACAAAATAAATCTCAAAATCAAGCTGAGGAACCAGTTGCATTGAGCTCGTTTACATCATAAGAACTGTGGCAAGTCTCATATTTAAAAAAAATGTCTCCCATGATGAGCTCAGGTTTCCAGGACGCTTCCTTCAGCAGCCAATCACATCACACGTCCTGGTTATTGCAGCACCGTTATCGCCTGAAGCAGAGTTGATCAAACAGTGAGGTGGTGGTGGTGTCTCCGCCCGCTGGTGGTTTGAGTTTTCAGGTTTGATTCCATCCGTCAAAGGATTTACACATTTGAGCTTCTGAAGCTTCTCTCACCAGTCGAGGTTTCCTTCCTGACAACAAGCGTCTCCAGCGTCTGAGTGAGTTCTTCTGTCGGCTGATGCAGCTGCTTCTCGTGTGCTTGGCTTTTCAGAAACTTCTCACTAAGACACTGTTCTCTTGGGGTATTGCTTCTGATCTAGTGCAACAGTGGAGATCTCTCGGGGCTGTGATGAAAATGGCGTTGAGCAACAAAATCCCGTTTCGGGTAAAACGCCAAAACTCCCCCACATCCACCAAGACTGTGTCAGATGAGGACTGAGAGCGACTCATCCATTAACGACAGAGTTTATCGCAGCGTCACTTCAGATGACTTCAGGTGTCGCTGTGAGTCGCTCGGCTGCTGATGCTGATGCTCTGGGACAACTGTCGTCATAACGGCTTGTCAATCACTGCGACACCTGGAGGAGAGAGAACACACGACAGAGTGAGACGGAGAGAGAACACACGACAGAGTGAGACGGAGAGAGAACACACGACAGAGTGAGACGGAGAGAGAACACACGACAGAGTGAGACGGAGAGAGAACACACGACAGAGTGAGACGGAGAGAGAACAGCAGGGCAACACAGCCATCGGGGTGAGTAGCATCCAGCTCCAGTACCAGTACATCTCTCCATGTGTCTCCTGTGGTCCAATCAGCTGAGACGTACCTGCGTAGCTTCGTCCGTTGCTCATGTTGGTGGGAATGAGGCTCCACTTGTCTGTGGCCGGGTTGTAGAACTCTACGGACGACAGGTTACAGGAGCCGTCGTCTCCCCCGATCACATATAGCAGCCCGTTGATGGCACAGACGCCTTGAGGACATCAGAGAAACAACAAGACTGAAGCTTTACATCCCTAATTCTATATTTCAGGAACTGAGTGTCCAAAGAACGATGATACGATCCTTTAGGAAATCTTGAAAACAAAAATGATTCTATTTGTGATTTCTACCCTTGACAATAACAACATTAACAACTTTTAAACTTGATTAGATTCAGTGGTTGCGATGGGGTGTGTGTTTGTGTGTTTGTTCTCTGACCTGCGTTTCTCCGACACATGTTCATGTCACAGACCAGCCTCCAGGTGTTGGTCAGTGGGTCGTAGACCTCCACACTCTTCCTCACCAGAGGTCCGTCGTGTCCCCCTGCTGCAAACAGCTGACCGCCCAGCACCCCCACACCTGGACCAGACACAGGAGGAGGCTCCAGAGTGAACACAGATAAAGTGGTAGAGTGATACCTTCTGATTTAACACATCAGAAAGATGAGAGACGTTGGAACGCAGCAACAACAAAGTCGTGCTTTTTATGGCAAGTTGTCTTTGTGTTGTCATGGTGACCAGAGTCATCACTCTTGTATTCTTGTGTGTAACATTTTCATTTGTCCAGTCAGAGTCAGATTGTTGGTCAGTCTGTAGAAACTGATATAAAACCTTCCAACTGGATTTCCAGCATGAAGGAAACATTCTGAGAACAAACTGAATTTATACTAAATTTATATTAAATTTACATTTTCACGCTGCTAATCGTGAAAACACTGGACTCAACTATAATAGTGAATCTGTTTCTCTGATTCTCGTTTGTACAATTACAGACAAAGTCCACTAGGGGGCCCCGATGACCCAAAAGTCTGTTGGCAAAAACACAATACTGCTTTATTTACTACAAATTATTTTAGTACATTATCAATTTAAAAATCTCCCATTTGTAAACATGAAAGAGACTAATTCAGATAAAACTTCTTTTTTTTTACTGCCTGTGTGTATTATGTACTGTACTGATATAAGATTATATACATTTTATTGTAAATAAGAAATATACATACAATGGGTGTCGTTTATATACGCACACACACATACACACAAACACACACATCAACCGACACGTTACACACTGGCCATCGTTCAACATCTCACCACAACTGTACAGTCATGAATCAATTAAGAACTGCAGGCTACTGTATGTGGTGGGGGTAGGGTAAAATATAGATTGTGTGTGTGTGTGTGTGTGTGTGTACCTGCTCCACTGCGTCGTGTGCTCATGTCAGCGACGTAGCACCACTGGTCAGTGACAGGGTCGTATTCTTCCACTGTACTGAGACACTGACGCGACGCTCCATCGTAGCCTCCGACTGCGTACAGCTTACCTACACACACACACGCACACGCACACACACACACACACACACAATTAGACACAGTTGAATTTTCTGCCTTCATTGACATAACACATGTTACAGCCGAGGTCACACAGATTTCATTCTTACCATCAACCACCCCCACCCCCACACTGCTGCGTCTCGTGTTCATGGAGGCGACGTACAGCCACTCGTTGGTTTTATAGTTGTAGACCTCGACTGTAGATAAACCTGGACCAGAGAGAAACAAGGATGAGAAAAACAGAAACTCGAACGAATCCAAACTCTGATAGGATGGAGAGAGAACGTGTGTGTGTGTGTGTGTTGGTGACATTTTAAATTCAGCTGTTGGATGTGTTACGAGAAGAGAAGAGAAGAAAATGGCTCCTGTCTCTTGTGTTTACTGTCAACACTGGAGTTGACAGTTGTGCTAATGCAGCGATTATATCTGTTCCCTCTCACGTGCAAATGAGCGAGGGAACAGTTGATGAAATCAAGTGGGCAAAGTGTGGAGTCTTTCACTTGACCTGTCCAGACGTCACTCACACATCCTTTGTCTCCACTTTGTTCTTAACTGAATTCTGTGGAAATCTGTTCAGTAGATATTGTGTAATCTTGCTTACAAACACACAAACGGGGGTGAAAACATAACCTGCTTGGCAGAGATAACAAAGCAAACTGCCGACAAATATTTTATCCACACTTGTGCAACCCTATAAAGTGTTTGTACGTGTGTACGTGTGTGTGTGTGTGTGTGTGTGCGCGCGTGCGTGCGTGCTGCGTGCGTGTACCTATACTTCCGTTGAAGCCCCCCACAGCATAAAGTAAATCTGCCAACACAGCAGCTCCCAGTGTGCTGCGTCTCTCCTGCATGCTCGCTGCCGCACTCCACTGGTCTCGTCCACCGTCGTACACGTCCACCGTCCGCTCGCGCAGGGAACTGTTAAAGCCCCCGACTGCAAACACACGTCCTGCCATCGACACAACACCTGGGAAGTAGAGAGAAGAAATGATTTATTACAAAACTGTAGGATTAAGTCCAAAATTTAGAAATTGTTTTTAAGAGAATAGAATATTTTTGGGATAATTACACCAATACTAGTGGCTTTGATCGTTTTGATTCGTTTCACTTCAGCCTATCAGAGACGTGAACCTTATCGATAATACATTTTAATAGAAGATGCCAAAATGTTTTCAATAAACTGTGGAACTGAAAAGCTCTGTCTTTATGGAGATTGTGTCTGTTCACAAGCCGACACTTCACATCACAAGCTGCAAAATCCTGTTCAGCCAGGACTAACTGCACGTAACCATAAGACCCCGTCATGCACAAGCAACAAACACGGACCTGCCCGACAGCGTCTCGATGGAAGGTCGGCTACTTGGTACCAACGGTCGTCCTGGAAGTCGTAACACTCCACACTGCGAATCGCCTTAGGAGCCTGACCGCCGACTACAATCATCGCCTGTGTGTCCCACAAACACAGAATCCCACCAGACAGTTGAATCTATTAACTGTGTTTACAGAAGCGAATGAAATGATACTGTGAGTTTACGTTGAGAGCAGCGTGTGACGTGTTTGCTTTTACCTTGGGGATGCTGACAGGCGTCCTCGGCCGGGTCCTGTCCGTCTTGATGAGGTGCCGCTGGTCGGCAGGCAGCAGGTGATACTTCATTGCTTCTATAAGAAAATCTTTACAGGTGTTGTTGTTCTTTATCAAAGCTTCTTCCTCCACGATCTGAAACCGGGAAACATAAGTGTGGGTGATAAATGTGAGGCAGTGAACCAGGAGGAAATATTGATTTTGACGTTTGAAGTTTGACGTTTCCATCTAAGCTCTGATAAATCAATACACTTAATTTTATGTTCAAATTATAAATCAACTGAGGCAGAAGAGCCACATCTGAAGTGTTGGATCTGTCGGAATTACAAACAAATCTTAAGACCTTGACACTTTGATGTGCAATATTTCTAGACATGCTATGATTTACAGTTTCTTGAAGCCTCCACGACCTTCAGGAGGCGTATTCTTAAATATTTGTGTGATATTTTCATTTGAGCAACATGCACAATAATCTACTGGGCAGAAGGAGAAACAAGTAAAGAGGGGAAGAATTTGGAGAAAGCAGAGGAAGAGCGGAGAAGTCTCTTCTACCTGCACCAGGTAATCCCTGGACAGCAGTGGAAGTCTGACATGCTCCATCAGTTTGGGCATGTACTCCAGACGAGCCGGCTTATCGTGCTTGATCCAAGATATCATAGCCTCAAATACCTGGGAGAGGGATGGAGAGAGAGGCAGAGAGCAGTGAGGGAGGGAGCTTGTAAATATGGAACATGTACAAATACACGAAGGGATTAATAAAGAGTGAATGTTTGAATTTTATTCACATTTCTACTTTGAGACCTAGAAATACAGCGATTCATCGATGCTGGTGCTCAGCTTATTCAGGATTAAAGATCAAAGGAGAGGGAAATAATTGAGTTTAAGACTTGAGCTGAATTTTCTCACCTCAACACATCTGGTTATTCACTAGATGAAGCGGGTGTGACTGATGGTTTTGGAAATTAGGTTTTCCAACTTTGATAAGGTGTGAGGGGGGGGTTTCAGACGCTGTTCAATAATTAACATGTCTGAAGCTTGCAGACGCCCTGAGTGGGATAAGTGCACAACAATCAAACTCACTGTTTGTGTGAAATGCATCAATCAAGGAAGCAGATACTGTTCTTTCAGAGTGAAATACCAACAGAGATTGCTCTCACTTCACTCCCAGCTGGACGTCAGCTCACTCGAGGTGTCTGTGACTTTGACTTTTTTGTTATACACCCTGTTCTATCTAAAACAGGCTCAGATGAAGACACCACACCCTGTCTGGGATCTTTTGTCTGAAATTCATTGATTTACATACTCGGTCATCTCCTGTTGGCCTGTGGAGCAGCTACACTGAGGCAAATGAGCGACTGAGTACGACTCCTGTTGTGGACAAAGGAGCAGTAACGATGACTGTTGAAGGAAAGAGGATCGATACTCTGCGACTCCTCAGACTTTCTTCTCCAACAGGGTTTGAACTAGCCTCTGACTTCTAAACTTATAAAGATGCATTTATAATGTTATACAATAAAACACAACTGCATTGTAATAAATTGAATATTTACAGACCATACCACAGCCTGTTTAGCTGACTTCACTTATAGCCATACACACTGTAATTAAGAGCATGCAGGGGGAAAGCAAAAGTCACTTCAGCCTTGCAGATGTAATTCTGGGGTGGAGATGTCATGAAAGTAAATCTCACCTCTTTAACAACCAATACAAAACAAGATGTGGACACCTCAGTATCTATATGTTGTGTGTTAATCCTGCAGGAATAAATTGTAACAGATAATTCAGTTGAAGCTGGTTTGACACTTCATGGACAGTGTGATGAAAGTGTCTGCCTCCCTCTGTGTCTCACTCTCACTCTGTCTGACTCAACGAGCAGTCGACTTGACTGCTCCTGTCCTGACAGCAGGGTGACACACAGATGCTCCTGTTGACTATCAGCAGGAAGAGATGCCGTCCTCTGGATTATGTCTGCTGGCAAAAGCCATCTCATCAACTTGTGATGAGGATGTAGGCAGTTAATAAAACTGTATTTCTTTAAGAGGATTTTCAGACTTGATACAAAGTTCATTCTAACCGATTTCTCCACTGATGGTTTATCATCTTCTGTACATTAATTAGTCAGATGCTTATGATTCACTGGTTCATGTTTTTTTTTCTTCTTCTTAACATCTTATCTACTAACAAGAGAAAAATGCATCATTCACTCCCCTGATTCATGAAGTTTACCCTTAAAAAACTGTTGCTTCGGCTGTGTAATGAAAGGCAGCTTAAAAAAGTGCAGTGAGACACTTGGGATGTGTTCCTTTTATTTTTAATTCCTGTAAAAGTATGTAAATCTGTTTTCACCCTAAAGAAAACAGACAAACATTGAAGAGTGTGTCTGTATTGTGTCATCTGACCTTTTCCTCTGTGGAGACTGTGAGTTTGTCACTGGCGATGAGGCTGCACACTTGCTGCAGAGTCAGGCCCAGAAACTCTTCACCCTGCACCACGTCTGTGAAATGCTGCTCTGAGAGACACAAACAAGCAGCACAACAGAGTTCAACCACAAAGCTCAGTGACATTCAAACACAACGCTCAACACTGATCAAAGCTCAACATGTGTCTCTGATATCTTCTTCACCATTTAACACATTCAACATCACATTATCATCCTCTGTACACGTAGCAGGTTTCCAAAGGTTTCAGCATTTTTTCCGGGCTGTTACATAAAAGTCCCACCACCTACCACACCTCTTATACACGCAGTGGCAAAGATGACTCAGGATCTGTGGTGTGAACAGCGAGAAGCTTACCAGCGTATGCGTGGGCCTGGTTGAGAAGCTGGATGCATGTGTGCAGGTCAGCGAAGGCTCTGATGCCCAGACAGTTGGTGGAGTGAAGCTGAGATTGAAGGAACTCGCAGCAAACCTGACGAACGTCCATCAGCTGGAGGAGGCTCGCTGCTGGCAGCAGAACCTGCAAAGAGGACACACGTGGCAGCTCTGTTCATATCTGGTGTTAAGTCAGCTCACACCTGGCATTAGAACAGCACATGCATCTCTTGTGAGCGCTTGTTATCAGATCTCTAACTTTCCCTGCTCTGTAAACAAGTGAGTCTGGACATCATCTCTGTCTGCAAAGATCAAATGCAATGTTGTTTTTAATAACTTCTGGTGGGAGGCAGGGCTGCCTTAATTAATTAAATTAGAAGAAGCAATTAATGCAACACTGACTGGGTTTGTTCCAGGACTTTCAACCACAACTTGAAAGTTTCCCCATGTGAGAAGGACATAATTTAATAGACAGACACTGACCACACTGGTGGTATATGTTCACATTGGCAAATATGTGCTACCGATGCTACATCTTTGTTTGCCATCAAGAAATAAAATACTGACATTATTATATGATACTAGATCACTGCATCTTCTTAGTCTCACATGTTGCAATAGTCAAGATCCCTGAAGGTATTTGTCAGAGGGATTGTAATATTTTATATCCTTATGGCTCGACTCTGTTGTCACCTAGGCTCTGTTAGCCGGTCAATTAGCAGCACAGGCAGGTTGGCAGTGTCTGGTTAAGAGAGCGATGCTAGCAGACTCACATCCCTACACGTTAGCTTAACTAGGTCACACTGCCTCTGTCTAAACCCTCACTCTTCCTATGAGTGTGTGCTGTTAGCGTCTTCTCTGTTTTCCAGCTGTACTGAAGCCTTATGTTTTCTAAAGGGGAGCATCAGGCCCACTGGAGCTATAATCACAAACAACACATTCACTAACTGAGCACTTTATTAGGAACACTGTGATAATACTGCGACAGGTCTCTATGTGCTCTCAGATCAGCCTCAAACTATATCACATCAAAGTCTGCCGATTTTCCAGCTGCACCCTCATGCAGTGTATCTCACGTCCTCCTAATCCCAATGGTGCTCTATTAGATTCCGATCTGGTGACTGGGGAGGCCACTGACACCGTCCTCATTGTCATGAGAACCTCTTTGCTTTCTGATATAGTACATTATCATGTTACATGTAGCCATTAGAAGATGGTAAATTGTGACTGAAGACAGATGCACATGCATACAATTAGATGGCATTCAACACAAACATTGACTTGTATTAATGAGCACACAATCTGCGAAGAAAACACTCCTCACACCACCACAAGCCTGGATTGTTCACACAGGTTGGGTCCATGCATTTAGCTGCTGACACCAAATTCTGATCAACCATCTGTGGCTTTTATAGGAAATCCAGATTCATGGGACCCATACGTGACCTTCTCCTGTTGTAGCTCGTTCACACAAAGGGTTACACATTTTTGTGCCATCTTAGGTGCTTGCCTAACCACCACCAGTTGTAAAGAGTGGTTGTCTGAGTTACTGTAGCCTTTCAGTCAGCTCCAACCCGTCAGGTCATTCTCTGATTTCTCTCATTTGCCTCACACCACTCTGAGAAAGAATCTCAGGATATCAGAACCATTTTAACCAGACTCTTTGGCACCACAGTCAGTCACTGAGACATTTTCCCATTCTGGTGTTTGATAAAGCTCCTGGCCTGTACATGCATGATTTTATGAGCCGTGCTGCTCCCATATGATTAGCTGACTGGGTAATTGATGCAAAAAGTATAATAATTACAGGATCAGTGTTGGTACAGTGTAGAAATGAAAAGTAAAAGCACTCCTTTATTGAATATTAGCCTCTAGTCAAAACACACACGTCACACATCTGCAAGTAAGCCAATCAGGCAGGCACGCTGCGAACAGTGGGAGGATTTCCTGTCTCTCTCCATGCAAACTTCCTGTGCTAATAATCAGAGGAAGTATCCAGCCTGCAGCTTGATCCCGGTGCACGTATTCAATCCTGCAGCAGAGTCATGCAGTTACCAAGAGTTAGTGCCACAGTGATAAACAAGGCCCCAGTCCTGTGCTTTCACAGCAAAGCACATCTCACGAACATTACCAGCTCTGCAATAAACATCTGCTCCTCAGGCAGGTTCATGGCGGAACTTTTACTGGAAACCAAAGAGGTAAAAGCGATCAGGCCTATGACACGGTAAAACACTGACATCTGTTAAATCATTCAAAAGAATAAAACCAACATTTTACCAACCAGGGATGATACTGTTTCACATTTTGTCTCAGGTGTTTCAGACAAATTTACTTTCACTTCACAGCAACTCCATTTTAAAAAGGTGCTGTTTTTGTATACTTTTTGTTGTATTCTTTCCATTGTTATTGTAATTACTTGATATTCAAGCATATTTCCTGAATGTTTATATTTTGAATCAGGGTTAACTGATCATCTTTAAAAATAAAGACTTCTTTTTGTGCAGATACCTGTGAGCAAAAACAAAGGTCCACCCACAGAAAAAGGTCAAGAAAACAGCAGTAAGACGTTTCCTTCAACAACAACAACGTTTTTTAACTGTGTGACTAATGCTCAGTTCAGCAAAACTGGGGTTAAATACAAGGTAAAAGTCATCATAACATGAAAGAAACGAGTAAAAGTATAAACAGGAAAACAGTTTTTTGACCCACTACCCCCCCCTTGCTCTCCCTCTTCATGAACACACACACACACACACACACACACACACACACACACACACACACCTGGACGTTGTCTTCTGTGACCTCAATCTCAGCCGTGTAGATGTAATCAACAAGTTTTTTCAGGGTTTGACCGTCCACCTCTCTGATCTCCACCTGTTGGGCCTTGCTCTCACTCATATCACCTGCATATAGAGAAAAACACACACAGTTAAGCCCAAAACAAAGCACACACATATCAGATATGATGCCGAGCAAACATCAGCTTGTGTTCACCTGTAAACATGGCACAAAAGTAGGGGCTACAGGAAGCCAGGACAACCCTGTGGGCTGGCACTTCAACGCTGCCAGCAATCAGCTGGACATCACACAGCATCTTTTTACTGAGGGATGAAGTGACACAGACAGAGAGAAACATTCATAGGAGTTATCTACAATTCCTAAATACTTATGATAAGTTGTAAAAATAAACATGCAAACAGGAGCCAGGAAAAGGATTCATCAATGAAGACAAGTATAGGTAGGACGGCTCTCAGCAACTGTACCAGTTAAGGTGATAAATACTAGGGTTGTACTTAAAGATTCCTAGTGAATATATAGATTTGTTCCAGACAAGAGAAGGTGAATCTACAGAATAATCCCAATTTTTCAATATCAATATATCAATAACAACCTGTGTTGTTTTTAAAACATTTAAGAGCAATAGAACATCCAAACCAAGGAAGTGTGACTTTTTTAAGTCAAGACACAGATTTTTCTATCAAGCTGTAGTCAGTAACTAGAGATGCAAGCCAGCAGCTGTTCTCTGAGGTTTTGCCTTATTCTTAAAAAATGTATCAGCTCCTCATCGGGACATTTCCAGACAAACCATGTGAACCAAAGATGACTCCTGTCTGACCTACAAAGCAGATAACAGCCTCCTCATTGCATACTGGTTTCGATTTTCTTTCTCTGTATAGGGACAAACACGACTGTCTGCAACACACCTCCTCAGGTCGTTCATCAGCTGAAAAGCTTTCCTCATATGCGTCTGGTTGAAGGTGTGCATCCCTCCATTCATCGTGTCCTCCTCCGAGTCCGTGTTGCAGTTTGGACGCGGTGAGGCCGGTGTGGCCACCAGACTGGGGAGACATGAGAGGCAGTGCCTGGGTCATTGGAGATAGATGATGACCCAACAGTTATATATGGTTAAACTATAGGGTTATGAAAAGAGGACGGGACAGGGATGATACACTGGAGGTAGTGACAATAGTAGATTTAGTAAATGTAAACTGGACGTGAGTGACAACCTGGCTTATTCCTCTGTCAGCACACGCTTGAATGACATCACCGACGCATTCTCCTTAAACAATCCCCAGTTCTTCATGGTAATCTCCTTTGGTTGCCATGGAAGTCAGACGTTGCTATAGAAACTGCACCATGGACTTTACGATACGGATCTTATACGTTCTTTTGAAAAACATTTAAATCCAGTGAGGATTTTTCTGAATAGCCAATAATATCTGAGGTGTCTGATCTGCATCACAAAATTGGGATTCTGCAAAAAATGTTGCTTTTTATAAAAAGAATACCTGGTTGGAAAACATGACTGATATAGTAGAACATAAAAAGAGGATCCTATCTGGTTGTGTTCTTCAATTTTGGGAAATGTTATCAATTAATGAACAGTGTAGATTTTTTGGAAAATTTGGATTTTCATCAACAGTTTGACTGAGAAACTGAATTTGACAATTTTGTTCATCGGATTTAGGCAAAAACTGGCCTCTGCAACAACCTCCTGGTCTCAGCCATGACTTATTCACACTAGGAATAATTTCTCTGTCAATGTCATTATAAAGTTCAGTATTTCTTCTCTCAGTTACATTTATTCAATCACCGTGAGGCAGAAATCAATCAGGACCAATGTACCAGGACCAGTGTGCTTAGTTTGACTTTTCAGGGTTTGTTTAAAAATGTCTGTCTGTCTCCAGTGTACAGGAACAACACACGTTATTCTCTGGACTCATTACAACCCATCTCTTGTCCACATGAACAATTTGGACAAATAGTGATGCAGCACTTCCAAAGCAGGAGGAGGTTTGGATGAGTTAAACACTTCAAGCACGTGTCTGTGAAATAAGGAAATTACACATAACAGCTTCTGTGCGTGTAAACATCAAGATGAGTCAGAGTTTTTGCAGAACGTGTGTGTGTGGTCGTTTGGGAGTTTGCGGTTCCAAGTTGTCAGGTGAGCTAGCTGCTAGCATTGCTAATCACAACACAACATAAAGCGCACGGTAGCTTCCGTTAGCTGCCACAAGCGGCTGCTCGTATCGTGGTTGTCACGGATGTTTGGATGCAGGTGAACGTCCCACTCCGCTGCCTGTAAGAAGCGACCTGGTGTCGGTCACCTAATGCGAACTCGGGTCCTGAGCAGCGGGGCTAGCTAACTCCCCGAGGCTAACTAGTCAACAAAAGCTAGCTTGAGTTGTGGAGCTGGGCAAAGTGCTTCTGACCGCCGCTGCTGGTTGGTGCTCGGTGTGGCCTGGACCGATGTCCTGACAAGCAGCGTGAACCACGAATACACCGAACAACCGGCAGAGCTGAGCCAACTCACCCCAGCGACACACCGTCCATCCTCCGTGTCCTCCCCTGGTCCTCCCTGGTCCTCCCTGGTCCTCCCGGAGCGCAGCAGGCATGAGCCGCACGGAGATCCTGCTCTGCCGAGAGGACTCACTCCGCTGGAGAAAAAAAAATGTGACCGGTGTGACTGACGTGGTGCGAAGCGTGTGTCATTCTGAAGTTATTGTTCCCACACACACATATAAACACTGAAGGAAAAGAGGTAATACACTGTTTATTAAAAACAAACAATGGGATTATATGTGATTGTATTTTATCATTGGCTCTCTTAAATGCAATTGTATTATTTTGCTTGTTGTCTCTGACGTTTTTAATTCTTGTTTTCACTCTTTTGACATGTGTTAAACAAATTAAGTTATTATTATTATTATTAGTAGTAGTAGTAGTAGAAGCAGTAGTAGTTGTAATAGTAGAAGTAGTAGTAGGAGTTTGTACTATACCTGTCTTTGTCTTTTTCAGTTTCTATATGTACTGTTTTTTCCATCAAATCATTTTTTATAACGGAGCAGACCCTGTCAAATTTTTTTATTTTGTTCATTTTGTGTCCTGTGTTGTTTATTTTAATTATCTACTATCAACCCCTAACCCAAACAGGAGAAGGCAAATCTACAGAATAATCACAGTTTTTCAATATCAATATATCAACATCTATTATCAAGCATGACCATATGAGCTGTAGTACAATCCAGGTGTTGTTTTTAAAACATTTAGGAACAATAGTCCAGCAAAACCAAGCAAGCGTGACTCTTGTAAGTCAAGAGGCTCAACTTGAGAGGCAGCTTCTTGTTCAGTGGGACCTTTGTGCTCTGGCCTGTTCAGGCTCCTTCAGAAGACTAAGTGGACTCTCTGGTGTCTCTTCTGTAATGAATTTCTGCTTGAGGGCTTTGTCCATCTAATCATTTATATTTTATGGAGCAGACCCTGTAACATTTCACTTTGTCTCTTCAACTTTGTGTGAAGTTCTTTTTTGAGGGATGTACCATTACGCTGTCATATGTGTGTAGAGTGAATTGTTTTTCTCAGTTAAATAAATACATTATAAAAATAAAAAATCACAAACCCATATATAAACTACACTGGTGCATGATCTGCATATTTTGCTTTCCCCAAACTGACAATATCATCACTTTACAGCCGGATTTTTTCCAAACCAATCCAATCAGCAAGTTACATAATTAAAAACATGGCAACTTGGCTGAATACCAATAAGTGGGCCTCAAATCCTAAAGTGGCCCTCGAGATCCAGAATCAAGTCTCGAGTTTCATTCCAGTGTAAATGCACTGGTTGCTTTGGTGCTTTTGGTGGTGGAAGTGTTTATACCTCTCAGATGTGGGACAGGTTCAGAGTCAAAAATAAACATGGAGAAGCTGCATTCAGTTTTAAGCATTTATCCCAGATAAACTCTGCTCCCCTTTTTTTAATTGAAGCTATATTATATTTTACTCTTACAGATCCTAATTATGTAATTTCAGATCGACTTGTCTTTTATACAATATGTTGTCTAGTCCTTTTTTATGTCTAATGTGCAGCACATTTTATTTTTTTGCTCTTAAAACATGCTTGCCTCGCCAAGAAGGTTTAAGGTAAATCACGTTTTTGGAATGTGTGATAGAGCAGTGTGATTCAAAATGAGGAAATCAAACCCATAACTTACCAATACGAAGTATGTAGGAATATAAACCTACCTCCACCTCCTTGGTTATGTTTTTGTCTGAGTTTGTTTGCAGGGTTATGCAGAAACTACCGGCCAGATGAGTGGAACAAACCCATACGATATGGGTCATTACATTCTGGCGAGATTCTTGGGAGGGGGCAAATCCAGGAATGTATTATTTCACTTTTTTTAATACTGCAAGATGGGACGTTTTTCAACTTTCCTGAGAGAATTAATGGATCTTGATGGGAAGAAAAAAATCTAACACGTTTCTGGGACTGATATTTATGCATTTTGGTGCAGATCCACATAAAAACCTAAATCTAGTGAATTTAACTGGTTTCATAAAATAAATTGTTGGGACTTGTGGCTCTGAGTGTCCTTCTAATTTGATAATATTCTGATTTACTCCTAAAATGATTCTCTCCACTAGGAGAGGGTATTGAAATAAAATAATCAGGCCACAATTCTGCAGCTGCTCTGTCAACACGAGTTCCCAACAGGACAGGCTACTACAGAACAGACGACTCGATTGTTAACAAAACCAGTTATTCTGGAAAACCCTGCTGTCAAGGCTAAACTGGAAATATTGCACTTAATAACAAGCAAAAAACATTTTAATCAGTATTAAGATTTATCATATTTCACCATGCACCCATGTTGGAAACATTTCAATGGATCAAAGGTTGTTTGTATGTTTATTGTATTAAAAAGGCAGCATCTGAACTTATCAGCATTACAGTGCAATCAGCTTCCTAGATCTTCAGTGTAAAATGGCCGATGAACATGAGATGCACTACTTCTCAGACAACACCCCCCCCTGGTGGTGGCTCATATCGCAAGATCCCAGACGATTGCTTCCTGGAAAAGGTGCCTCGTGGTAATTTAAATTAAAACTGCGAGATTAGATGGATTTTCAAAACATTAAAAACTTTAATAAAAGCAGAATACAACATATGGGGCAAACTGAACACATGGATTTCAAACTGAACACATGGATTTCAAAACAGTTTAATTTAATTTAAACAAAAGCCTGGAGGCCCTAATTGGACGGGATAGGTGGAAGAAGGTCATTCTACAGTCAAACAGAACAGTACGAAAAAAATACGTGTGTTTTTTTTTAAGATCAACAAACTCAAAGCAGTCGAGTCCCACGTCGCCAGACAACTTCACCTAAAACCCTGAGCTCATGAAACAGTAACGCCATGTCTGCAAGACAAACAAACTCACATCTGAGTGGAGAAGCAGTGACTGACATGGATTACAAATAGTTCAAAACAATCCACCCTCCCCCCCCCAAAAAACAAACATTAAGTACAATTCAATAATTCACAATTCTTAGTAGTAAAGTCCATGTGTGGAATTAGAGGAGGTCGGGGGGGCCGGATCCAGGAGGACAGTCTCATTCATTCATCCATGGTGGGTGATGGGCCCTGAACCACGAAGACCCTTCATCCCCCCCCTCCACCTGGGCTTGTGTACTGTGTCCGTGTGTGTAGATTCAAGTTCAGAATTTTCCCCATAAACATCTCACAAATGGAGGGTGTCACTGATAACCTCCGCCGAACCCGCCACCGCCACCTCGGCCGTAGCCACCGCCGCCCCCTCCCCGGTTGTAAGGAGCCCCGCTCCTGTAAGAATAGCTGTCCGCCTTCATTGCACCATAGTTGGACTGCTGCTGTCCGTAGCCCTCCCCATAGTCCCCGTTGTTGTAATCGCCACCCTGGTCGTATTCTTCGTAGCCTCCGTAAGCTGCTGCTCCTCCGCCGCCGTTGTAACCCCCTGCGTAACCGTAACCGCCTCCGTAACCACCACCGCCGCCGTAACCGCCGCCGCCGCCGTAGCCTCCCCTGTAGCCGCCGCCTCCTCCTCTTCCGCCGCCGAAGCTCGGCATCCCTCTGCCCCGGCCCCTGCCTCCCCTGCCGCCGCCGCTGGACATCTCCTGCTTGGTCATAGCCTTCTTCACCTCCACCTGGTTCCCGTCGATGTCGTGGTATTTGGTGTTCACCGCTTTCGTGGCGGAGTCGCTGTCCTCGAAGTAGACAAAGGCGAAGCCCCTCTTCCTGCCGGTCTGCTTGTCGGAGATGATCTCGGCCTTCTCCACCACGCCGAACTTGGAGAAGTAGTCGACCAGGTGTTCCGACTCAAGGTGGTCCTTCACGCCGCCGACGAAGATCTTCTTGACATTAGCGAGGATGTCCGGCTTGCTGGCGTCCTCCCGGGCTATGGCCTTTTTCAGTTCCACGTTGTTGCCATCGACAACATGTGGCTTAGCCGCCATTGCTGTGTCGGCCTCCTCCGGTGTCGAGTAGGTGATGAAGCCGAAGCAGCGAGACCGCCCGACCGCCTGGTTCATGACCACCACGCAGTCGCTGAGCGTCCCGAACTGCTCGAAGTGACCGCGGAGGCCATCGACCGTGGTCTCCACATTCAGTCCTCCGACAAACAGCTTACAGATTGTGGTCGCCATGACTGACTGTCTTAGGGGATGGAAGCCTCGGAGCGTCGCTCTTCTTCTTCAATGAGACGCGTTTGGGCGTTCCGCTCCACTCGCTCGCCGCCGTAAGACGTAGCAGTCGCTGATTGGTCGTCTTGAAAACAATCTCCACTCTGATTGGCTGAGGAGGGATTTTCGTTGCTGGCGCTTTCACGTCCCCTCGGAGATCTTGACTTCCTTCTCTCGAAGCGGGGTTTTTCAACCAGTGTCCTTCATATAAAAACAAAAAGCACTACTACACTGCTGTGGTATTTAATAAAAAGTATAAAAGCCATCCATTGAAGTACAAATACTGCATATGTTTGGAGCACTAGCTTTGCTGCAGTACTATCACATGACAATATAAAAGAGCAAACAAGGTGAAACTATGTCCCATTTACTTTACTTAATACCTGTACAATGTAAAGGCCTCTCTTCTTTAAATATACCAGAAATCTGAACTATAGCTTAACAGGATAACAACAGATCTCCAGCCACAGTTTGAAAATAAAATTTTTACATTAAATAAAACATTAAATAATCAAGTGTCCACACTGTAAATCAGTCAACTGCAGCAATCTGGTATCACCTGAGAGGCTTAAGATGGAAACTCATTTTTGAGTACCAATTATCATACCCAAACAAAAGCAACACATTTTACCCTATCAATATGACATTCATTATTTACAATTGACAACTGATCACACTGGTCTGATGAAATTAAAAATGAAGCACCAATTCACTCAGAAAACCACAAATGTCTTGCATAATAGTTTTGCAATCTTCGGTGACCAACACTGACTCAATCACTTCAAGGATGTTCCCGACTCATTAAAACACTAATTCTTTATAGTAGCATATGTTAAGACGTGTGGGCTGTGCTTAAAATCTCACAACTGTACTGTGGAGCTGTGAAATGCAGTTGGCCTTGAGCTTACAGCTTCTGCTTTTCACTAAAGACGAAACTCGTCTTGCTCTCCTCCTCCAGGCTGATGCAGGGAAATAAATCTTCAGGTTGCTTCTTAAATTCATTTCAAAAGATTCCACATCACATTAAAGCATGTTGCAACACGCCAATGTTTTTAAGGAATTGCTTGCTGTGATCACTCACTGGAAGTTCTTCTGGTCAATAGGAATTCTGCAGTATCTGCTTACAGAATCCATCGAGCTGTTAAACCAGGTGGTCAAGTTGGTTTCTTTACGTTTTAAATTCTGCTCCATACTTTGATAAGGAAGTAACTGTGTAAAGCATAGCTTATATACATAGGAAAACTAGTAAAACGCACCTTTCAACGGCCACATGCTGAGATACAGAAACCTGGCTCCAAATAAGATTCTCATACAGCTTTCCTTGGTTTCCACTCAAGAGGCACATATCATAACATTACCAGTCCAGCCAAGCTTTCACCAATACCAGCACACACTTAACACATTACAGTACTGCAAATTCACAAAAACGTTTTCAAACTCAGATATTGATAATCCACCATTGGTTCTTTGTCCTCACAAGCCTGATCATGAAGATATTCAGTGACCCTATGTAAGATGTGTCCCCGGGAGAGGCATTCAACCAAACCATGCTCAATATAAAAAAGTAATACAGCAAGTCTGTTGGTATAAAAATATATATAGATTTATTTTTGCATCAAAAGCCAAACCATCTTAACAGAGGTTTCTTGTCCTAAGGAATGATCCGAGGCATCATTGACCTATAAAAGATAAAACAGAATGGAAAATTTACACCCCGCTCACCAAGTCATGCATCACAAGCACAGTAGTTTTGACACATCAGGACAACTTGTGTCACACTAGGTCTTCTGGATCATCATGTACATCAGTTAGATTAATTTAAGGATTATACTTTCCTCATATTTTACTGTATGAAACTTTAGTTATGTCTCACATTTGCCATTACAGCATGTACAAATTACAATGCCAATAAATTGGTGAGCTCAGGTTTGATTACTCCAGTTCACTTTAACATTATGAACATTTTGTACCTCATCTGTTAGCGTATATCACCGATGCCAAAATTGCAGCAATCTTAAAATTTTACAATAAAAGCAGCACTTTTTTTTTTTTTTTACACTGACAGAAACTGACTTTGATATCAGATCAAATGGGCCAGTCACAAGCCTTCCTGTTGGCTTTTGAAATTTGGACTGATCTATGTACCATCACTGAGACACATGGCGACATACCTGCATAATTCTGTTTCCTGTTAATCACAAACCTAACCAGAATTAAGAAGCGTTCTCAGGTCATGGTCCAGAGCCAGTTTGAAGAAAATTTTGTGTGCAGAAACTGTTGGAACAAGGCAACTATAAACATTTAACTGTAATACCTGAATAAACTTGAGGTCGGATAAATTTTGTATAACTTTTTATTCAAAGTGAACAGACATGTGCGTAGCAAAGTGTGCATTTAATCAAAGTGGCAAGTTTCCATCATTGTTCCCTATTTTGAAGCAAGTCTGCAGACAGATGTTCCTTCTTAACTGATATGACCAATAAAGTCATTCAACTTTATTTCTGCTTGTCCTTGAAGAAAAAGTAGATATTTAGTATATACACCTTCATTAAAGTGTGTTGACATAATTTATTGTACTTTGAAAACTTATGTTGAGTGTATCTGCATCATCTGAGGACAATAATTATAATACTTACATAATGTTCAATGTATCTTCAAATAACCCATTACTCTTTGGGAATGCTGGTTATACTTGTAGTTTTTGTTGAAGCAAATTGATTCTTTTCTCATTTGACTTGGAGTAATACCTCTCCAGGTCAGATAAAGTATAATAACATCCTAAAAGGGAATCCACTAATGTCCACAACCTGCAATGAGAGGTCACGTCAAGTAATATTCACAGTAATAAAATCAGTGGGGAGCATTCACTTCACTGGTGAAACACCCCAAATCACAACCTCAGGTCAATAACCCTGTGCGATGCATTCATATTCATTTTGACCACACACTGGAATCCGTTGTGAAATTGACTTCACCTGAGGGGGAGAAGACACAGCCTCTCTCGGTCCCCCCCGCCAGCATGGAGACACACACCCCATCGTTTTCAGGGGTGATGTCCTCGTACCCAGGTTACCATAGCAACCTGGAGGAGATGGGAGAGAGACAAAGTGAGAAACTGCACACAGAATAGTTTTCTGGAGGAGACACCAATTTACTGGCTCCATTTAATGGTGGAACTAAATTTGGGTCTCCTACCGTCCAATTTAAGTTCATAAAAGACCAAATGAAGTAACCCCCCTTAATTTAAGATTAGCTACATATAAAAAAAAGGCGCATTGAGCTATGATGAGTAGTCGTTTTAAATAAATGGCGCCCTTGTGCACCATGTCAAAGATATTCCATACATGGTTGACCAACACAGAGTGAAGACAGGTTGATTTACATACCTAGTTTGCTGGATGTGGATATCCTAAAGAGATATTTCAGACTCCTATCACAATCGACCCCAGGTAATCAACAGGGTCTTGAAGTATCCTACAAACAAACTGCTAGGCTATTTTGGCTGGGATAGCCTACTGGAATAAGGAGTAAGAACACCTAAATGTAGGAATAATCAAAGATAAAATATCAGAGCCCTCATGTCCACATAAAGATATGTATTAAAATATGTTAAAAATGAGAAGAAATATAAAAAAAAGGATATTAGCAAAGGTCAAACCCTACAAAGCCAACATGCATTGGCTGTGGGTAGACTACAACCATTCATTTCACCCACCTGAGTTTAAGGGAATAAACTGCGGGAAAGAACTAAAGATCAAGAAGGAGAAGATAAAACCTGTGGATAAACTTGAGGAAGCCTGGTTAAATAATAAGTAAAATAACTAAGCTAAGTGGTATAACGTTTTATTTAAAATGAACATACATAAGCATACCAAAGTGTTTTAACAGTAGATTGGATCTCCAGACATGAAAGTATACAATATACATTAGATATTGCTACAGGTAAATGGAAAAATGAACAATACTTAGGTTGAAACTAGTACTATGCGTGAGGAGTTTGAATACAATATAAGGGGAAGGAAACAAGGAAACTGGATCCTGCAGTGTCACGTTCCCGCCTTCGCTGAATGACCCAAAGTAAATCATACAAATCGGTGTTTTATCAGTAAAACAGATCTATGAAATCCAAAATCCACATAACATGCTTTCTCATCCTCATACATTGAAATCACACTAGGTTTACTTCAGGAAACAAAGTATAATCTAAATTGCTTTTAAAAATGTCAGCAAAAAACAATCCTACATTGAAAAAGCTTTCAAAAAACAACGAGTGAACGCAAATAAAAAAATTAATAACCTAATCGACAACCACACTGGCGTCTGTGTGGGTCCATAAAAGGGATCATTGTGTGTTTTATTCTTGTTTATGTGTCCTAGTAGAACGGCAAACAGCTGCTCGTTATTATCAGGCTTTCTGGGAAGTGACCTTCCTACCTGTTTGGGGTCTTCGTTATGATTAGAGGGGGTCTCTGTGTCCATATCTCTGCCATGGTTGGGTTTCACGGCAGACGCCCCGTAACTGAATTTGAGTTTAGGCTGGAGGTCGGTTGAGGCGGGGGATGGGTGGTCGGGTTTCCATTGTGCAGTCTCGTTTAGTAGCCGCCGCTGCCATAGCCTCCTCCTCCTCCTCTCGGGTAGCCACCGCCGCCGCCACCGCCTCCTCTGGTGTAGGGAGCCGCGCTCCTTTGGCCGCCGAAGGGCCCGCCTTTCATCGGGCCGTAGCCGGAGGTGTGCTGACCATAGCCGCTTCCAAACTCGTTGTAGCCGTTTCCACCACCATACCCACTTCCCTGGTCGCCATAGCCGCCGCCGCCATATCCGCCGTAGCCTCCTCCGTAGCCGCCACCGCCGCCGCCATTGTAGCCTCCGCCATTTCCGTAGTTGTAGTTTCCGTACTCCCTGTTGCCGTAGCCATTTTGACCACCCCGCATGCCTCTTCCCCGTCCACCCCCCATCCCCATGCCGCCTCTGCCGGACGCCTGCATCTCCTGCTTGGTCAGGGCTTTCTTAACCTCGACTTTGTGTCCGTTGATGGAGTGAAACTTCACCACAACCGCCTTGTCGGCCGCATCGTGCTCGTTGAAGTACACGAAGCCGAAGCCTCTCTTCTTCCCGGTCTCCTTGTCGGAGATGACTTCGGCCTTCTCGATCTCACCGTACTGGCTGAAATGGTCCATGAGGTGCTCCTCCTCGATGTCGTCTTTCAAGCCACCGACGAAGATCTTCTTCACCTTGGCGAGGGCCTCGGGTTTGTTGGCGTCCTCCCTCGCCACGGCGCGCTTCACCTCGACCGTGTTGCCGTCGACGGTGTGCGGCCTAGCCCCCATGGCGCAGTCGGCCTCCTCCGGCGTGGAGTAGGTCACAAAGCCGAAGCAGCGCGACCTCTGCAGCGTCTTGTTCACCACCACCACGCAGTCGGTCAGGGTGCCGTACTGCTCGAAGTGCTTGCGCAGGCCATCGCTGTCGGTGTCCACGTTGAGTCCGCCGACGAAGAGTTTACAAAGCTGGTCGCTCATTTTCAGACAAAGGAACCGAGACGCTGGCTGAAGTCACGCAGTCGTTGGGTAATCTCAAAATGGTGGAGGAGGGGAAAGAACGCAGCAGCATTTATACCGGAGCGCGGCTCGAGAAAAACGGCGCCTCCTCTTCCGGTCCGCTGCGAGCTCTTTAGCGCGTAAACAACTCTATATACGTAAAGAGAGAGAGAGAGATAGAGAGAGAGTTGTTTACCGATATATATACATATTTAAAAAAAACTCTAAAACAATTAAGAAATGAAAACTCAAACTATGATGGTTTCCACGAGATCATCCCAATTAATAAAACGTAGACTCGCGTGTTAATAAAGCTTAAAAGCGAGTTTCCACGTTTTTTTATATTATTGTTTTGGGTTTAAAACATTTTAGTGAGAACCATGAGTTGCTGGTTTGGATTCAACAGGTCACTGGGCTCGCAGCGCTTATTCAACGTGTCTGTTTGAAATTACATCTTTCATTCATACAATAGAATCTTACACTAAAGGATGAATACAGTTGTGAGATGAAAACCAAATTAAGTGATTAATAAAGTAAAGATTCTAATTTTACACGTAGTATGTCACTGTAATTTGAGTATCTTTGGGTTTTGGACAAATGGGTCCCCTAAAACAATCACTTTAAAGATTGTTAATAGGGTTGTGGAAACCTGTAATATTTTTTTCACCAGATAATCAGTTTACAAAACAAAAACTGACAGATTAATCAGATTTGTAAATGCTTAGTTCACCAAAATCTAAATCCCTCCTGGTGGCAGTGAGCTCCGTGAATTTCTGGCTTTGGAAAAATCCCAGGATTTATGTATTTGTATTGCAAAATCTTATAATTCTTCCTACTTGCAGTTTACTCATAAATCATGAACTATATATTAAGTTTATATATACATACATGTATGCTTTAGTTTTTCACTGCTACACCCTCCCCCCCCAAAAAAAAAACATGACTCCAGGCTTCCTTCGCCCATAGAGATTCAGGTAGTTTCAGGTGAAAGACACAACACATTGCATTTCCATGTGAACAGACATGAACAGTTTACCTCGTCACACATTCCACAGCTTATGTTAATGCTGAGTTTGGAGCCCACACAGCGGACATTGCAAATAAAGAAACACCGAATTCAAAGTTCACTGAAATCTTTATGAGGCATATTGCTATGAAACAATCCCTTTATCTATTCTAACAACACAAACACACAGGACAGTCTGTGTCTTTACAGATACAGTTCCAAACCATTAATGGGACACAAATGAGGCATCTTTTGGTTTGTCCATAAACAACAAATGGAAGAAATGACTTACCACAAGACTGATCATGTTCAACATAAAACTGCAATTTTGGATTGTTTTGAATGGGTGTTGTTACATTTCTACCATGTAAGTTAGTTGTGCGTTAGCTGACCCTGAAGTCAACTTTCATGTCCCACTACTCCACAATCCAGGTTTGAGTACGTCATGTGCTGTTCCCATTTCCAGTCCATCGTCTAGAAAAAGTCGTAAAGGTCAGGTTATGTTTTTACAATACCAAAAGCAAAAGTTTTTACTTCTCGAACTGCAAGAAAAGCAAGATGGTTCAACCAACATAAAGAAAAGATTGTGCATGACAGAAATTAACTACTGATGAAAATGTACTTTTATGCCAAGTAGTGTTGGTACCACAAGCAGCTTTAACACAAGCAGAAGAGCAAACAATCTGCACAGTCCTTTTATATCTTGTTTGAAAAATAGTAATGGAATAAGAAATATATGAAATTAAAATTAAAAACAAGTTTAATTATGAAATTAAAACGATTTCAGTAAGGTTGAATTTGTGGGACACTTTTATGTTCATATCACTGAATGGTTTCCAGTCTTTTAGCTGAAGAAAATAAAGTCGAGTCGAGCTGAAAATGAAAAAAACACAAGAAAAAAGGAAGACAATTTTGTTTATCCAAACAAAGTTGGTTATCTTGTTTGAATATTGTGTAATTTTCATTTTGGTAGTAAATACACTATAATTAACACTACCAAGTTTGTGAAACTAACAGCTTCCTCAGCATCGAGGAGTTACACCGGACAACCAGTTAACTGGAGGATACTGCAGGTCATGTCAGGTCAACAGCCAAGAAAAGACTTGTTCAGCTCACACAACATCTTTGCAGGAGGTTAATCTTCGTCGTCGTTACTTGTCCCCAAAAAACACCCCAGAATTTACACGAGGACGACCAATTTCTATCTAATATTTACATTTGAAAAGGAGCAGCCCAATCAGACTCCAGTTTCACAGCCAAGGAGGGTGAAATGCAAAAATGTTAGTAGGCAGTTTTAAGGAGGCAATTAATATATGCCCTCAACAATCCATCAAACAGCACATGGCTAAAAGACAACAGCATGCATCACATAATAAGATGCTACTATGAGACCAGGCAGCCATGTTTGTCTTTAAAAGAAAAGCCCAACTCTCATGTGTTAGTCTGCTTAATGTTGTGAGTCAACACAGTCCTGCCACGTTATTTAAGTAACAAAGGAACACGACTAGTAAAAGGAAAAAAGGCAAAGTAACCTCAACAAGATTTTATTTGTTGTAGTAAAATCGAACATCTATCTAGTCGTTTTTACAACCCCTCAGTCCTTTCCCTCTCGTCTTTAATCTTGAGAGTGAAGGCTTGTAAGATAATGACGATGTTAATAGTCCATGTGCTTGAATGAATCAGATCGAACGACTTGTAGCCACTGCTAAAACAGTCTGAAAGGAGTCGAGCCCAGTTTCTGTGTGATAGAGTTTGGGGGAGTGGGTGAAAAGGAATCAATCATGTAATTTTGGGTGGGGAGGGGTTTGTAGGGTATTTTGCGTGTGTCTGTGTGGGGGGAGGGCGGTAGGGCACTAGATCACAGCTCCACGGGTGGCAGGTCACAGGTGATGAATGACCGTTTTCCATCATGTCGACGTTCAGACCGGGCTCATCTGAGTGATCACATGATGTAGACCTTCTCAGCCTGAGAGAAGTTGAAGACTTCTTTGGTTCTGGGACACACCACTTTGTCATCTTGGCGGATGGACAGAAGGGACTGGAAGAGATAATACAGAGACGATGATGAATTAAGGAGAGAACAGTCTTATTATCCTAATTGTAAGTGTTCATCTTGTGGGGTACTCACATTGTAGCCGTACACGTATCCATTAGGAAGCATCATCGGAGGGTTGTTTTCATTCATGACCTCTCCAGAGATCTTGCAAACTAGTCTGGAGTTGGCACAATGGGCCATGGGCAGCGGCTGGGCCAACTTGTTTAGAGATTTACTGCACACAGGGCAGTCTGGGTTCTTTGAGGTACCGTCCTCCTTATAGCACTGACTGGAATAGGCAATGAGGTTAGGGACCAAAACTTGATGATGTTATCGCAGATCTCACAGCAAGAGAAAGAGCAAAAAAAGTTATAAAGTGCAATGGACCCTATTAGGCGAACGTTAAGAACTCTGCCCTCATTTTAAATCCCATGTCTGTTTTCCTCTTCATTCATTATAAAAGAAATTCATATTTTGCAATTTAAATAGGTTTAATTGAGGAGTTATAACATCAGGGTAAATATGTTAGGGCCATTTCCCCACTGGCCAAAAAACCCACTGACATGTGGCTTTTGTCTGCAGTGGGAATCGATTCAATCGGCAAATGACTCTGCAGGGGAGACAGGTTTTCATCAGACCTGGCTTCGATCAGCAGAGATGGAAAGGAGACACCAACATGCTGCACTGGTGAAGAAAAACAGAAAGGCAACCTCCCTTACTGGTATTGGGAACGGAGCCAATTGCCTCTTTAAGCAGATTTACCAGTGTGTAAAAAAGCTGCATATCCTCGCTTGTTTTATTGTAAAAGAGGAACAACTTTCAGACAGTAAATCTTCTTCATATGAAAGTCTGCTCCATGTGTGTTAAACCTATTGGACCCATTCATGACATACAGTAGCTTTCATCTTGCCAGCATCGATTCCAGTCTGCAGTGTAGCTTAATAACACTTCAGTGATTTTACTGAATTACAGTGAACAGTTACATTTCACCTCTGTCTGTCCATGTCCCTCTCTCTGTCTTGATTCACAATTTCTCTCCATCCCTCAACATTTAAACATCACTATCATTTGCTCAATTTCCTTCTTTTGGTAACAACACTATATTCACCGAAGCCAGGTAGCGGCAAACACTTGAGATAGAGAGTCAGCTGATATTGTTGACCCAAACTGATAAGACCCCTGCATCACTGTGTGGCCTGAATGACCTCATATTGGAAACAGAGTATGGTAGGATACGGTGTCTTGATGGCAGACAGCCCAGCCTGTAGGGTTATAGTGAACACAGAGTTGTTTCCAAGCTGGTGCAGTCTGTAGTTGTCATATCGGAACTGCTGGATCAGCATCTTCCAGCGGGCTGGATCCAAAAGATCCTGAAGCAACAGAAAAAAACAAGAGAAAGACATTTTTAAACCAACAGTAACCCAGTAATTACTATTTGTGAAATGCCGACCAGAGTGTTACATAAGCAACGGAAAACCCTACAAATTAAACTGAAAAAGAGGACAGACACACACAACCACTACAGAGTTTCCAATTTAAACATTTTACAGAGAAAAATAATAATAAAAATGAATAAATTTGAGATGAATAATTGTTGTCATGATGCCATGGTAAAACCCCATTACTCAGAAGACTTTTGTTGCCCACAAAAGATTAAAAATAAAAACAGTTAAAAACAGATGCAAGTCTGAAGTAGTGGAGAAGAGGGAAGTGATTTTGTTTTTTTCAAGAACGCACAATGCCATCTAGTGGCTTCTCTGTTGCTATAGCACTTCCTCTGCTTGATCTCTACAAAGTGGTGTATTATCAATCATCAAATATTGATGCCATTAAATTAACATCTGTTAATCCACAGTTTGCAAAGTCATGTTGCTCATTGTGTAGTAACCGCTGCTTTAAATGACATAGTAGAGTGTGGGAAGACCATTTCAGTTGTTTCTGTGCCAGTTCTGATAATGATAAGAATCCCACAAGTACACCACAAAGTTCCTTGGTTAAATGTGTGTCCAATAAAATCTTACACATGTACATATATATGTAGATTACAATGGTTAGACCATCGGCGTTACCTTGTATGGAGAGATGTGTGTATCTGATGGGAAGGCCAGCATCCCCATCACCTGCCGAACCTCATCCAACTGTCCACCCTCTGCTTGGCTGAAGTGTTTCCTGGCATGTCTGACACAAACACAAAGACACACATTAACACGATCAATGGGGCAAAGATTGCAAATGCTCATTTTACATAAAATAGGTAGTTGGTGTATTTGGGGTGAAACTGTTACTGTGTTTGTAATGATACAGTGTGTGTTTGTATGTGTGTGTGTGTGTTGTGTTTCTGTGTCTGGTACCTGACTGCATCCATGCGTTTGTTTTGTCTGATGAGCTCGATGAACTCCTGGATTCTCAGACTAAACTCAAGACAACTCTGCCAAAAGAATAGAAACAAAACGATATTAAAAGCACTGAAATGCTGCAGAGCCCTCAGACTTTATCTTTTCTCCTTTCTGAACTCAGGACGTACTGCAGCATGGATGTAACTGATCCCTTTTATGTAACTGCTGTGGTGCTGGAAGATTCCATAGCTGCCTTTCAATGCTTTATCGACCAAATGTTTTTTTAAAAAGAGGAAAAAATGTCCTGCTGCAGTGGAACTTGAAAAAGAGCACAGCAGTTGGTTGGCGTTAGCTTCCTAATCCTCTTGTGACATAATAATTCAGTTGAAAATTTCCCGAAAGCTCGCAGCAGGGAGTAAAAAGCATCAGAATAGTCTTGAAACCTTGTAGGTTTTCTGGGCATCTCCCTACAACAATGTTGACTCTGCTAGTAACAGTTAACTGAGATGATTATCATGCATTCCTGCAGGTCTGATCTCACTTAGTAGGGATGTCAGAAATACCTGAATTTTGGTAGCTGAAATCAAAACCATTAAAAACCCACAATTCTCATAGACACCCCCACTACTTCGTACTTCTGGTTTAATGGGATAATCCCAGGATTAACACCTCAGAGACTAAGGGATTCTAATCCATTATAATGTTGCAGTTGAGTTCAAATTTTCCAGTATTGCTTTAACTTGCTGCCACAGACAGAAGAGCAAAACACCCGAAATAAAATAAATCTCATTAAAGTCTTTCCGTGCAGTGACTTTGTTCCAATGATCACTAAGAGCCGAAAATAATCATCACACAAAAATAATGACATTTGCATATTCTATCAATTTCTGCTCGCTTGTTATGCTTGACCTTTTTTTGTTTGCTTTCTAAGCATTTGTCAGAAATCAACTGAAACCATTTGCATTCCAGAGGCTAAACTTGAACTGTTGTAAATGAACTACCTTCATTTTACGGAGGCGGGACTTGTTGTCGTGGCACCAGGCTAAACAGGTGGCGGTCTCCTGCCTCTCCAGAGACTCCTCCACCTCCTTAGCTGTGAGGAACATTTCAATGTTCACCAGATCCTAAAAATATAGACAACGTGTAAAAGAGGGAAACAAAAAACAAAAGTACAATTGTGATCAGATAATTAAATTCAAAAAGCACACACATGCAATAATATGTGTATAAACTAAAACGGATAGTCAGGGTCAGTTAGTATTGAGTTGACAATCACCTCTATACCGCTCTGTCTGGCCAGTTTAACAGCTGTGTTGTAGTAGCCGCAGCGCAGCAGATGCTCCACCATCATGCGATCCATGCGTTTCTTCTTCCAGAGGTTGACTGAGGCCGGCTGGTCGCTGCTGTGCTCCTTCAAGTGCTCGATGCGACGCTTACACAGCTTGGCACTCTCGTCTTCTGCCTGGATGGACTCTGCAGCCTATGTGACACACACGCTCATTCTTACTGTACTTATCACATGTAGTGAGTTCAGTGCATGTCTGAAAGCAGCTTTAGACTATTTGTCTCTTCACCAACTAGATGTTGGTATGTGACAAACATCTGCTGAACATTTAAAAAAAAACAAAACAGCCATGATAGCTTAAGGGCAGTTATCATGATTTCTAATATGTCTTGCATTTTAGTGTAAAAAGCTTTGAGAAAAGTTGATTAAATGAATCCCAATTAATGTAGCGATGGGATAACTGAAGTTTTAAAATTTCCAAATCTAACGATAGCAGCAAGACCTTAATCTAGAAGGAGTAAATTGACCAGAAATTGTGTTATGTTTGTATCTATAAGAGCACATTTAGTGGCTTGCCTGTTTGTATACATCTGTATCCCTCACCTTCCTTTTGAGGGCGCTGAGTTTCTCCACCACCCCATCCAGCAGTGACACCACAGAGTCAACCACTGGGAAGCTGCTCAGGGTTTTCTCCAGCTCCGCCACCACCATTGTCACGTGACTGGTCTCCCGGTCGATGTTCTTCTGAGCTGCTCTGAAGCGTTTGTTCAGAGTCTCGTATGGGACCTGTGAAGACAACGCCGTTGGATAGGATCAGGGTATGACGCATTCGGGTTTGGCAGCGGCACAGAGCTAACGTGCAGATCAGTGCGTGTTAACAAAGCGTTGTCTTAACACACTCAAATAAAAATGTAATCTGTCAAATTCAGGTTCAGATTTTGAAATGTAGGAATTTATTTAGATAGATATCCTACTACACCCTGCTAGTCACATATACAAATGATTGTCACTGTTCTGAAAGGAGTGGATTTTAAAGGCTAATTCAAGTTCAGAAATACTGTAAAACTGCTCATTATATAATATGACTGTTATTGAGGTATTATCTCATATGGCAGTCTAAAGTTACTATGTCCTTGTTATTGTAAAACCACCTGAAATTAGGAAATCGTGAAGTTTAGTTACCTTACAAAGAGCCCTTTATATCTAAAGAGGGGCCTTTTGTGTTTTTTGTTACCTAAACGCCACCGTAGACTCACCTATAAGCTTGAAAAGAGAGGGTGAGGCACCGGGTATTCAGTTGGTTGTAATCTGCAACCTCATTGTTTTCATTTTTAGCTGCTGGACCAGTAAAAATACACAAAGGGCCAGTAAAACTCGGATCTACTGGCTGTTAGGCAGCAGGGAAAAGCAATGTTATTTTGGACAATGGAGTTTGGCTCTAGTGAAGTATATAATCTGGTCAAATTTGATATTTTTTAAAAATTCTTTCACTAAGAATTCCGCTGGCTATATTTTCAAACCAGACTCCAGAGTCTCTAAATAATAATTACCCAAGAATAAGAATACATAAGTGCATCTTCTATTAACAAGCAGTAAGCACAATAAAAACCCAATTAGCTTTATCAAAGAGAACTTTTAAACTATGAGATCTGTGTGATGTTAATGAAACCAAACGACAGTGTTTTTCTTGCTCTCTGTGAACCAGCTTCACATAAAACAATGAGGAGAGCTTTCATCCATTGGGAATATTTTCTCTCTTTTAAGTTGGAGCCAAGTTCATTTCACAGATCACTAAGACTGGAGAGAAACATCAGAGAAGTGGAGCATCACAGGATGTTGTTGCTTTGCTGGAATTTGGGGAATTCAGCTCTAATTTTGCTGAATTAAAACCCAGAATAGGATGCCATGATTCAGATATTTAATTGTACCATGGAACAGTTTCATACGCACTAGTAAATATTCATTGCTGCTCTGCTGGCAGAAAACAGCAGGCTTATTCTGCTCAGGAATGTGCACAGCCGCTGTATGAGACAGGAAGGATGGATGAGACATTGCCTTTACATCGGTCTCTCCAGAATTTCTTATTCCAGTCTGTGTTTGAACAGCAAACATTGATTTTAGTGACACACTTGGCCAAAGATCAGCAGATTAATTCAGGGTCACAAAATGAAGGAGCCAGGCGAGATACTGATCATTACAGCGAGGTGTAGATCAAGCCACATTACCTCATTGCCTCTGTGATTTCTGGAAAATGCAAACATGTAGGGTTGGGCAGTAAAGTCACACAACCATCAAGAGATATATATCAACTGGCTCAGGGTATCTGCCAATACAGAGGACTCTTTGTCAATAGCTGTGGGGATCGGGATCATTTTTATGTTAAGTAGTGTGAGACCAGGGATTTCTGCGGCACCAGCAGTGAGTAAATGAATGTGACTGAATCGAATTTATGACATTTACAAAGAGAGACATTTCATCATTGTATCATTCATTTCATGGGCAATGACCTGTTCGGCACTTTGAATAGTTTCAATAAAGTCACACCAAATTGTGCACACTTATGGAAATCAGTTCTCATCTTTTTCACCGAGATCCTTGTATTGCTCCCTGGGAAATTGGGGAAAGCCTAGAAAAACAAACAAACAAATACTACATCTGTCCCTTGATCCCAATCGGCACCAGGATTTCATGGGTTCTTCCCTGACCCTTACCACATCCTTCATGAGACTCTGTCCAGTAGTTTTTGTGTGAGGCAGACATGGCCTTTATTTTAAACCAACAAATCTGATGAAAGATTTTTTTCCTTTAACACTGAAGAGAAAATAATACATTTTGAATATGATCGGTTTCTAGAGCTAGCAAGATTCACTCTTCTCCAGTCAACCTTGATTAGATTGACAGTTAACAATGTAACTCAGTCATGTTTCAGACAGTAACTGTGGGGCCAGACTGACACAGTGTGACTGGTTGTCTTTCATGATTTGATGTGAGTTGACTCAGTGCAAGAGACACTGACAAGCCCCACTCCTCACAGCACATATTAATCATTAATGATTATCGCAACACTTCTCTGGTAAAGTCTGGATGATAATGATGACAATTTGGACTAACCTTGAGAATACAGACACAATATCGTAATGTTACACTATCAATAGACTGTAGAAGGCCTGTTTGTGCAGCTTTCAACTACCAACAAACCACTGGCTTAGATGGTGTGTTAAATGACAACACATGAACATTAGGGTTACTAGTATAACCTCACAATGAGGACAGGAAAACAAAAACACCCAAGGACGTAATATGCAACACATGCTGCAGCTTCATGTGTGTGTGAGGCAACATTACCATCCTGCTCAACACGTGTACACCACTGCTCCCCTCCCAGTGCCACACATCCCGTTTGGTGCCTTTTATAACCATCACTCCTGTCTTAAAATGGTGCCCATCATCCTCACTGCAGCATCCAGGCACCGGCAACACCAAACACGCCACGGGTTTTTAAATTTTGTTTTTAATAATGAATCATGGCAGCACCACACTAACAGTTCCCCCAACATTAAAGCTGCCAATACACCGGTACTCACGCCGTGTTCGTGTGTCCCCTGGAGGCGGCGGGCAAACCCGGACTCGCTCCTCGCTCGTCGGCTAAAGGCAGTGTCGCAGCACCGTTGTGTGGAATGGAGGAACAGCGCGTGTGTGCGGCGGCGGCAGCAGCCCGTGATTTCTCTCGCTGGCCATTTTGAAAGAAGCGCACACAGGCGGCAGCGATCTGATGACACTGCGCTTCCTCACGGGGGCTGCTGCTGCTCGTGGCTTCACGGGCTGTCACCCCCCCGTAGACCCACCTCACAGCCAGATACTCACTCTCCAGGTGAAATAGGAGATTCACCTTAATATATATATATGTATGATTAAAAAAAGAAAGATGGGAGGGTGTTAGCCACAGCCAGGCAGCCGACACAGCAGCTAGCTAGCGGGGGGGACATGCCGCCTGCACGGGGCTTCTTCCCTGACGCCGTGTCTGCTTGTTGAAGGACAGACGGACCACGTTGCTGGATGATCTGTCACCGTGGTCCACTGGTCATATTAGCATCTATGTGCATGGAACAGCCCAGCTAGCCCCCGGGTACCTAGCTTAACTTAGCTCCAGCATCAAAGCTAATTCGGGTCTAACGTGCACACATCCCCCCTCCTCCCCCTCCTCGGCATTACCCTGTTATCTGACATGACACCCGTGCTGCTGTAGAAACCATCTTGTCAAAAAACAACTAGGTTTAAACTTGTGCTAACATCTCTGAGGCCTTCGACACACTCACCGCCACGGATATAAAACCCCCATTAAAGCCGCACACACGCGAGCTAATTAGCCTCTTATATGTTTGTATCTATCAAACTCTGTGTTATTTATTTACTGCTTTTCAAACACAGGTATTAAATGGACGCTGCTACCTGGCTAAGCTAGTCCAGCCAGCGTTAGCCTCCCAGTCAAGTTCGCTTGCCCCTCGGTATCTAATGAACCAGAAATCCCCCTTAAACCAGCAACACCGACCGAACTGTGTGTTTCAGCAGCGCGGGGCTCGTCGGGCTGTGGGTATTTAACCGTTCCGGGGT
Source organism: Hippoglossus stenolepis (assembly GCF_022539355.2). Classification (NCBI taxonomy): domain Eukaryota; kingdom Metazoa; phylum Chordata; class Actinopteri; order Pleuronectiformes; family Pleuronectidae; genus Hippoglossus; species Hippoglossus stenolepis. The sequence continues at coordinate 21,835,912 of NC_061489.1, read as the reverse complement.
GCATTTACCTTCAGGGTGGGGTATTCTTGGACTTTGAGAGCCATGGACAGTTGGGATGCTGTCTCCTGCACCGCCATCTTGGTTTTGTGGTTCTCTTGTGGTTGTTTGTGTTTTTTTTTTTTTTTTCTCTCCATCAACTCAGAATGGCCTCGGCGCTCACTACCGCCACCTGGTGGGACGGTGTCAGCACTGCCAGTGTGGAGGTGGGATTCAGATGGTTTTGATTCAAGATGAGAAACAATATAAAATCTAATCTAACAATTATTTTCATTTCTTGATTAATTCAACGATCGTTTTCTTGATTAATTGATGAATCATTCATCGGTAGAAGATTTTAAAAATCATTAAAATGTTCAAGAGTTTTCAAATGTCTTGTTTTGTCTTTTCAAACTGAGATATTCAAGTCTAAGGAAAAATAACAAAACAAAATAACAAAACTTATCAGGTATTTTGTATCCACGCTTCTCTCACAACATATACGACATTTAGCAGATTTACTTATTTCAGTTCATAAACAATGTGGCCCAGTGTGAAAGCGATCCACATTTCTATAATTAAATCAAAGATTAACTGATTCTACTGTTTGAGCATCCACTTCAAGAATATGTGAGTTTGAGTCTCATCAGTCACTGTTTACATTCACATTGAGATGAGATCAACAGGATTGGAGTCCTGTTACTCTAATACAGCCCCTCTGTTGACCTTACTCTGAATTTGACTGAAAATAAATAATTATTATATATCAGGTTCCAATACCAGGAAAAAATAGATGAGAGCTGCATGTAACCACATCAAATATAACCAGAAACCAATCAACTGATGTCAACAATGAAAACTCCAACTCCAGATTGAATTTTTTTTTTTGGGGACTGTTAGTCCAACAAAATTAACAACTGTGGAAAACACATTCAGTTCTGAGAATTGTGATCACAAATTCTTAGAGATTACAATAAAAAAAAAATGTATTAGATTAACTGATGATGAAAATGAATATGAGTTGTAGACCTGCTGTGGCGCCCAGGGCTTATAAGTCACATCCAACATTCTCATAATACAAATCACTGGAGACTACAGTGTATAATAGACTATTTATGTAATATGCGTACTATACTATACTTCATGTTGCTTGTGTGTATAGGGAGTTGTATGACAAGCAGGATTTAAATAAACCGGGAATGATATGAGTGAAGAAGAGGGATTATTTTTGACGTGATGACAGTCAATACTAAAGTTTACAAATTAGAAGCAACAAAATGCAAGAAATCAAACTTGTACTGATTGTTGAAATCCTGATGTTAGTGAGGATACAACACAATCAATCATTAGTTTGAAGGAATCCTGAATCCTGTTCATCCATGTGGAAACGAGTCTGGTATAAAAGTCAAAACAGTTACTTGAAATAAAACCTCTGACAACTACGATAGAAATAATATAACATTATTTTTTCCACTGATGAGGAAATTAACTTTTTTGAAAAATAGAGACGTTTTTTTCCTTGAAATATAGATCACCATTCATATGAATCCCCTCACTGGCTCCATACCATGTCCAGATTTACTTTCCTGTGTGACTGGGAGCTCCCTCCCCCTGCTGCGGCGAACATGTTCCCATTGGCCACTATCCAGTACCGAGCCGTGCTGATTGGCTGGCACAACGTGTAATCGCTTACAATTGGCCCATTACTTGCTGCATGTCCCACACACCCCCCACACAGCTTTAGAACAAAGTGAAACAGTGGACACACACTGAAAGAGAGAGAGAGGAAGGTGATGCAAGGTTTGTGATGTGTTTCTTGCCCCGTATCGAGTGCTTCCTGTGTGTGGCTGGTGTGTAGTGTGTAGTGTGTTTGTGTAAATGAGCACTGCTGCTGTTAGCAGAGTTAACTCGGCGCCAAGTCAGATAAGAGGGGAACTGAAAGTGTGTGGACTTACAGTGAGAATGTGTGTTTGTGTGTGTGACTGTGTTTACTTTCGTTTATGTGTGTACAGTGTGTGTTTGTGTCACGGGAGGAGTGTTATTTATAAAAGAAGAACTTGGCCGGTGACATTAGTATCTCTGCCTCTTAATAAGATGAATCTAATCAGAGTGGTTGTTAAATGTTGGAGCAATTTCTTGAATCTAGAAAAACAGTGAGTTCTTAATTCAGACAGATCATAACATCTGAAGACATCTATTTGAGATCTTGAAACTTTTGATTAGATTTTTTTTAAAGGATTTTCTGACATTTCACAACCAAACTCAACACAACATTTAATAATACAAATATTAAAGTTGGTTGCAGCAGTAAAATACACACTGAGAAAGTAGAGTATGTAATTACAGTTATCAGAAAATTTTGGATGTTTAATTCTATTAAAAGTAAATTTCTCTTTTCCTGTTGAGGGAGGAGACGTTCTGCTGACCGTGGTTTTCTCATCTTTAGATTCTAGCTGCCACCTTTTTATCTATAAACCACCATCGTCAATATTAACACCTTAAACCATTACATTTTATTGACAGGTGTCAAAGGTCAATACATTTTCAGCATCTTACTTTTTGTGATATTATTGATTCTTCTTCATTTATTGTGCATATTTCTCCTCATCCTCACACCTGTCCTCCTACTCTGCTTCTGCATTAAACCCCCTTTTTTCCTCATATCTCATCTACCCTTCCACTCGTCTTTCCCACCCACCCACCTGCTCCTCCTCCCTCCTCTCCTACACGTGGGTTAGATACCTCATGCCTGCGGTACTCGTCTGATGCTATGGTAGATTAGATGGCTAGTCGCTCTAGTATCTCCTCTCTCCTCTGTAGCGGCGTCCACATTGTTCTGCAGCTCTCTGTCAGTATCCATATATCCAAATCAATGTCTGTTCATGTGCTTGCATCTGCACGTTTTTTTCTTTCAGCTTGTGTGATGCTGCGGTGTGTGTGTGTGGCTGCAGTATATGTTGTGTATGTGTGTTCACACATCCACGTGTCTCTTGCATCTTTGCGTTATGCATGCACGCTTTGTTGCAGCTGCATTATTTTCACACCTTGTGCTGCTTGTATGTGAATTTCTCGATGCACACACTTGTATCTTTGTGCATGTGCAGGCATGTATCGTTGTAATTATGTGTATATGTGTGTGTATGTGTATGTGTATGTGTGTGTGTGTGTGTGTGTGTGTGTGTGTGTGTGTGTGTGTGTGTGTGTGTGTGTGTGTGTGTGTGTGTGTTTGTGTTTGTATGCGATAGCTCTAGGTCTAGCTGGCTGTTAGTCTTGATAAGGCCAGCAGTTGGGAGGTGTTAGGTCGGGGCTGCTGCTCGTCTGGCCTCCGCGTGGTGGATCTGCTGAGAAGGAGCTGAACCATTAGACACGCTGCAGTGACTACAGAGAGAGAAGAGAAGGGGTGGGGAGGATGGAGATGGGTGGTGTGAAAGCCCGAGATGGAAAGAGTGAGTGAAAAGAGAGATGTAGGAATGAGGAGGGAGTGGAGGGGTGAGGGAGCGTGATGGAGTGCGTATGAGATCGAGAGAGAAATTGGGAGGGAGAGAAGACAGAGCGCAAGATGAGCAGATGGAAGAGCAGGAGGTAAAGAGATGGAGAAGGGAGGGAGAGGGAGGCGACAAGCAGACAGAGGAGGGGAGGTGTGGGAGGAAGGTGGACGAGGGGGGAGATGGGGTGAGGAGTGGAGAGGTTGGGGAGATGGAGGAGGAGAGAAACTGAAGAGGAGGGGGACAATGAGTGTGTGGAGTGATACAGGGGAGGAGAGGGTGTGACTGTTAATGTCCACCCTCACACACGTGTGAACATCAGGGCTGGTTCACACACACATGAGAGAGTGAACAGTGCAGTTAAACAAACACTGTGAGGCCGGGATTCCTTTCATCCATCACCTCACTCCTTTCTCTCTCTCATTAAATATTCTAGCGATCATTACATGTCCCTGTCCCCTCTACCTCTCTATCTTCCTCTCTGCTTTTCCTTCCTTCCCGGTGCATCTAGAACAATCGTCTCTCCTTGTCTTCTCCTCTCTCCGTCCTTATTTAGAAGCACAGAGTGTGTTTCCTCTTGTTTTCCCGGGGAACATTTACGTCCCGCGTGTAAAACGTGGCTGTATAGTGAAGTTACCATCTGCCTTGTTGACAAGATAAGTGTGTTGTTACCTTCTCACGTTGTGGACTTCACGTTGTCAGTTGGAAGTTAGTGTGAGAACCAAAAACCAGACTTGTGCACCTATATCCCACATGCAGCTTTTACATGTAACGCTTTAAGACACTGATCCCATAGCAGTAACTTCCCATGTGGGGGGGACGATTACTCACACAGCTAATTAAAGCTAATTAACCAGTTTTGGGATTGAATTGGGATAATTTGTTGAGTTGAACACATCGTGATTATTATGGGCTGGCATAAAACAGCAAGTGGCTGATACTGTCTGCAATGGGGAGCAAAATTTGATGCATCACCCGCTCACACAGCCTCTAAATCCCAAGTAGTCATTGTAATTTGAGCATAATTTAAGCTGCGGGACATCGGCTTTTCTTGCCTCACATCATCAGAAACAGATTTTTTGGACTCTTTATAAGAACCCAACATATATCATGGTTGGCCGATAAATATCTGCCAATAGGAGCCTTTCACAGACATATCGGTATATTTAAATATTTATCTTTTAGAATAAACAATGGAGAAAAGACCTAGGTTTATTTCCTTAAAGCTGGGGTTGGTAATCCTGGAAAACCTGACAAAAGCAGGCTACACTTTGAAAATATGGGATATTTTTGGCCTCATTTCTGGATGGTTGGAGGAAGTGGAGACGCGTCACCCGTCGTTATTTAAAGTCTACATACAGTTTTTACGCCTTTTTTTTGACAGATGATTGAGTCATGTCTTCTCCCACCGTGTCTCCTCCTGGCGTGGGCGTCAATAAATGAACACACCTAGAGTGGACGTTTATTACTCATCTTCCTTGGAAAAGTACTTTTGAAGTACATTTCCTCTCTCTGTTTAGCAGCGGTTGACAGAAATGATGGGTGAGGGATGGGGCTGTGAGGAGATAACATCCGACACAGTGATGAAAACAATAGTTTCCGTGAAACCTCTGCCTCTTTTTGGATTTAAGCATCTCGCCCACTGGCTTTCTGTGACATTTACCAACAGCGAGGATGTGACGTAACCATCATCGCTGTTAACTGGGTTAGGCCCCGGCAGTTAGAGGGACGTCTGTGGCTAAAAAAAGCTGTTCACCCATTTTGAAAGCTGACAACTTTTTCAAAACAAAGCATATCAAGAACTCCATATTCATCAATTTATCACACACTTATTTATTGTTCAAATATCTGGAAAGCACTAGAATGAGTTGCATATCAACAACAATGTCGAGTATGTTCAGAATTTCACTTTAAATGGCGGAGGATATTTTCAGATGTGATGCTATTTACAAGTATGCAACAAACCTGTATACTTGCCTTTTGCCAAGTGTTTGTGTGAAAACACCTACAAATACAGCAGATTCCAGCTTGATGACATTTTAGTATAGTTTTAAAGGTAATTGTCAACTGAAATAACTTCTTTAACAACACACTTGGATGTCAGAATTGTATTTGTATCATTGAAAAAGTAAATTTATAATATTAAACAAAATTCAAGCCATAAAATAAGTTTGGTCTTCGTTATTTTTTTTAAAGGCACACGTTTATTACAGTGTCAAAACAAAGTCAGAACAAGTTTTATGAACTTTGAAATTGTTTTAAAGATATTAGCACAAGTTTTTCCTCTCGCGCTACAGTCATTGCATAACTCTTCTTTCTTCTCTTTTTTCCCTCCCTGTCGTCTTTCAGGAAACAAAAGATGAATTTTGGCCGGTATTAGCTCCTCCCCATTCCTGCTCTCTCACACACACACACACACATATATATATATATGCAAAACACAGTCACTCTTTCTCTCTTCAACACTCTCTTCCGCTTCTACTTCCATAAATGCAGCAGTAACTGCTTTCAGTGTGTGTCAGCGTGTTGTTTTTCTGTGTGTGTGTGACAGTGACAGAGAGGGAGAGACGGAAAGACAGAGAGGTTGCTGTAATAGAAAGTGAGAAAGGGAAGGGAGGGAGGGGTAAAACAGACAGAGAGAGAGCGGCGAGCAAAGGGGACGGAAGGGAGGGGAGAGAGCGAGAGCGAGAGCGCGAGAGAGAGCGAGCGAGAGAGAGAAAAGAGGGGGAGCACATGTGTATGCTTGTCACTAAGGGGCTGGGAGAAGGACTAAGGGAAGCGAGGTAGCTGGCCACAGCCGCCATATGCTGACTGGATTCCTGTTCATGTCTGCTGTGTGAAGACTGTAGGTTTCTGCTGTGTGCTGGCCGGCTGGGGAACACACCATGGGAAGCTCACATCTCCTCAACAAAGGCATGCCTCTAGGTAAACAACCAGCAGTCTGCTTTAATGTGGGGAACTGTGTGTGTGTGTGGCTGTGTGTGTGTATGTGTGTGTGTGTGTGCATGTGTGGGCCAATATTTGTGAACTCAGTGTACATTATTCTGCCTTCCTCCTCCCCTCCCCCTTCTCTCTCTTCCTCTCCCTTTTTCTGTCTTCTCCTCCTCCTCCTCCTTCTAATTCTCTCACTCCATTATCTTTTTTATATGTCAGCCTCTCTATCGCCACACTAGAACGGTTAGCCTTTTCTCTGTAGCTCTGTGTGTGTGCCTACGTGCTTGTGCGTAAGTGTGTGTGTGTGTGTGTGTGTGTGTGAAGAGGCAAATCTCTGCTATTGAAGGCTGCTTGAACACCTCCATTTGTGGCGACAGAAATAGATCTCTCTCTCCTTCGAGGGCTAGCAAGGACATGACACATATTTCCATTTCATTCTGTCATTGTGCTTCCTTTATGCCTTCACACACAAACACAAGCACACATACACATATGCACGTACACACACAAAATACAAGCATGCATATGCACACATACTCACACATGTATGAGGAACTCAATTGGCAAAAATAAGTATACGCACGCAGGCAACACCGGCGGATTCACACACAGGTGACAGATGCACCTTACGCTTAGGTCTGGAAAAAGACTGTTCTAGAAAATGGGATCAAAGTACGGCTGCTGAGGGATAAGAAGGGGGTGATGGGGGTGGGGGAGCAGGAGACAGAGGATGTGAGAATGAATGATCATCCACCCAAAAGCAGAAATGTTAGTCCATCGAGTATCTGTGGTCACCTCGGTCTGAATTTGCGACGCCGTCGCTTCCAGAGGAAACCACAGATTGTAAATGTGATGTCATCAACAAGCTGCGGGCTGTGTCTCTCGATGACATCGAAAGATTAAAGTTGCTGCTCGGACAACCTCCTCCCACCCCCACCACGATCATGACCACCTCCAAATTATGCCCCCCCCCCAACAGCTCGAGACTCCAAGGTCATGGGGGATGACTACCGTGAATTATGTTTCAGGGAGGTCTGCCCTTTATCTCCACCACCACTCAATAACTGTTCCACTGATCTGATCGTCTGATCTGGTGAAGACTGTTGAACATTTAAGATCTGCTCGGCTCGTCGTTCCAGGTGATTGATGGATGTGTTGATTCATGATTCGGAAGGCAGGGGTCCTGTGAACTGTGACGGTTGAGTCATGTCTGATCTCGTTATAAAGAGCTAGATCAATGAGACACACCTCAGTCCCTTCCTTCATCCCCCGTTAAACCGTGTTGCTTTATTTGATGAGTCTATTTGATTTTACAGAACGATCCTTTAAAAGACATTTTAAAAGAATAATGCCGTTGTGCTAGATAGCTCCAGGCAGTTTCCCACCAGGAGGTTTAGTCACATTATTATGTCAAAGGATAAAATGAAGGAAACTGCTCATGTTGTGACATGTCGCCCACTATAGAAAACCACAACCCAACATCCCCGGGGAGAACTACTAGTTTAAAACACACCTGCAGATGGAATATAGACAATATAGGCTTTAATGGATCAGCTATTTAAAAATAAAAGTTAAACACTACAGATTAATTTTGGAAATGTTAGACGTTCCTGTTTTTTTTACACAATAAAACATTTGCGAAATACTGACATTTGATATTGAGTAACTTTCACATTTTCTTTTGATAGGTCATTATCACAGATGAGTATTTTTAATTGAGCATTTGATTTAAACAGGGACTCATGGACCTGACTAGTCTACATGCAGGTATGATTGACAGCACTAATAATTGAAATGAAAGTACTGCTGCAATCATAGGAGCAGGAGGGCAAGAGAGAGAGAAAGCGCAAGGGACCATGTGTGTGAGTGTGTGTGATTGTTTGTGAGAGAGAGAGAGAGAGAAAGAGAGAGAGAGAGAAAGAGAGAGAGATATACAGAGAGAGAGAGAGATAAAGAGCAGGAATGTGGAGGAGATAACACCAACAGAAATTCATCTATTGTTTCAACAGGGAGGGAAACACAGAACAGACAGAAGAGTAATGCTGTGACGGGCTGTAGTGACAGAGGGAAAACATGTTCTAATATCTGGAAAACAATTTAAAAGTTCATAAAATAAATAATGACAAAGCCTCCAAAAGAGTCTCCAAGATCAAACTTAATTTCTGGTGTGATCTTTCTTTATAAGATCACTTTTAAACCTCATAGTTGGACAGAACTAAATAATAAACTGTACATTAAAAAAAAAAAATCCATGGATAATCTGAAAAGAGTTTGAATTAGCTGTATTTGTATTTACAGGTATATTACATATTAAGTGAGTGAAGAGCAACACATCGGATATTATCCTCGACCATTTTTAGTAATGACTCAAATATGATTCACAACATAATCTAAACAGCTCCAGGCAGTTTCCCATCAGGAGGTTTTTGTCATATTATTATGTCAAAGGGTAAAATCAAGGAAACTGCTCATGTTGCCAACTATAGAAAACCACAAGCCAACATCACCTGGAAGAACTATTAGTTTTCAAAAGTCATGAAACACATGCAGACTGAATATATTCTGATGGGCAATGGCAGCATTGAAAAGACAACTGGTTTTAATGGATTAGCTGTTAAATAGTTTTCATCAAATTTAAATATACAAAGAACTACAGATCAGTACGGATCTATTTCCAGTTCATAATGACTTTCACATTTAAATTTGAAACATCCTCCTCACGGATGAGCATTTTGAGTGGAGCTTTCGATTCAAGCAGGGACTCATGAGTCGGAATAGTCAAAAAAAAATAAAAGATACTCATACAGGTATAATTGACAGCACTAGGAAATCTATAAAGCCTTAAGTGCTCAGTGAAGAGACAGTATGTAGTAACAGCCATTGAAAGTCTATTATGTCTGATGCATACAAGGAAATGCTTGAGCTAAAAAGGGAAGCGGCAGTGAAGGATCTGCCAGCCGCTGCCTGAACACCGGTGCATTTCAAGTGAAGGTTAGCCACTATACAACTCGCCCGTTACATTCAATTACATGCTGTTCATTTCAAAATAAATGCAACTGAGAAGCATGGCAGTATAGACAGGTGGCTACATACCATCGGGCAGACCAAAAAAAAATAACAGGCCTGGAGTGCAACATCCCAAAACAACAATTAGCAGACAGGCTGTAATTCAACTTATGAGCCCTTAATGAAAAGCAGCCATTACTCTGAAACACGCAGCCGTGTGAGTCAGGGGAAGACGTGCAGCTGAAACACATCCCTCAGCCACTGGCAGCCACGAGGCAGGAACTGTTAGTCAGTGAGTGTCATCACGCAGAAATGTACATTGATTGTCAGCACTAGAAAGCTTGTACTTGCAGTATTCATGCTGGGGGGGGTGGGGTGGAATACCCAGTAACTTTGAATTCCACACTGTTTTAAATTAGCACCTTGTCTTTTTAATCAAAGATCTGAAAAAGGGTATAAATGTGGCTAAATGAGCAGAACGACCTGCTACTGATGAAATGTGGTGATCTATAGATAATGACTTGATTATAAAAAATAAATAAAGGATCATCAATGCTAAGTGAGATGAGCCGGTAACACTTAGATCCAGTCAGATAATGACTAATAGAGCAGCTCTAATCAACAAGAAGCATGTGAAACTAGAAACTGAGTGCTCTACTGGCACTCAGTAGAGCTCAAACCTCCGTCAAGGGCCAGCAGTCCCCTTATGAAACCACATTAAGATGCATGTTTTGTTCACACTCTCAAAGGCTGGATATCAGTCTTCTATATATGCCACATGTTTTTCATCAAGATCCACAAATTATTATCTGACAAATCAGCAAATATTGTATCTTGCAAACTTAAAGAAATTGATAACAGAAGATCCTGGACCCACAGCTCGATGGGTTAGAAATAGACAAACTCAGGACAGGGGCCAAAACAAACACCCTTCTTTTCAGAGGTAATTAAGCATTTATTCTGTTGGGGAAGCCCCTGAACCCTCTCAGAGACCCCCTGTTGGTGTTTGGATACAAGTTTGTGAACCCCTTAATCTGAATACAATAAAGGTCTCATGGCCTTAATAATCCATTCATGGGACACATTTAGTTTCCACACTGACCCAAATCCAATTGAAACTTCAAAGTGATTGTTGTTTCTTCTGCATATTAAGTTAATCCGATATAATGGGCTCACGGCCATACAGTAATCCAGTTAACGGCCTGTAGTTACATGTAGTATTTCCTGTAGGGTAACTCTGCAATGCGCCAGTAGGTCGGCTTTTATTGCAACATGCAAATCAGGATTGTGTTGGCACCCTCCTACACTGGACATGTACAGCGGTGCAGAGTCACTGCCCTCATATTAGGAAGTTAAATTTACTTTATCCTCAGGTTAGAAATAGCTGAATCATTCATCATAAATTCTGGCGTAAAATATCATGAAGTAAACATATTTTTTTAATAGAAAATGTTCCATCTCCATGGTGCTGGTGTCTCAGCAGCAACAACAAAAAAGCTGACAAACCTGAACTGGCGTGCGGAAACAGTACCTGCAAATTAAGACCTTGTGTTTGTGTGTGTGTGTGTGTGTGTGTGTGTGTGTGTGTGTGTGTGTGTGTGTGTGTGTGTGTGAGAGAGAGAAAGAGAAAGAGAAGACCTGCAGGGCGATCATTTCTATGTGTAAGCACTTGTACGTATCATATATCACTGTGTATTAGACATGTCAACCTGCATGGATTGGTTTGCTGTGTATGCACCTGTATTTCTGTACATATGGGTTGGGCAGGGTGTGTGTGTGTGTGTGTGTGTGTGTGTGTGTGTGTGTGTGTGTGTGTGTGTGTGTGTGTGTTGTGTGTGTGTTTCCTCCCTCATGGGAACTGACGTGAGGGTAGGGAGAGATAGAAGACAAAAACAAAAAAAAATGAAAGACTGCAGAGACGTCACGCTGCCTGAACACTTTGCACCTGCACATGCAGCCGTTTTTTAAGAACGTAAATACAGCGATGTTATAGAGTAAAACCTGTTTCATTCTTAGAGGGATGGGACGGGACAGGAGAGAGAAAAGGAAATGGCAAGGGAGATAAAGAAAGCCTGGGGAAATGAGACCGAAATGAGAGATGGAAATCTGAAAATGAGGCAACAAGACATGAAAGGATGGGAAGATCAACAGTGAGGGAGTGAAAGAGCGATATAGGGGCTTTTTAACCACGTCATGTTGCTGCCTGCCACAAGAGCCTACGTTATAAATCAGCCGCGCTGTGGCTCGATGGTTGGTTGCTACAGTTGCAGGCGGCTGACTGATCACAGGTGCCGACCGCAACACTCCCCTCTCTCCTTCACAGTGCAAAAACACAAACACTGTAGCAGAAATGTAATGCTTCACCTCGTCAGGGTTCATTTTCAGTTCAGTCAAAAAGATGTTTAACTCAGGAAGTTTTACCTTATTTGAAGAACCGAAAGACCACAGAAAACCCACATGCAACAGCTGCTTGTTGGGTGGAAATGTTTGGCCGTAACCGAAAGATGTAAAGATGTGAACTGCAATTTCAATTGAAAGAATTGACGCTTGCTTTGGTCTTATATACGTGAATATACAGTCAAAGATGACGTCTTCAGTCCAAAACTTAAAGATATTTCGAGTTAAATTATATAAAACAGAGAAGGTAACAAAGTCTCATAGTATAGAGTCTGAAAATAATAAATGCTTGACATGTTTTTCGCTGGATACTTGATTTAAACAGCTACATTAATTAAAAATAGATTTTTGACTAATCGATCTGTTGTTTCAGCAAAAAGTTCATGATTCATTAATCAGCTAAATGTTTCCTGAATAATCAATAAACATCTAAATGTATAAAATGTCTGAAAATGGAGAAAAATGCCAAAATAACATCAAGATGAATCGATTATGAAAATAGTTGCAGATAACTTTTCTGTGCATTAACTAATTACTAAAATGAATAATAATTTCAGCTGCAGATTTATTTATGAACTATGTTTTTTTTTTTTTTACAGTTTAAACAAACAGTTTATAAAAACGACTTGCAGCTCATTCTGGCAGATAACTGTGTGTGTTTCTGGTGAACTTGCTGATATGGTTCATCATGTCTGTGGACTGACAATCTGAAAACATGGTCTTGTTCCTCAGGGACAGAATTCCAGCTGTTCCTATGAGCTGGTCAGTGACAGCTGGATAGGGGCAGGCTGCGGGGCTTTCCCACCGGCTCTCAGGCTGCAGTCCCAGCAGTCACTAGCACGGAGGCTTTTGGGTCTGATTACACATTTTTCCGGAATGCAGTCTTCATATCAGGGGTTGTCAGTTTGTGTCTTGGGCCCTCAAGCACAAACTACAACATGCAGAGTGGTGAAAACCCAGATGGATTTTATTTTTACAGACAAATCACCGCTTACAAAACTTTAATTCCTTCAATTTATGACGTTTGCCTCTGTTGCAGATCACAATCACTGCACTGCTGCACGGCCTCAACATGTTGACTAAATACTGTAGTGAATCTGATTCAAAGCATAGTTGCAGAAAATCCCTGAATAGATGAAAAGAGCAGAGCCGGAGCTGCGGCCCCATTGGCTGGAGAGACGCCTGTTTGCACTGTGAAAGCTCCCAGCAGTCACCCAACCCCCGGGCTATGGGGGGTGGGTAGAGAGAGAGAGAGGGAGAGAGAGAGAGACAGAGAGAGAGAGGGAAGGGGAGAGAGAGAAAAACAGAGAGAGAGAGAGAGAGAGAGAGAGAGAAAGTAGTGGAGTATTGAGTATAATGAGAAATGGAGAGGAGAGATGGAAGAGATTGGAGGAGGTTTTAGAGTTTGGGAACCAAGTGAGCAAAAAGTCGGGGCAATTATTTAATATAATGAGGAATTTAATGAGTGTTTAATGTGACGGGAAAAAACGAGGAAATACATTTAAAAAAAAAGAGAGAGAGACCGGGAGATAAGGACCAGTTGAGTTGGTTCGATTCTAGATTTCAAAAAGAGATAGAGAGAGCGGTTAAATATTTACAATGATGAGATTAGGCTTGTGTGTGTTAGTGTGTGTGTGTTTGTGGGAGAGACCGAGAGACGGAATACTACAACTCAGCAGTCAGTGGTCCCTCCAAGGTCATGCTTGGAGCAGGAATGAGAGCTATTTCCTCCCTCGCTCTGACCAAGTGTGAGCAGCAGAAATGTGGGGAATCTCTGTTACTTTCCCAAAAAAATACGCCGCTCCGCTGCGAGACTGACTAGACGGAGCAGATTTCAGTGTTTTGTTCAAGTGTTGTTGAATCAAGCTCACATTGTTCGTGAGCTCAATTCAAATCCTACAGGAGATGAGTTTAACGGTACAGAGCAGCATCTACAGGCGGGCGGGCGACGTATGATTACATCTGAGTTACAATGAGCGCTGTGTTGAAGCCTCACAGCACTTTTTGTTCTTGTTGAATTCCAATTTCTCAGCTATGCACCATTGATTTTGTATTGATGTCTAAGTGCAATGGCCTCAGGGCAAATCCTATTACAGAAAGCTAATGTTTTACCAGGCCACATAAGGCCCAGTGAGCAGGATTTGAGTTTCACCTTTATTGGTCTTACAGTGGATGGTGGGGGCGGCTTCATCAGATCCGGTTTCACGCTGTAGTCTGAAGACGGAGATAAGGAGACAAGGCAGAAATTGAGTGATGGATTTTGATAAGTTCGGAGCCGTCTTTGCTTCGGGGCAGTTTCTGAGTGCTGCAGAATTGCAATTTATTATTTTTATGGATTTTGTTTTAACAGGGTACACACATGGATAGTACTTTTTATTGCCATACAGCGAGGTTCAAATCAGTTGCCAGTCACACGCCCTAAGGAAAGTTTGGATCACTACTCTGTCACTGTAAAGGCGTAAACATAGATTACATTCCTGACCCTAACTCTACGCACTATGGTTTCACAGACCGACTACAGACACTTCCTGTCTGCGCCCTCTACTTGTTTTCTGTCACATCCAAACCCTGCACAATGCAGCACAGTGGAGCATGAAGCAGAAATCCATGTAATCACTGTATGCATTATTTCCCCATGCGTGCACATCGGCCCAGTCAACAACCACAGAAAACCCCTGGGAGTCTGTGGGGGTGGGGGACACACAAGGTTTCAAGACTGAGCAGCATTTGTTTTTAGACTTTCTGAATACGAGGATGTGGAAGATCATTCCATCTGCATTTGCCCACAGAGGTTTATTACATGTTTTCTTCAGCACCTCACTGCTGCTGAATCATATTATTGTCATCACCCTCTGGTCACTGAGCTGTTCCACTGCAGCAGTTACTGGTATCTGGTTAAAGGCAGATGATGTGGTAAACATTTTTTGAAAGCTGACAAGTTGTTCAAACATTAATGCTGAAGATGTCACTCTGAGTAAAGGATCCAAGTACATCGCTCAACGTGTAACACAAATAAAACAATCAAGTGATTGCAGAAGAAGCCAAAGGAGCTTGCATTAGTAATGTAATCACAAGATCCTGGTTTTAACAAATCACTAAAAAACTCTTTTGTATTCGCATTATTTTAAAACCTAAAAACAATGTGACAAAGCCTCTTTAATCAAGACAGACAGTGAAGTACAACAAAATCGGTAAATTAAGAAGCTTCATTACCAAAACACAGCTGCAGAGCAATGAAAATCACAGTAATGACACTGACGGTCTATGAGTGTGATTCCAGCTTTAATTTTATTTGTTTATGGGCTATTTAATCACAGCTCCAAGGGAAGAGCATTTCTAAGAATCCCTGCCCACATTTTCCAGGCTAATTTGCAGGATGGAAGCTGCCAAACATCTGTCAAGATCTCAGGGATCCATGGAATTCAAAACACAAAGAGAGACTCACTGACGGATGCTGATTTTGAAATGACTGGTTTAACGATCTGGCAACTTTCTCATGAGTTTATCCACTAAGGTAGAAAACAGGCTCAGTTTGGACGTCTGAGTTCCAAGAGAAAAAAGTTTTCTGGGGAATATTTTTGAGAAAAATGACAGAGGCAGCTGCTTATTTGAGATGGCAGCCGACACAACTCAGATGGGAAAAAGTCAAGAGTGAGTGATGAGCAGAGTCAGCATCAGCAGAAACAGGCATAACTCTGCACTTCTTCTTCTGCAGCAGTGTTTCAGAGCGCTGTCAACACGTCAAAGAGACCCAATTACAAAAACACTGTCTTTTCCCTCTGAATCTACATCTGTCCGCCTGTCAGACGTCCCGGTTGTCAGTCAGTGTTCTACAATGACGAACTCTTCAGTTACAGGAAAGAAGAGACAACAAATCCATCCAGGGAGATTGGAGTGGGAGGTTATAGTGAAGGAAAACTAAAAACTGCCCCTGCACTGTCACCTTCAATCAATGCACTGGTTAAAGCTACATTTAGGTTCACTACTAGTGGGGCTTTCTGGTGTATTTGCCTTATTTGATGCTGCTTTTTCTCCTGTACAGTTTGGCATCACTCTCAGGCTTCAAACTCAAAGAGATGATTTAATAAAACATCCTGTGGAAAGGTGGGGTTTATGATTTTTACTGAAGCCAGACACCAGGGGGCGATCCATTCATTTTGGCTTCACTTTTGGGGCCCAGACATGTCATCAATCTTTATTTAAACTCTAAACTACTGCACTTATTATTTTCAGTGACATTTTTAAGGTTTGAGTTATGATCAAATTTTTTGTTGCATATTTTTTAAATTAACACCAGACTGCGACCACTGTTCGCTGGATAATCGAGTAATTGAGACATAAACTATAGAGCTTCAAGTCTGCTGACTCAGCTGTTTTCTGGCCAAGTCTGCAAGAAAACAACTGTCCCATTTACAAGTAAGTTGTTCCAAAGAGTCACTGTTAGTGTTCCACAGGGACGAGCCGTCACATTCAACATGAACATATGACAACTTCATTAAAATAATGCAAATAGGGTGAAATGCTATACTCCTGAGTTTGGATTCTAAAGGGATATTCTAAATGTTTGGCGTTTTGATTTTCCAAGGACAAGTCCCGCATTTTTCTACAAACCTACAGTAACTGTAGCACCTTCCCAATTACTGCCTGTTTCACAGAGTCAGCAAACTTCATGTAAAAGTCAGAGATGATTAAACTGAAAACATAAAAAAGCATCACGGAGAGAAAACAGCTGAGAAACAACCTCTTTGAACGAGACCTGGGCTCGGCTGTGGAATGACAGCTGCCCTGGGAACTGCTCCTTTTCCCCTCCTCCATGCTTACTGTGACGGTTGTCATAGCAACTTCATCAGTCCGGCGCAGAGGCATTATGGGATGCAGGTGAAGCAGGACCTCATCTGTGCCCAGCGGCGGCCACATACCTTCAGGTTTAGATCTCATTACGCACAAAACAGATGTGTTTAAGACAAAGAGAGAATTCTAAAGCAAACAAATGCCTGACTGATATTTCTTTGTTTATCGTTTATCATTATTATTCTGCCCATCTGACATTCTTCCTATTTTCTTTTGTGTGTGTAGGTATCAGGCCTCCCATCATGAACGGGCCCATGCACCCGCGCCCCCTGGTGGCCCTGCTGGACGGGCGTGACTGCACTGTGGAGATGCCCATCCTGAAAGACGTAGCAACTGTGGCCTTCTGTGACGCTCAGTCCACACAGGAGATTCACGAGAAGGTAACACACTCAACTGAATAATGCACACAAAGTTGTTACCTGAAAATCTGGATCTTATGGATTTAAATGAGGTTTCGTGGGGGTAGAAGCTTTTTCATCCGCTGTTCTAAAACAAATAGGCAAACAAATACAAACCTGCAGCTAACACCAAGCTGAGAAACGTAATGTGGCGTTAGCTATAAGGGTTGTTTTCATTTAAGGGGACGGTTGGCAATTCTAGTTACACATTGTTCAGACAGTCATTATGACCAGGATGTCAAGAAACCCCCTCAGTGTACAGTCTACAAATTAGCTAGCTAAATTAGAAGGAGTGGCAAATAAAACAGATTTTTTTTAAAGCTAGTTTTAATTTTAAACTAGTTATTTTAGACAATTTAAGTCGTCTGACAACAAATAGAAGTCGGAAATACCACAAGCTTTTCCTGGTCTTCCCACTCTAACGACATGACATGAATGCAGCATTGGCACTTTACAAAAGGACGACCTGAAGTGAAAAGGATCACGAGAAACAAAGAGAAGAAGATCTGTTAAAGGAAGACGATAAAATAAGTGAAGAAGAGTAAAGACGAGTACAGAGAGCAGACTTGAAATGTGGGTCAGGCTCGGATCGTGCCACAGCCACTATGGATCGTAAATGGGTTTGTATGTCTGGCAGGGTTACGTCTCGTTCTGGGCGCCTGCCAGGCACACTCGCTCTGTGGCCGCGCTCTGTAGGCCACAGCGTGGGAGAAACAGATGGCTCTCCCTCGCTCCCTCTCTCTCTCTCTCTCCCTGGCTCTCTAGTAAGCAGCCACCTCATTGTGTAATTAAAGGGGGCTTCTTTATTGTAATTGAACCGCATGTCATTTCCACCCACTCTCACACACATGAAGAGGAAGGCTGGCAACGTTAAAAACAAGATTGAAAGATTAAGTGAGAATCAATTAAAAGGTGGCGGCTGAGCCGGTTTTCACAGAGTCATATATTCCCTATTTTATATGATAACCAATGTATCTTCTCTTTGAGTTATACTATTTCATTAACGATAAAGAGAAGCAGCGTCATCCTGGTGAGAAGCCACAGAGAACCCCAACCCCCCCGAGAATGAGACTGCTGCTTATATTAGTCAGTTTTGCTTTATGTTGGGACACCATAGCTCGTTTCCTGTTGTTATAAAAGCTCAGTTTCCATGGTAATATTCAGGAAATGCAGATATTCCGTGCAGGCAGGAATATTAAACCCCAGGATATGAGGATGATATAAACGGCACCTTTAGAAAACGCCTTTATGGAGGCAAGAATTTCCACCCTATTGTTTCCTCCATACAGTGATGTGCATGTTCAGAGTCCCATCCTATTATAACAGGGGGTTAATGAAAAGTTTACAGGTTTTGATATTTCACATAAATACACGCAGACATATTTCCATCTCTCCATCATGTGACTGACTGTGTGTGTGTGTGTGTGTGTGTGTGTGTGTGTGTGTGTGTGTGTTGTGTTCAGGTGCTGAATGAAGCTGTAGGAGCTCTGATGTACCACACCATCACGCTGATGAGAGAAGACCTGGAGAAGTTCAAAGGTCTGCGTATTATCGTCCGCATCGGCAGCGGCTACGACAACATTGACATCAAATCTGCCGGGGAGCTGGGTGAGAACACGACAACACACACACACACACAGAATCAGAGAGGGTGTGTACTCGTGCTGTAATACTATGCTCCACTAATGGATTTGATCTTTTGTTGTGAGGTACTCTAGAGGACGTGACCGATATTGCTAATATTTCAACTTTTTAATCTGAAATAAGTTATTCCCCTTGTTTTAAATGTATTTAACAAAAGTTGTTGCTCAGTCATCTGTGCTTGAACTCACTTTTATCAAATAGACTTTCTTTAATTGGAGGTATGTCTTATTCCACCACTTCTATGCTCCCATTTGTTTTACTGTTAAGAAAAGTGTTCTATAAATACAGTTAGAACTTTAATTATCCCCAAAAATGTCCATTTCTGGCTTCCAGTGAGTGCTGAGCGTGTTTACAAGTTCAAAGTAATTGTAGATAAAAGGTGAACGCTGTCAAACATTTTTTTTTAAACTCATCTCTCCCCTGCAATAGGCAGAGCTTTTACTTACATCTCCTATCTTCCTCCGACAAGAGGCTGTGACATGTGAAAGTTCCCAGTGGTGTTTGCTGAGAAAACTGCTGACATCCTGTCTTCATCCTGCACTGCTCCACCAAAATAGCTTTTCGCCAGCCTTCATCTCCTTCCTTAAATGACCCAAAAAGCTATTACTGATCCTTATCTGCTCTCTGGTTGAACAGGCATCGCTGTATGTAATATGCCGGCAGCCTCGGTGGAGGAGACGGCCGACTCCACGCTGTGCCACATCCTCACATTGTACCGACGCACCACCTGGCTGCATCAGGTGCGTGCGCCTAGTGTGGCTGATAAAAAGTGGAAATGACATGGATGAAATGGATTTGAATGAACTCATTTTAGATGTACTGAAGTGTTAGAGGTGCACGTTTGGTCTCGACAGTTACTAAAAAGTCTCTACCGACAAATAAGCAAAATTGAAACATTTCGTTTCCTTTAGAATGTGGCTGTATTTGAAAGACGTTGATGTAAGATGTAGAAGGTACAGTAAAATGATTAAGTTTTAAATCCTTATTCAGTCATATTTTAATCGTAACATCTAAAAGGATGTAGACACTTGTTATTAAGTGCGGAGTCTTGACATCCTTAAGAGATTTACTTGGATTATGTTCAAATGTGGTTGTTTTTGTCGCCCGTGTCAGTTTGGCATGTAATAATGGAGTGATATGTACGCCAGGCTCTGCGGGAGGGCACACGGGTTCAGAGCGTGGAGCAGATCCGAGAGGTGGCATCAGGTGCAGCGAGGATCAGAGGAGAGACGCTGGGACTCATAGGACTCGGTGAGTAACGCCTAAAAATGCTTATTTTGCCCGATATGCATCCCTCAGATCGGTTGAATTATCGGACTGTCGATCAGGTTCCTGCTCATCAAACCGTTTCCTCTCTTTTTATACTTTCATTTTGGGGAAGTTTTCATCCTCAACTCAGCTAAATTGGCTTCCCAAGGAGTTACTGCCAATAAGATATAAGAGGATTAAACCAGAAGCAGAATTTAAATCTCTTCCCTGTGCAGTCAGAGCATTTTCCAACATAATGAGCAGACGCGTGT
The DNA here is from genome assembly GCF_022539355.2 of Hippoglossus stenolepis. Classification (NCBI taxonomy): domain Eukaryota; kingdom Metazoa; phylum Chordata; class Actinopteri; order Pleuronectiformes; family Pleuronectidae; genus Hippoglossus; species Hippoglossus stenolepis. The sequence goes on along the minus strand of NC_061489.1, from coordinate 21,815,701 downwards.
AGCCAGAGCATTGTGTTATTTTTACAGGAAAAAAAAAAAAAGGAATATTAAGTTATTGTGTTTGCATGAGTATTAATGTGTGTTGAAATCTGTCTAAATGAACCTGTGTGTATAATAGCGTGTATTCGTGTGTTTCTAGGTCGAGTGGGCCAGGCTGTAGCGCTGCGAGCAAAGGCTTTTGGCTTCAATGTGATTTTCTATGACCCTTATTTGGCTGACGGAGTAGAAAGATCCCTGGGACTGCAAAGGGTCACCACACTACAGGTAGCACGCACGCATGCACACACAGGGGCCAGTTTGTTTCTGTGAAGCTGAATTTTATAAAATGAAAAAAGGTTCATGCTCTCACACAATGCTTCCACACCTGCACAGCTTTACGTCCAGTTTGAAGAGTGATCGATTTCATCACAGTTGAAAGAGACTAACAGGAATCCGGTGATGCCATGGAAGCAATAGAAGCTAATCAATCTCCACTTTATTCTGTATTTCCTTTAAAGGAGACGTACTCTACTCATATTCAGGTTCCTAATTTTAGTTTGTGTCGTGACTTGAAAAGGTTCACATGCTTTCATTGTCAGAAAACACATCCCTTTCCTCATATTGTCCATTTCTGCATTTCTCTTATCAGCAACTGTCTGAAACACTTTGATTTAGCTCCTGTCTCTATAAGACACGCCTCCTGTTAAAACTTTATAACAACCTAGAGGAAAGAAAAAACTGAATAAGCATTTAAGTCTCCTTTAAAAATAATTCAGGTTTCTGTGTAGTTAAAATGTCAGTGAACTTCTTGTGATGCTGTAACCACAGGGAAGGTTTCTGTCTGTCTCCCTCCTCAGGACCTGCTCTTCCACTCTGACTGTGTGTCTCTGCACTGCAGCCTGAACGAACACAACCACCACCTGATCAATGACTTCACCATCAAACAGGTGGAGGGGCAGCTACACACAGACACACACGCACACACACACACACGCACAAACACATTCATGTCCGAGCAAACACACAAACACACTCAAATGATTTATTTATTCTAACATCAACTGCTACAACCCAAGGCCATCAATATTAAAGGAGTGGATACCCAGGGAAGCTCACTACCCACATACAGATGAATGAGCTTCTTTACTACGTGCGCTGCATACGACGACTAATACACTTTGGAAACCTTCAACCCAAAGGATTAAAGCTCCTAAGCAATTGTCTGACCTTGCTGGAGGAAATGAGATGGAGATCAATAACACCACAGAGAGCAGAGTACATATTTTCCAGGGACAAGTGCTTTCTAAGCTTTAAGTTTTATTTCTCTGTGTGTGTGTGTGTATAAATTCATTTGTGTTATGTTCTTGTTAGATAGAAGTAAATCCCTGTGTCTGTGTGTTACAGATGCGTCAGGGGGCGTTCCTGGTAAACACAGCCAGGGGGGGTCTGGTGGATGAGAAGGCCCTGGCTCAGGCTTTGAAGGAGGGGAGGATACGGGGAGCGGCTCTGGATGTTCATGAGACAGAGCCTTTCAGGTAATAAACTCCCAGATTTATGATGTGATAAATGCAGCCGATGTTTTCTCCACCAGAGATGGGTAAAGGACTGTTAAATTAGAAAATATATGGTAGTTTTTAAGATTTAGAGGACATCAAAAACTACTATATAAGTGAATATAAAGAATGTTCAGATTATTTATCAAGCTCATCTGTTGTTTGTTGTTACTTAGAAAATTTAAATCAAGAAATAATTTTGACACAAAAACATTCACCAACTGTAGAATTAACTGATTAATTAACAAAAACCTCAATTACACAAAATCAAATCAAGCAAAAATACCAACATCTCAGACGTGATCATGATTTTCTGTTTTGATGGAATCTCTTTTCACTGGAGAAAATACGCGATTTAAAAGATAGAAATTGTAAATTGCATCATTAATGTACAACTTGATGACATTTTTATCGACTTTAAGGGATTAAAAAATATTATTCAGTGATAAATGAAATGACTTGTTGCAGCTGTAACTCGTTTCACTGTTGTTGTTGTTTTTTTGTCAGTTTCAGTCAGGGTCCACTGAAGGACGCCCCCAATCTGATCTGCACTCCACACGCTGCCTGGTACAGTGAACAGGCATCGTTGGAAATGAGAGAGGAGGCAGCCAGGGAGATCCGAAGGGCTGTCACAGGTACACACACACACACACACACACACACACACACACACACACACACACACACACACACACACACACACACACACACACACACACACACACACACACACACACACACACACACACACACACACACACACACAGTGATGGAAAACATCCCTGCTGAAAAATGTAAACACAAGTCTCAAAAGAGATATGTCGTAGGTGTCCTGCAGCAGTCGAGCGTGAAACCATCCATCTTGTTCTTTGAGCAGAGAGCGAGATTAAAGGCCTTTCACAGTCTGCCTCCTCCTTCCTCCTCCTCTGAACATCCCTCTTTCTATCCGCTTTGCCTTCTTTCTTTGTTCTTTCTCTTTTTCCATCCCCTGGTTTATGGTTTCCCTTGTGGCTCGGTCTGTCTACCAATGGCCTGTTTAATCATGCCCACCTTCTCTGCCTCTGTAGAAAGTGGGTTAGTGAGGTAAAAAAAGCACATAACACCTGTTCTGAAATGTAGTGCAGTGACCTTAACTAGTTCCCCTGTGTGTAGATAACTCTGCACTTTTCATGATCTTTTTTTGTTTCACTTTTCTCACTTTTTTTATTCTGCGATGTCTGTTTTTTAGGTCGTATTCCAGACAGTCTGAAGAACTGCGTGAATAAGGAGTTCCTCACCCAGAACAACCACTGGACAGGAGTGGACCCAGCTACCGTCCACCCCGAGCTGAACGGGGCTTATAGGTAACTACAGGGGGTGGTGCACCGGGGTGGGCAAATCGCCTGGGGCCCCCTGTGAACAGCTGATTAGTCGACAGCAACGACAAACTTTGTGAGAACTCCCTCAAATTCTATAATCGGCTACGTACAGGAGACTGAAATGACGCCATGTTCAGAAAACCCCCCCAACAAGGCCCCATGACACCAGCTCTTTGCCAAAAGCTTTGTAAGGTCCGAGGTTTGGTCAAAGACTAAAAAAGTGTAAATGTTTGTGTATTGTGTGGCTGGAATGTTGATGGGGGTTTACAATTAAACGTCACGACTTTACTGGGAGCACTTTGATTCTAATTTTGCTAATAAAATAATTGTTTGAAGATTGGAATGATGTGGGTTGTATTGGGGGGGGGTTGATGTAGGGGCCCCCCAAAGTCCCTTAAAATGCTCCCGGGTAACTGCACCATAAGAAACCAGGAAATGTAATTTTCTCCAAATCCTGGATGACTCACAGAATTGTTACACTACTCATTCTCCAATACCTGATTGACCTCAGCAGCAAATAAATACCAACATCAAGGCTCAGCTTGCATCTTTCCCCACCTTTAGCTGTCCTTTCATCTGACAGTCAGTCACTACTACTTCTACTGCTCAAGGCATTTTTACAGTTCAATATTGCTGCTATGACACCTGATCCATCACTGATCTTATACTGTTGCTGTCAGACGTCAATATAAACTCTCTGGAATTTGTTAAAACCCCAGAACTGTTTTAACATTTCAGCAGGAGACACTTCAAATCCTTTCTTCTCCACGAATTATGCAAAAACCTTCAGGATCCTGTGTTAATGTCAGGGGAGAGCGATAAAAAGAAACTGTGATACAGGCTATAATTTCTCTAAAGGTCAACTAACCCAAATTACAAAAGAATACATCTTCTCACTTCCCCCTCGAGATATCTTCCCGTTTATAGTTTTTTATAGATTCTTCTTCTCCATAGATTTTTCTCTTCCCTCAGATTTTGCTGTCACCTCAATACAATAGAGCCGAATACAATTTGGTTTTTGGTTTTCACCAGCACTGAAACATGACATTTAAAAATGAAAGAATCAACATTTCTTAGGGATTTTCTTATCCACTGTGGAGACGGTCCCTGTGAAAACAGCTACCAGGGTAATGAGGACACCGTTTCTGGGGGAAAAAGGATAGTGTTGAATATTTTACATGTTAGCACCACAGATTAAATATTCACGGCTATAACCACCATGAATTATTTCAGTCGGATTGGCTTTACTTACATCAACGTGAACCTAATGTGATCCAGCAAACTGTCAGTGACTGGTGGCGTTTCAGAAAAGGTCACAGATTTGTAACTCTTCCAGTTCCAGTTGAACTTTCATGACTCAGTTGTGTATCTCTCTCTCACACACACACACCTCCAGGTATCCCCCCGGGGTTGTCAGTTTGCCAGCAGGGGGGCTCCCGCCTCCAGTTGAAGGCATTGTGCCCAGCGCCTTGCCCATCACACACACCCTCCCGCCCGCTGTCACACATCCTCCCCATGCTCCATCTCCTGGACAAAACACAGTAAAGCCACCAGAGAGCGACAGAGAGCAGCATCCGAATGACCAACTGTAGCCACGCGTACACAAACACACTCGCGCAAACACACACACACACACACGCTTGCCCGTGTTGTCTGGCAGCTGGAGGAGGTCGGCATGGCAACCGGTGTCAAAGCGGTAAGTTCCCCTAGCGACATGTTGTTATCAGACGGGTTCAGATCGACAGGATGAGGTCCCCAAAAACAATCGATTCCCAACTCTCTGGCAAATGGCTCCCAGCAGCCTGTTCACACTCCAAAGAGGAAGAAGAGGAGGATGAGAGAAAGAGGATCAGGAGTGGATCACTTTCAAATGCTCTAATTTAAGAACGAGACAGTTTACCTCTGCCCCACACAAGTCCTAAAAAAAGACTGTGAAACTCTAGGTCCACACATTGATCTTTTGAATAGTTTCCTCTGCCAGAAGTAAATCAAAAAACAAAAAACAACAACAACGATCTCTTGGTTTGGAAAGAAAAAAATACTAAATCAAATTCTGCTGTCTTAGACTGTCGTGTGTCCAAAGTTAGAGGAGCATCTCTCATGTCTTTTTCTGTGTCTTTTCCTTAGTTTGATGTACAAGCAAACGTAGTAGGTTATGAAATGAATGTAACCTGTGTCTGTGTACAGTTTTGAGACTCGCGGCAAGAAGATACTGATATTTGTATTCCAGTCTTACACAGAAACAAGAGTGACATGACCTCTCTATGTAGCCAAACTGGTTTGAGAATACAATATCTGTCTGTTTGTTTTATTTTCAATGTGTCCCCAAATTAACAAGCCCCCCCCCCCCAAAAAAAAGAGGCAGCTTTTTGCACACCATCTCAGGAAATTAAGTTTCCGCAGTTGGTATGTTGATATATTTTTGTTTTAAAAATCCATTTTTATGCCACTTAGTGCTTTTGTTTTTCTACCTGCTTGCCTTTTCATGTCCCACCACATTAGAAAAAGACCTTAAATAAGAGCTAAAGTCGATCTGATGTTTGCTTTTTCTTTGTTTTGTTTAAGGGGTCATGTGATTTTGCTCTCGGACTTGTGTAAATGTTTGACCCAAATTGAGGGGGTTGTGGGAGGAAAGGCTGCAGGACGGTGGCAAAATGGTATGCTTGGCTAGGGCGACTTCATCTGCAGCATAATCGAGTGGTTTGTGTGAGTTACTGTTTGATAAGGCAGGTCGTCCATGAGGTGATTTTCATAACATGTACTTATCTTCGTCTTCTTCATGTGCAATGATCCAGTACTTCCACCACCAATCCCAGTAATTGTCCAGCTCCCGGAGCGTGAACAGTCGAGCACACCAAGGTTTACAAAAGATGCACAACATCGATGAATAAGTGTGTTGCTTCTTGCTGCTAGATAAATATTTTAGAGAGGTTGCCCTTTTAGCTTTTTCTGACAAAAATCCATTTTTTTGCTTCCCATTCGAAGTTAAATCCACTTGTACAGAGGTCGCACTCAGTTCGAGACAGTTGAGGAACAGTTGTGTGGGTGAAGTTAGGTCAAACCAAATTTTTCCTGTTTTCCTGTTGAGCTTTTACAGATAAAAAAAAACTGCTTCATGGCTTGTGATTTTAAACAGCTTTCTAAAAGATGAACCTGCTTGTGCAAACAAAACAAAAAAAAAGTATGTTTTTTATAGAAATGTGAGAGACATCATATATGCACAGTGAAGTTCACATGTTTAATGGTAGCATGTCAGAATGTATGGATTGCTCCAGTATAGAATCCCTTTAACATTTCACGATGGCTCCTTCCTGAGTATACCGTTTAGCCACCCTCTGTGGCCTCTGTGTCTATGTGTACATATGGTGTTCTGCCTGCCTGTGTCAATGTGACTTGGTTGTATCTGTGTCTTAAAAAACAGCAGCACTGGGAGAAGGGGTGGTGGCATCACGACAAATACTGCCATCTAAACACACAACGAAGAAATACGTACGGTAGCAAACTGAGCCAGTAACGCAAGTTCTTACTGGTTAGATTCTCACAATGTAAAGAAAATATCTGAAAACCCCTTCGCTATGAGGGATATTTATTACCGACTCCAGTTTGTTGAAGTTAGCAGGCCAGCCGAGCGATGGTGCTTTCTCGAACCCCTTCTACCAGCGGCTGAGTAGTAGAACAGTTCACTGTTGCCTACCTGCTCGTCTTCATGGTGAGGTAAGCGTAGCGATCAGGGATGGAAATTTCACTCGCCATCTGTGAGGGTTTTGCAGCCCAGGCTAGTGTCGAGGTCTCACTGGCCTGAATCTGAGCAGGGTGTCTAGTTCATAGGGTACTGATGTGACCCAGGATTTAAAACTCCCAAATCCTGAGGGGAATGCTGAAATATTATGAACTCTACTCTTAATCTTACCAGATGCCTGTCATTACATGGTGGAGAAACTTTGTGGTTACTTCCGAATATAAACTCTAATCATTCCTTATTCAAACCGATGGGTGCCACAATTAAAAAAACATGCAGACTAGCTTCTAATGCATTGAGGTGCTCCTTGAAATTCCATCCCTGATAGTAACGTACAGTCCACTGTTGCCTACCTTGGTCCCTTTTATGGTAAAGTAGTAGGCGTAGCAATATACAGTATACATATTCTATATTCTACAGTAAATATCATTATTTTTGGTCAAAACTGACAACCTGACAAAGATATGTTTGTGACTGTATGCATTTGTATGAATTATTTTAAAAGCAAATAAACTGTGGAAAGGTGAAATGTGTCTTTTTAATCTTGGCCTGTTTTGAATGAAGGTTTCTATAAAGTATAATTTACAGCTTGTAAAGTGTGAGAGATGTTTTACCCTCTAAACTCATCATTTATAGAATGAACTAAGAAACTTTTTCTCAGTTATTATACAGTTATTATACTGACAGGAAGTGACACCATCCATCCATCCATTACCTATACCGCTTATCCTGGGGGGCTGGAGCCAAACCCAGCAACTTTTATAGGTACAAACATTTTTTAATGTAGAAATAAATGAAACAAAGCATAATGCTTCAGCTAAGATGAAATGCTTATGGGATTTTGCTCTGTCTAAGTATTCCAGTGTCGATCAATGACAAGTGACTGAATATTATCAGCTTTCTTTTTTCTTCAGAATGAAAACATGATCAGAAATAGAGGTGAAGAAATGAGTTCTAGTCTTGATTCACACTATGGGCTCATGATGCTGACATGTGCTAACAAATGGTGGGATTCTCATTAAAGGTGAAAAATTGTTTACTGCTTAAAATGACCTTGCTAAGCAGTTACCAGTTGCGTCCACCAGATGTCCCCAGTACAGCTGCAGCTCTCCTGCTGTGGACAGACGAGCTTTAACATCTGAATCGGCATCGGCTCTGCTGCTCTCATCTGTTTTCCACTTCAACGTATTCATGCAATAATCTTAAATTCATCTTTCGGTGCTCCTCCAGACGTAAACAGTGCAGATGTGTCACAGTGGAACAGCGGCTGTCAACACTTCTTGTGGCAGTGCTGCAGACACTGTCCAGCATACAAGGGGTCACTGACTGGTCAAATCGTAAATCTAGTGTCATCAAATCAAACCTCATCCAATAAATACAAAATACATTGTATAGAATACAAATAATCAAGGTGTGCCAATAAATTATAATGTAATAACCTGCCCTTGCTTGTGAGGGGTGTGGAGCTGGATATAAAACACAATGGTTTAAAGACCCTCAGGTGAATCTGCTACAATCCAAAACACTGAAATCAAACCTGAATTGGACTGAACAAACGAGAACTTGCAGTTGCATAACTGTGCTTCGTATTGATTTCCAATGCGTGGAAATCGATGTGGTCTGATTCTAGTTAGAACAGTAAATGTGGGGTATAAACTGTGGGAGAAAAATGATTTATGCAGCTTGTACACCGGAGCTTCCAGTGGCCTGGTCTCAAACTTTCATGGTTCTTGTCACAACACTCCTGCAGACCTCTGACATCAGATGCTCTGTGGAGGACAGATGTCCCAGATCTGAGCTGAGGGTTCCATCGGGACAAAGTGTTACCACATGAGTTCAGAAACCCTGACAAAGTCAAAACAGTTTTATACACAGAGCGTATTTGACACCTGGAGAGCTTTGCTCCGTGAAAACAACTGCTGACCATACGTTTACTCTTTGTCCATTAAAGGTAGTTATGTTGATACGTTTGCTCCAGTGTTCAGATTCGCCCGCTGCACTCAAGATGTTTTTTCCGGAGTTTGCCTTTCATATATGAAAACTTCAGGCGAATGGTGGAACAGCATGCAGGCGGGAGGACATGACGTTTAATTTCTGTTGCGTTTTTGTTTACAGAATAAAAAACGTCCATGAGTGTTAGAAACATCCTCAACACGACGACTCGCTAGATGGAAAAATGTCCGGACATTTTCTGTTATCACCAACAGCCCCTCTGCTGTATCTCAGTAAATATAAATTATATTATACAATATATAACAATATGACAGAGCATAAATATTTAAAATCTATTCAGTGGTTATAAGATGACATTTGGAGAGGCAGGAGCTAAATCTATTCAGTATATGATTCTTCTGTGGAATTGGCTGTAAACCTCATCTTGAACCGACCACACCCGACTTCTGACATTGGACATGGAGAGACTTCTACTACATCTCCTCCTCGTCTTATTTTTCTCTAGCTCTGTTTTGCTCCCCGCACATACTCAAATCTCTCAGTTGCACTCGTTGTCCCTTCCTCTTTCCTCCTTCCACCTCTGGTTCATCCATTCAGGGTTACAGCCACTGGAACACGCTCTCCAGCAGCTGGAAACTCAAGATAGTTTAATCTAAATCTCAGGAAGCAGGATGGGACCCAGATGGTGTAAAAAAATATCGGTAAAAACAGGTAGAGGGCGAGTTTTATTCGGCTTAGCATGGAGGCCTCCAAAGGGCACCTTGTAAAGAGGAAGATACTTTTTCAGTTTGACCATCAAACAGACTCAAATTTAAAGGTTGGAGACATTTGGTGAACCCTGGATGTTCCGCACTCACGTCTTCCATTGTGAATCTCGACTGAGCTCGAAGATTTAAGAGATGCTGGCTTGTTAGGAGAAGAGGAAAATTTGGGGAATAGCTGAGTGACTAACGCTTTCCGCTCCATCAGGAAATGCCTTCAAGCTGCCCCTGGGCTTCACACTTAGCATTAATCCGTGTTATAGCATCATACGCTTTTACAGGGTTCAAGTTTTAGAGTGACGCCTTTTGTCCTTGTTAAACCTTTGGCAGCCGGACAAGACAGCGTGAGGCATGAAAAGAACAGGAGACGGCTCAAAAATGAAACAGTACGTGCAAATCGACAGGTACCAACAAAAGATTTGATGGATGTTCAGGGTGTTGTTGCTCTGATCCACCTGTCTTTGCCTGGCCACTTACACGATGCTTGCAAGCATGAATATAGACACAAATATTCAAAACTTGTTTGTCTTACTGGGTGAGGTAATAACCAGGGATGGAAGAAGTTCTGATATACTTCATTCAATAAAAGTAAACCACAACACACACAAAAAAAAGTAGTCATTATAGATTATGGCTGCTTTAAGGGTGATTTATGGATGCACTTTTCTTCAAGTCTTAATGACCACTCAAAGTTTACCTTCACCCGTACACACCCACTCTCACTCACACACTGCCAGCACAGCCATCAGGAGCAATTTGGGGTTCAGTGCCTTGCCCAAGGATACTACGGTATGTAAACGGGAGGAGTCTGGAATCAAACTACAAACCTACAAGTTAGTGGACGACACGCTCTACCTCCAGAGCCACAGCCCAGAGTTTTCAAAACATTTTGTGTTTCGTTTAATATTTAATTAGTGACTTCACATGAATACAAAACTCTAACCTCAGTAGCTCAAATCAGCCACATGGGTCTTTGCTCTGTCTAGGTGTTGCTTTCTGCTTTGGTATTTCAGTCTGTTGCATCTGCATCAGTGCCCGAAGGTCTACGGATGTTTTTCCCCAGTTCCAGTAAATGCTTCCAGCGGGGGCCACAGCCAGGAGCTGTCTCTGCCCACTCTTTTTGTCATAGCGCGGCAGGTTGCGTATTAATTAAAGACCTTTAATTATAGACATATTGATTTGATTTTTAAAATATAAAATAAAGAATTCACCATGTCATTCATGTTTTAGGCCTCATGACATGTTAATTCCTTGTTGTGTCAAATCTGAACACTGAACACTTGTTGAAAGTGCTGCATGGGACAGAGACGTGAGTGCATGAGGAATGTCCAGATGAATTGGTCGATGATGGACATGGTGGAAATGGGTGGATTTTCGCAGTTCCTCTTTGCATCTCCCTTTACCGTCCCTCCGCTCTTCTCGCCTTTCCCCTCACATCTCCTCTCACCTCTCTGTGGTTTCTTCTTCATACATTTTCTCTCTTCCGCTCTCCTCTCCCCTCGACTAGGGCACAGTCCAAATAAACCCTCACAGAAGATGATTATCCACAAAAATGTGGTGGAAGACATTGGACGCCCTGACAATGAGAAGGTGAGGCACCCTGGTGAGACAAGTTACCCTCTAAATGCATGATTTCGATTAGCCTTCCTTTCAGTGACGGATGTTTTAATGACTCCATAGTTTTCCTTTCACACATGCAAAACACAGCGATCCTCCACATTATTCAGGCGAGAGGTGGAGCAGCCGGGTGCAGCAGGCAGAGACAGTAAGTGACGTATTAACTCCGCTGGGGAGATCACACGATTTTCTTGACAACACACAGACACTGGTTTCAACTCTTATCACCACAAACTCTCTAGACATCTTCGTCGGTGTCTTCTACGTGTGTGTCACTGCTTTTTCACGGATAGATCAACTTCTCCTAGATTTCTACGGACATTCTACTAGGAGGCCAGACGCAGAAACTGTGGAGCGTCTCACTTGGACATTTGCGTTAACACATAAACGTCCTCTGGAGAAAATATGGATGAACTGCGGAGTTCAGTGCATGTCTGAAAGCAGCTATAGTGTTTCATATAGGGCTCTTCCACCCTGCCAGGAAAAATGTTAACAACACCAGACACGTGCTTGTAAACGTCAGCTGCTGCCTTAAAGGCGCTAGCTCCATCAGCTGCTTTGGCAGGACACCATCATTTTGCATGTGGCAAGCAGAAATTGTGCTATTTGGTCTCAATTCATACATTTTTACAAAATCTACTGGCCATGACTTTGTCACATGTGAAAAAAATGGTTTGTGGAACTAAAAACCAACTGCATCACTGAAACAAAGTGTAAAATGTCAGCAAATGATGAGAGGAGGCTTGTAAATCCCTATTTCTTTGACCTCTGACTACTTTTAGCAGTTCCCAAGTTAAAAGTATGAAGATGCAGTTCAAGGCTCCTGCAAAATTTTGTCCATTTTGTCCACAAGATATCTAAACCCTTTGACTGCAGCTGTCAAGCACGCTGCCAAACACGCAGAGGTTTGTTGATTCTATGCCTCTGAATGCCAGTTTCTCGGGTTTTAACAACGCACAAAGACTGGCTCTACCTCCTTCACTGGATCTGTTAGAGAAGATTATACTGTTATCACTGGCCTAATGGGTTTTATTAGACCCATAATAATGTTGGAAGACTTGCTTTGCAGTAGTTTATATGAAAAATAAAGAGACTGTTGGATGAGGCCTTCACTGCTGGAGAAACCGCGAGGAGTCAAATGAGAGGATTATGAGAAAGACAGCTAAAGACACAAAAAGAAAAGGAGGGAGAAAAGATGGAGAAGGAAGCAGGACGCAAAGTATGAGAGAGAGAAAAGGGTGAAGCGCGATTGATGAGGTGACAAATGCCCCTCTACTAAAACACGTGCTTTCTGTTATTGAAGCGCAGCACATTAACCTAAAATCAGCTTTTTTCAATTATTCTGTTTACATTTTTTCAGAGTGATTCCAGGTCAAGTTTTCACATTTCCCCCCCTAAAGCGTATGGGTGTGTTTTGTGTTTCCCACATAAGCCTGTGAAGGACGCTGACCCAGTTTCAGCAGCCAGGTTTCTGGGGTTTTCTGTTTTGTTTTCCTGCCCAAATATGTCTGCGGTAGGAGGAGCTGACAATTGACAGATGCCGTGTGGTTCATATAAAAACACACATACACACATACACACACACAAACACAATGAGAAAAACACACAATGAGAAAAACACACATTGTCGGAGCACTACAAGCACGCATACATACACATGCATAAAAATATCAATTAAGTGGGGGAACAAAATATTTTTTGTTGCAAATATTCAAAAAGTATTTGTTTGACTGCACACCTAATATGTCCTGCTGTCTGAAAAGAGATTTAACTAATGATGTGAAAAGAGGGTCGACCTAAAACGCTCCTCACTGTAAGAGCTGCTGCTATCTGACCTCTGACCTCTGCGTGGACTGCTCCTTTCCCTTTGTTTCAATGGCAGGGATGCAGGAGCCTGCCAAAGTTTAACATATAGAGAATAAGTTTTATTTGGCGCCAGCAGCTACAACACAAAGTCTGCAAGCTGATTTTTACAAGCAAACAGGAGCCATGAAGCAGAGTCAAGGCCAATTTACACATCTACATTGAATCCACTGCGTAGTCTCGGCCTGGCATAGCTGAATTTTCTTACATATATAGCTACAAATGTCTTTATAAAGAGGGGGCCAACAAAAGTGAAGGAAGAGGTACAGAAACCCAGACTCAAACATTCCACATATTGTCCATGGAGGCCTAAACATGTAAGGTAATGACTACACAGATTGTGTAAATTACAACATTAAATATTGTAAGGGTCTATTTTACTTTGTTACACATATTACTGCTGTACAATTGGCACTGTCGGTATAGCATGACTCATCAATGTCACTCAGTAGCTAGACAAGCACATACAACTCTCCTCTTACACCTTCTACTGAATTATGAATAGTGTTTCTTGAGTTTTGTCTTAAAATCAACACAATTTTGTCAGAAAACTCCGGATTCAGATCTTCAGCTTATCTGCTCATAAAAGTTGGGGGTGGCAAAACTTTACATGAGGTTTAAAGACCTTTCACATTCTCATTTCACATATTAGCCTCAAAACAAGAGCCTGTTTTTAAAGATTTTTCTCCCCAAACCACAGAATCCTTGTTCAACTTAATCCCAAACGAGATATTTCCAAGAAACATTTAACCATCTGCAGAATCGCCCCAGTTTTGTTTTAACAAATCAAGAGTAGATTTCTTCTAGGAGCCGAGAATAAATTCAGATGACATGGCAGCGCTTCATTCTGTCAAGGATTAATAACAGACTGTTTTCCAAATGTTGCTCCAGGAGGCCGCTTCAGAGGCGACTCCTTCACATGACTTCGAGCGTGGAGGCCAACAGAGATGAGTTTAAATATTATACACACAGGGATATACAAACCAGACAGACAGGCGTACAGCCAGGATGATTGGTGGCCTGCCAGTAATTGTAGAGACCCAAGATTATGCATATATCCTGCAACTAATGTTGGGCCAGTGTAAACATTTTCAAAACCAGTTGGATATTGAGCCAAACACCAAACTGGACCTGAGTCCCACTTGAATCAGAAGATGCCTCTGAATAGAACATGATGAGTCAGAGAGCCAACAAACTAGATGGCTTCAAATCCAAAATGTTGCTATATTAGCACAGTTTTTGTTTATCGTGTTGACGCAAATAGTGGACAGCTCGTCGGGCATGAGTAGTTTATTGTCGTAATATTATATATGTTTATATCACGGTGTTTCAATCCTAATCCATGTATTTCAATCCTAAAGGAAAAGTAGATATATCTATGACAACCCAAACCATATTGACTGTAAATTGTGTGAAAGCTAAAGCAGCAGTAGATTTTTATCATAAAGTCACAACCACAACTACAATTCCCATTTAACTGAAGCTCTGACTGAGGGATCCTCCACTGACAGAGACAATCTGCCAGAACAAGTGCAGCTAATAACCAGAAGTTTCCAGCAGCCCGGCGGCTCTGCAGGCCAGATGTACATATCGTCTTGTTTAAAAGTGAGGACAGTGTTATCTAAAAGCATGTTTTTCTATCTTTCTATCTCGGTTAGACTTCTGTTTGTTTATGACTGTAGAGTAGACAGAGATTGTGATTCTTTACAAAGTTGCAAATACCTGCATAGCGTCTATGTGGATGAGTTTTAATCTAGTATCCCTGGACTTTTTCATGAGAATAAACTCAATAATAAGCCCCATTCACCGAGGGACTGTGTTGGTGACACGTCATCGACTTGGCAGAGTGGCTGTATGTAGAGTTAAACAAAGTTAGATGTTGTGTTTTGCAGTGGACAAAGCTCTGTCGTTGGCAAGGACAAAGTTAATAAACAAAGAATGAAAGCACGTCACTGCAATGCAAGAACGAATGAGATGTTTGCATGGGTGTGGCACTGAGATTTAACTGAAAGTGTCAAATTAAAAACATCAGCTGAGGAGATGTTGTTTGCACAATTTGTGCAGCTAAACTCCTCCATTGACTTGCAGAACATGGAATCTTAATGAAACCATATCCCTAACTTACCCATGCCCAATTCATGCTGAACCCTAATTTTAACCAGGAACTCAAAGATGACGTTTTGCCTCATTTCAACAAGGTTTGGTCCCCATGAGGTCGACTGGTCCTGACAAGACTGGTTTATGCTGGAAAAGGTCCTGAGGAGGTAACAAAAATAGGTACACACACACACACAACCTCTCCATTGATGGGAGACAGTGGGATGCAAACTACATCCCACAGCATCATTTGCATTGTAAGACATATACTGTAGATAGCATCTGTACACCTAATATGAGCGAACAGCTGCTACTCAAAGATCCTCGCCATGTGCGGCACTGCACCGGCTTCTGTCTTCATTAACCTCCCAGCGTGGCTGAGGCAGACGCAGAGAGAGAGAGACAGGTACAGAAACAGAGATGATGAGTCTTCCTCCCCCCCCCACCACCTTGGCTGTCATATTTCTGGTTGCAGTTCGCACATCCATCATCATTATTTCATTAAATGGGAAACCCGAGACAGCGGCTGGCAAGGTCATTTACACGGAATATTGTGCAGTAACTGCGCACACCTATGAAAACAAAGTGCTGGGCTTATTACCCTGTCACAGGAAACCAGTGGTAGGAAGAAACGGATTATGGTGTTACAGTAATCTCATTAAAAACTAATAACTTATCCTACTGCAACCTTTCACAAATTTGAGTTACATAATAAGAGTCAGTCTATCAGATTTGGACTTGAATTCTAGTTTGACTTTGGGAACAATGACGCATATCTGATATCATTTTACACTGTGAACTTCACATAGCTGTCGATCCTTTGAGATAAAGAATTGTTTCAACATTGCATAATATATAAAGCTTGTAGAAATCCTGTGCACAAAGTAGTGGAGTTAACAAAAACCCACAATAACCATCTGCAGTGATTTATACTTTTCATACAGGAAGACCAGGGTGGTTCAGGAAACGACATTAATATCCTAATTGACCAGTGTGGGTGATGGGTCTCCAAAGATAACACAGACAGATTTGTTTTAGTCTGATGGTAAGTATATTAAGCCAGAACGGAAAAACTTTATTTCTTATATTTCAGTTAAAAAGACAAAAAATGTGTTTGGCAGTGCAAAGACAAGAAGTGTATCAATGCTAATAAACTGCAAGTTATTGAAGCTTTTAACTAAAGTTTCCCAAATGTCAACATAAATGAAGGCTTTTCATGTGATCATGACACCAAAACACAACCTGGTCTGCTCCTGTTAATCTATGTTAATATGTATAAAACCTTACAAACTTATCATCTATAAAAAACAGAACCAATAGTATAGTGTCAATTTACTCTGTTTTTATCTTTCATTTGAGGCATTTGGGGTATTTTTTTTGGGGTATTTGTATGTAATTTCATTCCATGAGGTATGCAAAATTATTACTCTCTCAGCATTCAAAATACTATTTAAGTGAAATGAGGTATAACTGGTATTTGGCAGCAGACACCGACACGACAAATTCAAATTTGGACCTGAGTAGAATGTTAAGGATATTTATTGTCTTTACAGCTGATCCTTAAAGGGTCCCACGGGGGCTGGAGCCAATCCCAACTGGCAATGGGCGAGAGGCGGGGCACACCCTTGACACACACACGCACAGCACGCACGCACGCACGCACGCACGCACGCACACACACCAAGTCCATATTTTGTGTCTAGTTTCACCAATTTAAAGGCTACAAGATCTTGCTTTCAGCTGTTTTTCAGGGCACAGACCCTAAAAGGAAATCTATGCTTAAGCCAAAGGGTAAAATAATGGTTAAATGTTAAAATACAAACAGTAGAGAGAATACAGTTTTTCTGGACTACCCCTTTGCAGCTCATATGACATTTTACATTGTCACCAACTCACATCCCCTGATATTTAGTGCACCTGACAGTTTTGCTGCCATTGAATTGCACCTGCTTTTGACTCAATGTATAATTTGTCTCAAGGCTCAAAAATCCTCCTTCCTCCCGCCTGTTGAAATCCTTCATGACAGAAGGAGATTTACTGGGCTGAGCTGCGTGGGGGATCAGAGGTTTGTGGATTTACCTGTTCATCCAGGTTCATCAAGACAGCAGGTAGCTCCTAAGAGGGTTTTTCTTTCTGCATTTAGTGTAATGATCTGTCCTTAAAGAACTCAGTATTTCTGGACAGGAGCGCAGGGTTACCTAACAGACCCTCAGAGACGGACAGTTAATCCCTGAACAGAGAGACACCAGAGAACACAAGATGATGTTCCTGGCTGGATCATGAAGAGGCGGTGAAAGCCGATGAGGGCTGCGTGCGTGTGTGTGTGGGTCAGAGGCCACCTCTGGGAAATTTCAGACTTAAAACGAATCAATTGTTCAATTGGGGGAAGAAAGCTGTGCCCCCAGTTGGGAGAAAGCAGATTTTTGGGTCAGTGGTTACGGTTATTATAGAGAAACCGAGGGGTTTATACATTTGGTGTCTGCATGTATGGCTGGCTAGTTGAGATTTAAAATGGGGGAGCAAAGTTGGAATGGGTCTTGGGGGGGGTCCTCTCCCAGAAAAACATTGCATTTCTACACCACATAACCTTTTGGATGAAGTCTAGTCACTAATCCAGATATTTGGATTCAGTGTGCAATGAAAACCAAGAACACACCAAGAACAGTAAAAAAGAACTGTGTGGATCAGGACAGGAAATTAATATTACATGAATTGCTATTTCATATATAACAAGGACAAAACACTACTAAAGAATGTTAAAACCGAGGGTTGTAATTCTCAATTGTCACAAGGGCGGTTTTGGAGGAACGAACAGCTATTATGTCACTCCAGCTGTTTTCTTTTACAAGCTAATCACGACATAACTTAGCGGAGCATTTCTCAAATCAAGGATTTTTAAATCGACACCTCAAAGGTGACTTTAGCTCATCAAGACATAAAATGAGGTCGAGACCTTCCTGCGAGAACATCGCTCAGAGTAAACTTGCACCTCTTGATATCTGCCGTATGAGAACATTAGAGAATGATCATAATAATGAAAGCACTGCACAGTGTCTGGATGAGAGAGGAGATGCATCCTCATGTTTGAAAATCCCCTGTCACGCTGCTCTGATCGATAGGCGACAGGTTGGACTGCTGCAAATCAAAGGGTGGTCCAAAAATGTGTGTTTTCTTTATTACTTGTTTAGTTAGTTGCTGAAATAATTGATATATAGGCTGCTCAAATATGCATTTGCTAACCCTGACCCCAAATGTCAATATATATGTAGTGTTGAATTAAGTCTCTCGTGTCTTGTCCTGCAATAACGCATTGAAGAATTTTATTTTGACGAGACTTCACGAGAGTGTATGAATTTTTCTTCAGTACAATTCTCCTGCCACATAATAAGAAAAACAGAAAGTCTATAAATTATTCTTTGTGCAGACATCTGGTCTATTATCTAACCACATCTACGCTGAACGCTTTTGTATGTGTCCTTGCATTTTCATTCATCCTGTTCTTTATTCATTAGTGCAGTCGTGTCACTGTATGAAAAGTGCATGATATCCACTGCTTTGCATGCACGGTACTTTGCCGAATGTCATCTTAAGAGTGGGTTGATCCCAGCGACTTCAACAGGCCATAAATCATGCTTTAAATTACAGAGGTAACTGGCCACAGTTTCATACGCCACAGTGGGGATTCAATACAAAGCGTCACTGTTTAACTATCATTATGCAACACCCCCTAGTCGTGTGGAAAGCTTGTATAGTCAGTTTGGCTTTTGTTTCATTTTCACCTTGACTTTGACTGTGATATCATCCCCCAACATGCCGAGGGAGTGATATGACCTTTATGTCTGAGAAAGCCATTCGAAGCCTGTAGTGGATATTTTTTAAAATCCGTTGGCGTCACCTGGAAACGGGAACAGTTTTTCTCTGTCTCATGCCCTGTAAAAGCAATCCATCTTGACAAGCCATTCAGTGGATTGTTGAGTCTTAAAATCGAATGTTCTAAAAGCAAGGGAGGCAAAAAAACCTACCAGAAAGGTGAGGCGGGTTCACTGAAGCAAACTGGCTTGTTTCAAGATATCGTATGTGACAATTCTTTATTAAAATGTTGAAGAACGACTGGACCTATGTTATACGTTTTGTTGACTTGTGTACTTGCATTATCCAAAATGTTTCCAGCAATGTTCAAACCCAGTGAATGCCCACATTTAATTCAAATTAAAGGGAAGTTTCATTTTGGTCACCCTCTAATTGTGTCATATCTTCTTTACCCGTGGCTTTGTCCATCTCTGCTCTAACTTCTGTGGTAAAATATGTATGTCGAAAGGCAAACACACTGGTAGCCAGTTAGCCAGTAAGCCCACAATGGATCATGCTTATTGATTCTCCTTTGCTGCATAACCTGAATAAAACTTGATTGCATCACCTCATCTATGAACATGATTTACACCGAGAGACTTCAGGTAGATTTTCATCGGCAATGATGGTGAGGAGAAAAACTCCCATGATCCCACACTGCTTCCCAACAACATCAAGTTAGGTCTTTATTGTTTTGATTAAAAAACCCTTTGAGAGACCCGTGACACATTCTACGTTTACATCCAAAACTTCACTTTTTTTAAGTGAAACAAAAAATAGATTTGGGGTGGGGGGGTTGAAAGGGTACTTCCCCAGAGATCTAAGATTATTTCTTTTTTTTTGACTGCAGTGATAATTTAATACCCTCCCCTGTCTATTCATTTCCAAACTATTAGTAACTCATCTGTATCCAGGCCTGACAGCTGGACAGACTTCTGTCCAGCAGATTTTTCTTGCCCTTCATCACTCAAAGACGTTCCAACAATCACAACTCAAGGAACAGAGGACATAACATTGGTCGATTTTTCAGTTGTGTGTATCCTCAGTGTCAAGTATTTTACTTAATAACCCAATTAGGGGAAAGATCGAGGGACCAATGTACACTGTACCTTTCTGGCTATGAAATGTCCAATTGTGACTTTCTAAATCTCCATCTAAGAAAAAAAAGGATCTCTCTGAACACATGCTGTTCAGTTTTATTAGATGCTGACGTTACTGAGCAGCTCCACTGCTGTGTTCGAAATATGAACTTCCTCTTCGTGAGCTGTACACTTTTCCATTATCTATGCATGATAACCACAGATGTTACATTTTTAAAGCCGCCTTCGTTCCTATTTATATTGACTATTTATCACTGATTCATTCATTTACCTGTTGAATGTAGCATTTGACAAAGCAAAGCTCTTATTTTTTTAACTAAACTGTAAAATAAGGTTTCTATCTCTAACCATAAATCTGCAATGGCACAATATCCTTGTATATCTGCATCCAGTATAAAAAATATAATATAGATATGAACAAAAACTGGTATCATATGTGATATAATTCCCCCTCCCCCCACAAGCATGAATATAATGATAAAACTCCACATTTTAGAAAACACAGAGATACAAAAAATTCCCGTGAGAGACAATAACATAGAGAGATTGACTAATATGTTCTCCGGGGTGGTCTCTTCTGGCTGTTTGCCAGTTCGCGTCACGGTCAGAACGCAACATGCACACAGCGGTTATGTGTCATGGCAAGCATCATGGTGACTGTCAAGAAAAGAAAAATGGATGTGGAATGTTGCGCATTCCCAGAGAAAAGGATTCATAATATTATTGTCTTTAAAATGTGGAAGACAAGCCAGTGTGCATAGTTTGTGAGGACACACTGACAGTAGAAAAACAAAAAACAAGCTTGAAACGTGCTAAACTGGAGGCCTGCAGGAACAAATGCACTTTGATAAACTTAATGTTCTTTGGCAGAGTTTTAGTGTCCAAGATTAGATGAGAAAAATATCCTTACAGAGCCTCAAATATCACACTAAAATCAGTACATCTAAATATGGTACAAAATTAATAATGGAAACCCCAAAAAAACAGATGGAACTTCAATATTCTAACAGTGCTGCTTATCCACATTTTCTTAAGTGAGCTCATTTTTACTGATAGAGATTCTATTTTAAGTTTGAATTTCCACATTTCATACATGCATACACAGCCCCGGTTGTAAACTATAATCAGCCTTATTTATGGATGTTGTGGAATTGTCTGGACACTGACGCACAGATGCACTGGTGTGTATCCAGCAGTGAGATTTATTGGCATAGCCTGTCACGATGTTTTGGTTCAAGAGCACCGTCTGTCTGGGCACTGTTCAACTCACCGGAGATGTGAGATATACTCAGCGGGACTCACAGGGCTTCAGATCCTGCTCCAGCAGGGTAACCTGCCCATCAGATAGACTCCCTTCAAACAAATTGTTTACATGTTGGATTCCCCAACAAACATGAGCCTGCATTTAAAAAACAGACAAACACCCATGCAATGATAGGTGAAGATTTGAGTGCTAGCTCGGTTTCTAGGCTAACTGGTAGCTTTAATTGTTAGAAATAAAAATGTATCGTTGCTGTGATTCTATCTCTAAATGCATCCAAGGTCAGTTAAAAAAACTTTTCCTCCTGAAATATCAAACTGTATTGCAGAGAATCTTTCTTTTAAGAAAAGCTGATATGTTAATCACACTTGTTCATGTCGAGAGAGACACAACAATCAAGTTTCTGAATCTCGAATTGCAGCACTGTGCAAAGGGCTTCAAACTGTAGGACTACAAGTGGCCAACAGGATGAAACAAGCCAGACTTTAATTGTGATTTAACGTCCCACGCTGAAATGCTAAAACACTTTATTACAATGTGTCAAAGCCGCAGCCTCAGGTCTTAACTGTTGCTCCCACTTCCTCCCTCAGACATGTCAACAAATCACACATGGAGAAAACAGAAACCGGCCTCTTCCAGGTCATCTCCTTCTCCTTTGGAAATACATTATGGCACTTTAGCAATCTGACAAAATTGGACCACAGCGTGTTGTGTCTAGATCATCTCATATTTCAAGTGAAAACTTCGAGGAGTGAAACCTGCACTGAAGCAGAGAGCTACTGTGTTGGAAAACCGAGCTTCCATTTCAGGTTTTTTTCTTTCATTTTCCCATTTTTTTGTAGCGAAGGGGACCAGTAAATCATGTCCTTTATACCTCCGGCCGGGGGTTCACCGCCTCACCGCAGGGTGGGAGGACAGCATGATGGGAAAAACATGATGGGATCTCACTTTAGTGGGTCAGAGAGAGAGAGAGAGTGAGCGGGAGAAAAGGTCAAACCAGAATGAGGGGCTGTGAAGCAGGTAGGAGGAGCTGTCAATACTAAACAAGACAGATTAGGAGAGGGTAGGGGGTAAAATATTGAAATATGGTCAGACAGAGAAAGAGAAATAAAAAAAGAGGAATATGAAGATATAAAGCTGCTGTAAATGCAATAAAAAACAGACTTCCTAGTTCAAAACCTCTTTCAGAGACCAGCATGGTAACTTCATCCTGCCAAAGGACAGAAACATAGAGTAAGCAGTAATAAATTAAGAGTAAATAAATAAACACACAGTGGTCGTAGCTTATTCGCTGCAAGAAGGAAACAGGAAAAGGATTCAGTTGCATATAGTGTTTGATAAAATTCCAATTTACTTTCTTTAGAAGCATTTTTATAGAGAAAATAAAATAATAACCATCTGGACTTCTCCTGCAACTTTAACTGATGACAAATCACACAACTACTGATTCCAGTCCATGGAAGATATTTTATTACAGAAAAGTAAAGAATTTTGGACTATTGCGGGACAAATTACGTAATTTTAAGATATCAACCGAGGAAATTGTTGTGTTAATCGCTGCTATTATTATATGTTATAGACTAATCCATCTAGAAAATAATCAATTGATAGATTAAGAGAATAAATGTTATAGTTGCGGCTTTTAAAAATCAAATACAAACTGTTTTCTATTGAAACACACACAGTGTTTTTGCTCTGCAACATTTTAAAACAATAGTCCACGTGCCACAAACCTAATGTTTTTCTTAATTCGTCACCGAGGAGAAGTTGAAAGCTTGATTAAGTGGGTGTTGCTGAAAATGCTGAGGAATCGTATTTTGTCAGCGTATAATCCAACCACACCAAGAGAAAACAAGTCTTTGCAGAGGGAGAGAGGTGAGGCACGAGGTGAAAGGCACGAGGTGAAAGGCACGAGGTGAAAGGCACAGGTGCAGGCCTGAGCTTAGCTGCTGCATGCCTGCTGATTTGGTCTGCTAACAACTCAGTCAGCAGATGGAGCAGCAGTAGCTGTGACACATAGACTCTGTAAACGCCCTCTCTGAGCTATAACTCAGTCAATTCTGAACCAACAGGCCCCGTTCAGACCTGGTGCTAACATCCTTCCTGATTGATTCACTCACAGATGGACAGTAATAACTCTGTCTGTTCACACCAGGCACTAAAATGCATCCTGAATGCGTCTCCTGTGACCACTTGTGATCGGATCTCACTTTCCCACTTTACATGCAAATAAACATCGGATCTGTGTTTTACGAAGCGAGCTCAACATACCCTGGATACCTTTCCCTAATCCGGCTCGACTTAACCTAACAAATGCAGTCAGGCTAAGCGGTCAAACCAAGCTGGTTATCAACTCGTTGAGTTAAGCTTTCCTACTCTAGACATGAGCGCTCGCACATAAAAGGGGCGTTTACTGCATATGACCAAACACTGACACGGGCAAGTTTGACTGTACAAGCAAGTCATCCAGGCTAAAAGAAACACAGTTACAGCTGCTAAATGCAGGAAGGACAGCTGGTGAATAATATCTGATTGTGTCAATGTGTAAGTTACGGAGCCCCTGGTGACATTTGGGGAAAAATATATTACGTGACCACGACATAATAACATGTGGGAAAGAGATAAATAATCGTGGCCATGAGATATGATTCTGTTCTTTAGTAACAAGACCTGTGGAACTGAACTGAAGAAGCCTCTTGGATGAGAGATGAAACGTTTCACTTAACCACATGATGTTGCCTCTTTACTGGGCTTTAGTTTGACACACACTCTGCACAGACTGACACTGACACGCTTTTGTGGAAACGTTTGCAATACTAGTCAATAAAAACATATGGACCTATTTTCATTCTCCATGGCACACGGAACGTGACTGTGCATTTGGTATTTTGGCGACTTGATGTGCCTGGTGCATCTGGAAACAGGGAGAGATTGAGATGGGTGTGTTAGCGGCGAGGATTGACTTAACCAACCAGACATTGTTTTAAAATGTTGACAATTTTTAGTTTTAAAGTAATCCAATGATAGCTTTCTACACAAATACAGGTTTGCTGATTTCAAATTTTGTATTATTGTAATGCTGCTAATTCGCCAAGTTGTCTCAATTGGATTTGAGCGGGGGTTTCCAAGGTCAGAATTTGAAACTTAAGAAAAAATATAAGAACATCAGGAAAGATTCATGGGGGAAATTATTAGCCTTCCTGCCACAGTAGTCAATTTTCCCAAATCTGGCAAAGCTTTTGGCCACTCAAAACTAAACGACCATGATGGCTTACTCAGCATTGTTACAACTCCTGCCTCTCACTTCCACATGACCCCTCACTGTCACTTGGAGTTACCCAAGTACAAATCTGCATTGCGGGCTTTTTAAAAAATCTTTCTTCTGCAACCAAACAATGTAATCCAGGTGTCAACCGCTCGGCCAATCACTACGACATGAGGACGAGTGAGCGGGAGCGAGAACAGCCGACTCAGCAGCTGTGATTTCCTAATGTTGAATTTATATGCATGGTGTTTTAATACTCTGCGGTCATCTAATACCCTGGACCAGCGCTGTTCATCCACATTTCTCAGATATAAATTCGCTTTTGTCTCGACATCTAATATTGGCTTGTCTGGCTGTGGTGGGTTTTGATGATTGATGACACAAACAAAGTGAGTTACAATACCAGCCGTCTGTAACTGTGGAGTCCAGCAGTAGAACTCAAATAAAGTATCATCACAGAGTTGAGGAAGGTCACAGAGATTTTTATGAGTGAAAATCTGTGTAACCAACATTTACAGGAGCAAATATTGAGTTTTATATGGGTGAAACCAGCTGTATCTTCACAGTTGACTTGCTAAATATTTCTTTATCACAGAACTAAGAAGCAAACCCGCAACCACAGAGGCAAGAGTGAAGGTTTGGCCAAACCGGAGAGATCCATGTGTTGCATGCTGTACAATATCACCACTGGCCTGCAGCTTTCATTGGCGGAGACACGTGCACACAAATTCACCTACAATTTATCAAGAAATGTGCAAATGAATGCACACAGATTGCTCCCATACAGAGGAGTAAATTATTTCCAGTAATCTGGGGTAATTTCTGCTGCAACAAGGCCCTGGGGGTTTGTTGAGTGGAACTTGGGGGAGAGAACAGAGTGAAAAAGATTGAATGCTAAGACCAGGTGTCGACAGGAAGTGTGTGTTTGTGTATAAGTGTAGAAAGAAAGTGACTGATTTATAATAAATGACTTGACTTGTGTCTTTTGTTTTACCTACAGGGCAATCACACAACTGTGTTGGAGGCTTGAACAGAAACACTGCGTATTCACTTTGATTGGGGTGACGTCAATGTGTTGCCGAAAAAAATAGACATAGAACAGATCTGTTGATGGTCACGATTGCATCTTACCAGCAACATTATTAACACAAAGGAGGTTATGTTTCACCACTGTTTGTCTGCAGGATAACAGACAAAGTACCCAATGGATTTCCAAACTTTGTGGAAGGACGGGACAGGGGCCAAGAAAGAACCCTTTGAATTTTATCTCTTTCTTTAACACTGCAAGATAGGGTGTTTTTTTTTACATTTTCACATTTTTCCCAGGGAATTAATTCATTTATCTTGATGACATATTAAGGGAGCTGATATCTATGATTGTGTGCAATTTGGGGGCGGCTTGATTGAATTTAAGGGAGCTGTTGGGCCTTGACAGGGTATGCGGGCCATTGGTTTCCATTCTAGTATAAAACTGACGCATTTCACTGCAGTTTCAGTCTCTAGGCTGAGGGTCAGTTTTCCAGTGCTCTCTTTCTTTCTCACCCTCACCACAGTAAACACACATCACGTGGCCGCTTTCAGGACTGTTCACTCTTTGGAAAGCTCACCAACAATGGACAGTGATTATGATTAATGCATTATCAGAGACTGGCTGGCAGTGTGAGTGCTGCAGCAGACACGCTGCTGGTTTGGACACACAAGGGCATGCAAGCCACAACAGGTCAGTGAGGAATCCGACACGCAACGCAGGCAATGTGTTCAGGCCGTCAGTGCTAGTTCCTCATGATGTCTCCTGACCTGTATTATCTTTGACCCTCTTCTCCCTTGGTATTTACGGCTTCCTTTCAAGCGACATAAGACTGAATATTTTCCTACACAAGCACCAATCAGCTCAGACCAGCGCCAGAATGTTTTTAAATCAGGACCTCGGTCAGTTTATTTGTCATATGCTGAAAACATGAGGCAAAATTAGGCCAGGGTGCAGTTGTGCAACACAAGAGGAAATAATACGACAACATAATTGGAGGCCATGTGTATCTGTCTCTACATCAACAATTCCCAAACAGTTGAAGACTGTGTGATACCAACAACAGCTCCAGTGCAAGAAAGTAATTAAATTTAAAATGAAGATTTTTTTCATTAGGCCAACAGCTGTGTCCCAGGGCACGGAACTCATTCGAGCCACATTGGTCCTGCTTCTTCCTTCTCTCATTCTGCCCCACTACCCTCCACCAAACTGTACAGCTCTGTTCTGTGTGCAGGAATTATGAAGGTGGCAATGAGTTAACTTTCCTTGTAAATGTCATGAACTGAACACAGACTGGACTCCAGTGTTAAGTTTGTGTTTGTAAGAAACGTGACCATGTGGAAATCATTAGATGTGGGCTGATTCAGCGCACTGGCAAATTTGTGTGTGTGCACGTGAGTGTGTGGAGTGATGTCTACCACCTCCAGGTTCAGCAAGTCAAACACTACACCAGAAGGGGACATGCATACAGGCGAGTACGAATAAACGCTCATTTAACTACGTTGTTTTTTTTTCAAGATTTTTTGAAAATACATCTGCTTGAAATGGTTTTGACTCTTTTTTTTAAATAAGTGCTATGGCGCTCAAAAGAAGATAAAAACAAAGCACTGCTTGGAATATTTGAAGGATGTGAGTTTGATCATTATTAGGCTAGTGAAATCCTCAAACCCAAGGTGAAAAGCTATGAAAAGGGAATATGTTGGCAGGGTGTGTTGGTGATAACATGCGAGTGGTGCAGTGTCTGGTTTAAATCCTGTCTGTTGGTACCCCAAGCATGACAACCAATCTGAACTCCTAAGAGACTATGTCATGGAAAACTATGATTGCTACCATGAAGTTCTAGTGCAATTTTATGATTTCTGCAAATTGTTCCTTCCACAACCGACTAAGTAGACTGGAAGAATCCAAGTTCATGCTACACACCTTAAATACCCTGACAAAAAAAGAAAACTTTGTGAAGGTGCAAGGTTTCTACTTAACCCTGACTCACTGGAACCAAACACACTATTTCTTTGTAACTTAAAATCTACACTTCCTCAACATTTTGTTGCACAAAGCCTCAATTTGCCTGAATAAAACTCTTGCAAATTTACTGTGTCCTGCACAATAAAACTTCCTACATGAGTTACAATATCTGCACTGGGACGAGGTCTAGTAGCTCAGTTCCAATTCAAAAAACTTCACCAAGAGACATTTAGAAAATTCTAGAAATGCATAACGGGCTTCATTAGTCACAATTGTAGGTGCAGAGACCAACAGTAACACACTGTGAAATGACACAGATGGATCTGCACAGGACACCTGGCTGTGAATCCAGCACTGCTGAACACATTAGTCAGTTAATGGGGTATTTAAAAAGAATAGGGGAGAGGAGGAGGAGGAGGAGGAGGAGGAGGAGAGTGGTGGACAAAGAGCCAAAGTCAAAGGGCATGAAGGGGGCAGATAGTGAGGCTGAGAGGAAGAGTTTAGAAAGTTGAGGAGGGGAAGGGAGCAAGATGAAGAAAGGGGGAGACAAAGAGGGGGGGTGAACCTCCTGAAAGACATAAATAGGCGAAAGAGAGGTTGGAACCTTGCAGTCACTCTTCCAGACAGCCACATCCACCACTCTCCTCTCCCCTTCTCTTCACCTCCACCAGCTCCACCTCCACTCATCTGCTGCATCCCTTCATTCCTCTGGATCCCTGAGCAAAATCAGTGAGTAGTTTCTGCACCACACCGACAGCACAGAGATACTGTGTGACTGTTGTATGACAGAGGGCTGCCAAGCTTGCATGTAACAGTGGAACTTTATGCCATCATACACCATGTAAGTAACAACAAAGAGACAAGGAACTGTGGATATTGCAAAGTTTGTGTCAATTTGTCAATTGCAACAGCTCTCGTGACATTAAACGATAATTAAGAAAAGATTTTTCAATAAACAGAAAGTCTGCTCGTTTACAAACTGCATGACACTAATGTAATTCACACTGCAATTCTTTAAGATAACATTTATCTCAGTGCTCATGTTTGTCATGTCCACTTCCCAAAGTGAATTTTACACTAGGACTTATTAACATCAAAATCATACTGCAAAAAGAGAGACAGAGACAGAGAGGAGCCACACCACTGAAGAGTTACTGAACCAGTTCAGGGAGGTCGCAAGATGAGTCACCAAGTGACTGCTCCCTCTCTGGAGAGCCAGATAGTGAGGATGATGTATGAGGTATCCAGCATTAGGAAATTCAGCTGGCTGAGCTTCACTCTCTGTGACTGTAGAGCTCATCAGGCTGCAACAACAACAACATTTCACTGTGTTTTAATTAAGGCCAGCTCTCCCCGCCTATCAACCCAGCATTGTTTAACTCGAGTTTACAAGAGTACACACTGGAAAATAAACAGTGGAAAGGATTGAGAAATGGCTCTTCTGACTCACATGCCCCACAGAGATGGTGCAGCCACACACTTTTTTCTCAAATTCTTTTTCATTTTGCCATGTATCTGATCTGCCAGGAAAATTAGAGACCTCACAGAACAGTGATGTAAATCAGACCTCTTTAACTAGAGCAACAGCAGAGCAAAGAGCATTAAAACATATATTGTAATCTATGTGGTCAATTCACCTCATTTGCAGCTCGATGACTCAGCTTTAAAAAATACTGCTGACTGTTCTCCTAACATTAGTATTCCCTTTAATGTTTCTCCTCCAGGTCCTTCATCCTCCCCGGCGCTCATTACCATGGACACCACAAGGAACATCCTCTCCATCGCTGAGGCGTTCTCCCATCTGGTCGTCATAATGCTGACACTGGGCCAAGGCGTTCATGCAATGCCTGTTCCTACCGATGTCCCCATGTGCACAGCCTCTGAACCTGCCCAGTACAGACTAACATTCACCGGCAAATGGTCCCGGGCGGCTTTCCCTAAGCAGTATCCTGTCTACCGACCCCCTGCGCAGTGGTCAAACCTTATTGGTAAGTGCAGAGTGGAATGTGACGGGAATGGGAATGTGTAGATGTGTGACAGTATTCTGAATGGTTGAGTAACAGGATTCTAACGTAGAAATGTTTCTTACTGACCAATTGCTCAGTGCTTGAAACTTAGAAAAAATTGAAAAATGACCCAAATGGTCATTATATATTAACTTGTAAAATTCATGTTCGATATGAAAAGCAATAAAAGGAATCTTCTCAGTTATGCCCAAGACATTAGGACGAACTGTTAAGTCATTGAGAGAAAACAACGTCCCTCAGCAAAGATGTAAATAAACTGACTATTGCAGACTTGAGCCCTTCTCTGATCCTTTCCTTTCCTCCTCTCTGCTCCTAGGCTTGACCCACAGCTCCGACTACCACATGTGGCAGCGTAATGACTTTGCCAGCAATGGAGTGAGGGAGTTTGCAGAGAAAGGCGAGGCCTGGACGCTCATGAAGGAAGTTGAGGCGGCCGGCGAGCGCATCCAAAGTGTTTATGGGATCCTGTCGGCTCCTGCTGTTGTGGGAGGAACGGGCCAGATGAGCACTGTGTTTGAGGTCTTCGCCAGGCACTCCTATGTGAGTTACTCAACACCTGGATGCCTTCGGTCTCGGTCCCGGCTGCAGGCCATCAGAGGCCTTCTGCTGATAGGTCAATATACATAACAAGGCCTGGGTCAGAGGAATTGTTGCCAATGCTGACAATAATTACTACTGGGGTTGAACTTGAGCTGTTTAAAACATGTCTGAGTACTTGTGTATTTGCCCTTGTGAACAATATTGTGAGGTTATTTCCATTGAGGATGTCACAACAATATAACTGCGAATAAAACATTTTTATTACCAAGAGTGATGTGGTCTAAAACTGCTAAAAATCGCAAGTAATAACTTTTCTCTTCTCTTTCTCACACGTCTTTCTTCACTCTCTCTCTCCTTATCTCCATATTTCACTCTCCCCCGCCCCCATTTCCTCTTCTTTTACTCGCTCCACTCTCCATCTTCCTTCCCATGCTTTTCTTCCTCCATCTGCAGCTGTCGTTTGTCGTGCGCATCGTTCCAAGCCCTGACTGGTTCGTGGGTGTGGACAGTGTTGACCTGTGTGACGGCGACCAGTGGAAAGACAATGTGTCGCTGCAGCTTTTCCCATACGATGCAGGTACCGACAGCGGATTCACCTTCTCTTCGCCAAACTATGAAACCATCCCACAGGACAAAATCATACAGGTGGGTAAATCTGAGAAACTGCTTAGTGATTGCTCCTCAGATCTCTACCAAAACATCTCCATGTAACATCAACTCTTCTTCAATATACATTTCCCCCTCCTTAGATCACCTCCTCCTTCCCTAGTCACCCTGCCAACTCCTTTTACTACCCCCGCGTGAAGCACCTCCCACCCATCGCCAAGGTAACGCTGACAAAGATAAAGAAGACCAATCAGATCATCAGCCTGCCTGAGCTGCCCACCGAGACCAACGAACTGCTGACAGGGAACGAGATTGAAGAGGCCCTCATAAGTAAGTCTTAAGAACACTAATACTAAGAGTTTCTACCTTAAGTGATTAATTGGTTTCTGAAAAACATTATAATAGAAATCATTTTTAAAAAACGACAGATGACTTAAACATTACATACATCAATCATCGATTATCTATACTGTTTATCCTTAAGTGTCACGGGTGGAGCCAATCTCAGTTACAATTGGGCAGAAGGACGGGTACAACCTGGACAAGAGACAAACAACCATTCACACTTACATTCACAACTAAGGGCAATTTAGTGTCTCCATTTAACCATTGGCTTTTATTGTACATGGGCATAAGGATGTGCACATTCAACAACTGAAGGCAATACTGCGCAACAGCTATACATCCAATACTACACAAATCCCACCTGAAGCAGCCTTTCCCCATTTTATTTCCACTGACTGAATATTACAATGGAAATTTTAAATGAAAAAAGCATACGCTTCAAGGTGTTTCAAACTCAGGGTTTACTACAAAAGTAGGAACTTGGGTGTTTTGCTGACTCAGATCGAAGCATTTGCAAACCATTAGAGGCCACACACAAACTCAATTACTTCCAACCAGAAACCAGAGAAGCCTCGTGGGTGCAGGGCATCAAGAAATGCCAGGGGCACATCTGGCTTCCACCGAAAAAAAAAAAAAAAGACAGAGAAGGTGAAAGAGCATTTTACGAATAATATGTAAAAATTATGTACAGCAGGATTTAGGTCGTGACCAAACATAGGATGCAGACATGTGTGTTTTAACAAGGCCTGGTTCCATGATTTGAAGCTAGATTTACTTAATGTTGCTTCCCAGACTGTTAAGTTTTAAGACTCCCTGCTGTACAGATTAGTAGCAACAGTAAAACAGTCTGAATGCAAGAACAAATAGAAAAGACAGCTTGGAAAAATAAAGATGAGGAGTGTGTCAAACAAGAGTAAAGCCAACAGTGCAATAGTCAAACAACCTGTGTGGGTGGCTGATGTTCTCCAATGGGACACGTTACCACAGAAAGTCTAAATAAATGACTCAACCGGTAAAATGGAAAAAAAGGAAACAGATAGCGTGTCAGCCTGGCATTAGCGCTAGTGCGGTAATCAGATTCAGAATTCAGGGCGACTGTAAAGGTTTGACTCAGCATCACAAGTCTGTTCCCCTGACAACCTATCAACAAACAACAGAGAGGTGCCAAGAAAGTGTTGGGGTTTCCTGCCCTGCTCCCAACACTCCATCCTTACCCTCCAATTATTTATCCTTCCACTAAACCCCCAGTCTCTGGTAGACCTTCTCCTCAGGGCTTGGAAAACAATTACAATATTGCACCTCACAAATCACCTGCTTTAGTTACTCAGCGTTGCTTCTTAAAGCATCGTCTCAAGTTATCCTTCTCTCTGTCTTTAATGGGTCTGCAAGATGAATGGAGAAGCCAAAGTCAGTCTCAACTTGACCTGCATGCTCCACCTCTCCGTCTGTGTCTGTTCATCCATGCAGCTTCCGTACATCATTCTGCTTTTCTACTCTTTCACCTCTCACCACGTCTGTGATACTTATTAGCTGTAGACAAACTCACAGCAACTTTGGCTGAGGTAGTCTGATGAGTTCACAATGTTGGAGAAAAGAGAGGTGAAAGCGAGGAAGAACAATTCCAGAAGTAATATTGCAATTCAGAAATGAAGATGTAATGTTATCTTTTAAAAAAGTGGACTGACTGGAAAAAAAGAACTGAACACGCCTTTCTTGGCTACGTCTTTATGAAGAAACTTGGTTCATCCTTTCTTGATCTTCAGTTCCTGTCTTCAACTGCAACTAATTGAGTCTCTTTTGGATCGTTGTCCACACACGTCTCATCTTCATCATCCTGGTGGATGCCAACAGATTCATTTCAACAATTACCCGGTACATGGCTCCATTCAGCTTTCCTTTCAATAACATGGATTCTGTCAGGACCATGAGAAGGGAAACAGACCCCATATCATGACTCCGCCACCTCCAAACTTTGCCGTTGGTATGGTACTTTTAAGGCCTGATACAGAGCCATTTCTCAAGTAAGTTATGGGATATTATTGCCAAAGTCTTCCAGTAATTCGCAGGCCATTCCAAACGTTGTCTAGCAAGCTTCAAACAGGCTTCATCATGCCTTACCTTATAATGGAGTGAGTGTGCATGGAGTGCGTTGCCGATTGATTTCTCTGTGACAACTGTACATGCTCCGTCTTTCTGGAGTGTGGTCCTTGGCTCTTGGGCTGTACTTCTGTTGCCCATCATGACTCCCTGGTCACATATTTTGTGAGGAGCTCCTGTGCAAGGCCAATTCATGGTGGATTAATGTTCCTACCATTTGCAGATAATGGCCCCAGTGGTTCTTACAGTAACATTTAGGAGTTGTGAAATCTGTCACTCAACCGTGCGTCAAGAGTAACATTCACACTGTAAAGGTCTTGGTTAAGCTCTTTTCCTCAACACATCATGAGACGTTCCTTGTGCTAAAGCTTGGTGAAAAATAATTTCTAGATGCATATATAGATTTGAGTAAGTTTCTTCTAAGCACTAACCTAGCCAACTTTGTGAAATCAGTTATTCTTGGTTTACTGCTTTTCCTTAGTGTGTTCAATTTCCACTTTATGGATTGTAATGTGTGAAATTCAGGAGTTGATACCAATGTCTGGTCACAATTTAATGTGAATTGCTCCATTGGAACTGTGTTTGAGTGGTGAATACTTATTTCCCCCACTGTAACTCCAACAGCACAGCCACTGCCAAGAATCTATAACAAGAAGCAATGGGTCCGTAAAGAGCTGCACACGCAGCAACGCCACAATTTACAAGAATTCCCTTTTCATTATTGTATTCACTTTTATAAGAGACAAATACACGTTTAAGAGCAGTGATTTTTCTGTTTATGACTTATACCACCCGTTTCCATTCAAATCTGTAAAAGGAAACACAAATATCCACGTACAAATGTCAACGCAACAAACACAGCACACTGAAAAAGGACAAATCTAAACCCAAAATGTTGATGAGACTGTGATGTCCCCCCCTCCCTGTCTGTGCAGATACCCCTCTGGACTGTGAGGTGTCAGTCTGGTCTCCCTGGGGCTTGTGCAAAGGCAAATGTGGAGACCCAGGCGTGCAGCACCGCACAAGATACATCCTCATGCACCCTGCCAACAATGGAACCCCCTGCCCCCTTCTGGAGGGGGAGAGGAAGTGCATCCAGGACAACTGCTTATGACTAGGCCAGGAAAGGCGGGAGAAGAAAGAGAGGAAGGAGAGGAGAGAAAAGAAAGATAGGACATCCAGGAAAGGGAGGAAGGGACGAAGACGGAGAAACAACAAGAAAAGGTCTTTGGTATATTCACGTAAGGCATAAACATGAAGAACCAGAGTCCCTTCTTTCCTCCCTGGCTACGGCCTCTTTCTGTGGAAATGGCTATTGTACAGAGTGACTGTAAAACTGAGTAGACTGCAAATAAAGTCTCAATCCTCATGTCACATTGATGGATCTGTCAGCACTACAGAGGTGTAGTTTGGCTACTATTATATAGCCAGTAGATACCAATTCAGTTTTGGCAGTTTATCAAAATTGTCTGAGGATTGAACAACATATTTTTAAAACTTACCCATGAACTAACAACATATTTTCACTCTGTAATTGGCTTTGGTTTGACATTTCTGAAGATCACAGGCAGTTGTTTGCCTCCCAGCAGCTTTGTTCTGACGGATTTGGAAACAAATCCAAGCAAACAACACGTAAGATCTCAAATCCCCGTATCCAAGAAATACTTAAGAGAAAATCCAAATAACATCAGATCCTACACAGAGAAAACATGGTGCTTCAAGTCCTACGGTACGGTAGTACCAACAGAAAAGTGAGTGAAAGAAAAGCATAATGTTTACAGAGACATTGTTGTTATTTTCCTGAACACAAAGGATATATTTATTGACAGGATTTTAACCTGTGGTGTACAGTATATCAAATTCGATGGTAAAAATGTGTAGTCCTTTATGTTACTGTTACTGAGATTATGGTACTTAGTTCAAAACAGAAAATGTAAAAAAAAAAAATTCTGTATCAATAAAGTGTAAATAAGATAATGTCTTAACTGTTTCTTGAATAAAGAGATTATCTTTGTGATGAAAGGTTGATACTTGCACATTCATTTTCAAACTTCACATGATTCCTATAATGAGAAAAATATTCCTCCATAATATGAACTCAACTCCTTTAATGCAGTGCATGATTTTTAAATCTGAACCACACATTTGGACTTAATTGCGTCCGGGGCTCCCATGGTAATGTTACAAACACTGGGGCTGCAGGATCAAATTCAGAGTACAGAGAAATGACTTTAACTGGACGACCTGGGTTCAGGCCCCAGCGTTGGCTTGAGCTTGTCCTGATGAAGTGTTGGTCATAAAATGGACAAATGTGCACACCAACTATTTAAAAAAGTTCCAAAAATGTTGATTTAGATCACGAGTCATTAAATCTTAAAGAGCTCACTTTGTGCTGTAACGTCCAGCGCGGCACATCCCATGATGACGCTGGTGTCTCTTTTTAATGGACAGAGCAGACACCAGTTGCATGTAAAGTGACCTCTTTTTTCATATGTGAAACAGATAAAAATCACTTAGGACCCCACCCCCTTTCCCACCAAGCAACGCAGAAACCACACTGCAGATGACAGATTGAATAGCAATAAGAACCAAACATCTGGTGCACGAGGGAGCTCCTTCCGTTTGGAATAACAAGGGCAGAGGAAAATTACTGAGATAAAGAATCAGGAGATGGGAGAGGAGCAGATCCAGTTTCTGGCTTTTACTTAACAATATTTTCATCAGCTAAGAGTTCAGAGTCTGTCCTGAATCTTAGGAGATGAAGAATAAATGGGCGTCCACATCCTCAGAAAAGAGATTTACCATTTTATCATCCAGGTTGCTCAGAATTAGTCTTGATATGTTCAAGAGAAACATAAACTGATATAGAGTCCTCTGAAGGAAACGACTTCACACCTGCTTATCCATGCAATTATGTAATCAACCAGTTATTTGGCAGCAGTTATTCGATCTCAGTGACTTTGACCATGGCAGGTTTGTTGGTGCCGGAGAGGCTGGTTTCTGAAACTGCTGAAACAGCAGTTCTACCAATGCAAACACCTTGTTGATGAGAGGTCAGGGGAGAATGGCCGGACTGGTTTGTGTTGCCAGAAAAATACAGATAGCAACTCAGACAACCACACTTTACAACTGTGGTGAGCAGAGGAGCCCAAACGGAAATCCGAAGCCGCAGGGGGCACATGCTCACCAAAATTGGAGAGCTGAAGACTGAAAAAATGCAACCTCGTCAGATGAATCTAAATTTCTGCTGAGACACATAAAGATGGGGGGGATCAGAATTTGCCAGGAACAGCAAAAATGCATGAGCACAACCTGCCTTGTGTCAACAGTCCCGGCTGGTAGTGGTGCAATGGTGTGGAGCAGACTCACCTTGGGTCCCTCAAAACCAATCACTCATCGTTTAAGGGCCATAATCAATCTAAGTATAGCTGCTGACCATGTGCATCCCTTTATGGCCTCAATAAACCATCTTGTAATGGCTCCTCCCAGCTGGAGAATGCGCAATGTCACAAAGCAAACGCTCAAACTGGTTTCATGTGCAGCTGATAAATCTAAAGAAATGATGGGATGCAATTAGGGCTGGGTTTAAAAATCAATATGCATTTAAATGATCGGATATCAATTCATAAAAAGGAGGAATCAGCCTTTTAATATATGCCTCTTCCCGTGACTGACCCCATTTTACATAAGAACAGCAGCAGCATTTTAGCGAGATAGGGAGTCGCTTCTCTCATCTCAAATCTGTGTCTGAAGACGGAGTGAGACGGAGTTTACACTCACACAAACAGGCCCCGGGCCCCGCCCAAACTCACAGAGTGACACCGACAGTGAAGGAGCAGAGCCCGTTAACGTGAAAGAGCCGGTGTGTCCAATTAGTTGAAGAACAGAGGCAACAAAATGTGAAAATATCAGGTTTTAACTACTGCCTGCTGCTGCACAATGAGTAGTGCCACTGCTTCAGGATCAGGGCAGACGCAGCGGTTGGTTTGTACAATGCTGGAGTGTCTTTCTATTTTATTGGCAGGTACGCTCGCATTCACACTTTCTGTGAAACTACTGAAGTGTGGGAGGAGAGGGAAATCGGACTCTTTGCTTACTTAGGAGATGATAACTTTTGCAGATGCTAAATACGAGAAGGTTTCATTCTGTGTGTGGGTGTGTTGGGGTTTACTTTATAAGTGACCTGATGTAGGGCAAGCATATGGCAACTATTGTATGTAATGGTCTGGATTACAGTTTCCACTCAATTTCTCCTCTGAACTGTAGTAACAGTCACGGTTACACTGGCAATCTTCGCTGCTTTATAAGAGGTTAAAAGGTGAACATCGCATTTTTAAAAAGGACAAGAAAATCCACAAGGAGTAAGAAACTTATTCGTGACGTAGATAGTGACATGGTCAGTTAAATGTACACATTTTCACACACTATAGATGCATGAGAAGTGCAAGTTCTTACAATAATATTCTAAATGGTAGATATTTGCTGTTTAAGGCCAATCAAAACATTGCATCTCCCAGAAAGGTTTATGAATTCCCATGCCATGTTGATGTGAGCACACAGAAGTCACTGCTGATTATTCTGTATCTGGTGCAAGTTGCTAGTCCCAATCAATAACTTGTCATAGATACGTTGCTATTGGCTCCCAGGTTAACCAGTCACAACACGACGGGAATGTCTCGTCACACAACACAGCACCTGTGAATTTCTCACACACTCTCACACTATACTGCAGCCCTCCACTGTAAATATCTGCTATAGCAAATGGCTGTTTGGCTGTAGTCCATGAAACAAACCTCAAAACTAGAATTTGCAATACACTTAAAGAGAAAAAAAGATCGGAAGTACAGGCCAAACATTTGGTCAGTGTCAAGTGTATTGTAATCTAATAGCTCATTGTTAGCTGAAAATGGGTTTTCGAGGCATTGGCTTTCTGCTCCAGTGTTACCTGATGCTGGCCACAGCGATGTATTTTGATCTGGGAGAACAGGAGGAAAAGTGCATCATTGAGGAGATTCCAGAGGACACGCTGGTGACCGGTGAGTCCCGGAGAGGGAATATTCCTCCTGAACGTCAAACAGGAATAATGAATGTGGAATTATAGTTTGATAGGTGTATTGTGAATTTCCAGGTGATTATTGAATCACACACAACTGTTACATGCACATCATGAAAACTGATTTCTTCCTCAGCAATAACAATGACATAGAAATGTAAAAAGTGGAATCAGACCTACAATAAGTGAATCGGTGAAATGTTTCTGTACTTGAGTAACATGGTGATGAATGTATATATCAAATTAATTATACATTAACATTGAATGACATTGAATGTAAATCACAATGAGATATATTCCATTCCCTCATAAAAGTTAAAAGCTTGTCCTTGACTACAACTATGTGTGTTTGTGCTCATGTAGTATGTCTACGCACACGTGTGTGAATGTCTCTTACCTTTAGGTTATTTCTTGTTGGAGCCTTGGGATACGAATTCAATCCACAACTCCCCCCACTTTGGTGCCACTGTGACAATCAGAGACCCAAACCATGAGGTACTGCACTCACAGTTTATCACCAAACATGTGTGATGGTACACTAAAACAAGTGCTAGCTGGTTTCTCCATTCAAACCAAATCGAAACAAGGATAAAGTGCTGCACGGTTTGATTTATAAGAAAAATACATACATATTAATACCCACGTCTCCATTTTGTTGACTCGTAGCTGAAGAAATGTTGGCCTAACAGCATCTTTCCTTCTCTCTAGGTTGTGATGACCAAGCGCTTTGGTAAATTTGGTAAATTCACCTTCACAGCTCACGCCTCTGGTCAGCACTACCTTTGCTTCCAAACCAACTCCACCAGGTTCTCTGTCTTTGCTGGAGAAAGACTGGTGAGAACTGTGGACACACACACAATTTAAAAAAGATAAAATAACATTAAAAGGTAATAAACCTAAAACTTCTTCAGGAAACACCATCTTATGTCATGTGACAGTACAGTAAAAATCTTAAGGTCCTGAAGTGTTCAGAATTTTATTGAAAAATCTTGGGAAAACATGACATTTTCACAAGAGAGAATAAGAGAGAATAAAAGAATAATATCTCAATCTCTGCCCCACTGTGCTGAACAGAAGCTACATGTGGACGTTCAGATGGGAGAGCACTCGATTGAACCCGATACTGACAAGACTAAAGACAACATGGAGACACTGGGGAACAGCCTCAGACACCTCGTGGATCAGATGATGTACATCACCAGACAGCAGGAGTACCAGAGGGTAAATGAGAAGTAGCTTTATGCAGTATTATCAAAACATCCAGACTCAATGTGTGTTCACCCTCCATCTTTTGTCTCGTCTGCTGCGATTCAGGAGAAAGAGGAGGTGTTTCGACACATCAGCGAGACCACCAACAGCAAAGTGCTGTGGTGGGCCGTGGTGCAGACGTCCATTCTGCTCACGGTCGGTTTCTGGCAGATGAAACGACTCAAGGAATTCTTCATTGCCAAGAAGCTGGTGTGACCTCTGACCCCGTCACCTCTGTACCTGCTGTGCAGATCTCACCCACACCTGCTCCAGTGCTTCTTATAACCTGCAGCAACGACGATTCATGGCCAGAAATACTGTAACAATTTAAAAACTCTCCATCTGCCAAACATATGGTTTGACAATTATAGGATATTAGGGTGAAAACTGTGCATGTAAACAATAAATGGATGCAACATGTGGAGAAAATCCATTTATACTTCATTGGGAATGTATCATAGACATTATTATATATTAATCTTTCACCATGTAAATGTATAGCATTGTATAATACTCCATTTAATTAGAGTTGTAGTTTGGACATGTTAGAATAATCAAGGTTGTTTAACCCCTTAATGAGCAAACATACACTATCTTTAAATACTCAATAACCAGAAAATAGCACTAATGCAATTTCAATAAAGTTTGAACAATTGTTTTGCATTCACGCCTCATTTCTTTTTATTCTAAATTATATCTTACCTCCATCTGTAAGTGTCCTGCAGCCACAGCCATGTCAGGTGAGGCGTTAGCACACAGGCTACGAGTAGCTAGCAGCTAAACTGACGTGCTAGCTGCTAGGAGCTAAAGGAGATTTATTATTGATGGGATGCGACCCTGTTTTTCATCATTCATCAAAAGAGAACAGGTAAGATCATGATGAAGTGACGAGGCAGAAATAAAACCACCAACTACTGGTGCAGACCTGATAGCATCGCCTCTGTTGAGCCTTATTTACAATTAACATGGGTACGTTAGCATTTAGCTTCCCTACCTACAGAGCTAGCTTGAGCAGTGAGGCTAATATACATGTAATTGACCGTAATAAGGGCCGAGCTGGTGGATTAAGTTGCTATAAACCCAACAGAAATCCAGTTAAGGTCTTAATGCACCGTTAGAAAAACAGCACAGCATGTTTAGATGAAGCTGATTTAACATGCTCACACATAAACAGTCAGTTCTTCCCCAGCAGGTGTTGGGACAACTTTAGTTCCCCCTTTCAGTTTGCTTCCATTTAAAATGGCGTCTCTCCCCCCAGGTTATGCTCAGGCCCCAGGCAACTGGTTAAAGGTTTGGCTGAGGTCCGATCTGATTCACCGGTGAAGGTAAGAGATCAGGTTTGGTTCAGATTCACATTGAAAAGTACAACTATCAAATGCTGCTCTTGTGTTCTGCAGGAGTTTCAATGTCTTTCTGGATCTGCTGCAACTGCTGCTTCCTCCCCCCCGGTGCCGACAGGAAATTGGCTCTGACAACATGTGGTCACATCATCTGCAGTGTGTGTTTTCAGAAAGGTGAGTTGACCTGAGAGGCAGTGTGCACGTCCATGTCTGCAGCTCCATGCAGGTGGAAGTATGATGAGACAGAGACATCTGTTGGGTTGGGAGTGATACTACACATTGGATCCACTCAGTTTTACATCCTGTGAACTTCAGTCAGGAGGTTTAAACTGAACTTTTCCCAAAAGAGCCTTTCTATTTTCCGAGGCCGTTATAGAAATGTATTGTCTTAGGATAAACCCCTTGAGATGTATCGTGTCGTTTTCAAAGGGGGTATCGAACACTTTCAAATGGGAGACAGAGCAGTACAAGGGACAGTATGAAACACAACACAAAACTAACAGCAAGAGGACAAAGTGAGGACAGATAGAATAAAAGACTAAATCTATAAATAAATAAGGAGTCAAGGACATACAAGAAGTAGTGACATCATTACTGAAATCAGAGGCAATTTGTTTTAATATGAGAAAATATCACATTTTTGAATAAGATAAATGACGATGAAAGAGACTTTTAACAACATTTTTTGGTTATGTACTTGATCCAGTGTCCACAAATCTTCTATTAGCTACCATTCTGCAAAGATTGTGCATTTCATTTCTTTGCTTTTTTATTTTTAATTGCAGGCACACAAGGAAAATGTTTAACATGCAATGCCAACTGCCAAGTGTCACCTCTCTCTGACAAAGTAAGTATCTTTCTTAAAATCTGATCGTGTCATTCTGTGGCGGTGGAGCTGTCTGCGTTGAATAACATCACACTTAATGAACAGATGGATATCAATTTACAACCATGAGGTCATTACAGTCATGTGTGAAATGTCTGTTTCAGAGCAGTTCAGAGGTGAAAGCCTTGTTTTCTGACGTCAACGTGTTGGCAACCAAACACTTGACGGAAATCAGCAAAGTTTGTCAACTTTCTTTCTTGTCTCAGTAACTGTTATTAAAGCTGCATCAACATCTTCGGCTGGCTGTTTTGTAGAGCTATATATATATTTATGAAGTATGTGTATTTTCAGACATGAAAGTGTTTCCTCTCCTCTCAGGTTATAATGTTCCAGGCGCGACATCAGAAGAGACTGTTGACTCACTACCAGCAAAGGGTGGGAGACATTTATCTTTCTCGTGGATGTTTGTGTCTTTGAATGTTTGAGTTTCTTCATTTGGCAGATAATGGTAATGACTATATTTTCCTGAGGTGCCGTCCTGCTGTGAGCATCTTTAACCATTTTAATCAATTACAGAACGAGAAATTAGAAGACGTATTAGTCAAGATGAAACAAGAAATGCAGCAGATGACAAAGTAAGTTATAAATACATTTTTATACAGATTTCTAAATCGAATGTGGGTGAAAACGTGGCTGACTTTTTTATTTCTTTTTATTTCTTTTCCCTTTAAAGGAAGCTGAATGAACAGAGCGCCTACATCGCAAAACTAGAAAACCGTCTTCAGCATCAGAGGTACATAGAGTAGATATACACACATGCTGATGTTCTATTAAAAAAGATAAGTAACTCATGCAATCTGTTTTTAACATTAATAAATCTATTTAATAGTTTGAGAGCAAACAGATGGTTGCTTGTAAATTTGATCTGTAACTGGTGAGTTTAACTACTTTAACAGCCACTGTGCAGGGTAATCAAGCCGTGTTTTATAGTTCCACAAACCAGACCATCCAGAAAAATGTTTAATTATCCAAGGAGTTTACCAACAAGCATTTGACTGTTGTTTCATTTTAATGATTTCAATTATTTTGTATCTTTCTCAATTCACGCATGATAATTGCACAATATCAGGAGTCGTATGGAATCTTCCTGCATCAGTGATTGTAATACTTGCGAAATAAACAGATGGAAAAACAGACAAAATCTGGATCTGTGGAGGCAGTAAAACATTTAATGATTTGGAATTAGATCTTGGAGTTTGGACTTGTTGGATTTGGCTGCACTTTAGTTTATAAAGTTTACAATGAGCTGACTGTTATACTTCACCTCTCACCAGGTGTCACTCTTGGCACATTCACTCCTGTTCGGCTTCAGCAAGAACTGAATGAGTTTAAAGGGAAAGTGGAGGTTTTTCGCCGATGGCCAGAAAAAGATATACTGAACCAATTGTTTTTTTGTGCAACTTCTGGGGAAGGGACCCTCGTTGATGAGTATTGAAAGATGAATTTCAATAAATCATATGTCAGTCCTGCTCAGGTCCTCATCTGTTCTGTCATTCAACACTAACTCCAACTGTGACTGAAGCAGCTGTGACTTCTATCTTGTTGAAACCGATGAACCTTGTACGTTTCTCTTCTCATCCAGTGTCAGAGCTCCATCAGTGTCTCAAATGAGCCACAGTTCTCATACTCCACATGGACACACACCAGGTAGATAATCTCACAGGTTAATGACACACATGCATCAGTCTTTAGGGTATTAATCTGAAACACCCTGAACTGGCTCATGGTACAAAAGTGGGGAAAACTGCAGCTGAAGCTTTGATGACCCTGGTTCAACTCGGCCACTGAACAACTGGCCCGAGTCAATGTTTCACCTAATGTGTCTTCAGCGATTATAGTATAGTAGCTGTTGTGTTAATTACATTTTTCCTGTTAGCCTTGCAGATCCAATATAACTCCCCCATCTACCTCTCACGACACTCCTCATCCACGAACGTGTGAGTATTGAACTTCTCTAATTTTTCGCTCCCCCTCTTAATATAATCAACCCCTCGTCTCCTCTGTTCTGCTCTCGACACCTTGTCTGTGTTTTTTTTAACTCTACCTTTTTTTTGTCTCTCAGCTCTTTAGGGAGAGAGAATGTAGGAGGTATTTAACAGTGTAAACAAGCTATAACCTGGGTTCAGCCCCTGGTGGCTTGTGTTAGCTTAAGCTGCTGTATAGCTTTGCCCTGCCCTTCGGCCATCTACACACACACACACACACACACACACACACACACACAC
The DNA here is from genome assembly GCF_022539355.2 of Hippoglossus stenolepis. NCBI lineage: Eukaryota > Metazoa > Chordata > Actinopteri > Pleuronectiformes > Pleuronectidae > Hippoglossus > Hippoglossus stenolepis. The sequence continues at coordinate 21,771,947 of NC_061489.1, read as the reverse complement.
ACACACACACACCTGAATAAGCTAAGGTTTTCTTTGGTTTAGTCAGGAATCCCTGTCAGGTTTCCTAGACACCGTTGACACAGGATTAATTGGCTGCCAGAATGTAATGGTATAAATGTTGTTTTATCCGCTGAGACTTAAGGTTTTTTCTACTGCGGATATTAACCTTATTTGCAGAATTACCTGCAGGTTGAATTCAACCCATTGAAAAAGATAATGTTGGGCTGGTGATTAATTTACACAAAGACGTCATGCAAGGCTTTTTACATTTAAACCTAGCTCAATGTGATTTGTATAATAATGATAATTCATTAATTTTATTGTATGCCCTTTAAAATAGTGTATTAATAAATCTAACGTTACTTAGATTTCAATTTGAGTTTCACCAAAGCCAAGTTAAGCCACGTGGACTGAAATCCTGCAGATCTTTAGGTTGTATAAAAAGAGTTAAGATACCACTGCAGTGTTCAGCCAATAGAACCAAGACTAATGAAGTGTGCCTTCCTGTCTGGTAGCACTGAAAACCTGGAGGCGGACGAAAGAAGCCTGTTCAGGAAAGTAAGTTCAATTATTTCGCCAAACGTTGATGTCCATATCTGCTTTTTGTATAATATACTGTAACATATAAGCTCTCACACTGCATCTTGGGATTGGATTTATTTCTGTAGTAGTGGAAAAATAAAAAGAACTGACAGGAAGAAGCAAATTAAAAGTCTTGATTTGTGCCGTTTCCCTCCGTCTCTCTATCTTTCAGCCTAAGACTGTACCTCGACTGTCATTAATCAGTCCTCCACAGGCTGAACGCATGGGTAAGCACTTTGCTCCACCTGTCATAAAACTGTACTTGCTAACTATAAGGAGAAATGCAGTCTGTGTGTTTTGGCTGTAACTGTGTATCTGCTTTAGCTATTCCTCTGTCTCTGGAAAGACTATCTGCTTCTTTTACGTCAATGCAAAGGGCATCATACCAGTATTGTCTGGATTCGTGGTTTCACTTCCCTCCTCGCTCAATGTGTACACAGGCGTGATGGTAATGGCTCGTACTAAATGTACTTTTGAGGAATCATAAAGACACGGACATAATCGCACTGTAAACATCTCACAAAATCATCTGGCAGTCCCGACCTTCGTTTGGAGGTTACAGACACGAAGACTGACCACCCACACTGATTAAACTAATGCAGATGTTGTCAGATGTTATGTTTAGGATTACACATGCTGAGTTCCTGAGTCAGTCTCTTAAGGGATTTGACCTTAGTTATGGTGGATGAGTTAGGTGACAGCCCTGAAATGCTATTAGCCATACTCCAAGTGTAGATTCTCACTATATCTGTTGTGTTTGGTTGAGTAAGTATCATTTTGAAGAATACCGCAATTTTTAACCTGCATCCGAATGATTGGGCTATTTAAAGGCTTAGCAGCACCCATTACGACATGTGACATTTCTTATTTGACTCTTCACAGCAGAGGTTGAGTACATTTGCCTGTTATGTAACAACCTGTAAGTCTGTGTGAAGGGAAAAATATGAGCTACTAATTACTCTGAAAGATGATTCATCCATTTATCTTGTCTTCTTGGAGGCGTTTCCAAATGAAACGTGACACATGAGCCGATAATGAGCCCAAAATATGTTTTGTATTTATAAAACCATTATATTTTATTGTATGTTAAGGATTTATCATAAATCTACTTTGTGTGTCATATTTAGGCTCCGTCTCTCACAGATCATCCAATCAGAACACACTGGCCAACCACTCTGCTCGCTCTGCGACAGTCAGGTGATTAATCTCATATAATACATTTTTGTGCCTGTCTATTTAATATCTTTCATCAATTTGGGTATTTACGTAAATGCATCTATACATATACAGTAAATATATATACTTTGCTTTTCATAATTTGATTTAATTTAACAAATCATTTAAAGAAGAGTCTGATTCTATATCCTGATACATCTTAAAATCATAAAGGTCTTCCTTTTTGTAAGTGGGACATGGTGGGAAAGTTAAAAAGTACTAAAAGCTGAACTAATACATGTGAACTGAAATACGACTAATTGTATGATTCCACCTTCATTTGTACTTGGGTGCATTTTTTGTTTTAAATCGTCTTTGAAACATCAGTCAGTTTAACTCTGATTGGTTCATCATGTTGCTCATCTCTCCTCTTCCAGTCGTTTCCAGGGAGCACCAGTGACACCAGACCTTCCATACGGCCAGAGCTCAGGATGGACGTCTCCCATCTTCAGACCTCTGTCCTCCTTCAGACACTCCATGTCCTCCCTGGTCTGCCCTCTTCCCTAACTAACACACAGACATAAACACACATGGCCACTGACGTGCACGGTACATAGAGGTATGAGAGAGGTGTGTCTCTGGAAAATCAGAGTCACCAGCTGATTTGTGGGTTGTTTTTTATGAAGCATTTGAAATCTGACTTATTTAGCTTGAACCTGTGCCACGATGTAACTGTTCATTGATTAATAAATTCAACTTCAGTTTTATTGAATTGTAATTCTTCCAGTCTCCTAATGAATTAAACTTGTAACATTATGGCATAAGTATTTATTTATGGGTTTAAGTGTAGCTGCCATCATCCTGCAGATATCATGATGCAGTCACTCCTGTGGTGGTGGCTGGTGTGTAGTCAAAGGTCAAGTTAATCATTAGATTTTTTCGTTCTTTAGCTGTTGTTGTCATAAGAGTGAACTACTTTCAGTAATCCAGCAGAGAGACCTACAGGCCTCATGTCACAACCTCACAAGATTTTAGCCAGAGGGACAATTTGACGTTATGCTCCCTCTGCTCCATCTCTTCAATTTACAGTTAAACTGGGATTATGTTCACTAAAAAACTTTCATTTACTGGATTCCACAAGGTTTTGCCTTCAGTGCTGACAGACTGGTGTTGCCTTCAGGCAGCCGTACAGCTAACTACCCTCAACAATAGTTACTGCACTTCTGGCCTGCTGCGTGTAACCTCAGTAACACGACTCATGATTTCACCCTGAAATCTTGTTACAAAACAAGTGGAGGCAAGGAAAAGTGTAGCCGTCTAGAAACATGATATCACCTGAAGTCATCGGAACGGGGAGAAGCTGCTGCGTGGAAGCGGGTGGCGAGGACGGCCTGATGTGTTCAGGCAGGTTGATTCGGTCTTTGTCGACCTGCGTTTTTGCCTCTATTGTCCCTGGTTGTCAGGGTGGTGAATGGTGTCTATTGAAGGGGGCTCAGGTGTGACTGTGTGTGTGTGTGGGTTCTGGGTCTGTGCACGCTATGCTCAGGCACTTACTAGTGTGTGTGTGAAGTTGAAGGGTATTGTACAGAGTCAGTAGGCTTGATCCCCCTCTATGCTTCAGTGGGATCCGAAGTCGTTTCCTGTTTTTTAAGGTCCACTTAGAGAGAAATGGCTCCCTCGGGCAGACTAAGCTGTCATGGTGTCACAAACTGACAGGGAGAGGACTAAATCAGAAAAATCTCTCCAACACACACACACACACACACACACACACACACACACACTGGAGGATCTTGTGTGCTGGACAGTAACAATGTGCGTGTAAACACAATTTTTTAGTTCAGCCACAGTTCTGGATACTTTTCTCGCACACTAAAACATCTCCCTCTCACTTTGCTTTGTACACACACATACGCACACACACACACACACTCTGCATGGCTCCAGGCTGTACAAATGAGTCCTGCCACTTCAGAGAGCTAAAGAAAACTATTCTGATGTCAGTTGTAATTATTCAGCAGCGTATTCCCACAGCTTGTCCTCCCCTCCCTCCCTCTCTCCCTCCCATTTCCATCTCCATCTCCATCTGTGTGTGTGTGTGAGAGGGAGAGAAAGAGAGAAGCTTCTCACTTAATCTGATCCAGATTTCACACTTTGTCACTCAGTATTTCAGTCCTGTGCCTTTGGTGCTCGAAGTGTAATCCCCTCCGGGCAAGACACGACATGAACTAAATGATTTCACACGAGAGCTATTTGTCTTCCTGAGGTTTGCAGAGAGTCCTCGTGTAGCTCTCCAGTGTCGATGTGTAATCTATGATCCCCATCACTGTCATTGTTTGACTTCAGTGCTGAAAAAACACAGAGGAAGATTAGTGAAGATTTAATATGTTCTTTAAAAAAGCCACAAGGGAGGATTTATTTCTGAATATCATTTAATGAACTCTACACTTACAGCAAACCTTTATTACAATGTTCTTTTAGAACTCACTTTAGTGCAGTTTAGAGAGACACCACCTTTCATAGATCAATTAGTTTGAATGGCTTTGAGGATTCCAGCCCCCAGTTGGAAGAAAAGAAGGCAAAAATATCTGCTGCACAAATAAATAATATTAATACTAATATTACTTTATTTTGTATATGTTGTCAAATCCTATTTTTTCTTGTGACATACTTAAGAGTGTTAACTTTGTGAACAGTACTTTATGTTCTCATGATGATATGTAATCATTTAAATAATAACGTGTTTTTAAAATGTGTCGTCATCAGTTCAGGGTTAAGGATCAGGGTTGTTAGTTTGATCCCCAGCTTCTCTTTTCATCTGTGAAAGTGTCCTTGAGCAACACACTAACATCCAAATGACTTCCAGTTGTCAGGCCTTGTAAAATACTTTGCCTGTTAAATGGATTAGAGTTAAAGTTAAAGGCGTGATGCTCTGTAAGTGCAGGAATCTACTATGTATAACTGATATCATTCATTCAATTGATTGGCCTGTAGATGGCACTATAGTCTGTGTCAGTCTTCTATCATGATAACTGCGATATGCATTCCTCCACTGTGTGTGTGTGTGTGTGTGTGTGTGTGTGTGTGTGTGTGTGTGTGTGTGTGTGTGTGTGTGTGTGTGTGTGTGTGTGTGTGTGTGTGTGTGTGTGTGTGTGTGTGTGTGTGTGTGTGTGTGTGTGTGTGTGTGTGTGTGTGTAGGTAGGTCTTTGGACCCCAGCTGCCTCTGATAGGGATCTACAGGATGAGGAAGGGACGCTCAGGAGGTCACACACACACACACACACACACACACACACAGACACACACACAGACACACACACACACAGACACAGAGGCATCCCACATGTGAAGGCAGGCTGTTGCCTTTGAAGGGGCCTGGCCTCCTCCAACTGTCCCATGCATGCTTGAATGATGTCAGCACGACTGTGGAAAGATTCCTTTCCTGTCATATACACACTCACATACACACACACGTGTACACACACTACTTCTTTATCACACACAATCTCTTTTCACACAAACGCACACCAACTTGCCTTTTACTACTCTCCCAAACAAATATACACACGCTCTTGCTTGTAAAACACACTGACTCTGATTCTCTTCCTCTCCTTTTCTTTCGCTTTTACACACACACACACACACACACACACACACACACACACACACTTGGCAGGATGTGCGGGAAGAAAAAGGGGCCGAAAGACAACACCGAGATTAGGAGGCTTTTGTCACGGCTCTGTGGCAGACTTTAAAGGCCTTGGCTCCCTTCCCATCTGCCAGACTTCTTTCTTTTCTCACCCTGTATGTCCACATCCCTCTCTTTTCATACTGGTGGTGGGGGGTTAACATTTGGTACAGAGGAGAGACAGGAGAAAAGGAGAGAGGGATGGGTGGAAGAAGGATGGAAGCCGCCCGCTGCCCCCTTTTAGCCTCCCTTTACTGTTTTTGTTTTCCTTGTTTTAATGGCGGCTTTGTGGCCGTGTGGAGGATGAGTGGAGAGAGGGAGAGGTATGCAAACAGAGGAGAAGCCTCAATGCCAGCCAGGTGTCTGTGTTGTTCCCGTGTGTGTGTGTGTGTGTGCATGTGTGTCCATGTGTGTCCATGTGTGAGACGCATCTGTGCTTTTGTGTGTGCACCCGCGTGCACATGTTGCATATGCACGTCACTAAACAGTCAATCTGTTTTCTCATTCTTCTGTGTGTGTGCATGTGTGTGCATGTGTGTGTGTGTGTGTCAGAGCCCTTCATGGTCACTGACTCCATTCACCTGAGCGCTTCTTTTCACAGTGAAAAAAGGCGGTTGCCGGTAAAAAAGCTCTTTGGACAGCTTCTCCCCATCACCAACCACAGCTGCTGTTGACTCAAGCTCACAGGAATCTCCTCCACGGGCTCACACCCTTTAAACCAGCCAACCGCACACTAGACCCCTCCGCAAGCGAGCAAAAGGTCCTGCAAGGCCTCGACGTCTGAGGGACCAAACATTTGTCCTGGCAGCGGACGAGAGTTTCACAGATAATTGTGACGGCTTCATTTCTCTAAAAGAACTTCTGGTAAATGAATGAATCGCTGCTTCGTGCAAGTGCTGCAGCGTTCAGAGAATATGGAACATTCTTAACTTTCAGCTTCCTGTGTCGGGTATAAAGTGATATTGGTATTTGAAGTTTAGCTCCACCTGCTAAAATCGCAGCTTGAAACAACCATCACAATTTAGATTTCTATTGTTTTCTGAAGCTTTATGTGGAATGAAAAGAACAAACGATGACTTAAAGTTAACAAAGGATTCCTCCTGCGTCTCAGCAGCTCAGGAATGTCTTCAGTAGATTCACACACTTCTGCTCGGCCTGTCTGACAGTGTCACACACTGGAGGTGAGAAACCTGCACAACCACACGATTCATTCACAGGAAGATTCACTGAAAACACGAAGCTTCAACTCTGACAAAGATGCTTTTCTATGCTGTCCAATTCTTTGTAATAACATTTTTAAGCCTCCTCCTCATGTTGAATTCATCTGTCTACAAAAAGAAAGCAAACATTTTCTCTGTGTGAGGGATTCTTTGTATTAATAAACAATGTCTGAAGGATTTCAGTACATTCACTGATTTTATTAAACCACTCAGGGGTTAAATTCTTGTTACTTTTACTTGCTTTTCTATGTAAAGTGAACAATTTATTATTATTATCAAAATAAAAAAGGTGCATGTTTCATCCAGGCAAAACTCCAGATTTCTAAATTGAATTAGAAAAGTTGTATAAGCAAATGATTAAGGATGTAATTTTTATTCATTAACGCATAATATTCCAATTAATTCAAAGGTTATTAAACACCCACTCACTTCTCGCTGCGAAATACCTTCTTAAATAATGTCACAATTTTCCCATTAGTCACAGCACATTGGTTTTGCTACGGATTATTTTGACTTTGTTTCTAATTCATTTCAGATGCTCACTTGAGACCTGATACCTGCTCGTGTGTTTTACCAGGATCATCTCAGCTCTTCAGTGGAACAGAATCTCCACCCTGATAAACTTTGTGTTTATTGTTGAGTCGCATTTATTGTTTGCTGACGTCTTTACCCGACTTCTCTGGAGAAAGCTCATAATCTCAGTGAGACTCTCACCTGGTTAAACACAAATACACAGTGGATCATGTGCCCGCAGTGCAGATCACTCTTTTAATGAGTGTTACTGAAAGAAAAGTGGTTGAATTTCGGACTTTTGTTGTAATAAACAATTCATTTTGCTTTCAGGAATCAAAATGACAAAGTGGAAAAAGAGAAAACGGAAGATGTAAGACGACCTTTTCTCTTCCCTTCCTGTTCTGCACATTTCTTTCCCCTTTCATTCGACACTTCCTCGCTCTCCGCTGATCCCTCTCTCCATTTTCTCATCTCCTCTCCTCCGTGCAGAGCAGCAGTGAGATCAACACATCTGTCAGCAGCTCTGTATCATCCTCCTCCTCCTCCTCCTCCTCCTCCTCCCTGCTTTTCTTCATCCTTTCCACCTCTCTCCGTCCTCCCCCTTCATCCTCTCCCCCTTCACCCTTCAAGTCAATCAAATTCACAGCAACACACACACACGCACACACGCACACACACACTAAAAAAGAAAAAGCAGGAACAGGCTAATCTCAGAGATAAGAAAAGAATGAGAGTTGAATGTCAAGGATGGAAACGACCCGGCGAAGGTTGTTTTTTTTCCTCCTCAAAATCTCACACTTACAAAAATGTGGAGTGTGATATCGTTCACAGCTTTAAATTCTATATATCACTGGCTCCGCTGTTTATTTATCACCGGTGAAGCTTTCCAGATGCAAGGAAATCCAGAGGTTCCAGGATTTGTAAATCCCCGGGTTGGGTTTTACAGTCATGAGTAACTGTTGACTTTGCAGAAATTTCAAAACCACAAATTCCTGTGAGGTATTTTCCTTCTTTGTATATTTTCTTTTTTTGTTCTTCTCAGACTTCTTTTCCTTTCTCTCGCACATTCAATACCCCCCCGACCCCCAGACCCGTTTATCACCTCACAGGGCACAACGCTATGAGACTGTTCTCTACATCTGTAGTAATCCTATTTGGGACGTCTAATACACGAGTGGGAACCGGTCAGTGTCAGTGCATCTAATGTGTAATGTCTAATGTAATGTGGAATGACATTTGGAGAAACAAGGGAGAGCAAAGTAAACACGGGATGGGAGAAGATTTTGGCAAAGCTTTTCTTTTCCTTCTCTGCCAGACAGATTTTATTTTAATTATCCTTCTTTTTATGTATTGTTTTACCTGTTTTTGTTGGTTGATAAGTGATTAAAACTATTAATCTGACTGTCAAACTATTGATTATTATAAATTAAATATAGCATTGTAAAAAAGCTCTGATGAATATACTGTACACTCCCTGATCAGTTTTAAATCAGCAGACAGAAGAAAGTCAGTGGTTATGTGAAGTGTTCAGCAGATCAAATATTTCCCTCGGGAGTTGAGGAGAAATAGAACTTCAGTTTGGATATTGGACTTTTATCAGTCATCAGATTGATCAGAATCACATAAACTAATGCTAATGTTCTCCTGGATGTTTAGTCTGCGTCTGAAATCAGTCACTTATCACTACATCGTGCACTGAATACTGAGTTCACTGTTATGCAGTGCTGCCTGAATGTTTAGTGAATTGTTTTATACCCTATATAGTGCACTCATTGTTTCCCACAATGTTGTGTGTGGTCACTAATCGAGCAATATATACCATCATGCATTGCGCTGGCTGCCACAGTATTAATACTATGTAAAATAAACATTTAGAATTCATTATGGGAGTTTGTTGTAAGTTATAATCCTGTGACTTAATTATCGGCGCAGAGAAAATACGCAGAGTAGTGTCTTTTTTTTTTCAATGGCGATGACCTCGCTATATAGTTCTCTACATAGAAGTCGCTATATAGGAAACAAGGGGTTAGTGGTTACTGGGAGGACCAGGAAGTGACCTGCAACGAGACAAAATGTGAGTTTCAAAATAAAACAGGACATAAGAGGAAATATGCAAAATAAAAAGGAAACTTACCTAAAGTGGAGTCTGGTTCTTGTTATGTTTTGTTTAAATTAGTGCAGCAGGTATCCAGAGGGCGGAGTCCTTTTGATGACCTTGGTTGGAAGCCCCTGGGCCTGGTGCTCCCATGGTTTAAAGGCATGAAGCGAATACCGTAGGTCAAAGTTCACCGGAGTTGAACTCCACGTGAAGCCACTCTGCGTTTCTCCTCGCCACAGGAAACTAACGCTCGCTCACTAAGGGCCTAAAAAATGAACTTTTATGGCCGGCAATCAAAACACGCACACTCACCACTGACTACTGATGTTTATCTTCTTATTCTGATCTCACGTCCGCCCTTACTGCCTTCCTCCACCCTTTTCCAGTGCCCCATCATTTCAACAGGTTTTTTTCTTTCATCATCGTCCTCTCCTAAAGTGAGTCACACACAGAGAGCGAGAGAGAGAGAGAGAGAGACACTGGGCCTTCACACCCTCCGTCTGCACGCAACGCTTGTCCATCTGTCATCTCTCTCGACAGACATGTTGACAAGTCGAACGCCGGCTGCAGCCCTCACAATTGAAGGGCTACAGCTATTTAGAGAGGGACATTCGCTCAAAGACGATCCCATGGTGCTGCGGTGTGTTGTGCTGCATGCGGCTGGAATCCACGTCTGTGTCTGCGTGACGGAGAATTAAAGCCGCGAGGCAGAAAGTTCTGGGACTTCGAGAAAAAAAGAAGAAAGACTCCCAGAGGTTTTAGTTTTTTTTTTTTTTAATGGCACCAGTAACGTGATTACAAAGGGAGAAAATCATTTTTTATCCTAAATGATGATGATGGGACTGTACAAGATTGTCGATACAAAGATTATCGATAAAATTTTGTATATTCTGTCGGCATATATAAATACAGTATCTTACAATGACATGAACATGGCGTTTGCTACATAGCTTACATTATGACTATAACACAAAATCCACTCATGCAGTATAATGCCCAATTATATGAAAAATAACAAACATGTTTTGAAGAAAATAAATTAGACGCACACTTAAAGAAGCACAACTTTTTTGAATGTTGAGACAATTTAGCATTTACAATGTTTCATGGGCCGTTGTGTTGCTCGAGCTACTTTATGGTCTGAAACATTCACATTATAAATGATCTGATATTTTAATTTCCACATTAATGCCGTCTCACGTACATACTAGTGGTAGGTGCACGTACATACAGTCTGTCTGTTGGCAGTCCCTTAGCTTTGACACATCAAACTCACAGGTTTGAACATGAGAAATGAGAACAATGGAAGAAATGAGTGACGGGAGAAATGTTTTCATCCTTCCAATAACATCTGGGTTTATTCTTATCTTCATTCAAGAGCGTGGACTTTTCAGTACGAGAGCAGGACTTAGGTTCAGATTTGAGATGCTGTTAATGTTACCTGTCGTACAGATGATGTCTACATTATCTGTGGGCTGCATTTACTCTATTAATAAAAAACATATCTGTCAGTACAATCACATCGAGAACTCCACAGGTATCAAACAAATATTCTTGAGGGCAACTTCAAACCGTACCTGTGAGTATTATTTTAACAAAATGGGCGTATATTTATTTGTCCATATTCATACACTTGTACATTTCTCTATTTGAGTTTAAAGATTTATGTGCAAAAATATATGCTGAAGAAAACGACCCCATGTGCAACCAAGTGATTTCAATAAATCACTTCCTGTCACATGGCTGTTTAAAGTTCTCACTGTTGTACTTCAGACGTCCTGAAGAACGCCTGCTGTTTACTAAATACAGTACAAATATATAAAACTACATAACAAGCCTACAGCTTCTTTCATATTTCACATATATACAGTAGATTTCTACATTTCTATCTTATTAAAACGTCTCTGCACAGCTGCCTCACCACTGAGTGAGAGAGAAACCTGTAACGTAAAACAGCTGAGAGCTAAATCTTATCACAGCGTATCGTTTTACAGAGTTTTCATTTAGTGGTCAGATTCATGAACACACAGGAACGACGAGATGGACACCTGAGAAAGAGCAAGTCTGGTGTGGATGGCTGTGGACTGAGGAGGTTGATTTGTTAACCTCCATCAAGGACGTTTTTCACTTTTCATCATGTTTTTTGACATTTTTCCCAGCAAATAATTAATGGATCATGATGAAAAATATATATTTATTTATGAGTGTGAGTAATTTGGTGCAGATCCTAACAAATCTGTTTAAAGATGATTTCATGATTTCATTTGTGATCTGAGGTTCTGGTCAATCTAAACGAGTTCATAACGGGCGGATTCAAACAAAACGTCCCAACAACTACCATTTATCATCTCAAATACAATATCTGTCCTCTCCTCCTCGAGCTTTCACTGACCAGTAAAACATCCTCTAATCTTCGTGCACTCATTTCTTTGGTCCTCACAGCTGCTCATGACCTCACTGACGCGTTTAAGGCTGCGCTCAGACACCCAGATGTTTCCAGTTTGGCAGATCAGACCTCTGCTCGGGACACTCGGCCACGAGGAACAGGGACCAACTCAGTTTACCAAATTCAATGCATTAAAGAAAGCCCCTTTAACTGTGCAACAAAAGTTGGAGAGGTGTAGATAGTTCAAATAAGTGAATTCCTCACTTGGCCTGGAGTAAATATGAGAACTTGGTGATCAAATTGTACTTAGATAGTTAGAAAAGGCAGAAAATCCACATGTTACAAACATTGTTTTCTTAAGGTTTGTGAAATTAGTGGTAAAGACGAGTTTATAAATGTGTATACGCACAGTGGGTGCTGCCACGGCTCTAAATGTAATGAGAACAAAACTGAAAGTCAATTCAGTTACCAGTTATATTGCATTATTTTACCTTTAAAGTATTTGTAAGGTGTTGATAATAACATTTAAATTTAATTAATCAGGGTGATTGAAGGCACTGCAGTGGAAAATTCAATATGTCGAAGAATGCATCTTAAAAAAGTTGCAATAAACGTTTAAGGAGGGAAAAATCAATCAAGCTGAGTTAGTTCAGTTTGGGAGAGGTTCAGGTATTTCAATAAGTGAACACAAAACCTCTGGCAGTGTCGGAGCTTTGGCATTCAGTAAATATGAAACCATGGTGATCAGAAAAGCCATAAAAATCCAAACTTTTAGATCTTATTATTTCAAATCTATCAAGGAAATTTGTAAAGTGAGCGTCAACTCTGCAGACGACTGAATAAAAAACGTGCCAGACAGGTTTATGAAATGTGGAGACACTCAGCGTAATGATACAGATATTGGTTTTCCATTCAGTTACCAGTTGAAATGCATTATTTTACCCTTAAAGTATCTTTAAGTGGCATTTTCCATGTTATTAATCAGGTTGACAGACGGCCCTGCAGGTGAGAAGGAGCAGTCAACAGAAGTCTGAAGAACAGCTCGACCTGAAGAGTTGACGGTTGCAAGTCTCATCCTCGAGTTACATAGTTTAAGTCGCTTTTCTTTTTTTCAAGCCCTCTAAACCGTATAGCAGATTAACAAGGACCTGTGATTTATCCGCGGAGCCGAGTGTGAGCCGTGAAATCTGGAAGCAATTCTCCGGAGGCAGCGTTTTTACACCGAGGCCTCGTCGATGATCCCTTTTTGTGCCTATGACACGACGAGAGCCGATATCCTTCAACCCCTCTCACAAGTCTGCAAGCATCAAACACAAGCCGCACAGGGAGACAATGCAAACAGGAAATGCCACCATTCTGCAGGAAGTAAAAAAAAGGGGGCGGAAAGGACTTATCAAGAGTCTGGAGAGATCTAATGATTACTTCCGCAACCGCTGTCGGGAGAGGAGGTCCCCTGTTTTAGCAGAAATCTCATCGTAGCTGTGGAGAGATTGATATCAGCTCTTTTCCAGCAGATAGAAGCTGGAACAATTATGAGAACAGCTGTCGGCCTGAAGAAAAGCCCGGCGGGCCTGATCTCTGCTGGAGGTGCGGGCTCGGAGGAGTCAGTCTCCAGTCCTGGTTCTTATGGCTCAGTTGGGCCGATATACTCTGAAGTTACGCTATTACATTACACACATGCTATATGTTCTTTATAGATTATCCAGGACGACGTAGCATGCTAAAAAGCCGTATAATCATATTCCACTATATACACGAGTAGCTATATTTGGAGGCTGGTAGTGAACAGTGAGCTGTGTTCATACTGAGGAGGTTGTGGTTGTACTGAAAGAACAGAGGCAGATAAATTGCTGGTTTGCTGTAAAAACTGTGAGTTCACTGTCGCCTCATGAGGCCTTTGAGCAACACGGTGAGAGATTTATACATTTACACTGGAGGCTCTATTCCACAGGAGGCTTGATTCAAACAGGTTCTTTGGGTTTTCTCTCTGCGATGACGTGGTTCAAAAATAAAGAACTTTGTGTTCTCTCTTTACATTCTTCATCGTTTGTGTCTCGAGTCCACGGCTGCAGCAAAGTGAGGAAGAAATGCGTGATCCCGTGTTTCTTCCGCACGGTCTCTTTGCATGTGGTTTTCCGTGCACGTCAGCAGTTAGTGTGGACTGTTGGGACCGAGTCTGCATGCACAGGAACGTGCTCATGTGAGAGTTGAAGGTGAAAAACACCCAACGCTCGCTGCCATAGCCTCGCTGCTAACACTGGTAGTGAATGTGCTGGTGCTGGTGCACTTTGCCGTCCACGTGCGAATGTGTGTGCGTGTGAATATCCGTGTAGATCTTCGGGTAGACCTTGGGAGCCGCCGGGGCGCCCCCTTGAGCCTGGAGCAGCTGCTGATGGGCGACGTAGTCCTCGTACGAAAGGGAATCTTTATCCCCGTTGGCCGGCTGAGCGGGCAGCGTCGGGCAGGCTCTGTCGCGATTGGCCGCGGGTAGACGCTGGGCGGCGGGCAGAGCGGAGGAGGAAGACGGGGAGGAGGAGCAGGTGCGTTTTGATTGGCAGAACCAGAGGAGGGCGGTGCCTAAGATGAAGGCGACGCCTGCGGGTATTCCAATAATGACGGGCCAGGGGAGGCCTGGGGAGGTCGCCGTGGGGACAGAGTTGATTTGGGGCTTCAGATCTGTGAAAGAACAATAAAGATGTTAAATTAATTAAAAGACAAATAGATGAAAATAGGAATTATTTATGTGTTTGCATGTTTGTTTGTTTGTTTGGTGAGTGAAGCAGCATGTTGGCAGTCATGGGAACATGCTACTTAGCTTATATTTATCGCATTGTTAGCTCATTTTTGCGGTTGTAACCGTTAAGATTATTTTCGTTACCAATTAATCTTCTCATTATTTTCTCAATTCATTAATCAAAACAAAATCTTTATTTTGTCTCATCAAGAGCCTGAAACACAAATTTTTGTTTACTACCATGTTCCACAAAGAAAAGCATTAGATGAGATTAAATGATAAAAGCAGATATCTTGCATATTTACTTAAAAATACCAAAAAGATCATTAAATTATATTAATAGACAAGTGGACTAATTGTAGCAGCTATTATAGATAGAGGTGTTTGTCAGGCCACATTCTGTGTATAGATATAAGCATCAGTATCTGCTCTTTGATCAGGTGAAATAAGAAATATGGAACAACTGTATCCTGGCTTCACATTAGTAACGATGTTCAAAAAAACTAAGTTTACTGCCTCTATTCAAAGCCGCTGGTCAACCATCTTCCGCTCTGGTATTTTAAATCAGAGGAATAAATACACGTTGATGTTATCTTGTCTCGTTCTTCCTCTGACCTGGTAGCACAGTCAGGTAAGCGCTCCTGAAGCTGTAGCCCATGGTGTTGGCTCCCAGGCAGATGTACATGCCAGCGTCCTCCTCCTTGGCTCTGGTTATCAGCAGCTTGTTGAGGTAAGACCCGTCAGGGCGGGACCACACCTCTCCTGTCGGCAGGACCACAAAGCGATGGTCTCCAACCTTTGAAAGAAAAGCAAACAAATGCATTGATTCATTCACTCAGATTACCCACAATCTGTTGCAGTGTTTTTTTTGGGCAGCCGGTGCTCGTACCTCTATGGTGGAGTTGAATTTGTTCTCGTCACCGGGCTCGACTCTTTTAAGCCACTGGATGACCGGCTTGACGTCACTGCGGACTTTGCACTGGAAAGACGTGGTTCCTCCGTAGTCCACGGTGGTGTTGACAGGGTGAGTGCCGGTCAGGATGGGTTTAGAGTTGGTACGCTCTGCAGGACACACACACAGAGAAAGAAAGAAGAATATTAATTTCATTTTTCTAGTCTGGAGACTGTGCTGCATGTGGAGCCTCTGTCCAGTATTCACAGACACTTCCTGCACTATTATCCTTATAATGCATCAGAGGGTGTAATAATACAGGTGGTTCCAACACCACCTTTGTCCAGATGGTTGGTAAGTAAACCATCAGAAGTTGTTGTGATTTGTTTGCATTCAAATTAAAGGCTTAATTTATTTCCACTGCTACAGGAAAGCACTAAATTGAGCAATTTCTTAATCCCTGAAAAACGCCTGTTACGTAAATAATATAAAAAAATGGAAAACTGTGGGTCTCAGTTTCCAAAGTGTTAACTTAAAGAGCTGGGTTAATTGTTGTATCTTTTAAACTTGTCGATTTCAGCAGTGATCATAATTTAAAAACACAGAGAGGAAAGACTATACTCTGTTTATTCAATGTATTTGAACCGAGTGAAACACACACTGGTGCTGAGAGAACGTGATATGTTTTGAAAGCATTATTTGAACAGTATCTTCTGCATTCAACCACCACATCCTCCGTCTCAGCTGAAGACACACAAACAGATCCCTTATCTTCAGCTCCGCCTTTTCTTTCTCAGAATAAACACACCTGCCAGAGACTTTCAATAGTCTCCTCTTCAGAATCTGTTCATGCAATCTCACGGGAGCATAACAAGAGAGAATTAACACGATTTTTCTTTTTTCCATCAGCTGTTTTCAACCTGGTCTTGAGCAGAAGTTAAAAGGTTAATCCTCTTTTTGGGTTTTGTTAGAGGATGAATTCATGGAACTGGAAATAACAGTTTCTAAAGTGTCAGTGACTGAAGGAGGAGGAAGAAAGGTGACAGAGAAACGCTGCAGGTTTAACACTTTGCAGCGCTTGCTTGGTTTTCTTTGTTGTTCTGGTTGACATGGCTACCATACCCCACTTGCAAACAACACGGAGAACTCACTAAGGCAGAGGGGAAAGTAAAAAGAAAAAGTTTATGTGAAAACTTTGGGCACTGATTTTTATTCTTTTGTAGTAAATAAATTCTTTAGAACCTGGGATCCCAAACTTTTTCAGCCTCTAACCCTCCAGGTGAAGCTGCCAGAGACATGTGACTCCCATTATCCTCCGAGCTGTTTGAAACATCGAAAATACATTTACATGAGCTAGTTTGTCTCAGTGTTTCCTGTGGTGCTGCAACTGATCGTTAATCTTTCATAGTAACTTCTGGAGACACGTGGGGTCAAAGAAAACAGAAGGATGATGACATTTTATTTCTAATTGCTTAAAATATTTAGTTGATTTACGGAAGTCATCTTGCAGGAATAACTCTGAATGGTGCAGCTGAATAACCTGCATTTCATTTATTTAATCCAAACATGATCTAAACCTCATCTTCTCAAAGGATGGTCAGAATGCTGCTTAACCAGGTGCAAACCCATTCACCACCATCAGATAAGTTATTATATTTAAAAATTCCATGCATGTCATTCAACTCTATTTATGGATTTATTATGTTTCGTAAGAGCCTCTCAGGTTTTCTCCTGAACGCCATTATTTATAGTTTTCTCTCTAACAGCAGTGAATGATTGACAGCTGAGTAGATCTCTACTGATAGAGAAAATATCACGTTTGACATAAGAGAGCAGCAGTTTGATTTAATCCCTGTGTGTGTGTGTGTGTGTGTGTGTGTGTGTGTGTGTGTGCACGAATGTCTTTGAGGAAAGACTACAGCTGTAGTCTAATGTACAGCAGATGTGGTGAGTAAAGTGAGAGTCAGGAGAGTTTGATTCTCTCCACAGAACTGTAACACACAATAATCTACAGTTCAGTACACACGCACGCTGCAGCTGGTTCATCCAGCTCCACATTCCACACTCGCTCCAATGATGTTAATTGACAGAGACTGGTGGAGATCAATAAATGCCACTGAAGCAAAAGGAAACTTATAAAAACTATTTAAAACCTCTATATTTTTAACCTTCTGCGCTTGGTGCACACGTCACAGTCAAACCTGGGGGCAGTGGCTCTACGACAAAACCTTGACCACTTGCTTGAAATTAATAACAAGCAGCGTTTAGGATCGTAGTTTAAAATTGTGCTTGACACAAGAGCCCGGCAGAATCACTGGTTGGTGATAATATTGGCAGATTTGAGCCTTTCCCAGACATCAGTGTTTGTTGATATGCGCTGATATGAAAACTTGAATTTTTACAGCATAAACAATGCAGGAAACTTTTATGTATATTATATATGTATATTTCTTATCGAATTTTGTTGACTTTTTTTATATTTTATGGATGAACTGTACAATATGAAATCTCAATGACATTTCTTTGTCATACAGGATTGATAATAACATATTGGGAATCATTGACAAACATTGTTGTCAGCCAATACAACTGTGAGGGAAAGTTTATTTATTTCTAGAAATCAGTATGGGCCTCTTTATACACAGCCTACGATAGACAGGCTCCCTGTGGTCAAATGTGAGTCCAATTTATTCAACCAAAACAACGGAAGTGTAATTTCCACAACGATGTTTGTGAGTCTAAGTCAACACTTTCCATGTGTAGTTATTTGACAGAGTAAGAAAACTGATGACTGACCATTGTCTTCAGGTCTTTTTCTCTTCAAACCAGATGGAAATCTAAACTCAGCTCTTTTCTGAGCACAAAGACGCATCACTTTGCCAACAAATCATTTCAACGGTTGAAAAGTTAATGATGGGGCTCTCTACCATATGATCTTAGACATTTTTTACATAATCACTGTATTGTGAGTCAGAATGGAAACAAAACCCTGCCATTAGGTCCGGCAGGCCTCTCAGTCAAACAATGATCTACATCCTGTGTACACAGTAGTGTACAGTACGTTATTGTTTGGGTGAGAGACACAGTGTATCATGTGCCAGCCGGGACACTCTGCAACTCACGCACCACAATTCCAAGAATGTACTTTCAGATGTGTCATGACATGAAGTGACCACATGCTCCACATCATTCACAATCGTACACACACATTTTCAGGATGTTTCAATTGTAGAGCTGAAATGGTCGAGTAAACACAATAACCATTTTGCCTGTTATCTGCTTTTAACCTTAGTCACATGACGTATATGTATGTATATGTCTACATTTTAATCTCATTATGACATCCTATTGGAGCTTTAACTGCATGTAAACAAGATGGAGCTATGAGTAAGACACTTTAGGGGTGAGGAAGAACATTTTTGCTTCATGTTTTAAAGGGAAATTGATAAAATTAATATTTTGGATGGACGCAAACATCTTAATTTAGAGCTTTTCAAAAAGGTCGCTGGAGCCTTAGACATATGACACAGTGGACACAAATATAAATGAGAACTTGAATGGACCATTCTATTAACTTATATATTTGTGAGTTCTTCTCTCTGAAATACACAGAGATGGTTCTTTAATGGACTGACCCTATAAATGATGCATATAAATCATGGTGGACTCACGTATGACTTCCACTTTGTAGGTGGCGTTGATCTCTCCTGCTCTGTTGGAGACGTGGCAGGTGTATTTCCCGCTGTGCTCTGGGGTCAGGTTCTTCAAACTCAGAGTCCACCTCTTCTTCTTCCCGTCTTTTCCGCCGTCTTCTTCCGCCAGCGGCCGACTGTCCTTGAGCCAGACGATGTCGGGCCGAGGGTTACCGCTGGCCGTGCACTTCAGACGCACTGAGCTGCCCACCGGGCGAGCGATGACACGCTTCCTCATCTTTGCCGGCTGGGTAAAACGTGGACGCACTGTATGAGGGAAAGAGGGACACGGGAGGACAATTGAAACACTAGTCACAGATCTTTTATTGTAAAATAACTTTGACAGTTATTAGCTGCTTAGAGCATAAAGTTAGAATTTCAACGACAAAAAAAAGCCTCTTTCGGCCACTGAGCTGATGCAGATGCGAGAAAGAGAAGAGAAGAAAAGGAGAGAACAGAGGGAGCAGGAGAAGAAATATAAATGGTTTAAAGAGCAGTTTTATTTTTACAAGCACAGTTCTGTTCTTCAGACCAGAGAAAGAACAACGACTGGCAAAGGAATTCACAAGATTCTTATTTGACACTTTTATTGGACGTAACAAGCGATCAAAGCTACATCATCTGAAGAGGCAGTGACACAATGGGACGGTTCACGCATGTTTCAAGCCTCCTGTGGTTCAGATTATTTAACTTTTACATTTCCTAGACATTGTTTTTGCTATAAGAGAAATTTATATATTATTAGCATTTTGAAGAGACGTTGCTTTTATTTGATTATTAAAGATTTTACTTTATTCTTCAATAGCTAACCAATTGTCCACAATTTGCAGCAATAAATTAGGCTGCAAATTAACAAAATAAAAATTTCACATTGTTTTATTATCTCTTTTAAGGACAAATCTATCTATCTGTCTGTCTGTGTGTAGGCAGCATATCTTGAGAACAGTTGTTTGTCTGTCGCAACAGCAAGTTCACGATAAGGGCAATAACCACTGATTTGTATTCGGTTCACAAAGAAAGCTGACAACCAGCATTAACACAGGCCAAGCAAACAACCCGATTCAGACAGACATGTTTAGAACGGGCACTAGACCAGTTTCTTTGAATGAGAAGAAAAGCATGTGCACACTCAAACCTCTGAGTGTGCAGCTAAAACAGAGTCTCATATGTAGATTTTAGAGAGAGCCGACAGTGACATGTTGATCCAAACACACCCCTGCTCTTTGTTATATAGTTAAATATCATTTTAAAAAGACATGAAGGGTTTACATCAAATGATTTGGGAGTCATTCATGTTTCCAGGCATCAGCATCATTGAAGCAAAGATCAAAGAGATCAAAGGCTCTGAAGCCACTAACAATCATACTTTACTGACTGCGGAAGAGAAACTACTCAGTGCGATTAGAGCTTGCGACAGAACAACTGCAACAAAGACTTGATTAGTCAACAGCTGAGACTCAGAGTTTGAGAATATGGGGCCGGCACGCAGGAACCTTGCTCTTAAGGTCCGATGAACAGCAGGGAGAGGAGATTGAATGAGGACAAGACACGGATGCAGGCTGGGATTGCGTCATTGCAGAGGGAATTGAAGAATGCCAAGGCGGTGCAGAGAGACGAGTTTGAGTCTATACAGTTCCTTAACAATATCCCCAAAGAGCAGCAGGTTGACATGCAGAAGATACAAGAGGAGTTGATGGAGTACAAGATAAAGGTTGAGGATGTCACCTGGGAAAAAGATGAACTAATGGTCAATTTCAAAAAGTGAAAAGACCGCACTGGTCATTAAGAATGATGAGCTCATGGCCAAACTGAAGACCATGCAAATTGAGATCCTGCAGAACAAGGTGGACTACCTACTTCAAATCAACACTCTGGAGAATCAGCTATGGACTGAGTGGTTGGAGAAAGATATCTGCGTTCAAAGAATCAAGGAGCTGGAGAGTCTGGTTAAAGCCCCACAGGACAAGTTGCTCAGTGTGCAGAAAGACGTGCATAAGAATGTTGAGCTCTTGGAGAAACTGAAGACCACGTAGACTCAGATCCCTCAGAGTGAGACTGACTGGGATCCTAAAGTCAACGCTCTGTAGGATCAGCTCAGGAGTGACCAGGTGGAGCAAGAGACCTGCCTTAAAAAAACCCAGGAGCTGGAGAGTCTGGTTAAAGCCACGGAGGAGAAGTGGCTCATTGTTCAGAAGATGGAGGAGGATATTAAGTTCCTCACCGTGAAGACTATTAAGCTTCAGGTAAGTGACCTGATCAGCAGAGTAGGAGCCAGAGCTTTCAGATAGCAAGGTCCTCTCCTGTGGAATCATCTCCCAGTTTCAGTTCTGGAGGCAGACACCATCTGTACGTTTAAGTGTAGGCTTAAAACCTTCCTTTTTGATGAACCTTACAGTGAGAGCCGGTCCAGGCTTGTCTTGGACCGGCTCTTAGTTAGGCTGCTATAGGTCTAGAATGTCGGGGGTCACATAACACATGGAGCTTCTCTTTCCTCTTCTCTCTCCTTATCATATTAAAGAAATGAATGTCTCATCAATACATGTTACTGACTTGACTTCTTCCCCGGAGTCCGTCTGCCTTATTGTTTGCAGATCCAGGGCCGCGGCTGCAGCCACATCGCGAATCAGAGATCGGGATCTTAATGGCGGATCCTGTATCATGCCAGCTGATCGTAATCATATTTGCGGATCCTGTATCGTGTTGGCATTTGTGGACTTTGGTGGCATCTGATTGTTGTGGCTGCTGATCATGGACTATGATTACAACAAGACTGCTTGATATACAATGTGTCTACTCAGATACTCGATCATTACTGACAATAATTCCTTCTCGTGTTCTCCATTACACGTGGCATCTATTGCACTTCTCTCCGTCCTGGGAGAGGGATCCCTCACATGTGGCTCTCTCTGAGGTTTCTACGTTCTTTCTACCCTGTTAAAAGTTTTTAGTTTTTCCTTACTCTTGTTGAGGGTTAAGAACAAAGGATGTCACACCTTGTTAAAGCCCTATGAGACAAATTGTGATTTGTGAATATGGGCTATACAAATAAAATTGATTTGAAATTTCATTTGATTTTAGAATATAGGACTAGATGGTGAATATCCCAAGTGATTATCAGTTCGTACATAGACTGATATTTAAAAAAATATCGCCCAGCTCTACCTCCTCCCCTTCCCTACACGCACCCATGCTCCTCCAAATATGGTTTCAAAAGACCAAAATGGCGATGGACAAAATGCCAAGGCTTCACGTCAGATATGCTCCATCTTGTTAACAGATAAATTGAAATTATTTCGTGAAATGTCAATACATTTTTCAGTATGTGACCAAATATGTCCACAGTTGCTCTGTATGTGACGACGGGATTATCACACACACACACACACACAAACACACAAATATAGACACAGCAGATTTGTTATTTTCCACTGATCCAGCACCTCTTGGCCCCGGGTTTGTATGCTTCTGCTGCTCATTAAAAAAAGCCACACATTTTAACTTCAAATCGTTTTTTTGCCGTGAAAGCTCACTGTAGAACCCACAGCTATGTAACATCACCGTAAATATCCGCTCACGACTCTGTGCACAAGTCGCACAAAGCCAGACAGCGACTGGCATCACACCCAAACCTCCTTTCACCCACACAAACTCTTTCTTACAAAACACAAAGCCGCCAGTTAACCTCATACACGCATTCAAACAACCACATCCGTCCATACTGTTGCACGACTTGATCCCTTCAAGCCATTCACGGACACATATTCCCTCCTCACAAAGAAATAAAACAGTCAGACAATAACCCCATGCATCTATTCACACACACACACACACATCCCTCTCTAAAAGAAGTCCAACAATCAACGAGCAGTGAAAACACATCAAAGAGGGGAAAAGAAACTCTCCAGCAGGGAGGGAGGAGAGGAAATCATTCACAGGAGCGCTTGATTTTTACAGCCCTCATGTTCAAGCCACAGCAGATAGCCATCAACCGGGGCGATAAATCACCCTGAAACTACTGCAGTTGCGTTTGTTTCTTTGGACACAGTTATTATTCCAGCTCTGGGTAAACAAACACGGGGAAGAGTTATGTGACGGGTCTGTGCACTCGGGTCCGGAGATTTTACTACGGCTGCATTGCTCAGCGGAATATAGCTCCGAACCAAAGCTGGGCCCGCTGACAAAAAAAACATACCCCAAAGGCTTTTAAGTCTCACCTTTGTCCTGCATGAGTCTTGAGAAAAGCTACTGGACTACTGCTGAACTGGAGTCAATGCATCAATACAGCAGAGCAGCAGAACGCAGCGATTAATAGTTTAATGTTTTGGCAGCGGCTCGCTCTCATGACATAAATTCAACTGCACTTGCTTGAAATGAACAGAAATGAGGATGTGAGCAGCCAAAGCAAAGTGAATCTGATCTGATCTGAGGTGGATTGGATAAAGATGAGACTAGCAAAATACAGTGAGGCGCATTTGAAATGAGCTGATTTATAACGTCTACGCCGAAACCAAATCAAACAGAGGTAGAGGAGAAAACAGATGGAGAGAGAGAGAGAGGGCGAAGTTCGCGTGGAGGTTAAAACACACGCACGGCTGACGGATTGCTGAAAAGCCGACGAAATAAAACGGGAGTGATGGCAGAAAAATTGAGAACAAAGAGAAAGAGTTAAGACAATAAAACAAAGTGAGGGTAAAAGAGGGGGCACAGAGAGAAAGAAAAACAGAGGGAGGAGAAGTGAAAGCAAACGGAGAAAGTTAAGAGAGAGGAGAGACGGGGAGGAGGTGAGAGCCAGAGCGGGCGAAAGGGCAGGCTTGTTCTGGGTCTCAGGGGCCACTTCAACGCCACACTTCACAGTGTAAAAATACTACTGACCCTCCGACACGCCGACTTTGATCAGTGCGCCAGAGAGAGATAGAGTGAACCAGAGTGTGTGTGTGCGTGTGTGTGTGTGTGTGTGTGTGTGTGTGTGTGTGTGTGTGTGTGTGTGTGTGAGAGAGAGAGAGAGGGAGAGAGAGAGGGAGAGAGACACTTGTGATTTCCAACTTTATATTCAGACACTGAGATTATGGAGATTTTAAAGTGAGGTAACTCTGGCTCATGTTGACTTGAGTAGTTGAGGGGAGAGCTTGTGTCGGTCTTTGCATTAGAAGTTACATCTATACATGTATCTTCTGTATTAAAGTGGATATTAATGTCTATGAGAATAGAAAATGCAGAAAAAGATGCATTTTATGCCAAAATATTTGTGTTTACCCAATTCAAGTTCTATTTGTTCGGTTGTACTTGTGTTGTCTATAGTTATTAATAATAAAGTTTATGGTTAAGCTGTAAATTATCAAGCCTCAAAATATAGGTCATAAAGGTTTGATAACAACATCCTAAGATTCTTTGACAGTTTATAGACCAATATATCGCTATTGGAAACTTTTTAATTCATAAAAGTGGTATAGCTTCGTCGTTTTTTAATCTTATCAATCAATGAAAATGGATCCACGCCGCACAACTGGACTAATAGCTTCATGGTGATTGAGAAAGAAGAGGATGACAACAAGAGTGGGTTAAGTTACACGACAGGGAGACTATCCAGAGACACTTGGTGGGGGGTGGGGCACCAAATCACACCTCACACAAATAGACTCCTCTCCACTCTGTCAGAGTCAATTACCTACGCAAACAACCACCCTGCTGTGTGCCCGTGTGTATTTCTGTGTGTGTGTTTGTGCTTGTGTGTGTGTGTGGGCGTATACACCCTCACCTTCTTGACTCGGACAGTTTGCAAGGTGTTTATTGTTCAGTCTGCTACTGTATTCCTTTAAAAGTCACACACTCTCCGGTATCCCAAGTGTCACCTCCAGGCTTCCTTCCTATATGTGTGAGGGTGCTTACCCAGTTTCCCAGCAAGCTCCGGGGCGTGTTCGGCGTCACCATTGGCCATCCCTGCTCCACCTCTCGAGCTGGAGTCATCTGGTGAGGAAGACAAAAAGTTATGAATAAAACGCAGCGTGGAAGGAAGAGTTCTGACGCAGGAAGAAGAAATATTCCCTTGAACTTTAATTGTGCTGAATGTTCTTTGATGGGTTGATGATTTCTGCACCCATCTGTTGCTCCAGTGAGCTCACGATAAGCATGAATGATGTGCAACACACAGTTTGAGCTACACACTGAAGGGTTGACACGAAGCCTCAGGGGTGGATGGGAGTCAGGAGGAATTTGTCTGTTTTCTATCAGCGTCTGACAGTGGTTTTATATGATGTAGCCGTTTTAATGTGGGGTCACAATGTAGTTCGTTCACCATCGATTTGAAAAAGTTGCAAATTGGAGGCAGACTGATAGAGGTCAGGGAAGTGGGGACGTAAATACTCCTCAACGGTACCAGTAGGAAATCCCAGGTGGATCAGTGGTTAGAAATCAGACCGAGTGGCGACTGGGGCCGTTTTCAGACATGAGCTTTGGGAAATATCTGAACTATAAGGTCTGGAAATTGTCCGACACCACCAAGCCCTTTAGAATCTCGTCTTTCCAAGTTCACGTCTTCGTCTGTTTCTTTTATGGGCTCACTTGGACATTTTCCAAACACTTTACTAGGAGGCTGGCAGGGAAATATCAGGAATTCAATGCACCTGAAGCTACAGGTCGAAATGTAAAATGTGAAGCAAAACTGAAAAACATGTCCCAATTTCTGCACCTCATTAGAGCTCAAACTTACTTTACAGCCAGAAAACTGCTCAACATGCATTTCTAACTTCTCAGTAATAGACCAGAATCACACTTCTTGTCAAACCCAAAAAATCAAATGACACATAATATGATACAGTGACTGTGTCGAAGACTTGGTGCTGCTGCAAATCACTTGTAATTGAATTCATGCAACTCCCTGACTCATGCCTATGAGTAAATATTTTGTCTTAGATGTCTAAAAAGAGGAACAATTATTAGATTATTTTCCAAAATTACCTTTATAGGAAAAACAACACGGTACAAAGAAGAAAATTCTGTTTTGAATACCTTCATTTGTCTAAATAACATTCTCCAGGATCACATTTCTTTTAATCTCAGTTTCCGACCATCAGCATGTCTTTCCACTGATTAACAAAAAGATGCAAACATCTGTCTGGACCTTCCTGCTTTAGGCACCACTTGAAGATGGAACCAATGTATCTGAGGGGCCCTGTAACAGGAAGCTGTGGAGGGCTCATACAGTGCAACGTCAGATCTGTCATAATACATGGGGGGTTGCAGTTAACTTGGCTTGAACCTGAGACTTCAACCAAAACCTCATGGTCATTGAAATGAAGAAAAAACGGACTCGGACCACCTGCAGAAAGCACAGGGAGAGCGTGCGTGTAATTTGAGAGGGATCTGTTTATCATGCATGTTGCATGGTGCGGATCTTTTCAGACGACCACCTGAAAGCTCAGAGCGGTTAATGCGTCACCATTTGGATGATGGAATAAAAGACGCATTTGAAATGAAAAGACGGAGCATGACCTGCATCGCCGGGGCTGGTATTAATAGCAGGGAGGCCGCGTGGTGCAGGCCCCAAAGTGTGTGTGTGCGTGTGTGTGTGTGTGTGAGATATGAATTCCTGAATAGGTGTGTCCGTGCATGTGTGTGGGTGCGTGCGTCCTGGCGTTATTTAACTACATGGTAACTTGAGGTGCTGGTATTCCCGTCCAGCCTCACTCCTCCTTCCCTCCCTCTGAGTCGCCCCTTCATCCCTCCTTCCTGCCACATGCAGGCTGTTCTGAGAAAGGGCAGCGCGTTTGAAGCCAAGGTGCGCGGGGGTCTCATCTGAAGGGGGGTACACGGTTTAGAAGCTAGCGGTGTAAACCCCCCCACCCCCACCCCCTCCCCAGGAATGGTGTGAGCCTGTAAACCTGATTTGGAGGGGGGCGGTTGGACCACTTCCACTGTCCATATACAATGCAGCCAAAAATCCACAGTATCAAAGTATTTTCTAAATTCAAAACATGCAGCTATATATGGTGATACAGAGACAAATCAGCCTAATAAAATAATATAAACTACACAAATAGATGAATATAAAGAGTGAAATTACCAGATAAATGCTTTTTTGAGATTTAGTAAAGATTATATTGGTCCTTGGTCATAAATCCAGAGGGTTGTTGTATTCTCATTTCTTGATATTCCAACGTAGAGCTACTATTTCCACTGAGAAGGAAAACATCTCCAAACGCATTCAGCACCTTACTCTACAGTTAAAGTTTTGTCTCACACGAAGACAAGTTTTCACTGACATTTTCAGATCTGTAATATGAGGACCGGTGTTGAAGAGGGGCCTCCCATGAAAACCATAAACAGAACTGACTGCGTTTCAAAGATGAGCGACTGATTTCTACACTCAGCCCAACAGTGGAGGCCGGGCTTATTGATGTCCAAACAGAGTTAAGATCAGACTGTTAACACGTGATGTCGCACAGACGACCAGCTGACTCCTCCATTGTCACCTCGGCCATGACCAGAAGAGGAAGCTTTCATCCGAAGATGTTCAGAGAGCGGAGAGGAGGAGAGAGAGGAGAGAGAGAGAGAGAGAGAGAGAGAGATCAACGCGTGTGGTCGGCGTCATTAACACCACGCACGACTTTGTCACCTCAGACTCCGGTCTCAAAAACCTGTTCCTCTATATATACATTCTTTTTATGTTTGGGATGTGACACCTTTTAAAACCTTCGGTGAGTAAAACTAAAAACAGCGTATTTCACAGTTAAATCACACGTCTGTCAACATGCTCGACATCCAGAAAACATCTCAGCCAGCAAGAGTCAGTTTCACACCTCTCTCCAGCTCTGTTATTCGAGCGCACGGTTGTGGGGGTGGGTGGTGGCGTTAATGTTTCACTGTTTGTTTCGTGTTGAACACACACACGGAGTAGAAAACATATTCCTCCGTCCAGACTTCAGCTGCTTTCAATAAACACGTTTTTGGTTCTGATCCCGTTCCACCTTCTCATGTCCGGCCAGATACTTTGGCTGGAGGTTTTTTACGCAGGTTTCACAGCTCTGCTCACAAGAAACATTTGCTAGAAATAGAGAAGTAGTTTTTCATTTTTCGTGGCTGCGGTGCAAGGGGTTGATATTTCACCCCCTTAAAGCTTCGGCTTAAAACTCTCCTCACAGTTAATGCTGACTCAGCGCTGATCCATTCTTTAGTTATGTTGCTATAGACGTATGTGGACTGCAGACGATCTCCCATGATGCACTGATGCACAGTTTGTGCTGTTCCTCCCTGTCCTAATTCTGCCGTCGTCTTCAAAGCTGCAAGTTCTTGTCTTTACTTTTGTCCCACATGTACCATCATGTAGTTCTACAGTACTGTACTTAGAGATGATAGGATGTTTTTAATGTGACTATGCAGCACTGGTCATAAAGACAACAAAATATAATTTGCTTTGTGTTGAGTGTCATTATCGTACAGATATTAACTTGCATTTTTCTTGTTTACATTTTAAACATTGTTGTTCTTGTATAAAATAAAATATTTTATGATTTATTAGTGTTGTGCTACATTTTACCTTCACCAAGAAGGTTATGTTGTCATTGGCGTTTGTCTGTTTGTCAGCAGGATTACGCGAAAACTACTGAACCGATTTCCATGAAATAGTGTGGAGAGGTGGAGCAAAACATTTGGAGCAGAGCCACATAAACGGCCAAATCCAGGATTTGTAAAAAATCTTGTGTCTCTAAGTTCCCTTCTAGATGGTTTGTGTGTCAGCAGGAACTACTCAACTAAATTCAACCAAACCTAGTGGAGTGGTGGGCCCCGGGAAGAACACAGTCACATGTTAGTGCAGATGCAGATTCAGGGGTGAATCCATGAAATCTTACTGGACCACTTCCCTCTTTATTTTATATTGCTCTACTATCAGAACTAGACAATAATGTGTAGGACTATTGGGCATTGGTGCCATTTTAATTAAAACTTTAAAACCAAAGTTTGTTTCTCTCTCTATCTCTTCACACTCATGCTTTGTATCCCTCCCTTTTTCATTTTCTGCCTGTTTTTCATTCTTTTGTTTTTCATTCCTCTCTCTTTTAATCTTCAGGGGGAAGTGGTTCAACAGTGTGCTACATTTCACACATTCACTGGCTGGGTAGCCCTTATGTGAGTGTGTGTGTGTGTATATTTGTATAACCCCTTCTTGTATTTACTTTGAGGTCTGTAGAGAAACAGCAGTGATTGGACCTGAGCACGCTCAGAAATATGAGTCCCGAATGTCCAGTGTGTTACTGTATGTGTTTTCCTAAAGGGTCACGTCCTTCCAGGTTTTAATATAGAGACACTGGATATGTGGACAGAACCTTTCTGTGTGTGTGTTTGTGTTAAAGCTCATGTGTGAGGGGGATTGAGATGTTTCTGACCACTGATTGTTGGAGCCCCGGAGCCAAAACCAGCAGCCCTGACGTGAGTTCATGTGTCTGACGAACCCAGTAGACTACTGTTGGTCCTCCAAACACTGACCAGTATCTCTACTTTATCATGACATTGTATTTCCTATAAGTTGCATCACTTCATTCATCGATTTATACTTAATCAGTGCTGGTAATGAATTGAGTCTTGTTAATGCTGTGACATCTGGTTGCTAATATAACCAAAGTTTAAGTTCAAGCATTTTTGAGGTGTTTACTCTTTTCTGTCCGTTTCATAGAAGTGTAATAAATATTAGCAGCAATTATCAGAACAGATTTGTCTAAAAAAATCCCAATCTCTATCTAATATCTGTTTCAATGATGGTTTTTCAGTTTTAACTGGTGCATTTAAACTTTTCCAGAACATTAGCTGCAACGTAACTCTATCCAGAGATTATTAGCCAGCACAATGATCATCACTGAGTGAGGAGCAACTCCAATTTGAAACTTTTTTCAAACTTGTGGAAAGATGTGAGAGCAGCCTTTGACCTCTGACGGGACCACACAGACTGCTGATTACTTTTGGGCAGCAGAACAACCTGATAAATGCTGACTGTGTGCATGAGACAGATGAACTTTGGAACCCCCCCTCCTTCGTGGCAGCGCTGCGAGGATCCATCCTGCTCCAAACCCATCGACTGTAACAAGCAGCAGAACAAACATCATTTGTCCTTCAGCAGTTGGTTGAACTGTCAGAGCCCCGACCTCCCGACTACAACACACATTATAACTCTGAAAACAACAAAACCACATGTGGCCTGGTTCTTTCAATGCCTCGTACTTTGGTGATGGAACAGCACGAGAGATGACACATTTCTGAAACTGACGGGATAAAGAGCGGGACATCCCAACACCTCTCTCTCTGTCTCTCTCTCTCAAAGTATTACACCTGAGTTGTCCTTCATTTCGACCACACGCTCCAAACGTCCTTCCCTCTGCAGCTACAGCCATAGCAGGAACATTTATATGGATTCTGTTGCAGCGTATTGCAACATAACACACAGCGTTATTGTAATGAACGATTAGATTTACAAGCTGCGGCTCCTGATCCAACATGTAATACCGGCGATGTTATGTGGAAACCTTCTGTCTGCCGAGCGGCTCGTGTTTCACATGTAATTCGCGGCTCCTGTAATCCTCTACGGACAGTAGCTGTTTAATGCAGCTCGGAACAAGCCAAACCACTGATGACAGACTGTGCAGAGCAGAAACCGACACGGATATGAATGTAAAAGGTTTTTTTTTATTAATTTGATTTAGTGAGACCCCACTGTAGAGGAATTAAAAGGTTTTAAGATAACAAAACATATGCAGGATGCAACTCATATTTCAGTGAGTCAATGAGACAGAAATGTACAAACAGTAAGTTAAGGTTTAAACAAACCAAACTTAATTCTCAAAATGGTCAAATTTGTAAATGCTCTCTCTTGGGTTTTCAACTGGATCAAATACACTTATTCTGTGAATGGAGTTGTGTCTCAAACGCTGCTTTCAGCCGTCCACTGAACTCAAGCTGACTCTTGTCTGAATGCTGCAGACTTTCTCCAGAGTTTCTCCTGCCCCCCCCCCCCAAGAACTCTGGAGAATGCTTGAATGAGCACATGTGAGAATACAGCAGGAGATTCTCCAGAGGATTCACCCAGAGCGAAAAAACGGAAAAAAACAAAAGAATACAAATATCTCAGGATGACAAAGAGGAGCCATATATATATATATATATATATATATATATTCATACACGTCTGAAAACAGCTTCAGAGGATCCGTCCTAACGTGAGAAATCCTAAAAGTTTAGGGATGAAACCAGAGCAGCGACTGTGTTGAGCTCATGTGTCAACAGATCCATCCAAAAAGAAGCAAACTACGACATGATGGAGGTCACTGGATACAGCTACAAGCTCAGAAAACCCCACTAAGTGGCTCCTTGAAGTGTTTTCTCAAACTATGTCCGAGGTCAAAAAGGAATCTTTGTGCTCAAGGATGTTGTAATTTGTGGGTAGAACGATTGACTACTCAATTTTAAAAGTAACTGTCTGAAACACTGGCAACGTCTTTCATTATTTATTGAGCAAAGATTACATAAAAAGATCAGGTTTCATCTTTTAAAATGTAAGAATTGCTGCGTATTACATTACTGTACATTATTTTGGGGAATCGGCTAATGAAGCAGAGTGAGGACGGACTCTAGGAATCTTATAACCATCACGTGCAAAGTTTTCCTTTTTTTTTACTCTCTGATCTCCTCCGTGTTTGATGTTTTTGGCCGTGTTGAACCTTCGCATTGTGCGATACAAGTGGTGAACTTTTCAAAAGATTAACTGACAATGAAAATAATCAAAAGTTTCACCCGCGATTTTACTGTGGTTTTAAATTCTCTGGTCCCTACAGGGGAGTCTTTTTCCTGTAACCTTTATGCAAGAGCACACACACACACACACACGTCACTGTGATTTACGCTCTCGCCTGTGGAGACGCTGTGCAGCCTTATGGAAACCATTATGACTTGCGCTGCTACACAGTCCTCAATTAACAGCATGAGAGAGAGACATTGAAAGGGGCTGCGACGGAGAAAGAGAGCGAACAAGACGGGATCTGACTCAACTTCTTGCCGAGGTCAAGAGGCAGCAGGAGAGAGATGAAAAGACGGAGTTGGAGAGAAGAAACGCCGACAGCGCAGGGAGATTTATTATCTGTAACCACGGAACAGACAATTGTACACTACAGTTAACGGCTACTCGCGACAACACGGTCTTACATGACGGATTAACAGCTTATACATGTGTGTGTGTGTGTGTGTGTAAACCTGGAGTATTTAGTGGGCACCGATCACACTAATGACGTGTGTTTGAGGCGATGACTTTTTCCAGTGACCATAAAATCATTGAATCACAGCTCTACACACACACACACACACACACACACACACACACACACACACACACACACACACACACACACACACACACACACACACACACACACACACACACACACACACACACACACACACAATTTCTAAGGTTGAAAATACCTCATAAACATCTTTTGCTCTGAAATGTTTCTGGAACATTTGATCTCATTACTCTTCGTCATTACACACACACACACACACTCACAAACACACAGACACACACACGGTGTTTTCTGTTCCAAATATTCACCTCCTCCTCCTCCTCCTCCTCCTCCCTCGGCCCCCTTGGACCGGGCCAGGACAACAAACTTTTTACGAGTGCAACTTTACGATGCTATTTACAAATGTGATTACAAGTTGTGGCATTCTGAGCTCGGCCTCTCTGAAATATGATGAACACACGTCAACGTTTGGCCGGGAATTGCTTCCAGCTTTCTGACCTATTTGGTACAAACCTACATGTGCGAATCAAACACACACACACACACAGACACACAAACATAGACACGCATGCATTTACGCAGACAGTGTTTCATACCGACATCTGGTACCGTGTACGTGGTTTATTTCTCCCTTTGCTGGTTTAGGTAAGAACTAAAAGATAAGAAAAGATTCATGTGGCCAAATCCTCAGTCATTTATAATGTATTGTGAAATGTGAACAACTGACATTCATGTCTGTTACGTAAGAATAGATGATGCACAATAATCTTTAATAACTGAACTATAAAAATAGCCAGAATCGTTAGACGATTGCAAGGTGACTGATTTAAAGTAAATTGGCAACACTATTGCTCATTTTCCAGCCAAACATCTTGTGGTTTTCTTCTTCAGATCTGAGGATTTGCTGCTTCTCTGTTTTACATCACAGTAAACTCACTTTCTTCCAGTGCTGGGCTGTTAATGTCCATCGTTATGTTTCTGACCTTCCCTGAGCTTTTCATTGACTGATGACTGTGATAGTAATTATTATTATTTCATTAATTGATAATGAAACATATCAACAATTATTTTTACTTCTATATTTTTTGTTTGGTAAGTTTGTTACTACAATCACCAGGCCAGGATTATCCTCTTTACAGCCATCAACATTTTGATGAAAGAACAAATCATACATCCAAAAGTGTTGAAAGTGTGTACAAATGTCCATGTGTGCATTTTATATATGGGGACATAATAATAAGCATCCATTATCTACACTGCTCATCCTTTGATGGTCGCAGGGTGAACTGCAGCCAATTTCAACCGACATTGGGCGAGAGGCGGGGTTCACTCTGGACAGGTCGCAAACGATCATTAACACTGACATTCACATACAGTCAATTAAGAGTCTCCAATTAAACTAACGATTAAACTAAAAACACCAGAGTGCCTGTAGAAAACATGCAGACACGGGGAGAACATGCAAACTACACATAAATACCCACGAGATTCAAACCTTCAATGGTAACCTCCGCACCACCATGCAATCCTAAGAGGTTGTTCATCGAGTCATTTAACTTAATCATACTTTGTTTTATGGAACAAAATGTGCCACTTTTAATTTACAATTGAATCATGTTGACAGAAGACTGACTGTGAAGCCCGGTGTAGGTTTGTCGAAGCAGAATTTGTACTAAGTTTAGTTGAAATGATAAAAATGCTTTTAAAGCTACTTGTCATTCAGGTAAAAAAACAAATGTAAAAACTGAGAATTCTGTACTTGAGTTCTACTGGAGGACAAAAGCAGCATTTAATATTCAGAGTGATGACTACCTCTCTTTTTCTGCTGCCAGTGTTTAGTGAGGCAACGTTTCAACCGTCAACGTTTTCGCCAGTTTTTAAAAAACCCGTCCAAGACCTTGACTGTTGAAAAAGCAGCCAAATGCAACAATGTTCCCGGTGTACTCTCACTTTCTTTTTCACTTGCATGCTAAACCCACGCACGGCTTCATTACAAAACGGCTCATTGTTATCGTTCGATAATTCCAGTCATGTTAGGATATACAACAAAGAGACGGAGACATGCGTGGTCATCACTATGAAGCGCTGACCACAGAGCGCTCGGGGCTTTTCCTCATCAGCAGCATTATTACTGCTTTTATAACCTTGTGCCCTGCGGCTCGAGCTGCACAGGTTCTGCTTACCGCTGCAGCAAAAAACCAAGCCTGTGTATTCTTAAGGTTGACTGGAGATGTCGAGCATTTCAGGCTTATCTAACTCGTAATCCCCTGCCCTCCACCTTCGCTGTCTGTGTTCTCTGCCCGCGGAGGTAAACACTGAGTCTGTCCGTTCCTGCAGTCAAGTCAAACACGGCTCTGTTTCACTGCAGACTAAACAAAAACAGTTTCGGGGGGAACCTTTTGTACGCCAGCGTATCCCGTTGAAGAGAGAACAAGACAAATAAAAAGTGAGGGTGTATGCATCCGTGAACGTGTGGATATGTGTGTGTGTGTGTTGGGCTTTAGGGAAATACAGAGCCCTGCTTACACACACACACACACCGCAGTTTGATGTTGTGCCATGAATGGGCTCAGCACACTAATTACAGCCACCTGTGTGTGTGTGTGTGTGTGTGTGTGTGTGTGTGTGTGTGTGTGTGTCTGTATGATCGAGAAAAACCTGCTGTTTCCACTCTGTCCACACACACGGAAAAAATAATGTAGCGTCATACGTTAGAGAAGGTAGAGGGTCTGTTTTCCACTCTTGCGTTAACCCGCAGTGTGTGTGTGTGTGTGTGTGTGTGTGTGTGTGTGTGTGTGTGTGTGTGTGTATCTGGCATGTGTCAGACCTGCTACATTCACTCTGGCCTTGATCATATCTCTCGAACAGGCAGCAGAGTGTCTGAGTTTGTCTTTCCAGCCGTGAGTCAGTCACTCAGCGAGTCCACGAACAAACCGGAAGACAGTTTGAAAATAAACACACAAGGAAACTCATCTTGTTTGGAACTAAATCCAGATCTTCAACGGGGAGACAATCAGCAATCGAGACAGACTGGGCCATTTGCCACTTGCGTTCACACACTTATACACACATTGACACACAAAACGCACTCTACAAAATGCAGCTATGGACAAAAAAGTTCTTTGGTTGATTTAAAACGTTGAAAAGATGTTTTTCCAAATTGTTCAGTTGAGTTTGTCACAGAAGTGCAATGAATCATGGGATACGTTGGGCTGTGCAGGATCCACCTGGTGGAGCCTCCGCTGCTCGGGGGTGGAAGGATCCATTCGTTGGTTGTATTTGTCGGAGGCTTCGAATTGGAACAGTCTAGTTGCAGCACTGTGACGCAATCTGACTTCAAGTGCAGCCTCCGAACAATGCAGCAAATTGAGACACAGCTTTTGTAAATTGATAAGAAAACACAGGCGTTTAAATGACATTACTTCGTCCGGCGCTTTGTCTTAAGAAGAACATTATTAAAAACCTCCTCCGTGTTTGTTGTTGTCAGAAACCCTCGACTCTGCGATGCCCTCTAGTGGATGTAATTCTACCATGCCAACATAAGGGATGCATGAAAGTATGTGAGCGGTGACGGTTACATTATTTGAAACAGACGAATCTCTTTTCGAGCGTAAATGCAGCATAAGTGAACCATACGTCAGCTTGAATGTCTCGTGCAGGATAAAGACAGCAGGTGATCAGTCATGAAGCCTCAAAGCACATACACACAGTGTCCTGGTCGTTTAAACAGGCGTTTTTATTGAAAAAAGAAGGATATAATAGTACGATCACAGCTCAAACATCTGGCGTTGCTCTGTTTTACTCATCAACAATGTAATCGTTACGTTTTCTTGAGAGCACGTACGGCTTTAGGTGAAGGTCAGGCAGAAAAAAAAAATTGCCACTGAGAACAGAAAAGCCCCCGAATGTTCCCAGTTCCCTTCCAGGTAACTAATTTAAGGCAGGGAACAGAGTTCTGGCTAAAAGTGTTCAGCAATAAAATCCTGGTCCAGGAAGTAAAATCCACACCCCAAAGGCTGAAAATAGTTCCAGACCCCTGGACTTCTATAGATCTATTGTACAGCTGCGGCACACTGCGCTGCTCTCTTTCTTCTCACCCTGACCACATCCTTTTATTTTAATTACTCCATATTTCATTTCTGAGTGACACATCATCCACAGTGTCAGAGGAGTAAAGCAGCAGAATCAACTCTTCATCACGATCTGCTACTCGTACGATACAGGAGCGACTAAACCGCAGCACAACAAAACTGATGAAGAGGAGATTACAGCGTCTGATGATCAGATTTAAATATCACTTATTGTTTTATTGTCATGTTAGTCTCATCCAATCAGCATCATTTTCAGTCCACAGTGAAGCTGCGGCTGTCAGGTAACGTTGACATCTGTCGTGTCAGTTGAGGAAAAAAATGACGCCTTAAGTCTCAAGTCTGTAAAACTACTTAAACTGACTTGTAATCACTTAGTTGATCTCACAGCTGCGTCCGACCATTTCTGCAACCAAACACCTCTCAGGCCAACGCCAGGCTGTGATTGGACAGCTGTGCTCAAGTAAGATTAGTATTTTATCATGA
Source organism: Hippoglossus stenolepis (assembly GCF_022539355.2). Taxonomy (NCBI): domain Eukaryota; kingdom Metazoa; phylum Chordata; class Actinopteri; order Pleuronectiformes; family Pleuronectidae; genus Hippoglossus; species Hippoglossus stenolepis. The sequence continues at coordinate 21,735,133 of NC_061489.1, read as the reverse complement.
GTTACAAACACAAGCACTTTTTGTAAGTGCAACTCAATGCATATCCTCCTGGACAATGTAAAAATGTAAGAGAGCATTTATACTCACTCTCTGAGGTGAATGTGTTGCTGTTACAATCAACACAAAATGTATGTACTGCTGAGTTAACAGCCATGTATATATTCATCTTTACTGGACTCTATGAATTACTGGGTTGTAAATGATCCAACTGGAATTTCATAGAGTGAATATTTCTGCAAAGGCTAAACAGTTAAATTCACCAAATCGTACGGACTCATAAATATCAGTTACCTAAATACGCCAGATTTTCCCCCCATCAAGATCCAGGAATTATTCCATGAGAAATTGGTCAAAAATTTGAAAATGTTTTGGATCCACACCAATATTTTATTGGTTCTTCCCTGACCTGATACTGTATCCTGCCATCAAGTTTTTTTTACAAACCAACAAACCAAAAAACAGGGTGAGAACATAACCTTCTTGGTGGAGGTTAGTATCGTCTTGTAATATTGGGGCTTGCTCTGTTTTCTTCCACTGGTCATACTTTGTTTTACAGTTTGTTTTCATATTATACTCATTCATTTTTAACATTTATTTAGTAAATTATGTCTATTATTTAACATTTTCTTGCTTTGTATTCAAGATTATTAAACTTTTGCATCAAATAACAAAAGCTCTTGGAAGAGAAATCCATATCTTGTTATGATAATGACTTCCTTCCTTTATGTTGAACATTGCTACAAAACCCTGAATCTAGAAAAGTTTCCCACAGGATGAAATGAAACATTACAAAACCGATCAATAGCAGCTTTTGTTGCCACGTGTAAGTGTGTGAGGAGATTTGTCCTTCAGGTGTCCTTGAGTTAGAAACTAATTACATATCTACTTTCCAGCAGCCGACCCAGGCCCCTAACCTCACTGCAAGGACGCAGAAGGAAGGAATTTGTTTTCTATCGGGTCAATAAATTATTACATTACCGATTCTGACTCTGAAATCTTTTCTTCAGCTGCTGCTGCCTCGCTGAACTGGTGACAGGAAGAGAGAGAGAGTTCATCTGTGTCGCCTCCAGCTGACAAAGCACAGATCCGCCTCATTCAATATCCTTCTTATCCAAATTCAAAATGTGTGATCAACGTGCCACAGTTTTTACGAGGTGTTAATAAGTGCAGCCTCTAGCAGCGTCACTTGTAGGTCCAGCTCTGGTTTATTTGCAGACACTGTGGCCAGGCACGAGCCATTTACCCTTGGCGGTCGGGTTAAGCTCAACTACCAGGCCTGGGTTTGGTAGTGACATGAAAAATGTTCTGTGAAAATACATCTAGAACATTTGGCTCCTCCGACTCCGAACGTGGACTGTGTCCGAGCATAAGACATCAACAGAGCGATGAAATAACACACAGGCACGAGGCACAAGTGGTTCCACACTTGCTCATAAACGTCAGACAGTGACGGAGTTCATGAGTTCTGAAAACATACAGTGAGGGATCAGGTTTTGGGGTTTTGTGTGGTTGTTAATACATGTCTGGATCTGCACAAGTTAATTTTGTTGTTTTAAGCCCGAGTATAAAAGTAAAGCAGCCTCCTTAGCTGCCTCCTCTTTCTTCTGCCCTCGCATCATCTTTTCCAGATGCACATGTACGTGTGTGTGTGCCTGTGGAAGTGCATTAATCTTTGCATCTGCGGCGGGTGTGCTCATTCGCGTAGCTGTTTTACATCACTCTTCACACTTCATTGATGGAGCAGCAGGGGTCAAGCGTGCAACACGGACGGAGATTTCCCTAAAATGGAGAGGATATGGACTGCGCACAGGAATCTGGCAAAGGTACAGCCGCAGCCTGCAGCCTTCATCATCCAGCCGGCAGATTTACGTGATGGAGGTGATGTGTTCAAGGACAGAAATGATTCAGGGGGAATTAGTGAATTACTTCATGTCCGCTGCTCATGGGGGCTCAGAGATCACAGAAGTGGAAACACTGTGTGCGTGTCAACATATACTATGAAGGTCACACATGTATACATCTAAATTAACTAAACAGACGTGGTTTTAAAAGGCAAATTTTACTAAAAACAATACCTTGTTTTCTCCGTTTTTTCCACATAACTGTGCTGACACTGTGTGGGGGTTCACATCCTCCTTCATCATGATGTCATTCTGCTGCGCACCTGTCCACCAGGTGTGCATGACTATATTCCCCTTAAACCAGTGGTTTCCCAACTGGGGGGTCCGACCCATAGAGGAGGCCTTGAGTTATGAGAGGGGGCACAGTGAAAGCATGTACAGGTTTGTGAAAGGACTGTCGGATAACGTAAAGGAGGTGATGAAGCTGTACCAAATGTCACAACTACCAAAACAAAGACGGGAAAAGATGGTCAGTAGATCACAGACCACCGCCGAGTCCCAACAGTCCCCTGCAATTCAAATCAAGCCACATCAAATTGCTTTTTTTTAAAATTATATCTCATATAAATAAAAAAGCAGCTGATTTAATTTTTTTAACACATGCCATTTTTTGCTGTGCCGATGATTTGAGGGCTTTTCTGCAAAATTTTAACGAACAAAGCAGCTGTAGACAAACTGTTCAATGTCATCCACGCTGACGTGAAGTGGAAGAACTGTGTGTGTGGGTGAATCTGCAATGGCTGCAAGTCAAGCACGTTTCCCCCATTTTGCATTGATCAAAGCGTATGATACGCCGAGCTGAGCGATGTAATGACAGCCATCACTGCCACAGTAAACTACATCAAAACAAGACCCGCCAAAGCCCAGACTTTTTCCGCGCCGTGCGAGGAAACGGGATCCGATCACACAGCTGTTTCGTTTCACAGCGAGTCCCGATGGCTGTCGAGTGGTTTTATCCAGGGTGGTTGAGGGATGAGATCAGAACCTTCTTGGAGTAGAGGGTAACGAACTCGGCCGAAAGATAACAACAACAACAACGTCCTCATAAAACCTGCAAACCACAGAGACTTGTTTCAGAAACTCAATGAACTGCATCTGTATCTGGAAATGGACTTTTCTTATACAGGAGCCTTTCCAATTTTATAATCAATCATCCACTCGAAGCGCTTTACAGTACACATCACATCCTCCCTTTAACACACATTATACAGTGCTATACAAGTGCATACAAAAACTAGTGAAAAAGCGGTGACACACGTAGAAGACACAGACGAAGATGTAGACATGTGCCATCATTGCTTTACATGTAAGCTACACACCCTTTGGTGTCACATTTTCTCTGTCAGGACTCACGTGGTGCACTGTCTGTTTAAGGTGCACCTCGTCAGATATATTTAGTAATTTGCTCCAACCTCAAACCATCTTGGCTTATTAAAAGAAAATCCAGCCTCATATCCCGAAAATAGCCGCTGTCCCCATCAGTTAGGTATTGCCTCGCTGCCACGTGAGTGTCCACCGCTCACCAGGAGGCAGAAACGTTACAGTAAATCCTGGAGGATGATGGATGACGAGAGGACTCACTAATGCCCGTGGCGCTCGTATATATCATCACTTAACTGCAAATATGTTTGGACAAAAAGCAAGAGAATAAATCTTCATGGTGCATTCAAAGAGTCACGGCTGTGGGGTTTGATGAAGAAATCAACAGTTGTATAAATGTGTCTTGGTTACGGAGGGAAATTTAGGTGTGTGTGTGTGCTGCGTGTGTGTGTGCTGCGTGTCTGTGTGTGTGAGCTGTGTGTGCCCTTTTCATCTTTATTTTTATATACATCCAAATTTATCATCGTGTCTCTGGGCGTGTCCGTCCTATTCAATCTGCGTGAGCGTGTCAGTGTGTTTATGCGAATGAGCACATGTCTGAGGGCATTTGCACATATGTACACAATGTGCATCCACATGAATTTCTGTGTGCATCTGCCGTAATGTGAGGACGCCATCTCATTTATCCAAGTGCCTTTGTGTGTGTGTAATCTTATTGTACCTGTCCGTGTGTGTGTGTGTGTGTGTGTGTGTGTGTGTGTGTGTGTGTGTGTGTGTGTGTGTGTGTGTGTGTGTTCGTCCAGCTGCCGCATGTGTAACTTTAGTAAACATCAAGGCAGCGCTTTGCTTTGCCGAATTAATGAATCTCTCACATCCATCGCCACGCGCCGCCTTTTGAAACATACCGCCGGGCCTCGGCTCAGCACTTTGAACTCTCAATCATTCTCTCCCTCGCGCCCACCCTGCTCTTCCCTGTATCAAATTATACTCCGGTTAAATAGCTACTCATTAGTACTTTAGCAGTTTTCTCCCCATTTGACCTCCGACATTCCTGAATTCATTTCTGCAGAGGACCATATGTGCGATCGCAGCTGCCGCCGGGTCGCATGGGACGGAGAAGACAGGAGGAACCAACATTTTGATTCTACTTTATTACTGACTATTTAGTCTTATCGGTCTTTCCTTTAATGGCTTCAACCGCCTGATTCTAATTAACCCTCCTTCTGTCTCTCAATCTGATTTATCGTCCTACTTGCTTTTTAATCTGCTTCAGCTTTCCCCCTGTTTATCACTTACTTATGTTTGTTCTGCACAAAAATACAAGGAATTTAAGATTGTGATTCTAGTGTTTAAGTAGACAAAGTCAAATTTAACAAATCAATAACACAATAAAATACATTTATTGTCGCAGATGCTCGTAATGCAGACTTTTAAGAACCAGGGAAATCAGATTCACTGACATTTTACATGGTTGTTTTTCTCTATGTGTTGATCCTGTGACCCTCTAAGTATAATATATGGATACGTCTTAAGACAGGAAATTAATCGAAAAATTATAAATTATTTAGCAGCTTCTTTGTGACCCAGGTCTGTGCGGCTCTGCTCCGACTCCACTGTGATCCCTGCTGGAATGTACGAGACGCCTTAAAACAAGTCGCACTTCAAAGCAGCTCCTGAACCTCTTTACTGCGAGTGTGTCACATGCAAGTGCACAAACATGTGCGAGCGCTTGTTATGTGCACACACTTGCATGTACGATCGTTTCTGCATAAATCTGCATACACGCTCACGAGTGTCGACATGCACCCGACATGCCTGTTGTGTGAGCTTTTTCGTGTGTGTTGAGAAAATGCGGTCGTCCTGTATAACTTCAAAGATGCTGGCAGGCTCTGCTGTGTGAGGCTTCACGCTGACAGACCGTCTTTGATGAACAACTATTTACAACAATGGAAAACCAACCCGCTCATCACGATGCACCCGCTGCGCGACGTTCCAACATGACTCACCTTTGTTCAACACTTTTTTTTTTGTGTTGCTCAGAGCTGTTCTTGGATTAATAATAAAGCCACTTTTATCTTACTCACGTCCAATAGTCACGGTTTTGCGAGAGAACAATTTCAGCAAGGCAGGTGATTGCATGTGTTCAGTCTTGTAGTACAAAGCTGCTGCAGGTTTCGACTCTGAAGCAGTGAAACACGATGTCTCACACTGATATTTGCAGTATGCCCAAGTGATAGATTCACCTTTGGATTTTCATAAACCTAACCCTTACCCATATTTACAAATAATTATTCTTAGTTTCGGAAATTGTTGCCTTTAAGACAACACATGGCCAGAGTCTCAGACGGATAGGTGCAGAAATCAGTAGTACAGTAGGAGGAGAAGAGTTGGCTGACAAGGGGTTTAACTCTGTGGCTTGTTCTCATCGTTTAGCGACATGTCTGACAGCATCTACACACCCACCGCTCTCCCTTTCTTTCTTCTTACTTCTGTTTCCACTTGTTGTGAGGGCTTTGGTCTTTTGGGCAAAGACCAAGAGGACACACTCGGCTTGTCACGGCGGCTTACATCAGACGAATTTTGGCACGGAGCGCTCCAATGTGCAATCAAAGCAACACCCGCGTTCAGAAAAATTGTCTAAGGATGTTAGCCTTGAATGAAAGCGGGGGGGGGGACAAGCTCGCAACAGCCCCAAAATCTCTGGGAAAGTCAAAAGAGATTTAAAAAGGCGTCAGTGTGAAATATGAAGAAATAATCATTCGGAAAGGTGGACAGAAAAACAGATGAAGATCTGAAAATGCAAAATAGTCAGGAGAGAGGAATGTGATGAAGAGATTATGGTCATGGCCACAGTGTTTGTGTGTATCACTTTTCAGCATGCTGTCACACTGATCAAACTTCAGGGTGATAGCGGAGGCGCCGCACAACCATCACTGTGTTTACCTAAGAACCGGGGGGAACTGCACGCACGCACACACGCACGCACGCACGCACGCACGCACGCACGCACGCACGCACACACACACACACACACACACACACACACACACACACACACACACACACTCGAGACAACACAGCAAAAGCATGTTGCGCATGCATTTATGTGAAATACAATGCGGGGGAATGCAGTGATATTGTACAAGTAAGGACATGCACACACACACACACACACAGACAAACACACCTGATGGATCAGTCTGTTGAGCTCATTTTTGACATTACTACACAAGCATTATAAATAAATTACATGCAATTTAGATTTTTTTCTCGTCTGCAGCCATTTTCCCTTTTTCATTATCTTTTTTTCTCCGTGTTTTTCACCTCAGTTATGTCAAATGTTAAAAATACAAGAGATAAAGCGTTTTTATCAAACTTCCTGGCGCGACATGGCCCCGGTGAACGCTTAAAACACCAGTTGAGTCCACCTGCCTCCGACAGCCACGTGGCAGGAAAACACTGAATAGAAGACAAGGTTTATCAAATCCAAATAAAACACTGGCTTTGGGATACAAAGCTGAAACTCTGATAAAGCTTTTGATAAGCGCAGCAAGTTTTTCCGTTGCCTGCTGCTTTCTTCTTTTTTTTTGTCTCTATCGTCCCTCTCAGTGCGAGTGGTTTTCCACGCCTGCTCCTTCTCAGTGTGGCGAGATTGGAAAAAGCCAGATGCAACTGCAGGGATCTGAAGAGTGACAAAAGAAGAATGAAGGGGGTGGGGGGGATCTCTGAGCATAATTCGCTCTTCACATCATCATTAATAGATCAAAGCGGCTGCAGGAGATACAGGGATTTTTTTTTGGTGCTGACACAAAATGCATTCTCGGGCAGAAGGGTTACAAATGAGAGGAGAACGGGAGAGAAAGGAGAGGGAGGAGGGACGCTGTGTGCTGAAGAACCGGACTTTGGCTTTGATGACAGCACAAGAGTGAAGCGGCAAAAAAAAAAAGGGGAGACAAAAGTTTCTAAAACTTCAAAAGGAGCCTTTTTGTAGCACAGGTCCCCCTCTCTCTCTCTTTCTCCTTGATTTTTCCATTCTTTTTTCTCTCCCCCTCCTCTCTTCAAACATGTCTTTGCTAATTGCCGGACCCCGCTCTGCCCTCCGTGGGCTCTCCACTGCTCTCAGGTCTATTCAGCAGGGGGGGTCGTTACAGAGGGAAGGCCTAATAACCAGCTCTGAGTGGGGGGGACAATGGAGCCTGCAGGGCCAGCGACATATCCAGGGCCTAATGAGAAAAGACTCCTTCAGCGAACAAGCAGGTCTGTCAATGGACCGGCCTATTATGAAGTTACATGGGGGGGAGTATAGGGAGATGGAGTCTGGGTGTCTTTGAGTTAAGTTATAGATCAGTGATGGGTTCATTGTTTTATATGTGATAAAGAAGTAAAGGAACAATAGTGAATCAAATAGAAAACAAAATAAGAAATAGGAGGAGAAAGTGTGTGTGTGTGTGTGTGTGTGTGTGTGTGTGTGTGTGTGTGTGTGTGTGTGTGTGTGTGTGTGAGGTTGCACACTGGTACCTCCTGGGGTAACAATAGTGAACAGGACTAATCCTCCAGACCGTATAATAGCCACTAAGCTGTCTATTCAGAAGTGCACGGCTCCCCTGCTAACTGCTGTGATCAGACACGAATACCAGCACTCACGCATTCACACATCCTTCCCTTCCTTCTTTTATTCATTCATCTATCTATCTATCTATCAATTCTTCACAGCGATGGCCATATAACGCATCTAAAGTTGGATGTTTTTTTGTTTTGTTATGTAATATGTTAACTAAGCTTCATATAACAAAAATATTTATACTTTGTACATGTTTAAAAACTTATAATCAGCAAGTATATCCTTGTGAGAATCAATTAAAAATATTGACCTAAAACATTCTGGTTTATTTGTCAAATATTCCACCTGTTCTTCTATTTGATGAAGTTTTTGACACCATCTCTTCATCTGTTGCTCATTTTAAATCCCGACTTAAAACAGCAAGAAAACTTTCACCTCTTATGTGAATTGTATTATTTTTTAGTTTTTTTTAATTTAATTTTTTGTTTAATAACATTTTTATTAAACTTTATTGTTTTAGTCTTTTGTGAAGCAATTTGTAACTTGCTATGAAAAGTACAATACAAATAAAGCTTATCATCATCATCATCAATATTTGTAGTAGTATTAGTAGTAATGATAGTAGTATCTCTCCGTGTTTCCTAATCCCCTCTGCTTCTTACTTCCCCTCCTATTTTCTCCCCTCTCCTCCTCCTCTTGTCAATCATTTTTGCATTGTGTGTGTGTGTGTGTGTGTGTGTGTGTGTGTGTGTGTGTGTGTGTGTGTGTGTGTGTGTGTGTGTGTGTGTGTGTGTGTGTGTGTGTGTGTGTGTGTGTGTGTGTGTGTGCGCGCGCATTGATGAGGTTATGGCGAGGTTAAACCCTCTCTCGTGAGAACGCGGAGTCGTTGGAGTTGTGCGTGCGAAGGGACCGGGAGCTACGCAGTGAAGGATGCTGAAGAGCCCTGTTTCCTTTCAGATGGAGGTGGGGTGAGGATGAGGAGGGTAGTTGTTAAGTGAAGGGCTGCAGGACACGTCTCCATTAAGAGCAGTGAGTGTCTCCTTGAGAGGATTTGTTGATGTCTTTCACGTCTCTGCTGAACTTTCCCTGCTTGATCATTACCTCAGTCAGTTGCATAATCAACAAACTTCAGCTACTTGAAGACGAGCACCGAACACTGCAGACATTTTCCAGAAATTTTCCCGAGGGGCTGTGAGTGAGAACACAAGTGTCTCCGGACATTTTCCAGAACTTTTCCCGTAAAATACCAGGAGGGAACCCATGTGAGAATACAGCAGGTACATTTCTGGAAAAATCCAAGGCAATGTTGTTGACATTTCTAACACGTAATGGATGTGAAACCGGAAGAATTAAAAAATCTCATTTGACACTTTTTAACTGTACTCATATGTACTACAGTTGAATAGTTGTTAGTTAGGTGCAGCACAACCTCTCCACTCCTTCACTCATCCATATATTTCCACTACAGTTTTGTCTTTCTCCCCTTATTATCATCAATATTTCTCTCCTCTCATGTTCTCCTCAGCTCCTCTTTCACGTCTCCTCTCATCTTTTTGTTACCGTTGGACTCACACTGAGCAATTCAGTCTTAATTACATTAAACAAACTAAGGAACTGAGATACTTTTAAGAAGCCCACAAATATTCAGTTTCCCACAGTCGTACTCGTGTTTCAGGACAGCGTGCGTTTCGTGATGTGAGTAATAGTACACTAAATGACCCGTGTGAATTTCTGCTACATTTGTTACTTATTATAATTATACTTTTTAGCCCTACGGATGCCCGCGATGCCAAAACACACAGAAGTAAAGTTATACCTCATATTAGCTATGGGAGAGTTGCTGTGGAAACGCAGAGTGAAAAAACATTTGACTTTGGGAACAGCTGGTCGATGAAGTTAAAGGTAATTTCCACCCTGAAATGAGAATTTAAGAAGGATCGAGGAGACAGAGCGAGGAAAGTTTTGAACGACGGCAGAGAATCGATCCGTATAAGTTCCCGATGCTTAATAATTGTGGATGAACTCAAATTAAAATCAAACGGAAAAAGCAGAATCTGACATCGACAGTTTTCCCTGTTCAATATCCGGCGTTTCACAGCTAATTTGACTCAGCACAAACGTAGCATGACGGCAACACTCGAGTGAGAGGAGCTGGAGGATTTGTTGGGAGGAATGTGATTCAGGGAGGTGAGGTGGAGAGAGTTCAAGGCTCAATGAGACAACAGCAATGAAACTGTCGCACAATCATAAAAAACACACACACACACACACACACACACACACACACACACACACACACACACACACACACACACACACACACACACACACACACACACACACACACACACACACACACACCTCTGTTTTGTGGTGGATTTCCTCACGGCCTGGAGAAAAAGGCTCGTTGACTGACAGACGGCATCTCGCACGGGGAGCTGGACTCAAAGCTAGCGGAGGGTATTTAAGACCCATTAGGGGTCTATACGAGAGCTTGGCTTGGCATAAAAATCAGGAGACGCAGGCCATACTCACTTACTCACTCAACTCACATGCACGTACGCACACATGTACAGATGTAAATGGAGCATGAAGGCAGATAGGAGGGGGAAGAACGAGGAGCTGAGAGACTCCTTAAGAGAAGAGATGCCCTTCTATCAGCCGGTGGAGCGGAGGGGAGACAACAGGAGGCTTGTGAGAGAGGACGAGAGAGTCAGAGTGTGGAAAAGACAAAGAGACGAAGCGGAGAGAATATGACAAGCTTGACTTTCTAAACTGTGTACTCGCTTTATACAACAACAATCACTTCCTCTAGCAATTATATCCGTAGAATTCCTCCAGTCTAGAAATGAAACTAAATCCCTGATACGAACAGTGCCGTCTTGCATATTTAGAGCCTGAGTCTGCGACTGGGGGACGGAGCCGTGGTAGCGAGCACCAGACGATTCATACGTTTGACAAATCGTGAGTCATGTCTCAGTCGTCAATCATGGTGTTTCACCCTCTTTCTATAGCATCAAATAACAAATTAAAACAAACTTATCCGAAAAATGTAACACCTTTAATAAAGCATCGAACCATCTTTGACAAATATCTATTTAACTTTGACTTTTTAGTTTGGACCATGTCCCATCCACTAACATGGGAGGAGGTTTAGCCCTATATACTGCAGCTAACCACTAGGGGGCCATCGAGATGCTTTGACTCACTTTTGGGGAGATGACATTTTGTCAATCTTTATTTACAGTCTATAGTTAACGTTTTGTTTTGCTGCTCCATGTTGCTCAGTGTTGGTCTGTTAATACACCGCACTTTAAACAGACCACCTATCCATCAGTGTGTGTGTGAGTGTGTGTGTGTGTGTGTGTGTGTGTGTGTGTGTGTGTGTGTGTGTGTGTGTGTGTGTGTGTGTGTGTGTACTGTCAAGTCTTTTCTGTCTTTCTTCCGTTAATGGACTTTGAGCTTCAATAGAGAAACAGCAGATACACCTCTCTTTATCCCTTCATCCCCTGTTTTGGATTCGAATGTGACATCTCATCCTGTTAGGACACAGATTATTATTCTCTCTTCTTTCTTCCCCAGACTTGTTGACGTCTTCGGACTGAAGCCAGGAAAAAAAAAAAAAAGCAAGAGGCCTTTTTACTCTTTTCTTTCTCTGTCTCTCCATCCTGTCCATCTTCTTTCCGTGTCTTTGCTGGAAGTGAAACGAGGCAGAACGAAAGGATGTGGGACAGACAGCCATGAAATGGAGGCCAGGGCCCCTGAGGAGTGCGCAATCTTCTGCATGTGTGTGTGTGTGTGTGCATCTGTATTTGGTTCACATCTGTCAGTGAGGTGTGTGTGTGTGTGTGTGTGTGTGTGTGTGTGGTGTGTGTGTGTGTGTGTGTGTCAATGTTTTTCTGTCCGGTCTTGTTGATTTATGTAAAAGATACAGGACACATATCTTTGTGCATCTGAGAGCATTTGTCTCAACAGGACTCGACAACAAGGTGGAAAACATCTTTTGAAACTCGACTCCACTGTCGCCCAATGCTATTTCATATTATCACCCTAGCCCACATGCGCGCACGCCACGCGCACGCACACACACACACACACACACACACACACACACACACACCAGCATGTTTATATCTCTGCTCACCACTGTGCCACCCTGATTTCCGGAGAGCCAGCTTTGTCTACTTCTCTGTGCGGGCAGCGTGTTGTTGTTACAACAGCAGGACCCACCTGAACCTAACATCTGATACGAAGCCTCAGGGGACGACAGAAAAACAGACCAAACCCTCCGTTTAACTGTGTCTTTGCTTTTTGCAAACCTTGAGAAAATCAATAATCAAGTTTTGTCGATTTTTGTCCGGTCACGCAGCATTTACGCCTTTTAAGATTAATACTTCTGCAGAGCCAAAAGTAGAAATCTTATTGCTTTAACGCTGGAAGGCACAACAGATGTTTTTTCTTGGACTGAGAAAAGTTAAAAACGGTGTTTTCCTTACAAAGGCTCTGGATAAAATCACTCTGAGGTAAATCTAATTTAGAGGTTAATCCTACATCAGAACACTTCATTTCACTCTTTTCAAAATAAATACTTTTTTGGCTGCACACCTGTCTGAGGTGCGTTCACTGCAGGAACTGAGTCGAGGCTGCACCAAATATCACGCACTCATAGATATCTGTTCCCTAAATGTGCCTGATTTCTTTTTCCCCACCAACATCCATGTGTAAGTCCCAGAGAAAACTGTAAAAATGTTGTTTCTCACAACGTTAAATCAAAATCCTGGATCCGGCCCCAGACCGGCACCAAATACTGACACCAGGTTTCATGGAAATCCTTTTCAGCTGTTCGTGTCTGATCTTATAGGAACCAACTAACACAAGAACAGGGGTGAAAACATTATCTCTTTTGGCGGACATGATGGAAGTTTTGACATGTACAGTTTATTAGAAAATTCGAGTGTTACAATAAAATAAATGTCTTATCCAAGTGGCATAAGAACACAAAGAAACACACGGAGGAAACTTCTTCAGGGATTTTCAAGTCTACTGACGAGCAGGGACCACTCCATCAACTCTGGGGGCCTTTTTAAAAATAACATCTTTTGAATGTTCTGTATATCAGCCCCCTCAAAAACACAAGACAAAAGAAATCCCCACCGAGGCCACAAACCCTCAACTGAGCACCACCACAACCAGTGAGCTGCAGCTCCACGTTCACTCCATGCATTTTTCAGCCATTAGTGAAAAAAAAGTGTTGCGTGTAACCTGAGCAGAGGAATCTGGCAGTAAAAACACTAACTCCACAACACACACACATACATATGCACGCACACACACACCTTCAGTAAAACACAGCTGCCCTATGCGTTTATCAGGAGGTGGGTAAGGGTGTGTGTAAGAAAGAGATTGAGTTATTTGAAATAGTTTTGGGCTCCATGCTGACTGACACACACACACACACACACACACACACACACACACACACACACACACACACACACACACACACACACACACACACACACACACACACACACACACACACACACACACACACACACACACACATATATATATGACTCATACTCATTAGGCTGCAAACCTTGGCCACCTCTACATCCTCTCCAGATGAGGCACCAGTTATCTCAATTAAAAACTGTGAAATGTGAGAACACGAAAACAGACGAGGAATCGGGACGGAGGTACTGAGGGACGGAGACATGATGTGAGCCTGCAACCTGATCACGTGTTGGTTTCTGGCCCGGAAGACAGCTGCAGACTCACACGTGCAGGACAGATAAACAGAGAAAGCATAAACCTGATGCAAGGAGTCATTATGTATCAGTTGCTCAGTGAAAATAAATAATTTACAAATCATTATTCAAACGTTATTACGTCTCCAATTGTGGCCAGTTGTCAGCTGCAGTGGTTAAATGTTTAAATCTCCCAAAGATCTGCACATTAGTGACTTCGTGGGATATTACGCTGACATTCATTTCCTGGCGACTTAATCTAACGTAACAAAATATCTTAACCCACCAACCTTTACCAAAACCTGGCATTACCTTAAGATTAAAACACATCTTCAACTTTATGATTTATGTTGGGTGGGGTGGGGGGGTCTAGCTTTTTGTCCCACTTAAAAAGACAAGGCCCCACTTAGGGGAACTAGAGGAATATTTAGACCACACACACACACAAATATGTATTGATGAACATGATCATTCAAACTAAAAACTGCATTTTCTACATTCTCTCTCACACACACACACACACACACACACACACACACACACACACACACACACACACACACACACACACACACACACACACACACACACACACACACACACACACACACACACACACACACACACACACACGACTCCAAACCGCTTCCTCCTTCCCTCTTACGCACGGCTTCCCAACTCTGCTCCAGACACGCTCCCATTGTCATCACATCTGGTTTGAACTATAAATTTTCTATCATTAATCTGGGAGGAGGGAAACAATTTGAGAATATCACAGAGCCGAGCGGGAAAGACAGACGGCAGAGAAAAGGGAGAGAGGAAAAAGAAAGAGACGGAGAGAGAGAGAGATCGTAAGGAGGAGAGTGGGAGGAAGAAACGAGAGCTCTGCTGGCGTTCGGCTTTTGAAGGACGACGAGTTTTCAGGAGGAAAAAAATACATTTTACTCAGTTTGTTGCTCCCATTAATCTACGCACACCAGTGTATGCATGCACAAGTCCTCAAATCCTCAGATAAACAAGCAACACACACAAGCTATTTACTCACCCATTCATTTGCCAACCCACACATTATAAAAGCAAAAAATACTTCAAGGAATCTTTTAATTTCCCCCCGCTAACAAAAAGCCTTCAGAAAAACGCCTCTCCATCACTTCCAACCCCTGGGCAGCAGTACAGTGGGTGTTTTATGGCAATCGAATGCTATTACACCCTTGAAAAATGGGAAACTGTGAAAATATTGATACAAATTAAGACGTGGTCAGGGAAAAACGAGCCGGCCGAGCGAGGGAGGCGAATGAGGGCAGAGATTGAGTGCTAATAGGAAAAAGGTGTTAAAGAGAGTTTGGGTTAGAAATTGAGAGGGAAAGACAATAAGACGCGGGTGTGGGCTCATTACTGTGAAACGGAGCGGTGGCAGTGTAATTACCGCAGGACCACACAAGAGAGGAGCGGAGAAGAAGGCCAGGAGGAGGAGGAGGAGGAGGAGGAGGAGGAGGAGAGAGGGAGGAAGCTAAACAGTGAAGCAAGCAAGAATAAAACAAGACGATGCTGTCAAAATAACTCTCGAATTTCATCCCGAGCAGATGAGGACAGGCCGTCACTTCTGAAGACGGAGAGGAGTGCCCGCACGCTTTGGACGACAGATTGCTCCAGAAAACACATCTCCACGCTCACTGCCTCTCAAAGGAGATGCTGCAGCAGGATTCCTGGCCTGCAGCGGGGGCGGAGGCCAGGAAGGGTGGAGCGCAAAGTACCATTTGTGCTGCTGCCCAGGCACCTCGGCACAGGAAGAAAGATTAGTCTGCGTGACTTGACACCTGAGCCACTGAAGCAAAGGAGATCTGTCCTGCTGCTAACTGTCTGCACCTTTTTGCTCGCATTCTTCCTGGCCTGCTATAAGTGACCAAACTCTTTGACTCAAAACTTGAACTTCCTAGTTCTGGAAAAATCTTCAGTCTTGGCCACTTCATTTCCCAGTTGCCAATTGGCCACGTGAGGACACAAAATCCCCATTCAACTGAGCATTATTCATACAAACATCCCTTTTAACTCAAGTAATTTAAACTCCTTCACTTCCTTTTTTACCATTTTATCCAACATCTACTTTTCTAGTCATTTGTATCATTTTACCCACTTATGTGATTATCATAACATGAAACAATCATCTAATCAATCATTGTTTGGCTCATTAAATCATGATTCTACTGAACTTCCACTTCCAACTTTTCTTCTTTGCTCAGATCTGTCTCGACCGTGCTGTGGTCCATCTCTCGGCTTCCATTTTTCTGGGCTTGTTGACATCTACGAACACGAGGTCGACTCTGAAGCATCTACAGCATGTGAACTCTGTGCATTTGTTCTTCCTGAAGATATAGACTCAGATATGGTGTAATAAGCACATTTAGGTTCTTCATCGTTAAATTTTTCCATAAGAAGGGTGATAGTGAGTTTAAAGGTCATGTGATGTGCACTTTTCGGATTTATCATCCAAAAGTTTGATCATTCTGCTTAGAGAGAGTTCTTAAAATGCTAAATTTGAAAAAACTGATAAATGTATGACACCATTGAAAGCTTCAGAACAGTTTGTACGTTCACTTTGAGATCAGAATATTTTGTCAACTGCACCTATATTGCCTTTGGTCCAAAATAAACATCTTTAAACATCTTGTAAAGCCTCAATTTAAATCTATTCATGCAGGTTTGGGTGAAATTAGTTGGTCTCCAGTCAAAGAGAAATCTCTGAGATGAGCCCGACACACTCATGTGGGTTTGCCCAATCCATTGAATCATGGGCATGTGAGATGTGTGTGTGTGTGAGAGAGAGTGGGAAATGAATGAAGGGGATAGTGAATGAAAGAGAGAGAAGAACAGAAAGAGACAGAGAGAAAGAGAGAGAGAGAGAGGCAGCAGCTGTCTGCATGGATGACCTCAGCTGCAGCTGTTGCCCCCCCCCTGCCCCGCTGCCCTCTGTATGCCAGCCCGACTTTGAAGTTCAGGTCAGGACCGATACAGCTTTGGATCACATACCGATAATGATTAGTGGAGAACGGACCTGGCAACATGTCAACGTGTTGTGGGAAACTAAATATATTTTTGTGACTGCTGCTGGGATGCGAAACTTTACAGGAACAGAAGGACAAACTGATTTTTTTAGTGCAGTTTAAGTGATATCACATTTTTAACTATAATATTATAACAACCTGTAACAAAGATGTGTTTATTGACGACTTTGTCTGTAATCTATAAAATCGTTCAGTTTTCTGCAGCACTTCCTTTAAGATTCACACTTTGCTGCAAAAAAACTTGTTATAATATTTTATCTAAATTCCAAGACTGATGTAAACAAAGTAAATGATCAACAGTAATTTAGATGCAGAAAGTAGTGGCTGGTAATTTCTGCGTGGGAGCGTTTTACTTGTGCCCGTCTTTGAAGAAGCCGACGCCGGGCAGAGAGAGATGCTTTAGTCAGATTCTCTGGACGGCAACGCTGCCTTAATCTCCCTGTTGGCATCTGCTCTACTGACTGAAACCTGACACACACACACACACACACACACACACACACACACACACACACGTCTCCATGACTTCAGACGACATTACATTAACTTATGCACATTTACTGGAAACTTGCTCAGACCTTATTCATAACTGCTCTTTACCTCAACCTGACCTTAAAATGTAATAATTCATGTTATAGAGACAAGTCCATGTGAGCGGGTGAACAGATTCCGATCCCAACAACATGCGTGATACCGAGACCACACACACACATACACACACACACACACACACAGTGCATGTGCCCAAACACATGGAATGAGAGGGTTGTGTTGCAGCTTCCTCAGACACACACACACATGGGCACATGCACACACTGACTGTCCTCGCTGGCTATTTTGTTTACAAGCTTGAGAGTTGAGGGAAGCGGCTATTTGAGTCCCAGTTTAGACAGAAACACACACACACACACCTGTATTTGAGCAGCAAGGTTGTCGTAGTCCACAGGGTCACAGACCCACAATAACCACATAACAACTCAGTGTTTGTACAAGTGGAAGAAACACACGCACATGCACACACCCAGACGTTCTGACAACCGCCTGGAAAATGATAACATAGAGAAGAAAAAAAGAACAAAACACAACAATGTCTCTTTCATAGCGACGTCTGAATCGAGTTGCAGGCAAAAACATGACATTCCACACTGCACTGACGCAACAGCCAACACACACACACACACACACAGCAAAAACACAAGCATCTCTTTTAACAAATGCCTCATTCATAATTACACAATAATTGTGGTCACTGACACACACAAGCATAAAAAAAAACTCAGACAAAAGCAGAGTTCCATTGTCTGGGGACCTACACAGCCTTTAGTACAGTGTAATGGCCCCGCCAACCTAACCTGGCTAATTATATCCTAGAAAAACTCACATGGCCGCGTCAATGGGAGCGAGAAAGCATGTGAAATCTCAAAGAAAGAAAAGAACAAGAAAGAAAGAAGAATTGAGTTCCGAAGATCGAATGCAGACTTAAATTAAAGGGAAGAAAGGAACAGAAATAAAAGAGCGATTTACTGGTGGATGTCTGTCATCATCCATAACCACTCGGGGAAAAAAATACACAACTCTGAACTGCTTCAACGTGAGACTTTTCTGTTTGATTACAAATCTTCCTCAAAAATAAGTCTCATGCGCTGGATCGATTTTAGCATAATTTGTTTTTAAAAAATGGGATAAACTCATTTGTTGCCACAGTTATATCATTATGGAATTATTACCAGCATCGCCAACACCAGTTCAACTGCGCTAAATGAACGCAGTCATCATTTAAACATTTAGCAAACCTGTGAGCCACCTCCTCCTCCTTTTTCTTCTTCTATTGACTAATACCATTTCCTGCAATCGGTCCGTGCTATCCAAAAAAGGTGATTTCCCACTGCACTTTCACATCTGTTATTTTGATTTGGACTAAACTGAAAAGTCTGAAGTCAGCAGTCTGACCCAACCAGGAAAGTGGGAAAGTCCCCAAGATCTTTATAATAAGACACTTACCTATGATGATTAACGTGTAGTTGATGTTCACGCTGCCAAAGCCGTTGATGGCCTTGCAGATGTAAGTCCCTGCGTCTTCCGTCTCCACCTCTTTAATTCGCAGACCGTGCTGCAGCACCCGGAACCGCGTCCAGCCGCTGTGGATGTTGCGGCCGTCTTTGGTCCACATGATGAGCGGCGGGGGGTCGCCCTCCACGGGACAGGGCAGCTTCATGGTGCGGCCGATGCGGATGCTCTGACGGTGGGCCACCCGCTCCGACACCCTGGGGGGGCCTGGATGAGAGATGACGAAAGAGAGAGAGAGACTCATTAAAAGTTCTTAACCACGACTCCCACAACAAATAACCGTACAAATACGACATGAAACAAACAGGAAATATCCTTTAACCTTATGTGATTTTATAATGGCTGCACTCAAACGTCGACATTTCTACAAAGACAACAATAAAATCCTGCGGGAGCAAACACTCGGCCAAGCGGTGAGTTTAATATGAACTGAGACGTCGCATTGAGACATAAAAATCAGGCGTGACCTTGACCAATCAGTAGCTGCTCGACGGTGAAACTGCACACTAGAAAAACAAAAGGTGCTGGAGGAGCAGACGGGGTGACTGGAAGAGAGGGAAAGAAAACAGAGAGAGAGAGAGATGGAGAGAAGGAGGGGTGAAGGAGAAAGGAATAGGAATGCAGGGGAGGAGGAAAGGAGAGGAAGGAAGGTAAGGAGAGAAGAAGGGAGGATATGAAGGGGACGAGGAATTTAAGGGAGTGTGTGTGAGGGGAGAAAGGGGAATAAAATATGGCCGAGTAGGAGAGGAGCACAAAGAAAGACAAACAGGAAGAAAGAGAGAGGGATGTGGGAGTTCAGCGTCTCATTACTGCTTTTGGGTTAAAACAATAGCCTCCAAATATAGTCCTGAAAACACAGAGTGGCCCGAACAAAGTGTCCCGACTGGCCACAAAGGGCAATTGTGTGTAAATGCATCAGAAAACAACCGACTCCAGGTCACGTCCTGGAGGTTAAACGTTTGTCACAGGAAGGACAAAGGGAGTGTGATTTTAACAATGTGCCTGATAGAGGCTTATCAGGCTGAACACATACGGCCTGATAAAGACCAGGAACACATGTAAACACGGCTTGAAACTTACACATCTGAGGTTTGGTACTTTCTTCTTATCACAGAAAACTAACACAGCCCGATGCCAGATATTGTATATGGGGACGTTTGGTTTGTCCTTGTGGATGACTGGTTTAATAAACAGCTGCAGACTGTGAGAGGGGGTTGTTTTTAAGCAGATTGAGCTGGTTCCTGCAGGAGGAAGGGAAAGAGAAGTTGTGGTGTGGTTGCGGAAGATGAACAGGTGGTACTACATCCATCCCTCCATCCATCCCTCCATCCCTCCATCCAACAATCCCTCCATCCATTTTCTCAAGCAGGATATTCCAGACACCAATGGTTAAAATCTATAAGGAACCGTTTTTATTTGCCATTTTAAAAACCAGGGAAAGACACGATATTGCCAGGAAAACTTTTCTTTGCCATCAGCAAATTGTTTGTCTATTGCATTTATGGATTCACTACCACAAGATCTTCTGGAAATTCTGACAAAGACTTTCACATTAATTCTCTTCAATGTGCAGCTGGAGATATTGGAGATAAATCCGGTGATTCAGGGTAATATAGGCTAAATTAATATGATTATAAAAAAGGGAAAAGTTACAGCAGCAGTCTTCATGTATTTGCTGCTGTTTAAACAGGTCGACACAAAGACGGATGAATGCAGATGTGAATCAAGGTGAAATGTGTGAAAAAGACATTAGTCACATGGAGGTATTCACATCAGTCTCTCCTCCTCCTCCTCCTCCTCCTCCTCCTCCTCCCTCCATCCTCATCGCTCCTGGACAGATTATTGTGCTTGTTAAACTGTGTGGTTTTCTCATCAGTGGCCTGACAGCTCACTCTTTCTCCTTTTCCTTCCTCTCTACCTTGATTTCTTTCTTTCCTCTGCAGCCTGGTTATTAATCCTGCGTTCTCCTGCTGTTCGTTTGCCATTTCTTTCTTTTATGCATCTCCCTGAACACGTACATCATCTTTCTTCTTTTATGTTCCTTTCTACCTATTTTTGTCCCATTCCTTTCTCTACGTCTATAATGTCCCTTTAATGTTCATTTTCTTCTTTCTTTCTTTCTATCTATTTCTTCTCTTCTCTTCCTCGGACGCATTGAAATCTCATTCCCCTGAACTCTCCCTACTCCCCTGCTACCTCTCTCTTTCTTACCCTTAACCCCTCGTTTCCTCTGCCTCCTCCTGTCCTCTCTCCCCCTGTCATCACTCCCATCGACCTCTCCGCCTCACTCCATTTCACTCTCTTACTCCCCGCTCTCCCGTCTTCTCTTTCGTCACACTCATTCACACCAAATTCTTTGTGCTGTGCCATATTTCCTCTTTTTTTTTTCTTCTTATTTTCTCAGAGCGTGATTTACTCGTCCCCTGCCCCAGATTTGCACACACAGAGCCTCAGCTTCCTCCAGAGGATCACGGGGGCAGGACCTCGAACTGAACCTCTCAACTTTCAACAGTTAACCTCTGCTACACTCTCCCTCCTCACCCACCTTTCCTCCTTCCCATCGCGATCCCCCTCCTCCTGCTTTTGCATGGTCCATGACCATAGAAATGTCTTTTAAAATCTGTCTCCTGAGGTGAAACTGAAGCGAGTAAAAAAATCTATTCTTCTCTTTCATGAGACACAAGTGTGTGTTTGTGTGTCTCTGTGTGTGTCTCTGTGTGTGGGGGGTTGCTGCATGTGTGTAGGTCCTTCCGGACATGTACTGTATGTGCAGCTGAATGTTAGTTTACGTATAAAAAGTGGCAGAGTTACTTTATTTTGTCAAATTACACTGATTATGTGCCTTTGTGTGCTTCAGCATCTTTGTCCGTTTATCTGTTGGGTTGCCTGCATCTTTGTGTGTGTGTGTGTGTGTGTGTGTGTGTGTGTGTGTGTGTGTGTGGGGGTTAAGAAAATTGCAAGGCTAGAAAACGTTTGTCTGTTTAGTCCATTTGGGGCTTATGGGCGCTCCTTTGCTTAAAACTGACTTCCCACAACAATAAAAAGTTGTCTCTGCGCCTCCAGATGCTCGCACATATTCCGTGCACAGCCTCCCTCTCCTTTCCCTTGATGAAGCAGGGAGTGTGCAATAAGTTAGATGTGCATACCTGATATTATGCAGCTTAATGACAGGAAAATACAGCTCGAGTCAGAGATACACTTCTCACACATGAGGCAGAACCCTCCAGCTCTGAGCTGAACACATCATCCTCCTCCTGCTTGGACTGAGAGAAAGTCTGAAGGCCAAATAAATCAGTTCATAAGCTCGGCTCTTTTCACAGTTACACTCAAAATGAACTGCTCACTTCATTCTTTTGGACAGATTCATTTTGGTGCCTGAAATTTTTCTTTAGAAATATTTTATAGAGGACTATATACTGCATAGTATAGCATAGTATATTATGTTTTTAACCTTGGAAATAATAGTTTAACTTAAAACAACTCAAAGTCCAATTTCTAGTTTTAACCATAGACTGAAAATAACGATGGACAACATGACATCTCCCCAAAAGTGAAGCCAAAGCCTCTCAATCGCCCCCTGGTGGCTGGTTACAGTATAGATCATAAACCCCGCCTCCTCCATCATAGCAGATGGGACATGGACAAAATGAAAAACTGAAAATACACATCAAATATCCTTTATAAAGATGATTTCTGTCATTTCAGGCTCCAATCTATCCAATATCGTGGCTTCAAATGACATCATCGGCAAAAGATGGCAGTGTTTGTATCAGGGTTATTTTGGCTTCGTGTCTGGGTAGTAGTAGAAGAGAAGATGTGTTATAAATATACAGTGGGACTCATTTAAATCGTTAACTAAAAATATTCCTAGTGTATAAATAGTTAACTAAAGTCTCAGTTAACTAAAGTCTGGACTCATTCATGGGAGAAGTGGAGCAGCCTGGTGCAGCAGGCAGAGGCAGGAAGTTATGTTTTAATTCTGATGCGGAGATCACGTGATTTCGTTTCCAGCACATCCACACCGTTGTCATCTCTTATCACCACAAACTCCCTTGACATCTTTATCGGTGTCTTATACTTGTGTGGCTCCACTTTTTCACCAGGAGATATTTGTTTCCTTTTTGTTTTATTTCATTTTTGCGTCTGTCACTTGTTAGAAGCATCATCAACCCCAGTGGATCCTGCTGTGATGTCACATCGGAGTCGAGGGACTTTATGCAGACTTTATACTCGGGGGATCTCTCTCTCGGACATTTGCATTCACCTCCTCCGCAGAAAGTGTGGAGTATCTCTGGAGTTCAATGCATGTCTGAAAGCAGCTTAACAATTCCAGTATACAATGGTCCAGTGTGTATTGTGTAATATAGTTTGGTCTAATCTAACCTAGTTACAGTACGTCTGGTTCTAGTTACAGTAGAGCAGGTTTAGTAGATTCCAGTAAGATCAGTAGATTTTTATCAACTCACACTTTCACTCTTTTCTTTGGTTGTCTATTCTGCATTCTTTTTGAAATTTAAACTCCAGCTAACGTCTGAGCGGAGTGCAGTTTTTTTTTAAATCAGAGTCACTAATGCCTTTCCCAGACATTTCCCCGAGAGAAAAAAATCTTAATTCCACAATTGGCTGACAATGAAGGATTTGTAATATACTTTACATTTGAGGGAGAACAATAAACACCTACTCTCCATCACAAGGACACATGTGACACTTCTAGAAATCATTTAAAAAAACTTCTTCAGTGTCTGAACACTTGAACGTTTTTCTCCTTGATGAGAAAATACCTGATAATTTGGTCAATTTATGTGCTGCCATATTTCGTGTGACTCTTTATGTTTTGGTTTTGGATCCAGAGTTTGGTCTTTTAATCCCCTTAACGTTCCACTGGTCTTTGAGTCAGATGGGTCCAACACCGAGTTGTTATTGGCAGGGACGTGAGACTGGAGCTGGAGGAGAGAGCTGAGGAATGCTTTTGATGGAGAGCACTTAACAGCGGGACACAGTGTTGATGTACTGCGCAAGGTAGAGGTGTGTGTGTGTGTGTGTGTGTGTGTGTGTGTGTGTGTGTGTGTGTGTGTGTGTGTGTGTGTGTGTGTGTGTGTGTGTGTGTGTGTGTGTGTGTGCCGAGCTATGTGTCACTGTGTGTTTCTGATAAGACAGGAGCACAGTAACACAAACGGGTCCTAAAGAGGTCATCATTATTATCCCACCAGTTACAAAATAAACTTATTTCTATGTTGTACTTTTAACTAAACCCAGTTCATAAACTTGGCAGAAGGTTTATCCCTTCACATTCTGCTCCAAGGAAAATTTCTGCGTGCTGCTGAAATTACCCGAATACACGTAAGTCTGATATTTATGCAACACTTTGTTTAAACCGTGAAATCCTCTGCCGTTACGCTCGTGTTTCTGAACTCTCTTTATAAGCCTGGATCCAGTTATCACATTTTATTATGACCAGTTCAGTGAGATTTTTGGTTGCGTAACACATTATTTGAACCAACTTGTTGAGTTAGAGCATTTTCACACCTGAGAGTCCCGACTCAGGACATCTGATCAGGTAAGTGTTGGTTTCAAGTTGCAAATATGGGAGCCTGCTACAGACTTTTGTGTGATATACGTTCGTCCTGTCGTCATAAATAAAATGCTTAGGTATTCAAACAATCCTCAAAGATTTATGTGTTTGTAGATGGGCGTGCATCCGTCATTGGTGTGTTGCCAGTTCGGCTAATGCATTTGCAGACAAAAAAAACAGTCTCTCCATTTGAATGAGCCATGGTTGAGTTTGATCCGGACCAAGACCACCTCCTTGGGTCGGGCTTAATTTTTGTCTATTTGGTCGGACGCACTTTCCACACCTGTTATTTTGCTTGCACTGACAGAATTAGCACAAATAAAACATGTCTGTCCTCTTCCCTCTCTGTCACTGAGACACACAAACTCAAACACACACTCCGTTGCCATTCTCGGGCCTGAGGCAACGAGCAGAGTGATGGGAAGACATTAAGTTTCCTTCCTCTGTCGCGCACGTGCTCACACAAAAACACACTCGCTCCACCGACACTTTCTCATTTTGACCCAGTCACTTCCACCTCATCAATAGGTCAACTGCTGCTTGTTACTCCGTCCTGACAGTTAACACTGGGCCTGAGGCCGGGGAGGATACGTCACCGTCACTGAGGGGGACACACAGCAGAAAAAACCTAAGGCCGACACTTGTCTCTCTCTCTCACACACAGACACAGAAGAAGAAGAAAAAAACACAGCGGCCAGAAAAACATTGAGGAATCTGCTGAGTGGTTGGTACGGCAACCTGATCCTCAGAGTTACTCCCACCATCGGCTTCCTGAGAGCACACACTCATGAAGGTGTAAAAACCTTTTGTATTCTTGTTCTTATTCATTTGAATCTGGTATTTTATTGCCTGATAATAATGAGTTATATGGTTTATTCTGTTGCTACTTCCTTCCTTATTCTTTCACATCCTCACCCGTCTATCCACCTCTTTCTGCTTCTCTTCTATGAGCCTGGATTTATTGTTTCACCACTCTTTTCTTCTTGCTGCAGCACCTGTCTGATTTTCACCTTTCCACAAGTGAGATTAAGAATAAGAGCCCAGGCTGTTGTATAGAGGAAACCTACCGAGCAAGTTGAGGAGGAGGAGAAAACCTTAGCTCACCTCATTCAAACAAACAATGCCCAAAATGTTCTCCCCAAAATTGAGTGTAAAAATGAAATAAATGACCACATGGCCACGTCGTTCCTTCCAAAAAAGCAAAGAGCAGTGTTAACATTTCATCTCAACATCCTCTGAAACCTGCAGCGTGAAGAGCAAAATGTACCACAGACCTTTTCCTGTCGGGTTTTATACTTTGCAAAAAACAATAAATTTGCTCAGTTTAGTTCCTGGCCTGCAAAACGCAATGATTCATTTCTAATGCCACACACCCCCCCCCCTTCAAATGAATCACGGAGAAGATTTATGAAAACGACTCATTTAGTCAACTTGGGCACGAGGAAACTGCTTTGATGGAAACAATTTGCCGTTTCACACTGTGGGAAAAATGTGTAGATTCGCAGTTAAAGAATCAATTAAATCTCAACGCCCACAACTCGTCGGTGCAGCTACAACCTGAAGTTATATCTTGCGGCCGACGCACTGAGGTTCATTCATGCACTTTTAAAAGTCAGATTCATAAAACTGCTTCCAGCCTCAGGTCCAAAAATAAACACTGCACTAGTTTCATTTCATAAAGGAAAGATGGAGGATTGTCAAACACTGGAAAGTGGGAACAAGGTTTTTGAGGAAACTGAGACCATAAAGCTGCACAAACCACCAAGAACCTGAGGGCAGTTGGAGCCGAGAACATTCTTTTAAAGCTTGTAAAGAGCTTTTGAAAAAAACCACATCATGCACAGTATGCACTTGTGTGAGGGTAGTAACACGTTGGGCCAAATTAAGGAAAGTGATTAAAGTACAGGAAGGGAAGAAAGATGAAGTTGTGCGTGAAAGACAGAAAGACAGACGTACACATGGAGACAGACGGCTCAGGAATGGAGACACGACGGGATCAAGAGACGGATTTAATCCACTCAAACAACTACCTGCTAAAATTGGGGATTTGCAGGTCAAGTGCAGGCTGGACAAGGAACTGACATCTTAATGACTACCTGCGATAAAGTCTGTAACAGAATGTGCTTTACTTTCCATGGCCGTGTATTACGTTTACATCCTGTGAGACAAAGAGAAGATTGACAGAGAGACATCCTGAACGGTCCATTGACATCTCGCAGTCACGACTTGTTTAAACCTGATCTTAACGTGAACGAAGACACAAAACCTTGTTTTCTCTGTTGCTTCTGTCTTTGGATGGAGAAGGAGGGGAAAGGACATTTTACACCGTTTGACAGTGAGCATATTAAAATGCCACCTGTCGGCTTTGAAGACGGAGCCGCCAAAGCATCCATGTGACCTGGCGTGGGTTTTTTTAACATTATGGATCAAGTTATAAATACACTTCCTACGTCTTAACTCCCCAAACTACAAAACATGTGTTGAAATAAAGAGGAGACTGCCTGATGACGTAATCTTTTTAAACTGAAGATGGAATTGTTTTGTTTTTTGAGCTGCAACTGTGATCATCTTTGGCAAATAGATAATGGGATTTAAGAAATGGGGGGGAAATGAAGATAATCACATTATATTTCGTTAAGTGGGAGGGGGAGTGGAAAAGACCGAATAAATGAGGGAAGAGGGCCAGCTGGGGCTGAAAGTAGGTTAAAGGCCATAAGTACTATTCCAGTTCAGAGTGGACTGGGGACTGGGTTACATTTTAAGGCAATATAAGACCTGAGACAGACATGGAACAGACGTCCTGATCCACAGCCAATTACTGACGTATGAGACATACGGCGCTAAACTTAGCTCCATCATAACCCACTGAAGTTAAAAAAGTTCACAGAAATAAGTTTAAAAAAGAATAAAGTAAGTTTATCTTCCAGTGAGAAAAATCGCTCCACTATTGAGATTAGCAATAAGAGCCCAGGTTATTTACAGGAAACCTACCCAACAAGCTGCTGTGCATGGAGGGGGAAACTTTAGCTCCTCGTGTAGAAATAAAACCTCTCACATATAAACAGTTTGGAGTTTAATAATAATATAAAATGACCACATAGTTGTTTTTCCAAAGGTAACATTTTGTGTTCACCTCCCCTGAAACCTGCAGGGTGAAGTTCAAATTGTACCAGAGACCTTTTCCTGTCGGGTTTTATACTTTGCAAAACATTAATTTGCTCAGGTTACTTCCTGGCCAGCAAAATGCAATGAACCACACCCCCTTCACATTAATCACACACAGAAGATTTATGAAAATGAATCATTCACTGTACTAAAAGGAAAATCTTCCAATAAGAACAATTTGCCAAGAACAATCTGAAATCCTGTTTCACATTCATGCGGTAAAATATATGTACATCTGTCTTTCTTTGCACAAGTCATTGGTGCAGCTACATCCAACCTGAAGATAGAACTTGTTTCTAAAGGGCTAAGGACAGATATGAAATTATATGCACTGGTATAATGCAGAGACTCTAAGAACAAGTTAAAAGAAGTAATATGCAAAGATCGGCTCTTTATATTCATTCACAAGCATTAAAATGTAATGCAATTACATCAAGAAACCTCGTAAAGAATATGTTCAACTTTCAAGTTTTGCATTTTAGGTCCAAAATAATTAGAGGACACATGAATAAAAGTGCAACATTTGCAGAAAACGCAGAAATGCAGATGTTGAAACAGCTTCACCGTTTCTCTCACGTCAACCTTTTCCTGTGACATTTAACACACTGAAAAGTCTTCCCCCCCAAAAAACTACAGCTGCTGCAGGTGCTGTTAAACGTATGGGAGAAGTTGGAGGTCGGGGTCAATCTACTTATTCCGTCACTGTCAGGTTACAGCAGCGGAGACAAGTTAGCAATGTCCCCCTGAACAAGGCAGTGGCCGACATTTCAAGCATCTCGTTTTTGGTGGCAAAACTTTATATTTAACGACACTTTACTGCCCTTAGCAAAATGGCCATCGTAAATGCATCCATTTGTATTGTAGGCGGGCATCTGTGTGTGTGTGTGTGTGTGTGTGTGTGCATGCAGAGCACCGCGTGCCTTGCAGATAAGGCCAGACATAGCTGGTGCGAGATAAGAAGTAGTTAACACTCTTGAGTGTGTGTGGATGTTTGTGTGCATGAGGAGCCCCGACCGGTGTCCTCGACCTGACTTTTATCAGCGTTCTGGAGGCAGACACTGTTACACATTAACAGCAGTGAAAACACACACACAGACACACACACACACACACACACACACACACACACACACAGACGTGCTGTGGTGCCCTTCAGTGATAAAGCTACGAGGGTCTTTCATATTGACGTAACGCATATAAAAGCAGGTGACTGATTTTATAAGCGCCTGAATAGATGGAGTTACTCTCGAGGCAGTTAAATAATTGTAGATAAGATATAAATCGGCTGAAGCGAAAATAGAAATGAGACGAATAAATCAACAGCAGCAGAGACTTTTGTGTTGAGGGTTTAATTAAATTTGGTTTTATGATATTCAAACCATATAGGAGTAGGTCTCCTTCAAAAATGTTCACCTTGGCCTTAATGTGTGTTTTCTTTTTTCTTTTGCATCATTCATTCTAATAGAATGATGGTTTCATTACACAATATAGTAAAATATATTTCAGCCACAGCTTAAACTTGTCTGTTAACATAAACATCCATAAATAAGAAATGTCTAAGAGCAGGAAATGAACTGGGAACCTTCAGATTCCTGGACCTTCTGGTTGGCTGTGGTTCAGGAGGTGCAGCTACATTTTGTAACAACCTTGTACTAATTGGCAGAATTTTTGATGTTTGCTAAACATGACCTGTTAATCTCAGATGAGAGGGAACCTGGGGGAGGAGACTCTGAAGGAAGCTGTGTAACGTTCGGTGCTGTGACCCGTTCTTCATGCAGTCGAACGCAGAATAACTTTCTACTCCTAAATATATTCCGTGCACGTTCATGTGTTTTACCAAATTTGTTGTGTTTTTGGCAGCAATGTCCTTTTACTGGCATCAAGCCTGACAAAATGTAGCCACACTTTTGACCTCTTACATGCAATCAGGCTCAATTTATGTCTTTAAGTTCTGTAAGTTAAGTAAGTAAAACCTTATTTATGACAGCTTTTAAAAAATCAGGATTACAAAGTGTCTCATAGTGAGAAAAAACGAATGAAGCACTTATAACAAACAAGCAAAGAAGACTGAAGAGTTAATTAGTTAATCAGTAATCAACACTTCTAAATCCATATTACACACTCGTTGTTGCATGTGATAACCCAGTCCTCCCTCTTTCGCCTCCCTCCATCCTCCTCCTGTATTTCCTCCTTCTCTCCTCCACCTGTGTTTTCTGGTTCACTGGGTGGAGAGTTAGACATTCCAAGCATGCATGTAACACACACACACACACACACACACACACACACACACACACGCACACACACCCTCCCACATTCCACACCAATCCTCAGCCGTGACTAAGTCCATTTGTTCAGCTCAGGTCACTGTCTTTCCTTAGCCTACTGTGTGTGTGTGAGAGAGAGAGAAGGGATTAACGTGTGTGTGTGTGTGTGTGTGTGCGCAAATGCATGTGCTTAACCTACATCTCTTTTTGTTGACTGACGTACAAATCTCTCAGCAAAATGAAGACGCAACAACTCTACTGATGTTTTACTCAAACTTCAGATGAAGTCACCTATAACCCCTTCACATACGGCTCACACGGGACTGAACCTGCACATACATCATATATACACAAGTAAAAACTGAGGGAGTCAAAGCAGCTTTTCTTTCATTGACACCTGATGCCACCTGAGCGTCGATGAGGGGGATCCCACAGGTAAAATCCTTTCAGGTCCTATTAGATCCTCAGATGTAGGAAACGTGTATGAAAGATGTTTGAAACTTTTAGCATGAGGATTTAATCTGGGATATTAAAACATGTTGAAGAGTTACACAGCTTCTTAAACTAATGATTGATTATG
Source organism: Hippoglossus stenolepis (assembly GCF_022539355.2). Lineage (NCBI taxonomy): Eukaryota > Metazoa > Chordata > Actinopteri > Pleuronectiformes > Pleuronectidae > Hippoglossus > Hippoglossus stenolepis. Next base: position 21,704,888 of record NC_061489.1, on the reverse strand, counting down.
ATCAGAGAAAACGTTTCAATACATCATAAGATCATTGGATTTAAATGTATATATTAGACTTCTATGCATTGTTTGTACTTTATGCACATTCAAGTCTCTCTTTAAACAGGATTCACCTGAATAAATAAAGATAATATAGACAAATTTGGGGAGTGAATAATAATCTCTCTGTGATACTAGCAAATCAAAGTAAAACCTGTAACAAAAATAAATCTTTATTATGTGAATAATTCCGGACAGTCTCAACTCAGTCTCATGAGTTTCATGTAAAAGCTGAGCACTGAAATAAAACCCAGTTTGAGAGACAAGTGTAAAAACTGCTTCGACACGTTGCTCACGTTTGCACATCTGGCTGATCGCTATGTGAAGTGGTGGATTGTTAGTTTTGGAAAGTGAGTAAATGTCTCCACACGATTCATGTAATTTCACCGCCAGAAGGTTTGTGAGGGACGAGGAGCCATTAAGACTCATCAAGAACAGAAAAAGTCTTGTTCATCCGTGTGAGAAGCAAAACGATTCAGTGGTTGAATCATTGCTTTTACAACATGTGTGTGTGTGTGTCACATGCGGAATTGGCAGAGATACACAAGGCAATCTGGGAACAGAGCCTGTGAAGTGTTGATTGACACACCACATACACACACACACACACACACACACACACACACACACACACGCACACACACTCGAAAGCACACACACATTCACAGGCGATTCCAGAATACCGGCTGAAATGAATCAGTCATCATGTTACTTGTAGCTGTCAGTGTGGACTAATCTCTGCCTCAGTCTGCCTCCCTCATGTTCTCTTCAGCTCTTGCACTTGTTTTTTCCTCTCATCAGTCTGCACATGTGTCACTGTGTGTGTGTCACAATAAAAGAAAACGCAGACAACAACAATACGCTACTTTAAAAAAAAAAAACAGTTTTAGGCAAAGTTGCTGGATCTTGCTGCTAGAATCTTTTTACCGTAACCTTTACGTCAAAATCTGATCCCAGGCTGCCTTGTGAGTTGATCTCTTTCTCAGCCAATCAAGTTTGATTAAGAACAGTGGGTGGTTCCCTAAAGCTGTTTTCAGACATGACCTACGGATACGAGAATTGGGTCCGGACTGAGTTTCACACACCACAACATTTCTTGACATCTTCATCGGTGTCTTCTACGCGTGTGGCACCACGGAGATATTTGTTTTCTTGTGTTGCGTCTATTGCGTGTTAGAAGCGTCATCAACCCCCCCCCAGGCGGAGAAAGTCTGCAGATAACCCGGAGGCTCTCACTCGGACATGTACATTCACACACTCCTCCTGAGAAAGCATGAAAGCAGCTAAGAGCTAAATCTGAGTGTGTGGCTCGGCCATCAAAATAAATCAGGAGGAAACATGTCAAGACTTTTTTGTTGTTGACACTATTACACAAGTCTTTATTAGATACACACAAACTGTGGACATGTGTATTAACAAGTGTTAAATCATATTACTTTCTACCACTGAGGACGACATACAGTTGCCAGAATAAACCCCAAACTTTTTTCCTCTCAACTAAAACCAACCACAAGTAATCCAGTGTGGTTAAAGCTGCACACCTAAAGTCTGAAAGCTCGGCTGCACCACTGATCTGCGAGCTTTCCTCTCCCCCTCCTCCTCCGCCATTTTCCACCGTGTCCCACTGCCTTCCCTAAAGCTCCACCAACACAACAGTTAAATCCCAGAAAGCAGCACATAAGTACCTTTGTTAATTACGTGTGGAAGAATAGGCCCGTTGTATCCTGGTGTGATAACGGGGGCCAGCACAACAGAGGGATTACCTCCGGATAATACGTGCGCTGAGCTGACCAGTGTGATGAAGTGTAGTGCAGTGGGAAATAATTAACGCAGCTAACTGGTCTGCAGGCTGTACGTCAGCACCGTGTGTTACTGGCAGGGGTTTAACGTCCCGGGTTACTTCACCGCAGCTGTAACCGATATCTGCAGATACTCTGTTTTTGTAATTTTCTACAGATCTGGTCAATGTTTTTCCTGTTGCTTTGGGAAAAATGCAAGAAATGCCAGTCATGCCGTTCTGTGCTGCTTCTCAAATTATTAACAATAATCAACACAGGATGCTCTGTCTACTTTGGCTGCATGTGAAGTCCTGAAATAGTTGAATCACACTGTGTCCATGCACACTGTCTCCGTCTCCGGGAGGGGAACTGGTGGCTCTTGCCTCTTCGTCTATATGAGCTGAGATTCTACTGCGTTGGAGACACATTTAAAGCCAAAACTCAAAGTGCTTTACAGTGTGTGAAGCAAACAGTATCGTCAGATTCAGACCCGTGATTCGGAAAAGTAGTTACTCTTAAAATAAAACATTAAAAAAGGTATAAACCTCAGAAGAAGCAGCGGAGGAGGGATCCCTCTTCCAGGATGGACCAAGAAATAGATATATGCCCAAACAAAATTAAGACAACTAACGGCAAAGCCAAACCTTAAAAATCCAAGTTTCCAAAGTTAGATTTTAATCAAATATAAATCAAAATAACCGCTTTTACAGAAAGATTCAACAAGTGTCCCTGTATGGACTGAGGACTAAATGTTAGAGGAGTGATAATGTTAATTGCACAGCAGCCACTTAATCATAATGTGCGATTCAATAAGTGCTTTGTTGTTTGGTTATATGGTTTCTGTTGGTTTTTGTGAAACTGCACATCATGGGATGCAAGACAAATTTAGGAAGAATAACTCTGATAATAAAATGTAATCTTATCTTATTTCATCTCATCTCATCAGAAGGTCAAGTTGGCTTTGAACAATGATCCCCTCTTCCCCTCTATGGGATTGTGCATGTACAGAACAACTATAATACTTTTTGTCTTGCGATGGTGACAAACACAATGACATACAAACAGGTTATTGGACAGTGACAAAAATTACGTTCTATTTCATTTTGAAGGAAAGGAAAGATCAATAATCAGTAAATACCAGATGACAAGAATGCCCTTCTTTGGCCACACGGCCACATACACTGGTATATGTCCCCACCAGAGTTCCCACCCCCACAACTCTCACAGTCCTCTCACATTCCCCCTGAAGTATGGATTCCACGCTGACAGCTGGCACTGGGGAGAAAGAAGAGTGCATTTGTGTCTCCTCGTGTGTCGCGGTTTTCCACTCTGTGCCATGTTTAAAGTTTTTTTCTGATCTTGAAGGAAGACCAACCCAAAACAGTCTCTGAGCCCATTGTGTTCATTGATATAAAGTCGCTTTAAAAACAGACTTTAAGTGGGTTTCCTGCTTTAGTGGAAAGGAAACAGCAGAGAACAACAAGAAAGAGACATAATATCGAGAAATTCCTGGAGCATAGCTTGTGAATCCTGTAATTTCATGCAAACTGATATATGTAAAACCTGCAACCACAAGATCAAGTAAAGGCTGTGTTCGTTTTGTGCAAGCAAACGTTTGAATTGAGACAAACAAGAACTCAAGTGTGTCAAACTACAGCAACAGCTTACAAAAAGTATTTCCGAAAGCCGCCTGCCTTAACATCCTGCCCCTGATCAGCCTCCACTTCCCGAGGTGGAAGGTCACCTGAGCGTCTCGTAAACAACCAATAGGACGAGAGCGTGGCTCACTGTCCATAACATGTCAATCACATTCGAGGCTCAGGTCACAATGGTGGTATTTTTAGGTTTTAGGGTTGGACGTGTGTGTGTCTGTCGGTCAGTCTATCACGGCCAATGACACACACACACACACACACACACACACACACTTACCCACACACACACAGCTGCCCTGAGAACTGCATCACCTCCACCCCCTAACCGCCAACCCAACCCGCACCCCCTCAACAGACCCAATCTGACAAGCTAAAGCCCAAAGAAAACATAGGGTCTACGTCTCCTGTCGCAGCGATCACCTTTCAGCATCTCATTTGTAACGCCATCAGGAATAACAGCTGGAGACTTGTGTGTGTGTGTGTGTGTGTGTGTGTGTGTGTGTGTGTGTGTGTGTGTGTGTGTGTGTGTGTGTGTGTGTGTGTGGTAGGTGGGGTTCAGAAAAAACAGTTGGAAAGGGTCTGGCTGAAGGGCAGACAGGAGAGAGACAGAGAGAGAGAGAGAGGGAAACCAGTGGAGACAAAGAAAGTGGCAGAGGAATTAAACTGTCAGAGAGGGAGATAGAGAGCGACAAAGAGAACAGACAGATCAGAGAGGAGGTGAGATGTAAAGGCAGAACAGTACAGACAATTAGGTGACTGACACTCACACAGACCTCCCTGTAGACAGCTTTAACTCCATCTTTCCCACCTTTAAAAAAAATAGATCCCGGTGAACCATTGAGTGAAAAGTGGTGATTAACCAAAGTGACCTGGAACAGAATAACTTGCTCCTGGGCTTTTTTAAATTTGCTTTAATCTGCTCGGTTTTCTATAGTGACATGTTTCTTCTTTATTATGGACACTAATACTGCAGTACTTAAAGTTTACGGATATTCAAGATTCAAGACTCAAGAAACTTATCGTCTTGTGTGTTGTGCCTATTTGACAAAGATTTACAAGGGAAATATAAATATACAAACAAGCAACTATATGATAAAATATAAATAAAGGAAGTATAAAGTGTAAATCAAGTTGCGTTATGAAATATCAGTTAACACAAGTCGAGGTGGGTGCAAAGAGCATCTCTAGTCATTTCTGTTATCTTCTTCACTCTCATTCTGGTGCCGGAGGTGTGTCAATTCTCTACTAACTAATAAATCCCACTGTGATTAACCTTAAATATATCACTGGAAATCAAAAGCTCCACAAAAAAAATCATTCTATTAAATGTTTTCTGAAATATTGTTCTACGCAATATTTGGTTTAAAAATAAAACCCTATTAGAGAACCAATATAAGTCATTAAGGCCAAAAGAGTTTGGATGTGTTAATTAGTGTGATTCTGTCACACATGACAATGAAGTGATTGACCTGAGGCAGAGTGAGACACAGGGATAAAGCAGTGAAAGCAGAGTGTGTGTTGTCCTGTGGGGTTCCTGGTGTGTTATTGCAGTCTCCTCTGGTGCGGGCATGTGCTTTCTCTGACCCCCCCCCACACACACACACATACACTGTCCCTGACCCCCCTCCCCTCCCCTGATCCACAGGCTGCCCTTTGACCTGCTGTGCTGTAGCACTGACCAAACATACCCCAAACCCACAGAGACCACAATACAGCACTGTGGCGCCACGACCCACACAATACAGCTCTATGTAGGAGAGAGGAGACACAAACGCTGGGGAGGAAAGAGTACGAGGAGAAGCGGAGGAGAAAGACGAATGTGCAACATGTCATATCTCCTGCTTTAACAATAACATGACTATAAACCCTGCAAATATACTGTCATGAACATTACATATACTTTGCATATATATGTATGCATATATACTGTGTTTGCAGCTTCTATAACTCTTTCTCTAATGCCTTTAACTGTTAGTATAAACTCCTGTAGCCAAATATTGTTGCAACAGACAGAACTTTTCATTATTTGTGGACGTCCCAAAACCTTTAGAGCTAAAGCCTGAATCTCTATCTATAAAAACATGGAGTCTTGAGTTCAGTGTAACATCCTCCAGCTTAAATCAAGAGTGGAACCAGTTCGATAGAGAACATGTGATACTATCAGACAGGGCGGATGATTTTTAGTCTGTCTGAGGTTTAGGGTCACTCCCGTTTAGCCTTTCTTTCCTCGTCTCTCACCATTTCTCTCCAAAAAAGCTTCTCTTTTGATATCCTATCTCCTCCTGTTTCTTTCTGCCGCTCCCCCCCCCCACCTCCACAAACACACGTCACATCTTCACATCACCCCGACACACAGACAACCCCCACAGAGAGAGTCCAGACAACCCCATTACCACCCCACCATTAGCAATGTCAAAGCAAACGTTGACTTTATCTAAATGTGGGCTAATAGCCTCTAACATTAACAGGCCCTGTAAAGCAGAGGTAAAAAGTGGGGTGGGGGGGGGGGGGCGCTTGGCCTTAAGCCGACAAATCGGTTTCCTGCAAATGGCTTCATGTCAGTGCAGGTTAAATTCTAAGAGCACACAATGCACAATGATTACTTTTGCATAAAAATTGCAAATATAGGATGGAAGAGAAAACGGTTTTGGATGTCTTGGATTCATCATATCTCAAATATTTCATCCAAACCTCAAGTAAAACTTAAAAAAAAGGAGAAAGACATAGATTTAAAGTGAAAAGTTGCATTCTGGGGCATTCGGACGACAGCTCTTCTTGTGCAAATAGCCGGAGAGACAACATTTGGTCCTGACATTAGGATTTAACAAGAGGAACTCAGAGCGTCATCGGTGCTCTTTGAAGCTGCCCTTTGTCTGCTAATCACCACGTAATCAGCAGACACACACACGCATTGGAGATTTCAGCTTTTCTGTCATTTAAAAGACAAAAAGATTATCACCAGACAATAAAGATTAGGTTGGTCACCTAATAGAATGAGTCAACTACTGCACCTTCCAGTTAACAGGCAGAATTAAGAGTTTTATTTGATATGAGGTAAAAGGTATGAAAATGTTCTTTCTTGAAAATTCAGTATTGATCCTCATGCTTTGGTAAAATGGCTTTTCTGTGGAAAATGGAAACCTTAACGACGAATAACACCAGTAACGATGGAACCTGGATCCAGCAGCCAGATGCCCATCATCCCCATCAGGCCACATAGAGTCTATCAGTCTGTCAAATGGCGTTTACGATGGTTAGCTGTGATTTAGGACGCGTTGCATTGCTCAAACAAGAGGAGCGGAGCAGAGCAGATTTACTGATGAGTGGGTCTGGTCACTACGAGGTAGTTTCAAGCATCTGTCTGTGGTATGCAGTCGTTTACTCTATGAGGAATCAAGATGCTGTTCTGCTCATCCACCTCTGTCTCTGTTCTCCACGTGGAGAGACGTGCAAATACTACTGTTACAAATATACTCAGTAAGATAATACTTTACTTTAGTTTGTTTTCCTTTAGAACACTATAGGAGAATACAACATAATATGGGTTTAATTTAAACATAGTATTGACATAATGTATCAAAATGAAGCCTTTTTAGTAAACTACCACCAAAGCGAGCGCTTCCAACTGTGACGTCTTAAAAGTCTGAAACCCAAAGAATTTTAATCTACAAATGACTAAATAATGGTTCCACCTTCACAACTGTAAATATTTCCTCGTCTACAAGCTGCATGTTAGGATTCTGGTGGTTAGACAAAGCAAAGCCATTTGTACACATTAGTTTAGTTTGTGGGAACTTTGGAAACTTGCCCAGTTTGCTGATATTTCATTTACCAAACAATCAATTAAATCAGGATAATCAGTGAACAAGTAAAACTAATGATTAGCTGTAGCCCTCTTTTACTTTTCTGAAACATTTCAAGCTCTACTGTCGATCAGTTGTCCTCAGTGCCCGACGACAATTCTCTCCTACATATCATTGTTAGTGTTGGCCTGCTAATTACATTCCCCAGTCATGAGTGTGTGGGACAGGAGGTTGTTAAGTTACTGTGGTCTGTGTGTATGTGTGTGTGTGTGTGTGTGTGTCTGTCTGTGTTTGTGTGTGCGCTTACATGTGTATAGTCATATTTATGGTTGTATACATTTCCAGCGTCTGTGTGTGCGGTTGTTTACGCTCCCCACTGCCTCTCTGTGTGTGTCTCTCCTCCTGCTCCTCCATGTGCATCTCGGATTTGGCAGCGTCGGCGCAATGAAGATGCCTTTTTAATGTTTGTGGCCCTTTGACACTTCGTAGAACAACAAACAAAACCCTCTCATCTCCGCGTCTGTTCCTGTCCCTGCCTGCAGATAACGGGTGGTCTATAGAGCAAAATCACCTGGAAAACATTACATTTGTTTGGACAGAGCAGAGCATCAGGAAACCATGTAAACAACCCACCCTCATCAACTGATTTCTGGGTATATCCTTTCTTTTCTCTGTCTGTTTCCAGGCAGAGTGGGTGGAGGAGGAAACTGAGAAAGATGTGAACAAGTCTTTTCAACATCACAGGTAAAAGCAGAGGAAACTAAACTCTACTGGAATCCTGAAAGGACGTCACTGGGGATAAAACGAACACTGGTTTCAATCCCAGATGGTTAGTTGTATGGTTTCGATCTTCAAGGTGATTTGCTTCATACAGCATCAACCAAACATAGCATAACATGGCGGAGGGACTGGTGGCCAATGGCAGCAGAGGAGCTCGTAGCGCTCTGGCCATGACCTGCAGCTGCATTTTCAATATCCAGAATCTGTAGATGTTGCTATTAAAGTTTCCTTTCTTTCTTTACAGGATTGAGACCCTCACATCTGTGCATTCAGTAGAAAGCTACAGCCAAGAGACACTTATCTTAGTTTGGCATAAAGACTGGAAATGATGATCAACACATTAAACTACATTTGTTTCTTATGCACAAAAGAAAACCCCAGCAGGTTGTTGTTATACGAGGGATTATGTGCATAAAGCAATGACGCAGAAAGTCACTGCTCGGAGCCAAGAAATAGTCCCTCACATAACGGCCTGTAGCTGCCTGGAGGCTTGTTATCCTCCCTTAAATTAACCATCTCCTGGTGGCAGCTTCATATTTATCTCACAGACACAGAAGTGCAATCAAAGTTCTTTTCAGCCTCTCAGTAAGAAAGCATCCTGAATACTTCCTGAAAGTATATTTTCCAAACGTGAACACAGTCATACGTCCAGAGCAGCAGGTATCCCAGAATGCACTGTGACTTTACTACCAGTGTTTGACCCCTGTACTCGAGCTCAGTGCAGTTCAACCCACAGAGGAGAATGCTAATCTCTCAGCTGCTCAGTCTCATGCTCAACTACACACACACACACACACACACACACACACACACACACACACACACACACACACACACACACACACACACACACACACACACACACACACACACACACACACACACACACACACACACCAGTTCAAACAGTGCGGTTGTGTAAGCCTCTGGGAGCAGTTTATGTGACATCTGCTGTAATAAAGGCATAAATGTTGCGTCTTCATCTATTTCTGTTTCTCTCTGTATATTGCTGGGCTTATCTCCGTCTGTCTTCCTTTCTGTGTCATGTCTGCGCCCTGTTGTTTCTCTCCTCTCTCTCTCTCTCTCTCTCTCTCTCTCTCTCTCTCTCTCTCTCTCTCTCTCTCTCTCTCTCTCTCTCTCTCTTCTCTCTCTCTCTCTCTCTCTCTCTCTCTCCTCAGTTTTCTCTTTATCTCTGTGCCGTGCCGCGGGGTCCAGCGAAACCCCTCAGCCGTTCCAAGGTTCCTTGCTTCCACTGGCCGATCAGCACTAACGGTGGAAAACTAAGTTCGCTGCCATCTAACGCTCAACTCCAAGGACACCCAGGGAAACGTAACTTCCAGTAACAGCCTTTAAAACTGTTCTCGGGGTCTATCAATTCATCTCAGTGCCGCGCTGCTGCCATTCCACTGAAGCGAACCATACTTCTCATTTTAGAGACATAACTTCCTGGATATATACAATGGCTGCCTTATATTTACTGCAACCGAGCGCTCCGTGGAAAGAAAGCAGAAAAAGTTCATTTTTCAATTTTGAAATGTCCTGGATTGTCCTCTGATATTTCACGTTTCACTGTTCATTGTTTGTGCAGCTGCCCCGGAGCAAAACCCTTTCGCTGCAGTTTGCATATTCATCTGGGTGATCATCAAGTGACTGATGAACGGATTCTGTCTCTTCTGAGAGTGCAGTGGAGAAGGCAGCCATGTAAAAGTTTCAATATAATCAATCTGAAATTAAATTAGAATTTTGGTACTGAAGAATGGAAACTGTAATCACGACTAGATCTGAATGACTTTTCTATTCAGCTTCAATTAAGTGAATATGACTGTGGTGAGCGATCTAATCACTGGTTGAACTGCCAGTCCCGAACAAAATGATAAAATCTGCCTCCGCTTTGATTTGAGTTTCCTTTCTCTACACTAACATTTGGCCCACACCCTGCTGAGAGCCCGAGACGCTCGCCCTGCTTCCTAGAGGCCGTTTTCTGGGGATCTTTAGTGTAAACAGTCTGATATATGCTCTGTTTTTGTCCTCCTGACAGTTACGGGGTTATTTACTATATTCCAGCCATAGTGGGACGCTGCAGACTTGTGGTTTGTTCCTCAACATATATCGTGCTGGTGTCACAGAACAAAAGCCTGGGACTACTTGTATGGTAAAGCTGCTCAGTGGCTTAAGGTCGATCACAGTGGTGGCACTTGGCAACTCCCACCACAGCTAAAGGTTATACAGTTCCACCGTGACCTTGTTAATGTGGCCCCCTGATTATGTGCAAGCTTTTCTGAGGAATAAAGTGGAATTTGTGGCATTTTCTGCAACTTCTCAAGAAATAGCTTCAACATTTGGGATGTCATCTCCGCCTCAGAAGACAATCCTAAAATCTTGTAATTTTATGTGGATTTAAAAGGAAAGAATTTGACGAAATTGGTTGATTTCATCTTTTAGGATTTAAAAAAACCTGTAACAATATACACAAGCGTGTGAAGGGGATAAGATGAATAGTTCTTGAGATGTGCGTTCCATAAAAAGACAGATTTATGGAATTAGTAGATGGATGATTCCTCTGTTGTACGATATTAGACTGTAAACAAAGGATGTCAAAGATGAGCTACAGAGAACAGATGACACGCTGCATTACTCCAAACCACAGATCCACAGTAACATGGTATGAACCTCAGGCACAAGATCAACTAAACATGCAAACGTGGAAACAAACAAAGCTTTTTTGTTTCATTTCTGCAAACTGATTTTCACAGTAACTTTGGTTGAATTGCTCAAACACTGATACTGGACTCTCACCAAGAGAAACAAACCAGGTCCAGGCTCTAACAAGATAAACTTCAGCTTCTAGTAGGTAAACAATGACATTTTGTTCCCCGTGTCCTTTTCACCCTCTCCTGTCCTTTCTCTCTCAGTCGCTCCTGTGATACACTTCCTCTCTACTTCCTTCTCTACTTCCTTTCCCCACTTCCCTTTTTTCTCTTTCATCATCCATTATAACTCCTGTCCTCCAATTGCCTTTATCCTCTATTTCTCTCCTCCACGCGTCCTTCCTCTCTCCTCCATTCTCCCACACTTCCAGTCCCTCTCTCTGCCCTGCTCAGTTGACGGACTGCAGGCAGTGAGGGGGAGGAAATGCTGTGGCATTGCACAGCAAACTTCCCTAATAGGCTAATCTAATCTCATCTCTTTGCGGTCTATGACCCTGTGTTTACTTTCAGCCCCGTGTCTGCACACAGGCTCGGCCTCGCCTCGCTGAATGCAGCTTTGTTCCCGCTGGAAACCCATCACTGGTGTGATCTGGGGAACGGGCACCGACTCTGTGACCGTCGGCCCATGATGCCTGCTGAGTGGGGATCGTTCTCATCTGCGTGCGGCTGTTGTTGTTGTTTGTTGTTATGATGTTAGTTAGCGTGCTGAGGGTACTGAGCTGTACATGATCCTAATCAACGACCTCCTCATGGGGTTGTTCAAATACTGAATACCGCTAAACGGAAAACTTACTGAAACCTGAAATGCTAAATTACACTCCACAGCACTGTTACTCATTGCTCGCTATACATATAACTTAAAAGTAATCTATGGCGACCATCAGTCTGTAGCAGCGGCAGCAGGGACTCATCATCACCACAACAGCCACGTTCACAACAACGACCACTGACTCTCCAGTTCATGGTTCTGCCGGCTGAGTCGAGCTCAACTGGACTGTGAATAAACAGCTGAACGGCTTCTTGTGCAGCAGCAGTGGAACAGTCTCGGGTTCTGTTGGACCGAGTCCTGCAGCAGCTCTTCACCTAACTGCAGCTCACTTTTACAGTTTCAGAGAGAAAGGCTGCAACCAGCATCACCACAGGCCAAGAAAACAGCCCATTCCAAGCAGGCAGGTTTTGAAAGGGCACTAGTACTCGACGCAGTTATGGAATTCGTTCAAACAGGGCAGTATCCAGTGTTCTCAATCAATCAATCATTCAAATTCTATTTGTATAGCCAATATTCACATATCAAAATTTGTCTCATTGGCATCCTCTGTCCTTAACCCTCAACAAGAGAAAGGAAAAACTACCAAAAGAAGAGAGAGAGACTAGGGCTGTTGGATGGGTAAGTACTGGGTTAGTGTAGAAATTTAGCGTGATATATATAAAATATATATCTTATTTATACAGTATACTATAATATACAACATTTCCATATATTTGGACTTTTACTACATTCATATTGCTGACTTAGTATTGCATTGGCCGCATTATAAATCGTACGTTGTGTGGTGACAGATTTGAAGGCTTAAAAGGTCAGGGTGGCTTTTGGTGTTTGGTGCCAGATCCCCTGTAGACTCTGACCTGCCAACACGGCTCGTGTGGGAAAAACAAATTAGGATCACTGCTCGACAGCAGACAAGGCAGAATCTTTGCAAAATAACAAACATCACTTCCAGGTAGGATCGAGACGACCTGACAAGAGCAGGACGCTGCTGAATAACAAGTCAAAGTTCACGGACTAATCTAAAAGTTCATCCAAGGACACGTGTCTAATGTGTCAGTTAATAAAGTTGTCTCCAAAGCGTGGAACAGTTTCCGTTTTAAAAAGTGGTAGAAAAGACACAGTTGAAGTTTGTCCCCGAACTACTATTGTCTTCCCATCATGCTTCTGGCTTCAGACAGTCAGAGGAGTCAAACCACAATATTTAAAAACCACACTCTCTAAAAAAACAAACCTCCTGGGGTTGGAACAGCAGCAGCAACACAGCGAGGATCCAACAACTGAACATGACGCTTCAAATGTCAAACAAAGAAGCTTTTTTGCAAGCACTGCAGAATAATGATACAGCCATTATTTTCACTGACAATATGATAATGACCGCCGTGCTTCGTGTCTCTGTTGAAATCAGTGCTTCTGTTACTCACCCCTGGCAGCAGCGGACATCAGGAGCAGCTTCAGAAACACGCACACCCAGAAAATCTCCATTTTGGTTGAATTTCTTTTAGGAAGACAGATGCTCAGACTCTTCAACCTGAGGGGGGAAATGAAATGAAGTCGCTTAATGAAGGATAACAGGTGAAATATCTGTATTTAGCAGAGACAGAGGAATCACCTCCCATCTTGAGGGAGTATTAAGATGACATGTCTGTGTATAAATCATCCCTTTATGATTTAAACAGCTGTATTGTTTGCTGTCACAGTGCGTTTTATTCCAGCCACACTCATTACTGCCCCATCTGATGGGGGCGTTTGATTAATTGCTGCCAAAATAGCTGCAAGCGCGATGGAATTAAAACATGATTTACTGCCGACTGGCTGACAGCTGGAGAGAATGTGAAACCTGCACATGCATATAATAACACATGTGCCTCTCATAATGAGTCGTCTCGGGTTTTAATACTTTTCAAGCTTCTCTGGACGAGTTTCAATCATTTAATTTGTCTTTTCAAACACTAACCAGCTTGAACTTTTAGGTACAGGACACATAGAAGCTCTCACTTACAAAATGTTGCGTTCTAACCTCCAGTTTTTTTGGTCTCGTGTTCGCTAAATATTTTCTCCTCCGCAGAAGAAAGTGTCACCGAGTGGTCACCAGTATAAATCTGTCCCAACTCTTCTGAACAGCAGCGTGAGATCTTCTACGAGTACGAAACAATTTTCCCTCGCAGATTTATTCCGTCCACCTGTCCACGTCTCCCCTTACAGAGGTTTTCATCTTTCCGCCACATAAATTCTTCCCTGGACCTTATGAGGTCTTATTTCTGTGCTTCACCTGCTGCGTCTCTGATCAGCATCTGTCAAAACCTCTGCGTCTCAGAAACACACTCACACATTACACAGTGTGGGATAATTGATATGTGACAAACAAGAGGAGAGTTTCTACCAACACACAGATTTTTACTTGTGGAAAGCAGTTTACTGGTGTTCCTATGTTAATAGAGCAATCTTTATTCCATAAAATCCAAATAGATGTCAAGCAACTAAAAGTTCAAAGTATGACGCCTTTTTTAAAGCTGACTGTTTTTATTAGGATGAACCAAAACTGCAGATCTAATGAATCACTTGTTTAAAATCATTTACTTACAAGCCAAATAAAAAACCTTATTATAAAGCCTAAAGCTTTTCACCCAAACTGAAAGGCAAGTAAACATTCCCTGAATAAAACACTTTGTTCTAGGTTGATGTGTCTGGGCAATAAAACAACAATAAGAATGATCCCAACACAATTTTCCTCAATAGCTATATAACAAAATACTATATGTATATTGTGATTTATTGGTTTTCTTCAGAGTTTTAAAACTGTTTATCCAGTATCTGTCGTTCTCTGCCCATAAAGACGAGTTTAGAATCACAAGCTTCCCTCAGGAGTCTTTAAACTTAAGATATAATAATGTTACATTTATGGTCATAGTAAGTCAACATCGACTGATATGAAAATGTTTATCTTGATAATCTTCCAGTCGTATGAGCTTAAAACCCCTAAACGAAGTCAAAGTAAAGCTTGTGGATCCTGTTATGTTATAAAATGTACTAATGTATTTGCAGTAAATGTAAATAACAGCTTCAGTAGATTAATATCAACGAGGATTAATATGAATGTGACAAAAATGACACTTTAATATGTTAAAGTAAAAGGAAAAATTACAATATATATAATAACAATTGTAAAAGTAATGAGATCAAATCCACTTTACTGTATAGACTCTATATTATTATATATATACGTATTTATTGAGCGATGAAGTCGGACTTACTGTTTCCCAGCAGAGATGAGATCTCCTCAGACCCGCACGTTTCTCATCCCGCACAAACACGCAATTCACCTCCTTCAAGTTCCTTTAGTAACGCGGGGGGAGAGATGCGCGTGTCACCGCAACACCGGACACTTCAGAAACCTTCCGAGGGTTCGTGGAAACTCACCGAGCGACCGAGGAGAGAGAGGAACGTGCAGCGGAGATAGAAACACAGTGAAAAGCTGAAGGTGAAAACACGTGAGTCCGCGCGCTGCGGTGTTTCTGAATGACGGCAGGAAAAGAGGAAGAGGAGTAAAAAAGTTTCTCCTCTGAGGACACAAGTTCCCCTCGCGGTGTAAAGACCCGGAGTCTGAATCCTCTGAGTCCGCGTCGCCTCCGGCTGCAGCGGCTGCGTCCGAACTTCAGCCGCAGGCGACAAAACAAAAAGTGACTCCGCCGGAACCGTCCCCACGGCGGAGCTCTGGACCAATCACAGCGCGGGCCAATCAGCCGGCGGGCCAATCAGAGGGCGGGAGGGCGCCGGACAAATTTGGAGCGGTTTAAGGAGGCGAGGAGGAGATAAGAGTCAGATCAGGTGAAGTCATGAGTTAGTGACTGGTGATGAAGTGAGGGATCCTTAAAGAGAAGCAGGAGGAGAGCTGCAGGGTTCATTCATTCATTCATCATCATCCTCTCTTCTTCTTCCAGTCAGATCAGGTGAAGTCATGAGTTAGTGACAGATGATGAAGTGAGGGTTCCTTAAAGAGAAGCAGGAGGAGACCTGCAGGGTTCATTCATTCATTCATTCATTCATCTTCATCATCATCTTCTTCTTCTTCTTCCAGTCAGATCAGGTGAAATCATGAGTTAGTGACGGATAATGAAGTGAGGGTTCCTTAAAGAGAAGCAGGAGGAGACCTGCAGGGTTTATTCATTCATTCAGTCCTTCATCATCATCTTCTTCTTCGTCTTCCAGTCAGATCAGGGGAAATCATGTGTTAGTGACAGATGATGAAGTGAGGGATCCTTAAAGAGAAGCAGGAGGAGAGCTGCAGGGCTCATCCATTCGTTCATTCAGTCCTTCATTCAGTTATTTATCTTCTTCTTCATCATCATCATCATCTTCTACTTCTTCTTTTTCTTTTTCTTCCAGTAGTGGTAGTTCTGTAGTAGTGGTAATATTAAGAATGGTAGCGTAAATAAATACGCAATGTAAGACAAATATTTTAGTTTTAATTATATTCTATGTTTGCATAAAGTAGCACACATTAAAAACATGTATTTATTTATTCATTCATTCAACCTCAATCAAAGCCAGACCTATTTAAATGTTTTTAATTATTATTATTATTACTTTTATGTATTTTTAAATCGTTTTGTTTTTAATCGTGTATTCTTTGTTATTTATTTATTGATTAATTGATTCCTTCCTTCAGTCATTCAACTTCAATCAAAGCCAGAACACTTTGATCTGATCCAGCAGAGCTTGCTCCAAGTATTAACATGGACACTGTCACCTGGTGGCAAATAGACGTTATTACAGCGATGTGATATTTAAACTCCCACTCCATTCACAGTGTTGGTGACATGAAGATGCTGCGTTGATAAGATGCTTATTAAATACTAGTTTATAAGATGCTTATTAAATACTAGTTTATAAGATGCTTATTAAATACTAGTTTGTAAGATGCTAGTTAAATACTAGTTGATAAGATGCTTATTAAATACTAGTAATAGGAGTTTTACCTTGTCTCAAACTAAAAAAGAAGCACTGTGTTGTCAGTGTGAGTCAACAAGACAAGTTTTAAATGTTATTAATCTTACATGTGCTTTTCCTCTTTTCCTTCTACAAGATGTCTGTATAAAAAAGACCCATCACTGATCCATATGTTGATCTATCTTCTCCTCAGAGCTTCAGGCTGTTCACTCACTCATCTATGAACTGGAGACAAGAGATTTCTCACACCCTGACATCTTAAATCATCATTAAGAACATTTCTTATAAAACATCTTTGTCATTCTACTCTAGTTTATTGTGGTTCACATTGCAGAGCTGCAGCGCCCTCTACTGGCCATGAGAAGAACAGCACCACCCTGCAGTGTTATTCTATTGACAGGAGAACCTGATACAACTTATAAAGCTTCATAAAACCTTATACACTGATCTTTTCTATATTGACTGATACCTTCAATCTGTCTTGTTCTATTCATTGTATATTCAGTGTTGAGGTTCACGTTTGGTGATGGTGTGGACGGTGTGAAGTTCCCATTTTTAATTGACCTTAAAGTCATTAAACTCACTGGACACACAAGAAACAATGCAGCATACTTACTAATCATTAGATTATATTTAAAAATGCCTGAACTGAATTGTTTTAAAGTTTGTGGTAATGATGTGGAACAGTAGGTCAAAGTAAACATGAAATCTGGCCCAGAGGTTTCACCCGTCCCCATTTTATCATCTGTTGAAGATAGGACAGGCGCACTTAATGTTAAATTTACAAAAATGTTAAAGTTAGTATCAAAAAGTTGGTCCAATTATTAATAAGAAATGTATCTGTGATGTCTCCATCTTTATTAAATGAGTGAAATCAGATTTGTCTGAATGGGACTGAAGGACCTTACATGACATCCTGAACTCTGTATCAGCCGAACTCGTCATTGGATGAAACCATGTCACATGATAATTTGGTTTAACTTTGAAATACAGCAGAGTATTGTCTGTGGCTGCGTTCCAGTGCTATGGCTGTAACCACTGTGTTTTATTTCAGTGTCAGGAGGAGGCCGACCAAACTTCCCAGAAGCTGGGAGAAAATATCTGCAGATTTCTAAACGTTTGATGCGACACGGAACTAAATGTGTGACCGATTTAAAAAAAACAAGAGAAAATAAACAAATGTGAAAGTGCTGAAACGAT
This sequence comes from Hippoglossus stenolepis, assembly GCF_022539355.2. Lineage (NCBI taxonomy): Eukaryota > Metazoa > Chordata > Actinopteri > Pleuronectiformes > Pleuronectidae > Hippoglossus > Hippoglossus stenolepis. The sequence continues at coordinate 21,687,206 of NC_061489.1, read as the reverse complement.
CACTGGGATCAACGTGGAACAACACAATTATTCGAGGTTAAAAAGTGTAATGGGAGAAATTACAGCTTCAAAAGGTCACCAACGGGACATATGGTGTGTGACTGAATCTGTGTCTGTTAGATATGAAGCAGCGTCCAGCAGAGGGTTGACAAAGTTTAGCACAAATACTGGAAGCAGGGGAAACACTAAGTCTGTCTCTGTCTCTTCCAAAGCTCAATAATTAACTTATATATAAAAATAATCCAAGTTTATTTTTGTAACGATCAAACAACAAGATGAAATGTGTTCATTTATAAGTGGTTAAAGTCCTACACCTTTCATCCTTTGAGGGTCGTGAGCTGGAGCCAATCCCAGCTCAAACTGGGTGGGAAAGAGAGAGCGAGAGGTCATTAGAGGTCACTGCAGGCCGTGAGCAGTGTGTGTGTTACAGTGACACTAAGGATTCTGGGCCATATAGACCTGAGGGTTCGTTCAATGCAATAGCTTGTTTGTGTTTCGTGAGAGCAAAAGTTTAATAAACGGTCGTGGCTCAACAGCATGAGCCAGTGAACTTCATCAGACTCACCCATCAACCCAACGTGCAGCAGGAAGCTAATGTTCCCGGTGAAAACCAGACAGACACACACTGGAGCACCTGAACCTTCCTGCTGGGAGGCCTCAGGAACAACCACTGCACAGACCTCCTTATTTATTCCACTAGATGGCAGCAGAGGATTATATCACTCATATACACATTTATCTGCACACATCACACACACACACACACACACACACACACACACACACACACACACACACACACACACACAGTCTTTCATGTTTCAAATACAGATGTAAATGTAAGAACATGCTTCTCTTCTTAAATGATCATGACAGATGGTGGGAATATGGGTGAATATGCTCCATTGCAATCCATGAACTGTGACAGGCAGCAGGCTGGAACAACTTCTGGTAAAGACCACTCTGGGTGTGAGTGTGTGTGTGTGTGTGTGTGTGTGTCTGTGTGTGTGTGTGTGTGTGTCAGGAGTGTAGTAATTCTGCCTTTAAGAAATTACGTTTATATCTAATCAACTTGCAACAGCAAATATATTCCAAACATAATTCTGGTAATAATCTATTCAATAGATCTGTTTAACTTCTATAATTTAAACACACACATGCATTAATTACTGTTTTTCAACTTGTCATCTGATGAACCTCTCGTTATATTATGATTTACCTCTGTTTTACATTCTGCAGTTCACTGCCTCAAAGAAACTGATCATCAGAAGCCAGAAATGTTCTGTAAGTAAACTGAGAGAAGTCGTCAGCTGCGATCGTCACTTGTTTGAGAGGAGCTCGAGATCGTAACTCAAACTTGTGCAGAACATCCCCTGTCAGCGGCAGATTACACATTCTTATTCTCATACGTCCCGACTGTCGCCACACAACTCCCATACTGAGAATGAATCTGTCACTTGGGACTTTGTCGTTTCTCTGTTACGGCTCCTTCTCTCTGACTGTGAGGGATTTATGATACAACTGTAGAATTATTTCAGGATTACCCCTTGATGTTCTGCACCATATTTCCAGTGACTGTCGTTATTCGGCTTGTTCAATGGTCACTCTCTACAATTCCTGGGTTAAATGTTGCATATACTCAAAGACCTATGTTTAAACTAGGTTAAGTTATACATTTTATATCAGAGATTTGGGAATAACGTGTCTTTGAGCTTTGTTAAAAGTGATATATAAACAAAATATACCATCATTATTATTGTGCCAAGCAGGTTATGTTTTCTTTCCTTTCCATTTATTTGTTCTGTCCAAAATTTACTGGACGTATTAACTTGGTACAATTACACACTTTTACTTCTTTCAATATTTTAGATGTGTTTTTCTCAGTGAATAATTCATGACTCTAGACAGATACAAATTAAGCATATTTGGTGGACTGATATCTTTGTGTGTGTGGAATTTGGTGCAGCTTGATTGAATTCAAAGGGACTGTTGGGCCTTGGCAGAGGTGTGCACACACATAGTTATTATTATTATTGTTATTTGAATGGGTTTTACTAAAATATAAAAATACACAAATGGAAGAAATCTGGAAAAATGTCAATTCAACGAACCTCAACTCAACTCAAACAACTTGAAACAAGCGATGATATAAATGCACTTTATACTTCTCTTCCACATTAGCTTAGGGATTGATAAACACTGTGTTGTATATGTGAGTGTGGACGACCCTCTGCACTCGGAGCATGTAGGACGTCCGTCTCATGTATGATTCAAAGCTGACTGATCCGGTCCAGGAGAGAACTTTCATCTTTTAATCACTTTACCATGGCAACACAACAACAGCACGATACACAATTGAGCAGAAAAGCTGCAACAACAAAGTCTGAGTGAGAACTTCTCTGTGTTTTCCTTTTTTTCTCGTCTGTGGGTCAGTGAGACAGAAACCTGTGAAAATAGCCTTCCAGTTCAGTTAAAGCAATGGTTAGGACACGCTGGTTTTCATTATTAGGTTTTACTGGGCTTCAGCCAGTGCGAGACGGCGTTTATATTCTGCAGGCGCAGCAGAATGTCACATTCAATCTGTACACTTTGTTTTCAAAAGGTCATAATTAGCCGGCAGTTTTGAAACAATTATGGCCAAAGTGCACCAATTTCCCTCCGAAGCAAAACATAGAATAACTCACAGAGCGTGAAGCTGAGCCGCGTGTATGTGTGAAACACTCGTGGTTTGGTGTTGGTCCATTCTGACTCCTGAGTCCAGCATCAAACGCTTTATCTCTGTGTCAACTACACAACTTCAGTGTAGTGAGGAGAGGGGACTGGCTGTCCACCTCCATTCTTTAAAGAAACAATCTTATCTGAGCTGAACGCTGCAGGATTCAAGCAATTTAACACGTTTACACGAGGGAGCAGCTGAGAATAATTACACTTTATTATCCGGGTTGGAGCAGGTTCGGTGATGGGACGGCACACATGAGGCAGATTAAAAAGCAGCTGCACAGAAACAACAAAGTGGGATTTCTTCAGCATCATCATTCCTGCCCCAGTTTTTCTGCCAATTCAGACATGGAGGAACGGGAGAAATCCACTGGAGTGTCCAGGTGGGCTGTGGGCAAAAAGAGGCTTTAACGAACAGAAAATAAACAACAGCATTAATGTATAACGTGGCTTTGAAGCAGCACCTCAGGTAACGTATTCATGTTAAAAAAAGAAAGAAACATAATGTGATAACAGTGCTTGAGAGCAGATAGAAGAAGAACGAGGAAGAAATATTTCATTTTTATTTTTGCTGAGGTCAAATGAGTGATTAGGTTGTTGTTGCTAAGGAGGTCGGACTGGTTGCTAAGCAGCGAAGTGGAAATGGCTCTGGTTAAAGTTTGAAGGAAAGAGGGGGGTGAGAACTTGTCTTTGTTTTCTATGAACATGTATATATGTTTCGAGTGTTGATGTGTGTGTGTGTGTGTGTGTGTGTGTGTGTGTGTGTGTGTGTGTGTGTGTGTGTGTGTGTGTGTGTGTGTGTGTGTGTGTGTGTTAGGGAATGCATTATGTCAATGATGTCAGTGTCCTCACAGGGAGACAAACATCTTAGCCAAGAAGGGACCTGCAGGTGTTTGACTGGAAGAGTCCGTACTCAGCACTGCCTCTACAGGCTGGAGCAGGGACCCGCTAACACCTTGTTTTCTCACACACCTTCATAGTGTAAATTGAATTAAATTAAAGTTCTTTGATTGTTTTCTCTGGACACTGGAGTTTAAAATGAAATGCTCCCTGTAGGGATCCAACCATTTACCCTGGAGGTACAGAACTGAAGGACCAGCTCAGCCTCTCCTTCCTTCAGTTGTATGTTGGAGTCAAACCTAATCCTGATGTGCTGTATAATTAATACAGTTCAGATCCACGTTTTAAAGGCATCACATGTGTCGGTATATGTGTGTTTGTCCCATGTTGCACATCTTTAGATGTTTTACAACTGACAGCAGCAAGGGTTGAAATTTGACAATTTGACAATTTGACAATTTAACAATTTGACAATCTTGAAAAGATTTGTATAAAAGCAGTTCTACACGTGTACGTGATAAAAGACATTGAATGAAAATGTTTTATCAGTTTTTTTTTTTATCAATATGACTACAAATAGTGGTCCACTTTTTTTCGCCTCAGTCTGACATTCGACTGTTGGTAAGGTAGGAATGTATGTGTGTGTGTGTGTGTGTGTGTGTGTGTGTGTGTGTGTGACTGTGTGTGTGTGTGTGTGTGTGTGTGTGTGTGTGTGTGTGTGTGTGTGTGTGTGTGTGTGTGTGTGTGTGTGTGTGTGTGTGTGTGTGTGTGTGTGTGTGTGTGTGTGTGTGTATGCTGTAGTATGGCGGGCTCACCTCAAGCCTGAACCCAGTGTAGCCGCCGGGAGGGTTGGGCATTTATGAAGGAATTCTGTAATTTTCAAAACTGTGGTTTGAGTTTCACTCTTTTTAACAAGCTGGTTTGGGCACTGATAATGGAAAACGGCTGGAGAGAGAGAGAGAGAGAGAGAGAGAGAGAGAGAGAGAGAGAGAGAGAGAGGGTGAGTGAGACTTTTGGCATCCTTTGCATTTACTTCACATTTTTTGAGATTTAGTCTTATTGTATGATCATTTCCATTCTTGTTATAGATAAGAAAACTCTGGACATGTGAGGAAAACTTATTTAATAATGGACGTGAGATCCACACACGTTCATATGTGAAGTCCTTGAATCCCATCGAACCTCTGAAGTTCAACCACGACCTCAGAGTTCAGTTTGAAGACTTGTCTGCTGTATTATTCATGAGATGTTGTTGAACTGGGATCTATCAGTGAAAACAGGATTCAACTGTAAGTTTCTTTTCACCTCAGCGGCTCCATGATGTTAACTTCTCCGTTGTTGTTTTTGTTATTACATCCTAAACAAAAAATCAACACAAAATAAATTCATTTTTAAAACTAAACATTTTTTCATCTGCTGTGTCAAATACAAGAAAATAAACCCCCAAGCCTTTATTAGTCTGAGGAATCGAAACGTACACAAATACAAATGCTGCTCGACAAGCATCACATCATCGTGACGGATATCAGCTCGATTAGAGGAAATGTCTGCTTCACTCAAGTCGTACAGTTGTTAGGACACAATGGTTGTGTTTCAAGCAGAACGTCTTGTTCCACATCTGGATGCCAGGTAGCCTGACCCCCCGCTGCACTTAAACACACACACACACACACACACACATACACACACACACACATACACACACATACACGTATATATTGTTATTGGTCCAAGCGACCATGGGGGCCAGTTAACCTAACGGGAGATATTTAGCCCCCAGACTGGGAAAATAAAAAGTGTAATGTGATGGAGCCAGCTGTAAAAGCACAGAATGGTACAGAGGAGAATACAGCAGGACGCTGGCTGAGCTGGATGTGCCGGAGTGGAACCAGACCTGAGCCGGGACTGATTCCGATTCAGCAGTGGTCTGCTCAGTGGTGACACAGTTAAAGTTTGACAGCAGGTTGTAATGGGAGTGATGGGGAGTCGCTGATGACAGAGAGAAGTTGTGGTCGAAGCTCTTCTGAGTCTCTTTAGATGCAAAATGTGTAAGTGTAATTTGTTCATATCTTTGTTAATATATTATATAAATTTAGATTAAAATTTACACCTGGTTATTGCAACACTTAAACAACATGCACTTTTCTATCTTTTATAAAATGGAAATTCTGATTATTACCTTCATGTAGGAGGTTATGTTTTCTTCTGCATTTGTTTGTTTGTCTGATTGTTAATTAACAGGATTACGCAAAAACTACTGATTTCTTTCTTCCATGACCCAAAGAAGAACTCATCAGATTTTGGACTAGATCCGGATAAAGGCAGATATAGGAATTATATTTTATTTTAATATGTTTTCTTTTGATGATCAGACGGTTTGAGCATGAAATGGGGAAGACATACAGCAAAGGGCTGGGTCGGAATCAAACCTGCGGCCGCTGCAGGGGGACTCAAGCCTCTGTGTGCGGGGGCACCCACGCTCCCACTGTCTCTTTCTTAAACATGGTGAAGTAGGGTAATTTGCTCTCCGAGTGCCCTTCTAGTTTCATCATACATTTCCTCAACGTTTAACCTTTTCAAATGAATTTTACATAAGATAATAAGGGTTTGCATAATGCTTGTCCGTGCAACATGAGTTATTCAACATCATAATGAACCCACACCTTCTACTCTCAGTCCAATTAAACCTTATTGTTTGGATATTTCTCTGTTTTTGTTTCCTGGTTGTGTTTCTTGTGCTCAGGTCTTGCTTCAATGCTTCAATGTGACTACCTGAATAAATAAAGTTGATGCAATGACCCTGTGTAAATTATGTTCATCAGAAGAAACAAGGAAAAGGAGGAAAGCTTCCCATGAAGAGAGGGAGGAGAAGCTGCCTGGACTGTTGAGTATTTACATGCCAGTGGTGCCTGTGTGGCCCTTTTGGCACCGCAGCCAGTTATGTTTAGTATTTTTAGTGATGCTGTAAATTGTGTGTGTTGCTATATGTGCGTGTGTGTGGGAGCCGGTGGCTTTCTGAGGTGTTGTTTGGTACATTTTCCTCTGCTCTCCTCAGCAATAGTTTTTATTAAACCATTAAAAGTATAAGTTTTAATAACAGTTGTATTATTACCTTAATGTCTCTCTCTCCCTCACACTGAGGTAATGCAGAGAAAAGAGGGTTTTTTATGAGCACTTAGTGTTATGCTAACGCTGCCGTCATGAGCTCATGTCCTGAGCCCCCACCACTACCACCACCACCTCTCACACTCAGCTCATACATAGCTCACTTTCTGTTACCCCCCCCCTGCACCGTTAAAGGTGTTGAACTTTGTTGTAACCTTGAGTTGTTCAGTTTCCAGGCGATGATTTACTGTAAATCCAATCACCGTCGACAGTTTTGTTCTTAATCAAATAGTCAAACTATTTTTTGTGGCCTTTTGAAACGAGTTGGATTTGAGTCAGACGTCAGATTTACTTTATTTACATCAATGTTTAGGTGCAAACTGTAATTTTAAGACCGTTTTGGTTTTTAATGATTCTCAGCATGTTTCACTTTGTGTCTTTTTTATATATCGTTTCTTCTCCTGACATCTGGTTTCTATTTTATCTGTCAATTTATTTTGCTTTCTCTCCCTCTTCAGTCTTATTCTCCAAATTCTGACTTTGCCACCTCTGTCTATTTGCTGCCAAGATAGCACAGCGCTAATATCATACTTAAAGGTTTCATTGCTGCTTTCGTAAATTTGAATTGATGCTTGTTATTTCAGTGAAGTTAATGAAACGATGGGTGGCACGGTGGTTCAGTGGTTAGCACTGTCGCCTCCCATCTTTGCGGTTCATATCCCGGTGGGGAATTTGTGTGGAGTTTGCACGTTCTCGTCATGTCTGCAGGTTTTTCTCCCACAGTCCAGACACATGCAGAGTGTGGTTAGGTTAATTATTAATTGTCTGTAGGTGTGAATGCTTGTTTGTCTGTGAGCCCTTTTTGATTCGCTGACGACCAGACCAGGCTGTACCCCGCCCCTCGCTCAGTGTCAGCTGGGATTGGCTCCAGCTCTCTCAAAGGATAAGCAGTACAGATAATGATGGATGGATGGAAAGTGAAATAATTTGACCAAAAAGGTGAGGGGCTAAAGCTATTGTAGTAACCATTGTCCTTGACAAAAAGAAAAGATGCTGCTAACCTCCTTATTGTGATACATTCAAAAAACGGATTCCTGAGATGTGTTTTGTGGTTTTTATTAAAACTTTAAACTCAAAACGTGACGGTCAACAACGGATTGAAGAGGTGAAAAAGAAAAGAGACACCACACGCTTCGCCCTCCTGACCTGGAAGTTATAATAAACCAAATATCTTCAACCTAACAATCACAAACACGGGCCCAATATAAAGTTTGGTTTCTGCAGTTATGTATGAGATATCCACATGTGATATTCATGTCCCACTCATTCATGTCGCAACTCCTCCTGCCACAACTCACCTCTGTTATTGTGTTCTCACCAAGTTGTTGTCTATACAGAGGCCCAGTGAAAGTACCCGCTAATCTCACAACCAGGAGTACAACTGAATAAAATGCCCCCCCCCCGTGTATGAGAGCGCCAACACAAAAGCGATCCAGCTGGCTGTGCTGACTGTTTCAAATCGATCCGTCACGTTTCATCCCCCAGGTTGGACGCCACCATTCCACTAAATCTTTACATAAAAAATAGTTGTTGGCTGCAATATTACTGTTTAAAACATAAAATATACAACTTTTATTTCCTCTTTAAAAAGAAAGACTTGATTTAGTTCAGGCCATAATTATACAAGAATCATATCCAGGTCAGAACCATATCATGCATATATACTATGTCACAGCTGAGGATTTAGTGTCTTCTTGCACTTTTACCAAAACAAAGACCCACAGGCCAACAACACATTTTTCAAATTTCACGAGTTAATTCAGAAAAGTACGTTCAGGACTTTGTGACTGTAATTACCTCGACCGCCTCCTTCGTTGTGTTAAGAGTAACAGAATCTTTGTTAACTCGTAAATTTCTCTTTATCTGTATTTTTCTCCACGTGCTCCCACACCCACACACACACACACCCACACACACCCTGAGTTACCTCGTGTTTGTCCACCTGTAAATCACAGTCCTGGACTGAAGTTATCAGCCGTGAATCAACGGGCTGTGTTTACTGGCTGCTGCAGGTCCACATCAGAGATTCCTCACGTTGACTGCACGTATGACTTACCGCCTGTTACTCTGCACATGCACACGCACACATGAAAGCACATCAATGTAGGTGAAGTCACACACACACAATCACAAGCAGGGAGCCATTAATTTTTACACTGTTTACCATTCCTGCAAAGGCCCTAATCAGTTGATTTAGAGCTTCCCTCGGCCTGTATGTATTTCAGCATTCTCATGTTATATAACACTCAGGTTTCTGTTATGTCTTACTTTGTTTTATGGGCCAATTTAGAACCACTGAGCTGCCCCCACCCCCCCCCTGTTAATGTCTCAACATGGGTCGCACTCTACGTCCAAAGCTTGTTTTAATAAAACTTCATTCCATTCAGCCGACGGAGGAACCACCCGACACAGTGTTTGGATTAATATTAGTTCATATTAGTTTATGTAACATCGGCATGATGTAATCACCGTATAGAACCATAACGTTTGGAATGGCAGGATAAACAGACGGAAAGATAAATGCATTAATCACTCGACAAATAAATAAAGGAAGGAAGGTGTAAAGGAACTCTGGGTTAAACTGGTGACTTGAAACTGCAGGAAAAATAACATTTGCGGTGAAGTTATTTTTTATGATGAGCCCTAAAAAAAGAGGCTGAGTGCAGTTTGGAGTTAGTGGAAAAGCTGCTTGAGTTACAGTCGTTACTTTATTGTGAGAAGTTTGGTTAATAGCTTGTCTTGGCCTCACGACAACATGACACACGTTTATTGGAATCATATAGGAATTTAAAACTGTGGAGGAAAACGTGATGATGTAAATGTTCGGTGAAGGTATGTTGGCTCCTGGTGGTGAAGACTTGCTGCCCTCTGTACTGAACACCGTGATTTTTTCTAAAACTGGCAAAAATGTGCAAATGTGAGTCATTTCTAGATGAAGCCAAAGAAACAGACACAACCTCATTGCTTTTTATTGCTTTATTAAAAGGTGCAACTATAGGCTGATGTGTTGGCTGCATCCTCATTGGCTCACCTGGTTGAAAAGATCTATATTCAGTACTTTAACTTCATTAAAATCTTCTGTGAGGGTCTTTTGAATTGATGACATGTCTGGGATATAGAAAAATGTAGAATTATGAAACTAAATAAAGTGGGGTTATTGCAAACTATACAGACAATAGGAAGTGTATAGAAAAGGACAACGTGACAGCTCCGCAAAGGTGAAGCCAAGTCATTTTGATTGCCCCCTGGTGGTTGGCTGCAGTGTAGGTCCTGCAGTGAGGTTTCAGGGTCCTGGTATTGCACAGACTGGGTGTAATGGTTTACTGTGGACTTCATACTTTTGGACTTTCTCTGTTATTAATGGTTTGGCTGTGCAGTTTTTCAAGTTTGTTGTGGAAGAAGTCGACCGCCGTGCTCAGAGCCTTGATCTCGACCCCGTTCAACACCATGTCGTCGACCTGGAATGTGGACTGCTTGCCAGGTCTTATCACCCGGCATCAGCGCTCGGCCTCAGCTATGCTCTTGTGTCTGAAATAGGGCAAATTCCTGCAGTCGTGTAGCAAAATATTGTGGAAAGCTCCTCCAGAAAAGTGAAATCTGTGACAGAGGCATATTGATACAGCAGCATATGGTTCTGTATTTAAATTTCCAACAATCAGACATTAGTGTGTGGTTAGTCCCTGGGAGTTCATACTGTTCTCAGCGTGAGGGAAGTGTAATCTCTGTGTGTTTGTTCACTTCTCATCTATATGAAAGCCTTTGTTCTGTTAACTCGGAAAACAACAGGAAACCTGTGATGCTGCGCAGCTCTAATCTCTTTTTCCACCTCTGCCCCTCATCTTTGCACACAATCACAAAAACAAACACGCAAACACACACACACACACACACACACACACACACACACAAAGACGCTGCTCTGTAGTAAGATGAACATCTCTTGTCTGATATCGTCCTTAACGCTACACCTCTCACAATACAACTCCTGTCTGCTCCCACGCTTCGCCATCTCTAAAGCGATAGTTGCCAAGCAACCGCCTCAGAAAACATCCTTTTCCTCTGATGGCAAAGTGCAGTGGCCCCTCAGATACAGTTGCTGGCATCTGCATAAACACAAACACTTATTGCCGATGCATAAACACAAGAGCGACAGACAAAAGCTCACAGAGGCAGTCGACATGACGTTGGTGGAGAGATTAGACCTGTGCCACCCACTGGTCAACACTGTCTCCTAGAAATGAGATAAATATACAAGTCGTCTGCAACAGCAAACATGTTTTTGTAGGAAACATCTTTGTGACCTGGTTACGTTGCTTATTAGCATATTGAGGACATGTTAAATATGCTGCTTTTGACCTTTTTTGGTTGCACTTGTTGTGATTAACCACAACTTTATTGAACTTTCTTCTTGCTGAGGCTCTCAGAACTTGGTCGGGGTTCAGAAAAGATCATGTTCTGGTTTAGTTAAGGAAAAGATCAAAGTGGCTTCTGACACAAAATGTTAATTTAGTTTATAGTTTAGTTTATTTAACTCTAGTTTATTTAAAACGTTTTTGATTGTGTCCATTGAAATGGTGTTTTAAACCTATTGGTGTCATATTATCTGGACAAATACAAATTTAAGATTAATCAGAAACAAAATGACTCAGTGAAGGACGACACTACGGAGTGGGACGACACACAACACACAACAAGCACATTATTGTGCACATTGTGAGTTTTAAAAGACACAAACATATTTTCACTGTATGCTCAAACAAGAGGAAAACATGAAAACTCAAAAAAACACCTTGATGTGTGTGTGTGTTGCTGTTTCAATGGCGACTGCTCATTAAACCTGAAGGAGGCATTTTTCGCCTGCATCCACACAACTATGTTTTATGTTTTCTTTATCACTGTTGCTACGGTTACACCTGCTGTCCTCATTACTCTGGAGTTTTCAAGCGCCCAAAATACAGATTTCTGGAAAAGCTGCAGGCCCCAGGCAGGGCTTTAGTTTCAACAGGCAACAACTCAGACATTTGAAATTTACTATTCCACAGTGTTACACCTGTTTTCACTTCCAGATTGGTTCACTAACTGTGGTAAAGGAAAACATTGCGAACTCTTACTGTTGGTAACAGTTCTATCTCGTCATAATCCCCATGAAGGAAAACCCCTGCTCTTAATTTTCACCATTGTTTCTCAGTTATATTTTCTATAAGTATGAAGCCTGGTGCAGAGCAGACAATCTGCTTCCTGTTTACATCTGGGACTGAAGAGGATTGGATTAGAACTACAGTTTAGTATTCTATCTGTATAGCAGCAGTAATCTCTGTGCATACTAACACATGTGAAAACACATTTCATATGATACATGTGTGGTCGTGTGCGTGCCAATGAAAAAACAAGGGATTTCTTGTCTTCGCCTTATGACGAGGTGAAACTGTTATGTAAATACAAATAAATAAATACATAAAACCCAATCAGGAACTGAAAGCAGGTGACCACAGTGTTTTTTATGTTTTGTCTCAGTTTCTGCCTAAAATGCAGCCGTAGATTTTAACAAAACAGGATCAGCAGCATTTCAAAGGTTCTCTGAGGTTCATTGCGATGGATCTGGAGATGTGGGGCTCCCAGACATAAACATAGAATATATAGTTTTAAAACTAAAGTACAGATTTAGCCACAGTCAGCAGTCTGCCTGAACGCTGCCAGTGACCTGATCCCTTATCCTCCTCCGTCCCACTTCAACACTGTGACCTCTATCAGGTCCCTCTTGCATTGGGAGTCTTACCCTCGTCCTGTTCAGCATAAAAACACAAAACACTGCTGAGGACAAAATCACAAAACCAAAACCTTACAAATCACCACACACATATTTCTTATTTCTGGGTTTAACTTGGCCTGGATGCTGATTCCTGAGCTTTCTCTTCCTGCCAAGTAAAACCTTCACAGTAAACAGCAAGTGTCACATTTCTCATTATCTGAGACGACGGGATGTAACACACACACACACAGTGGTGGAACGTGAACTAACCTGCGCCCAAAAACACAATTAGACCGAGCAGGGTTCAGAATCCACATTCTGGCACAGCCTCGACGGAGCCGGTTTGACCTCCCACTGCGAGACAGTCGGCACGTCCACGTTCTCTATAAACGCTGTGTCGTCACCCGCTCACTGCAATTGTGGTCCCATTTTTCAGACCATGTCTAGTTTGTCCCGAATGTTATTTCTCAAAAAACACTTCTGGTGAGTTCCAGCTCACGGTGGAAAAAGTAGTGTTGGATTGTGCTCTGTCATAACAACGTCTACCGAGTGTCCAGCTTTAGATTTCACAGAAAGAAAATCATCTGGAACCACAGAAGGATTTCAACCAACACAGCTCTGTTTTTTGTCCTCATGGTTGGTAAAGACAGTATTTGAGGATTTTCCAGATTTTGTGTGAATACAACCGACATCAGGAACCCACATACAGCGTGGACTGACTATCAAGATGGACGACATGACTGCTCCTCAAAAGTGAAGCCAAAGCGTCTTGATTGCCCCCTGGTGGCTGTCAGCAGTATAAGTCATAAACCCTGCCTCCTCCATGGAAGTGGATGGGACATGAACAAAGCTAAGAAGTCAAAGAACACATCAAATAAAGATGGTTTCTTTCATTGTAAGTAGCTGTGATCACACCTGTGTAGGTTCAAGTGGTTTTTTTTATTGGTACGTTTGGTTTTAATTAGTTATGCATGTATAATTTGAAAGGTAAAAGGTCACGATTGACAGCGGCTTCCTCCCCTGATCCCTACTGTGCAGACTCCGCCTCCAAATGGACAAGATGGCGGCGTTCACATCCAGGATATTTTGGCTTCATGTTTGGATAGTGGGAGGAAATAGAGGCGTGTCTTCAAACTTTATAAAGAATCTATGATATTCAGTAGTTCTGTTTCTGAGTGTATACGACAAAACAGAGTCATGCTTTCCCCCTTTTAGACGTCTCCTCACTTCTCTGCACATTCCCTTTGAAAATGAGAATATATGAAGAATCATGCAGCAGCTGTTTCATAGAGACTCTTGATAAACATATGAAATTGGGTCATTGATTGTTATTGTTTATTAAGTATCTATCCTAACAGGTTTTTGCCCAACTCATTATTTCAACGTTTCATTCTTTGTCACCTCTTTTCAAATTTCTTTCAGCCTATTTGTCTTTGCTCTTTTACAATCACAGGTGTGTGCACGCAGTACGTAACACTGACATCATCTATTTTCCATTTTTACATTCTTCATCTGTCCCTCAGTTCGTCTGCTTTGATCCTGTTCCCATGATATTTTATGTGCTTGGCTAAATGGATTCATTCTCTTTCCCCAGCCTGTTTGTTCCTGCTGCCGCGTCAGACTTCAGAGCGACTGTTGTTGTCGCAGCGCCGGCAGCTGTGCAATTAAACTAGTTCATAATGTGAATTTTAATGAAGAGCACTTCATGAACCATTTGTTTATATTACCTCAACTCTGACAACGCATGAAACCTGGTCTGCGACATTTTCCACAACTAATTAGTCGAAATGTTACCGCGGGCGAAACATTTTTGGGATTAGCAGGAAAGGTAATGTCACACACATGGATATATGTTATTTGTGTTTCTCTAATTGGGAGTAAATCTGCTCAATATCTGTTGCACCGCTGCTTTAACCCTAAGTTCTTACATCTGGGTGTAATCTGTTATTTTTTGTTTGATGGTCATAATCAATGGAGAGCAATGAAACCGGAGATTGTACCTGTTGAGTTTAGCTGCTCTCAGTTTTATGTTTTAGTCAATACATGACGTCGTCTACAACAGCACAGATGTACAGGAGAAAAAAATATCTGAACGCAGAAAAAACGAGACAAAGAGTAAAGCCAAAACATAAAGTTACATTAACTTTAGTAAAAGTATCTGGAACAAGTCTTCTGTCTTTGACGGCGGTGATTTGTCACGTCCGATGAAAACAGAGAAAATAAAATGGAAATGCAGGGAAAAATAAAATAAAACATGTAACGTGTGATTGTGGATGTAATTTGAATATAAATGTGGAGCAGGTCTTTTTGTTTTTGCACCTGCAGCCGCCCATCCATTTAATCACTTCATGTTTCACATGCTCCAACATCTGCACACACACATGTATTGCATTTACATGTTTGTCACACACAATCATAAATGCATTCTTTATTTTTATGTGTTAACATATAGAATGTTTTCTCTCTCTCCTCCTTTCCTCGGAGTAATTCTCATTCAAATGTTAATTTCACTTGTCTGTTAGTTCCCTCTTCATTTTCAGTTGTTAGACGCACTCGAGCAAATCAACACAAGCAACCGTCGAGTTTCTCCATCGATCTAACTCACTCTGTGATGAGCAGCTTCATTTTGATTGGTCTTGCTCTTGTGATTGTGGAGGCAAGAGAAACTTCAGAGAGGAATCCAATAAATAACAATAAGGACATTTTGGGATAAAAAATTACTTCAATCAATGTTAACTTTAAGTTGAACAAACTCATTGTGTGTTACCGAGTGAAGTATTTTTATAAGTAGTTGAACAATTTTCTTTTTCAGTGTTTAGAGCCTTTGTTATATTTGCACTGTATTTGCACTTTATGGCTTTTTCCTTGAGTTGGTCAGCTCTGTGATACTTTATATCCTGCAACGCCCTGTGAAGCAAACAACTTGTGATCCCTTAAAATAATTTTGGGAAAGCTTACTCAGAAAATGCATGCTCCATTTAACTCGGACAGTCTGTGACTGGTTTGGAAGTTAGGGAAACCATTATTCTGGTTTCATTTTAAGAACCGCAGCATTTATCAAAGTGAAAAAGTTTATTAACATCTCGGAACGAGTTTTCAGGGTGACACGATGGGAGGATCTGTTACATGTCCAGAGACAGGTGAGATTTCACAAGAGGAGAATTCCAGTAGAGTCTTTGAACTGACATTTCAGATCAAAGACTGGAGGCAGTAATCAGAAAAGGGGGGGAGGGCAGAAAAGACAGGAAGTGAAACACACGAGGAAAAAAGGCTCCAAAGTAAAACAGGAAATAAAGAAGTCAAGTTAAAACAAAGATATAAAATCATCATCAACACTCATCAACTCACTCACAGTGAAACGTGCAGAGAGTCTCCAGCTGTTTTCTCATTTCTGCACATTCTGCTGACTTCTTACCGGGGGGCAGACGGAGAGAATCCGCAGTCTTTCGCCCCTCCAGAGAAAGTGCGGAGGATCTCTGGAGTTTTGTGCGTCTCTGAAAGCAGCTTATGTGACCTCCGTTAACCTCTCATCTCGACCTACCACAAACAACATGAGAAATTACGCTCCGATTCCGAGCAATAAATAAAGTGGCTGGAAGTATGAATGTCAGCGTGCTCTCCACACCCTGATCCAGAGCGGGAGGCGGCGGGCAGCTGTTACTTGTCTAAATATGTCGGTTGTTGTGTGAAGAATACGAGTGCTTTGATTTTCCAGATAGTTGCCGAGGTGCTGATGTAAACGAACCTCCGATAGAGTAACCGTTGGCTGGGTGGTCAGGAAAATCCCTGCAGGAGATATCAAATAGAAATGGAGCAGAAATCCTGTTTGGTGTCTGGTTATTTCATCTCATCACCTCCCTGATGGAGTTAAAACACGGAGTGATCTCCTTTATCCTGTTCCTCGACGTGTCAGCCTGTCTCTGTGCTCAGCTTTAATCTTTCTGGATGAATGTGCACCGAAGTCTCCAATAATACCATATTTCACATAATGGGCTTGACAGTTGTTGCTGATGTGTCTCGTTCTGTGGCTCGAGTGTCTCACTTTGTTGTGTGTCACTGCCAGTCAGGTTACAGGCCAACGTGCCAGCGTTAATGATTGCAGTGATTTTTTACACACAGTTCCTAGAAGTTCAAGTGGCTGACAGCTCCATAACGTATTGACGTATTAATTACTGGACCGAGTCTCAGTAGAGTCGTTGGATTTCTAAACTCTTGGATCGAGCCTTGTTTTCAACTGGAGATATTGTTTTCCTGGCAACTTTAGTTCCTTGAAAGATGGCTGAAATGAAAGTGCACGAGAAAACCTGCCTCTCTGGGATTGTTTGTAATTGTTTTAATCAAATGAGTCACATTTGTGCTGGAAGATGTGTGGATCTGGCTTGAACTTTTAAATGGACAACACATTTAATCTCATAGTTACAGTATAGGCAGGGAATGGATGTGCTTCACTCAGGTTACATTGACCAGGTGTTTTCTTCTATCTGAAGCCTGAATAGGATTTTAGGGTTCATGCTGCTTTCAGACATGCACTGAACTCCTTCCTGAAATCTTTTGGAGGGGCTGGATTTGAAAACGTGTCCGAATCAGTTGCTCTGGAGCTTTTCCTGCAAGTCCCCTGGTAAAATATCCGTAAAATATCTGAGTGAGGATACAGCAGGAAAATCATCGTGAATGAGTGGACATGTTGGTGATGTTTATAATACGCAGAAGCAAAAACGGAAAAAAAACATTGATAATGTCGCAAATAACATAAAATGCTGTTGTAAATGCTGATGACATAGTTGTAATGAGACACTGGAAAAAGATCAGTGTGTTCTGCACCAAAACAACAAAAACACAACAGAAAAGAGAGAAACAGATAAAATCTGAAAACACATCAGATAAGAGGGAGACGTGTGTTACCAAGTGGTGTGTGTGTGTGTGTGTGTGTGTGTGTGTGTGTGTGTGTGTGTGTGTGTGTGTGTGTGTGCGTGTGTGGGCTCTCAGAGTTTGACTTTTCATTATTTAGAATGGATGTAGAACAGAAACATTTCCTTCCTATGTGGTCCGAATCACTCAACACACAGAAAATTAGACACAAGCTCGAGACCACTGAGAGTGTGTGTGTGTGTGTGAGTGCTGAAATATATATTTTCTGCATGTGTGTTTTCATTTATTTCCCTTCATTGTGGAGGTCCAGTCCTCACTCTGTGTTTGTGTGAGTGAAAGCCGACATTCAGAGAGTCACGGCTTATTGATAAAGCTTTGAAATTGAGCCAGAAAATCACGAAAAACAAGAAAAGGCTGCTTTTTTTTTTTCATTTTCTAATAAGTTCAGCTACGATGGAAACATCATTATTCATCCAGACATCAGCGCACATTGAATCTTACCCGGGTGGAGGTGGGTGGAGGAGCCATTAATTCTTAAAAATATTCTCCTGTACAAATGTTATGACAACCATGTCATTTTTCACATATTTTTAATACAGCAAAAAAAAAGGGTAAATATTAAGACTTGTGGGAAGATAATCTGTCGGTTTGAGTTTTTGAATAAGTGCCAACGTTTACAGCAACTTTGACCTTTCTTGCAGGAGTTTGTATCTTCTCGTTTCTGACCCCTCTTCTGCTTTCTTTCCTCCTCTTCACCTCCACCTCCCTGATAAATTCCTCCTTCACTTCAATATCTGTATTTCTGTATTTCTCTTCCTTTCTCCTCACCTGACTCTTCTCCTCTTCCTCTCCTCTCTCCGCCTTTAAACGTCCTTCTTTCCTCCCCCTTGTCCTCTTGTAAAATCATATCACTGCATCCATTTGCTCTTCCTCCACAGGCCTCAGGCAGCTCAAATCAGGAGGACAAACACAGAGAGGGGGCACGGAGGGAGAAAGTGGAAAGATCCAAGGATAAAGTCAGACAACAGAAACTCATGGAGAGATAAAGGAGGAGTGGAAATAGAGACGGAGGAGAGGAGAAGCGGGAGACACGAAGATGAAGCTGAAATTAAAGACAGAGGGAGAAATGGGCATCGCTCTAGAGGACTATGATTTCTCCTGGGACCGAGGGAGGAGATTTACTGTTTTCACATTAAATCAGTCACTTTACAGATATTTAGAAAGCAATGAGATTAAATGCAGTTAGGTTATCTTATTGGGAGAGACAGATGAAACAGATACACGAGTGAAAAGAAAATCGAGGGCGAAAGCCGCAATGATGGGACAAAAGAAACTAATCGAAAGAGAGAAAAATGAAAAAGCTCTTTTTGATCCTTCGCAGCGGTCACAGTAATCTGAGGACTTGATTGAGGACACTCCATACGAACGGAGTAACGTTAGCCCCTGCGACCTCCCAAAGCACTTAACAAGGAAATGACTGCCACACTCTGGGTAATTTGTGCCATGGCAACCACTGATGTCAGGGTATCAGCTGTCCTTTAATCAGGCTGCAGGCATCATCTCCACTAATGCTGGGAAATGTGAGAATTTATGTCCACACATCGAGTCATAGAGCAGACACAGCTACAGTGGACATTCCCATGATGACCTCAGTGGAGCAGGGAAAAACAAAAAGAGATTGAATTTCTGTGGCATGTGCATTATGTCAGGGGGTCATTTGTTCTACAGTTTGCAGGGTAACACAATGAGATCTTAAAGGAAATATCTGGCTATTACATGTGTCTGGTGGCACGGTGGCGCAGTGTTTAGCACAGTTCCTGGTTTGAATCCCGATTTGACCAGGGCCATTCTGTGTGCAGTTTGCAATGCATTTGGTGCTTTATCCTCTATTTGACTCTAAATGTGACAATAAGCTACAAAATTAGCATCATGCTGTATTGAAGAAGACTTGAAACTTGAGATTTCAACCATTTCTCTTAAGGGAAAAGTTTAAAATCAAGTGACAGGTGGAATCATCGTCTCATAGACTTTAACGAAACTGTTTTCTTTTGCATCATGTGAAATCACTAATCATCAGTGCCAGTTTTCCTGGGGACCTGAGTTCCTCTGTAATATACTTTTAATGATTAATAATGTATTAATCATACAGAATCTATCTGGTGCAGTTGATCCATTCACCATCAATGCCATGTAGAAAATGATTGCCAGCCGGTATCATCTCCTGCGGCGCTCTCTGTGATTTAGCATCAAGCTGCAGAAACACTGCTGGGTTTCTTCACACCCACAGAGAAACTGTTGTAAGGTGTAAAACAGGAACCGTTTTACAGTGCATGAATCACACAAGTGCCGTTATTCAAAGTGACGGTTAAAACTTCTCGGAAACAGGTTGCTGTTCTTATCAAGGGAAGTTACTGGCCCTCGTCTTTCTTATTACTTTTTCAGAACACGCCGACATGCCACAGGAAGCAATTGGGGGGTTTAACGGGAAACGTGGTCCTAATTTTGAGAAACCAAAAAATGTTACAAGTAGCACCTTTACTATGCTTTATGAGATCCTGCTTAACACTATTGTTTTTACAGAGTAAAGCCGACCCGTGTGGTTCGGACCTGGACGGACGCCAACGCCATAGAAGCCCCAGAAAGCTGCTGGTTCAGGAAAGTATGAGTAATGCTCTCACTTCTTCTGGCACTGTAGTATGAAGACGAGCGCGGCAGGTAACCCCCAGCAGCTCTGGTGCAGCTGATGAAGAAGAGGACTGTGGGGCGGCTGTGGTTTAGGGGGTAGAGCGTGAACCCCAATGGAAAAAAATGTACTGTAAAGTGCTTTGAGTGGTCATCAAGACTAGAAAAGACCATTTTACCTAAAGACCCTTTACCATTTTCTGTGGCTGCGGGATACGGAGCCTTGAAAAAGTGCTGCATCTTCAGCAGGATTTGCCCGAGTAAATAAAGGTTAAACAGAAACCATCACCATCCCAAAGTTTTCCGCCGCAGCTCTGACTCATCTCTGCTGGGGCTGGTCGTCCTCGTCAGCTCGTCTGGTGGCTGCAGGGGGGTCGGGTGACAATTCAGCATTTTCAGCTGCTGCGTCCCTCCTCTCTTCCTCCTCGTCCTCGTCCCCTGCCCTCCTGGTTTTCATTTTTTGGCTCAGGCCACATTGTCAAAAATCACTACATCTCTGGAAGTTGATGATCTGTCCTTGCATCTATATTTAGGCTACTTCAACTGTTGATCTGTCCCTGAGAGACATTGACACACAGAAGGGGGGGGGGGACAAAGAGACCCTGAGGTATTCCCAGTCTGTGTCTATCTCCCCTGTTTGCTTCTGTCCATTGTGGTGGAGGGGAAGCGGGTTCTGCAGGGTGGCCCATGAATGTTGGCTACAAACACGAGAGACAGACACATAATTACACTGTCATGCTGGGGGAGATCCTCCTCTTGTGCAATATGCGTGTGCATGCAAACACGTCCATGCTAATGTGTTATTTGTTTAGAGGTGACACGGTTTTTTCTTTGGTGTGTAATGAGAAACAGCACTTTTCACACTCAAAATCCAACTGGACCACCAACATTTCGAAAGCCTTTTAACCTGATCCTGACTCAGACCTTTGTGACGCTTCACACAGACAAATCCTAAACGTCTGAACTTCCCTATGGGAGATCTCTGACCCCGCACCGCACTGTTGCTAAAACCCCCGAGCAGGACGGGGGTCTGGCCCTTGAGAAGAAGCGAGCGACTCCAACACAGCTCCCACGAGAATCTCCGGAGCTCTGCAGAAATTATGTGGCTTTTCAACACGTGACACTCAGCGTTTGACCGCACTGTGTGGCACCATAACTTTTCAGGAGACAGTCGTGAGGAACACCATGTACGCTCCGCTGCAACCCTTTGGGGGAACCGTTTAATCACATGGAATCCAGCGGTTACGCAGCTTTTCGGAATTGAGAAGTTGTACCACGACACAGATGAAGAGTTTGATAAAGTTCCAAAAAAATGTTATTGAAATAGTCAATAAATGGCATAAATGTTGCCTTCCCGCTGTCAAGTGAAATGAAGTGCCTTTGAGCACAGGGATTTATGGTGCCAGGCTCATGTAGTGTTACTGTTTGCTGCAGCGTGTGAAAATGTATTTGTACTGATAAACTGATGAAAAGACCGAGCGCACTTAACAGAAAATATATGCTGCAGTGTTCATCTTTCCAATTTTCACTTTCAGTTAGGGTAAGACAAAGAGGAGCATTTTATATTTTGTGACAGGAAAAAGATTCAGTTGTTTCTCTCCTTAGGTTTTTATTTTTTAATACTTTTCCATGTGGCAAAACAGTTTGTTCTCATTTTCATGGCTTGTTTTTCTTTCTTTTTTTTAATACTGATGGTACTGGAGACGAAAAGATCAAAGCAAAACAGAAATATGTAATGATTCCTCCTTCCCTGTCCCTGCGTTTCAGATTGTCTTCTGGATTCAATTTCATTCTGGCACCTTTGATTACCGGGTGGTGCTGTCTAGTGCTATATCTGGTGCTATATCTGGTGCTATATCTCGGTGTGTGCCCAGTACTAGGGTGTGTATTTCTTACCTGTTCCTGGAGCCTGGTTTTCGTGTTGGCAGCGTGGTCCACAGTTGCGTGCTTGGTGTGTTTGGCGTGGACTCCCAGATCTGGCTCCTCAGCAACTGGAAGCCCATAGCTGGTTCATATCCAGCTGTAAGATCTGGAGTGATGCTGTCCACATTCAGGCGTTTGCAACGGAACATTGATTCGTTGAGCCTCTGGGCCACTGTTACCGATTGAGCCAGGGCTGGCCCTTCTAAGCCTCCGCTGGGCCCTCTGCTCACCGGGTGTTGGGCCTGAGTTTCCTGGTGGCGTCGTCCCCGTAACTGATCCCTGACTAGAACACTCAAGGTATCGGTCAGATGGTGGTGGGTGTTCATGTGTGGTTTCTAGCATCCAGACTCAGATTTCCCCCTCTTCTGTGTTTCCGGCTCTGGAAAGCCCAGCAGAGGAGTTGGCTTTAACTAGTGGACCAGTGGGCCCATGTGGGTATCTTCAGGAGCCTGTTTTCTTTTGTTTTCAACAGCACAATAATCATGAAAAATGTTTCTATTAATCAGAACCTTGTTTTTCAAGTATAAAAGGTAAATAAATGTTTCCACACTGCTGATTTACTCACTTTACTTGCTACAGTCTCAAGCAACAGATCATAGGTTGTTAAGAATGACCCTATATGAATATTTCATTTTGTTATCCTTTGTACCTATCCTTGTTTTTTTTCCATTATTCCCTACGAGCAATAATATGTCACAGGCCTCACGGAAGCTGCCTTGTTATTCTGGCCGTCAGGGTCAGCGACTTGTCTCACTCAGGTCGTGGAATGAAAAATGTTGTAGAACCTGATCTAAGCCATCATTTGTGTGTCTAACTCTCAATTTTTTCTCTGTCGAACAGAGCTCGCTCACGACGATTTAACCAGCCGGCCCTAAACAAAGGTCTCCTGTCAGCCTGATCAAACACTGGTAGGAAAACAGAGTGGGTGCTTTTAGGCATTAGAGCCAGGCCGAGACCCAGCACAGTGGACACACACACACCAGGTATGCCTCGGCTATGGCTGCATACCTTCAATTCACAACATACATAATTCACACATGCACACTCACAGTGGCCTTGGTTTCTCTAATCCTTGTTCCACTGGTGTAAAAATGCCTTCACAGTTTTTTCCGGCACATCATCAAGGGGCTCTGAGCTTCAGACCAACTCAGAGCTGTAATTCACAGCTAGGGTCTCACAAAAAAACTGGAAACTCTTAATCCATCATTTTCAGGACCAAAGATGATCAGAAAATATGGATCCACCACAGGCATCACATTCGTTATATATGCATAGGATTTTATATCTTCACTCTTCTCCGTTTGTTTGTTTGTTTGTTTGTTTGTCAGCAGAAAAATGCAAAAACCACTGACTCTTTTATTTTATAATCCTGGATTTCTTTTATCATATACCGTTATATTGCGATATAGGCTTTTTTTTTACATTTTCACAAATTTACCAGGGAATAATTCAAGGTTGTTGATGAAACAAATGAGGCTTATTTAGGGAACTAAGATTTTAGTGGATCAAAATCCAGATCTAGCATTATGTGGTTATGTGGTTTCATCTCAGGGAGTGTTAGGTCTTAGCAGAGGGATGAACTCTGCTGACTGTCAAGCTGGTTCATTCTTTTTTTTTGTCATTTAAGACATTGGTTTATTGGGATATGTCCAAGTTGCATTGTTGGACTAGATTGTTTCAATGAAGCCTTTCAAACTAGACATATTGCATTTCTTTCTTCCTTCTTGCCAAAACCTGGTGCCGTCATCAGCCCTAATAAAACCCAACTGCCAATCGTAAATTCTGAGTTTCAGATGTGTTTTGTTAGTTGCAGCTAATGTAGCCTCCAGCAGCTCCACTCAAGCAGAGATGAAGAGTTGTTAAGCACATTTCTTTCTTTCTAACTCCACACCCAAGTCTTTTTATTTCATTTTTGTGTTCTTTAGGCCCCAACATCACATGCTTAGTCTGACTCCTGACACATTGGACCAGTGTCCTGAATTGTGAAATGTAAGAGCAGCTGTGAAATAGCAGCTTTTATCAACATTTAATTTTGTTATTTAAAACTATGGCGTGTCTGAAAAATCTGAACCAGAATGTCACTAAGTGGAATCCATACCTCTGCAGAGACAAAACATGTTCCAGCACCACATCTGGGTTATTATCTGGATCTGAACAAAAGTGTTCAATGATCTCAACACCATGAATATGTCAGATTTTGCAATGCTAAGGAAATGATCTTGATTTGCAGCTTCCACTGAATCTGCACAAAAATTAAGTCAAGTACATTTTGTCTAAATTTGCTGATAAACAAACAATGATTAGCACCATTAGCACTCAGTCAAGCACATCCCTCCTCCAAGGACCAACACATACAACTTACACTCATGATACCCGTCCCCTCAACATGCCTGGGTTTTATTTCACCGAGATCCATGAATTATTCCCAAGGAAATTGGTGAAAATATGAAAATCATAAAAAGAAATATGTTTCCAATTTTAAAGATCCCCCCTCAAATTCAATTGGTTCTTTCTTGGTCCATTTCCCATCCTTCCATCCAGCTTTGTGTAAATCTGTTTGGTAGTTCTTGCATAATCCTGCTGAAACACAAACAAACCAATAAACAGAGGTGAAAACATAACCTCCTTAATGGAAGAATAGAAGCTTTTCTGCAGAATCTGACCAGTTGCTTATGGTGAAGGTTATTTCTAATTGTAACTAAATATTCTAACTTTTATTTAAGTAAGCCGATGTTTTAAATTTGGATGTTGCTGTTTTCGAAAAATGTAGTCCTTTTTTTAGGTAGCGTGGAACATAGTCTTGCTGCAGAAATGATATAAACACAATGTCTGTTTCTACATTTGGACATGAGAGAAATAAAGTTGGCATTCTTTTACATTTTTCTTTATGTCAACAAATCCCAAGAAGCAAGCAACCTACATTTGTTTCTGTCTGTGGCTCTTAGCTTCATGCCCTTTGGTTTCTTCTGTATATCAGGATAAGTGAATTATTTAAAATCGAATTAATTTAGCTAATTATGGCAGCTAAACACTAATTGATTAAAAAACTCAATGTAATGAAGGATCATGTCATGGGCAACAATGTGGTCGACAACACAGAGGAAGAAGTTGTTTTATGCTTTGGCTACACAGGCAATGCTTGTCAAGTCTGGTTTTAGGAGTTACATGGGCTGACTGTAAAAAATACAGAATATAACCAGACCTGTTCTTTAAGAGACATTGAATAACATCAAACTATGACTCTGACTGTGGCTCCTCTTCAAACTACTGATCCCGCTGCTCTGTCAGATGGAGCAACCCCCTCGTGCATTATCATCTGCGGTCAGGGAGATCTCTGCCCGACTCATGTGCTATGCATGACTCTGGCGCAGCTTATCTCGTGTATTTATCCAGTGCTGATCCACTGTAGCTCTGCCTGGAAGCTGTAGCCTAGTCAGGAATTCAGAGTTGTGACAAGGTTTACGTTGGCCAAACCGCCTGAAACTGGAGCCGAGCGCCGCAATGCAGTCAAATAAATCATCTAAAGAGAGGGATGGCGCAGAGAAAGACAAACAAATAGCTTCTTTTTTTTTTTTCTACAAAACACTGTTTCCAGCAATAGTTTTTTTTTTGGTAAGAGGCAGCGAGAGTGAAAGAGAGAAGGTTGAGAAAAGACACAGACGGGCAGAAAGAGATAGGGTCCACAAACACTAAATACATGTCAGCTCCTTAAGTGAATTTATAGTAAAGGCTTTATTTGAATGAATTCCTCAGTGTCATTATGTGGTTTGGTGGTTTCATTCATAGCCTTAAGCTACACAGCACCAACGAGTGAGAAAACCAATCCTCTATGTGTTTAAATGATGCTGGAGTTCGTAGGAATCACAGACTGATGGCGTGAGCTGAGGTTAAACGAAGAGAAACTGACAAACACATGAACAAATACAGTAAAGAGGAAAGACATGGGAGGATATGTGAAACAGGAGAAGGGAACGCGGGAGTAAGGAGAGATTTAGATGTTGATGTAGCAGTTAGTGTGTCCAACAGACATTCAGAAAACCAGGGAGTGAGAGTTGATGTACGGGCTGAGGGAGGGAGAGATAGGAGAGGGAAGTGACATGAGGAAGAAAAGGAAAGGTGCAGACAGACAGATAGAAGGAGAGGAAGGAGTGAATAATTGTGAATGGCACAGCCGAACCCGGGAGGCTGCTGTAACAACAGCAGGTCTGATTGGAGCAAATTGCTCCTCTCTTTTTCAATCAGTTTCAGCATGAATTAATCTGCTCCCTCTGGTCTCCTGCCACCAGGAGGACTCAACACAGGATTTAAACCAAAACGCTCACCACTCATCAAATGTTGTTGTCTAGGTGTTGATGTGCAACAACTGCTGATTGTTCCAGTGAAGCTGTTCAGTGGGAAACAGTGTGGGGCAGCAACATGGGTACAACATGATGGGGGCTTCGCATGACGTGTTGAATAATACTTTGAAATTAAAGTTTGTGCATGTTTTATCATCTCTGCACAGCCGCACAGCGACACTGCACACAGCATACTGATCAATGTCATTCTGGTCCAGCAGCTGGGTCCAGCAGTACTTGCCATATTGACAAAAAAGTCAAACACCTTAAATACATTTTTCTCAAAGATTCCTTCTGTCATTTTAGGTAGTTGTAATTAAAAGTGTTAATTTTTCCAATAATTCCAGTTTTGATTTGTTAATTGCTGCTACAACAACGGGGTGAAACATCATGATTGACAGTTGAGACTCACTCACAATTGGTTGAGATGGCAGCTCCACCCCCGACCCCGCTCGCTAATGTGTAGACTCCGGTTTCAAACGATGTCATCGCCACAAGATGGCAGCGTTTGTATCCGAGATATTCTGGCTTCATTTCTGGATAATGGGAGGAAGTGGAGATGTGTCATCCCTCTTTAAAAACAAGCTACAACGCTAACAATAAAATATCACTGTTTTCATTTATTCATTTATTTATTGCATTTAAAGGTTGGTTGTAGTTTGACAGCTGAATGAATCTCCAGTGTTGGAACCTCCTTGATTGGACCATCACCAAGTGCTTTCAAAATATTCCCTGGTGGCATCAGTCAGGATACACAGTGGATTCCTAACAAGCCTTATTCATTGTCATGACATCCTGAGCGGTCTCATTCGTGCCTGGAGGCAACACTGTGCAACTCTGTCCAGTTATTCTACTTCACTGTTTAAACAAAGGCTGATTTTCTCCCAAACATCTGCAGAGGAAGGTCCGGAGAGACGGTGAGAGATACCTCAGCTGCTCCCAAACATTATTGTTCACTCGACACCCGATTTAGAAGTACTTAACTTCTTCACACTGATATAATCCAGCCACATGTGTGCATGACCCATTTAAATGAAAGCAAGAGCGGTGAGCGGGTGATCTCAGGCCACGAGTGGATACGCAGTGATGTGGAATACAACCTCCAGGATCATATCTTAGTTTAGTCTTAAATGAGATGATTTAATTTTCTAAATGTCTTATTCACCAATTTAAACTTGCTGACAATAAACGATAAGAACTTGTGTGGCTCCTCCGTCCAACAGAGACTACATGTGTCCTGCTGTCCTGATTATATAATTGAGATTAAATTCACAATCACAGGCTCACAGAGAGACTGGTCCTCCTCCATGTTTCACTCGACTTTTATCTTTCCATTTCGTTTCCATTTGACTCTCGTCTCCTTATGCATCTTTTCTTTGACCTAAAAACACCTACTTTGTTTCCTCTTGTGTAATTCTCTTTTCTCACAGGTTTCTTTCATGCTCACACACACACAGTCTTGTATTTTGAGACCTCCACATTACTACTTTCTTTCTCCTTCAACCCTCTGACAGGCAGACATTAGAGGTCGGCTCACCTCTGATCCCTGATTGGCTCATTTCAAGACCCTTCTGACAAATGGGAACGACAGCACCACAGTCTTCATCTTACACATTCATCCTGCGCTTTTACAAGATTACTGGGATGCCAAGGAGGTATTCACAACTATTTATTCTAGGCTCTGTTAAGTTAAGTCAAACCGCAGCACTATACTAGAGCTTGTATTTCATGAAATAGTTTTTTAACTGCAGCTGCTCATGATATATGTGAAAAGCTCCGCCAAGGCTGAACCATCCTACACATCGTTTTGTAGTTCTTCTAGTATTAATATAAAAGTATAGAGGATGTGGTCTGATAACCTGAAGGATTTATTTGCCATAAAACACAGTTAAAGAGTGAAAAATGTAATCGTGGATTCGCCTCTTAATCTGCATTCACAGTCAAATTTTGCTGGCTCTTCCCTGACCCAGGTCTGATGCTTCCACCAAGTTTGACAGAAATTGATTTAGAAGGTTTTGCAAAATCCTGCTAACAAATAAACCATCCAACAAACAGAACATAACAATAAATAGCCCAACAAAAGAATATCTGTTATTGTACTTGTAGTGAATTTTAGTTTTACTGACCAACTCATTTATTCATTTCCTATTATAAAGGCCCCTGCTTTACTTGCTTTTTTATTCCATATGTTATATTGTTTTCGTCTTTGGTAATCGTCAGCTCGTCTCAACATCTTCGAGTTCAGCGTTCCAGCACTTTATTGACGATTTAATTCCTCTGCATTCTCTTGGACTGACTTTGAATCAAGGACCAAGATTTTGAGCCTGATCTGGCCTCAGCGTCTGCATGTGAGTCCTTTGCCTCTGATCAGTGTGATAAAGATCCCCAGTAAAGACTGTGTGTGTGTGTGTGTGTGTGTGTGTGTGTGTGTGTGTGTGTGTGTGTGTGTGTGTGTGTGTGTGTGCGTGTAGCTCCATTCATGTACTTTTTTTTCTTTCCGTCTGTTCTGACATTGGTACCAGACCACAATGGACACAATCTGGGGCAGAAAAAAACCTGGTCTTAAACTTTAAACATTCTACTCAATTAAATGTCATTACATGTGTGTAAGCAGTAAAAGTTAATAGAAAGTGTGATAAACTTAGTGTGCAGTGCTGCGCTGACCGAGCTCCCACTGCTGTAAACTCAAGTCGAGGTCGTGATTTGCAGGCAGCGCTCTGAGGAATGTGGATGTGAGTTAAGACTCTGAGCCAGTAAAAAAAAACACGATTGATCTTTATTCTTATAGAAACTGATTAATAATCTATTCATCAAACTCATTGTGGGCTTAAGTCACTGGCTGAGAAAACAATTACACAGTCCCCTGCCTCACATGGGAACATTTCTTACCATTACAGAATTAAAACACTCTTTTACATGTCTTGCATTCGAGCAGCATATGTATATGTTTAATTGTCATGTTAGAATAATGTGTTCATAACAAATAAAACCACAGAGGTTTCTGTACCTCCTCTGTCAAACTACTGCAAGTTAAGCAAAGTTCAGGTAGATGAGTGATTTCTTCCACAGACGTTGTATTAAACTCAGTGTGTCAGCCGAGGTGGAAGTGAGGCTTGCAGGAGCTTCAGCCTCCGCTGTTGCAGGAGGAACCAGAGGGCATTTCTTTCTTTCTCTCTCTCTTTCTTTTTTTAGCTTTCTTTTCACGCTATTTCTCCTCCTAACTCAAACCATTCCGCCTCGGCTGCCGGCTACCAGAGAACAGAGGTCGTTAATTGTGCTGTAGATTGTAGGAACATGCACAGATGGAAGAACGGGAGCACATACAGGAGTGCATGTAACGGCCCCCCTCCAACACACACACACACACACACACACACACACACACACACACACACACAGTCGAATGATAGTAATTGAAATCCTAAGTGTTGGGTATCCAGGAGTGAAAGCAGGAAGAGGCTCTTAAAATGCAGATCTCCTGAGCATTCTAAAACGCTTTTATTGACTTTTATTTTGCATATGTGTGTGTGTGTGTGTGTGTGTGTGTGTGTGTGTGTGTGAAGACATGGATGCACTCTTTTATTCTAGTTTCCCGTGCAATCTGCTTTGGCATTGTTGAGTGCCCATGACACCATTTGGTTGTAAAGTAATGTAAGAAAAGGCCTTGGTATTGTCTGAGGGCAAACGAGAATGTGTCCCTGAGGATCATGGGATTGACTGAGGAGGTTGGCAGAGCGGCTGAATTACAGAGAGCGCCGCACAGACCTCATTCTGGGGCGAAAAATCATTCTGAAAACAAATGATGTAGCAATATTTTGCATTTCATGAACCCACAAGCTTATGGCTACAGCCTGAAGGAAGTGGCTCAGAGTTCATTTATTACAATATGAGGAATATGTTTTTTTTTCCTGCCTGATGCCATCTCGTTTCCAATTTCCATGAGGAAACGAAAAACTTTTCTCTGTTTCTTCAAAACCACAACAACACATAAAGGTTTCTTTCTGAGCACCACACCGAGGTAACTTGATCACATCTACATATAAATGTCCACGTATAAATACAGGCATGTAAGGACACTAACGCCGAACTCGGCCTCACGTTTTCACAGATTTGCAGTTTCACACTCGCAAACTCAGCAGGCTCCGATGCTGGAGCTCCACCAATCACAGCTAACACGTCCGAGCTCTCACAGGGAAAGGCAGCCAATTAGAGAGACCAGTAATGTGGCCCATATGAGCCAGGGGCTTCTGGGTAGTCCCAGCAGGTGTCGTGTTGATTATGATCTGACACTTTCGTTGGCTGCTAACTAGAAGCATAGCTGACACAGAGGAGGGAGTTAGAAAGGGGAAAGAAAACTCCTGATGTGATGCGTTGAAGGAACCCGGCTAACAGTCGTCTTTGCAATGACATCTCATCATTCATTTAGTAGGATTTGGGACCACCCAGGGTTTTGCAGCCTTGTACACAAAGTCAGACTTTAACACATGTTGTTCTTACACAAACAAAATTTTTGTGTCTCCAAAACTTTACAATTTGCACGTCTTTTTTACCGAGCAAATAAGGGTTAAAGGGTCCAATCCTGCTGTCTATGTAGCGTTGGGGATCTGATCACACAGATATGTTTCTACATCCCACTTGGGCCCGTGATGTCTCACATTCATCTCCTGTGGCTGCTTTTAATTAAATGTGTCGCCGCATCGCTCCGCCCTGCGCCGTCGATCACGTTTTATGGCCTACGCTGCGTTTAGAAGCGCCGCTCTCTCGGCTCTTTATGGAGGAGAAAACAAATGTCTGCTATCACTCCCACGCAGCCGCAGCGATAACACACGTCGCTCTGGAGTATATTTGCAAGAATATGAATTTGTGTTTTTTTTCTTCCCCTCACATGTTTTTTTCTACATGCGCTTTCTATTATTCACGAGGCAAAAATAATATGTTCCTACCCGGTGGGTTTTACCACACATGTAACAAAGAAATAATGAGTTTTTGTTTAGATACTGTTTTCCATATTTCTCCCCACACTGGTGCGGGTGTGTGTGAGGATTTTTTTACTTCAGGCAATCTGTCCTCGCCTTTTATTTTCATTTCATGTGAACACATTCACTCAGGCATTGCCATTAAAATTAAAATAAAACATGTCAGGGTAACTTTTTAAGATGGAGATGCAGATGTTTTAAATGTGAGAAGGTCAAAAAACACATTTTAAAGTAATAAAGGTCTTCAGATGACATGTAAATAAAACCACTGATGGATCAACAGTTTATACTGCTGTGAAGTGGCTGTAAATCCTGAGCTGTAAAGACAGTTCTGCATAAATATGACCTGAGGAGCAGCGCAACCCTTTCAAAAATATGATAATCTAATTCTTGCCACATGTAAGATTCAAAGATTGATGAAACTTTTAAATGTAAATTCCAGCCCACAGCAACTGAAACATGGAGAACATCTGAAGTTTGTGACTCAGTAAACACACAAGAATAATTGATGGTTCTGTGATTGTTTCTCGGCCCGGGTGCCGAACCTTCCTGGAGTATTCATGCTAAGCTAAGCTAACTGCTGTGGCTGCAAATCTACAGGACAGACATGAGAGTGTCATCGATCATCAAAAAAGTTAAACAATTCCTTTATCAAAGAAAGTTTCTCGTTTTACTGGTGCGTGAAATGAAGAAGCAAATCTTATTCTTTTCCATGATTGGAATAGTTTCAGCCTTGTCTCTTTGTCCTCAGATGTTTTTGTAGCTGAATTTCTTTAAATGTGTCAGGTAACTGAAAGAGAAACCACACTGTCGAAAGCTTTTCACTGCTGTGTAGTAGGAAAAAGATTTAGGTCGTCCTCTATTGACACTAATTTACACATTATCAGTCAATCTTATTGAATTAACCACTAAGCACGTTTATGTCACCTGTGTTTATCTGATACATTTGGGTATGGAAATAAAAAAACAAAACAATGACCTGCTGCATTGTCCTTAAATACCTTTTCAAAAAGATTTGTCTCTAACAAAACCCATATGACACCAAGTGTAAATGAACATCAATTCAATATGTATGCATGTGTTGGTGGAGTTTTACAATGTGAGAAAACCGTATTTTCTTTTTATTTTCATCTTCACAGTGAACAGTGATTTCTCATTTTAAACTTTAAGTGTTGCTGAAACCCAAATCATGAGCACATGTGTGATTTATCATCTTTGACCATCACTAGAATATGTTGTGTCTATGTGGAGTTTTAATGTAAAAAAAAAAGAAAGACACAAACAAGCTCTAGTTATGTGTCATTTCCCCCTCAACAGTGGCCCTTTAAGATCCAATACATTTAAAATAGCTCTTATCGCTAACCAAGGCCATATGATGCCACAGGGGGAGGTACATTTCTGCTGCCTGGTGGTTGCATCTGAGGGAAGTTTGTTAAAGTCATCTATCCATGACATGACAGTCGGACCTCTAGCTGTGGTGGAAATCAAACACCCCCATCTTATCTCTACTCAAAGAGCCATCTCGTAAACTCCTGGCTTTGATCCTGGTCGATCTAAAGGAAAGGTGAAGGAGGGAACTGAGGTGAATCGGAGGATGAGGGTAGCTTCGGATTAAAAGGAAAGCGCAACTGTGACGTTTACAGAAATTAAATGAATGCGAACAGAGCATTGCCCATGTTTATTATTCAGTACGGCAGGTTTGGACTGTCCCAGTGTTGGACATTAAGAGTTGTCCCTCCCATAAAGATATGAAGACACTTGACACTAAACCTTAAACCACACAGTCATTAGAAATCATTCTGTTTCAGTTAATTCCCTGGAATGTAAAGGTTAAAGTCTGAGGCTCAGTATGTTTGAGACATTTACTCCATTCACAACCAATTATAACAGCCTGAGATTCTCAACTGCATTTACTAATAAAGCTAAAACCAGTTTCCTCTTACTTTTAAACACACAAGCTAAAACCAGAAGAGACGATTCTAGCTTCATTTTGCTCAGTTTTTTACTGTCGCTGAGTTTTTTCTTATTCTGTGGGTAACTGTCTGAGAACTTTCTGTGTACTTCATGGTACATTAACTGTTTTGTGGTGAGTGGTCATGGGATGAGAAGAACAACACCCTCTGCAGTGTCCCTTAGAAAATATGCATGTCTGCTCATGTAGAATATAAAAACAACTCTTCTTCAACTCCTCCTCATCCATTATTTTGTTATTCATTTGACACTTACAATCAATATTTTTGCTGTTTTCAGATATAAACTGAACTCCAGACATTGTCCTGAAACTTTCCGGATCGAGGGGCTGTATGTGAGAAATGTATAGATCATTTAGCTATATACATCATAGATATACATCATTTAGCTGATGCTTTTATCCAAACCGACCTACAATAATTGCATTCAACATATTGATACAATATTTGACATCTCTCTGCTCAGTGGGTTTCGTTCTTTTGTTGTAAGTTTATAATTCGAAATCTACTTTGAAAGTGTGTTAATCACCAAATTCAAATTAAAACTTCCTTGATTGGAGTATTCTACAAAAACCTTTATTTCCTATATTACGTCACCATTCCCCACATTGTTAGACTTCCTCTGCCTTGTAAATGACCTTAAGTTAATGCCTGCAGTTTATAACACAGGGTTTCTTGGGTAAACTTGTGGTTTTCGATCCCAGGGGACATCACTTAATGACGTCATCAGTTTTCTTTTCATATATAAGTTCTATTAGTTATATAGATAGTACCCATGATGAAAATCTGTGGAGGGCCCTTTTTAAGAGCCCTAGAAGCAATGCCGAGGAATGGCTATAGTGTGTAAATTCTAAATTAAGTGGCACTTTGGGGTCTGGTTTCCCAAACAGAATAGGCCTACAGTGTATAGCTGTGTGGCAAGAGTTAGTATTCTCTGATTTAGCTAAGTGGAATGTGAAATAATACTGAAATGAAACTGTTCTTCATTTTTATTGGGGAGCTGCAGGGCTTCCCTCGTCCACCTCTGATGGGTCTCCAGGCTCCACTCCGGCAGCGGCTGCGACACGAGGATGAAACACGTCCACCAGATGTGGCGGCGACTCACTTGACTGGCAGCGTCGTCCGCGCAGACGGACCTGACGGCCACGCAGAGGTCACTCCTTTGTGTTAGGTTATCAACACATTGAGTGGGGTTGATCGTTTTTGTTCTAGCAGGATCCCGAGACTACCACTGTAACTGAATACAGGTGGGATTCCAGCACAGAAACATGTGACAGCAAGATAAACACGCGCTTAAATATAAAAATGTGGAACTTGGGGTGAAGTGGCATTTAAAACACACACACACACACACACACACACACACACACACACACACACACACACACGCACACACACACACGTACCTCTGCTCTCACCCCACATCTGAAAGTAATTCTCGATCTGTGTGTGTGTGTGTGTGCGGTGGGAGGCCTGCCGGATTCCAGGGCGACCCCCCTCACCAGGATGGAGGAGGAAAGGGGGGAGGGCGGTGGTAGCGGCGGCGGCGGCGCTGGTGGTTGGGAGGCTGGAGGTAGGTAAGCGTTTTGGGAAACATGGAGGGAACAGCAATTAAAATCCCCTTTTCTCCGTCCTTTTGATGGAATTCCCGGCGGAGTCGACTCAAAGCAGAATTAATCGCCAGCCCTCATCCCCCTGAAACCTACATCCCTCACTCCCTCTTTTCTTTTCTCCCTCTTCCCTCTCCTTCTCTCTTTCTTTCTTTACAAGTGTGTGTCATTTCCTCATTAATATCCTGGGAAAGGAAATCGAGGGCCCGGGCAAAGCAATGTAAACTATTTTTTTTCCTCTCTCGTCTTTGCTCTAAGCTTAAATAATTCTAACAAATGTTTGGTTGAAAGCGTAAAAGACGTCGGCGCTCTCTGCTCACCTCAGTCAACTAATCCACAGACTATTACTGAACCTGGCCCTGATAGACGTTCACAGAAAAGTTAACTGTGATTTTAAACTTGACACGGACGTGTGTGTGTGTGTGTGTGTGTGTGTGTGTGTGTGTGACAGTGACTTGTGTGTTCGCACATGGGCATGGGCCAACCCTCTGACTCTTTCCCCTGTAGCCAAATGGCCTTGTTATCAATGCAAGCCATGCATTGTATTACAACCTGTAATTTAGTTTACATTGTGCTTGGGAAAGCAGTAAATTACATGGGTTTCTGCTCAAAATGAATAGCCCGTCGCTCCACAGTTGAGACAAATGTCTTTGCTTTTGCTTCTCCAGGCAGAATTTTTTGCTAACAGTGGTCCGCAACATATAATTTCATCCCAAGCTCCTGGCTTTTAAAAGCAAAGTTCAGTGAAATCTAATAAGCCATTTTCAAAAAGGGGTTTTTTCGTCCCGCACTGTCAAATGAATGCTCCTTATTTCGTTTTTCCCACTGGCCTCTTGGATAACGTCTCTGCCCTCTGCCCCTTTCACACTCGCTCCTCTGCATCTGTCTTTCACTCTCCTTCTCTAAAACCAACATCCCAACAACCCTCAGGAAAACACTGCGTGGATGTGCATGCATTTCATCACTTCCATTAATTGGATGTGTGACTCACAGACTTCTATTGATGTTTAATGGTATCAGTCATCTCGTTCTGGCACGAGAAGAAGAGGCCGCTATTACGCAGCTTTAGTTTCTTAATAACTTGCACATTGAGAAAAAACATTTTCATTCCGGGAACACGAGGACGTTTTACACATACGTTCATTAATCATGATCGTTGACGTTCGGCGCTTATCTTTTAACACGCACGTTCTGATAGATTCTACACTGTTCTCAACTCTCTGGAGATTTTCTTATTAATGCAGGTATAAACTCCAAAAAACACTCGATAGAGTTTTTTGGAAGTGGAGATTTCCGTGGAGTTTTCCCAGTTGTGCATGAATCATTGAACCGATCATTTTCTGGAAGTGAGATCCAGAGATGAGACCATCAACATCACTCAATAAAGACAAGTCCTTCCTTCCTGTGACCCCTCGTTCAGAAGGGAGGAATCCAAGTGTGTGTGTGTGTCTGTGTGTGTGTGTGTGTGTGTGTGTGTGTGTGTGTGTGAGACTGATTCAACCTGTCCAACATTATTTATTAGATTAGGAGCAGAGAAAAGTCCAGTCACTCCACTCACAGGTATTGTACGTAGATGTTATAGATAAATAATAATTTTAGAAAGTTGAACATTTACCAAAAAGAATGCTACTTTAGAATCTTGATTTTGATTGATTTTCTGGTCTCTCCACACTGTCCCCATCAAGTAAAGACACAAAAAGGCCACAAGAAATATACTTAAGAAGATATATATATTAAAATATAGATTAAATGATATTATGAGCCCCCCCCCAAAAAAGGTTTCAGACCTTTTCTGCTTGTATGCAAAGAGTTTGAATAGATATTTCCTGGCTGCTTCAGAAACAGCTGCGTGCCTTCTAACAGCTCATCTAGTCTGTGTATGCAATCATATGATGAAGTAGGAGAGAGGATTACACTGAATACGCCATTAAACATGAGCAACAATGACAAGAGTTCAATGTTTCGTCAGAACTTTGATATTTGGGAAAATATCAACTTGCAAATATCAACTTTCAATATCAATGTATTTATTTAAAACCTTGAGAGACACATGTATGAAAATAGACTGAAAGTATGGATAGTAAGACAGATAGATGGATAGATAGATGTGGATCCTGGATTCAAAAGGCAGCAGCTGAGCTACAGAGACTCAGAGAGTGAGACTCATGAAGGAGCGACACTGAGCTGAGCTGAGCTGAAAAGCAGGACACCAGCGGAAACTGATGGGACTTTAAATTGACTTTCTGTGAGCTTATTATAATAAAGTTTGCTGAAAAGCACCAGTTTTGTCTCTGGCTTTGTGTGGGAGACCCCGGTGGCATCGTCTATTGCCACACATTGATATTGCATGTTAATTTATTCTTCTACTGATTTCTATCGTTTTGACTGTTCTTTTTACCACTGTAACCAATTTATTTAACAACTCTTATCTTGTTGTTGCTATGGGTGCTGCCCTCGCTGTCACTCATGTGCCCACGTTCAGCCTGGAAATGTTTGAGAGTTTTCTGTACATCTCCCCTTTGTTTGCTTCTATTCTACTTTCCTCATAAACGACACTCACTCATCTTCTCATTCTGCCGTTTTCTGTTTTGAGAATCTGTAAAAACTTGTACTTCTTTGTGCTGTAAACCACTAAAATACAACTATAGCTCATTCTAACAATAAAAAAAGTAAAGACGACGCCTGCAGATCCTGTAAATCTTCCAGCATGAACCGTCTCTGTTTATTCACACTAACAACTGTGCAAAATTAAGTGTCTATTGAGGCACATCCCACATATTTACAAGACTGCGGGTTTGACCCTTGGCACAAGACTTTCTCTCTCCTCCTTATTTCTTGTCTGTATCCACTGTAAAATGAAACTAAATCCCTTAAAGAGGAACAACAAATTATTATGGGGGAGTGTTGCCGTATCCAAACGCTCTCAAACTGCTTCAAATCCCTTAAATCTCCTGTTGTGAGGTCTTTTCTGAAATCTGCCTCACCTGCTGCCTCAATTGTCTCTCATTTATTTTCTCAACTTGGGCTCTATCCTTCTCATCCTTCCATCCATCCTTCAATCCTCCCATCCATCCCCTCATCTATCGCTCAGTGTGTGTGTGTGTGTGTAAACTATCCCCTCAGAAGCCTCTTTTCTTTATTCTTTCCTGATGCTTCTGTACTTTCAGCTTCATTTCTGCTTTATACGATCTCTGCTACCCCTCATTCAATCTTCTTTATCCCCTCCTCTTCACTTTTTCCATCCCTCCCTCCACGCTTCCAATCCCACCTTAGTCTTTCCACCGCTGGCGTTCAATCCCATTCATCCCCTTGTTTTATCCTCAGGAAGCCGTCTCCCCCCCAACATTTGGACGCTCTGTCCCTTTTTTTTTTTTAAATCTGTCTCTCTATCAAGTCAAGTTTACTTCGAAAGCTTCGACATATTTTCATTCATCCATCGACCCATCCTCCTCTCAATCTCTCAATCCACCCGTTCACTCATCCATCCACGTCTCCTCAGTGTTTCACACTAAATATTTTCCTGCCTCAATGAGTGCAGGTGCTTTCTATTACATCTGCACACACACACACACACACACACACACACACACACACACACACACACACACACACACACACACACACACACACACACACACACACACACACACACACACACACATACAGTGCACGCACACACACAACTTTTGAAGTGCGGGCTTCATTGGATCAAACCGCAGGAAGGAGATGGCTGATCAGAGATAAGCTAGCAGCATGGAGCCGAGCATGTTCACTCGTGTGTGTGTGTGTGTGTGTGTGTGTGTGTGTGTGTGTGTGTGTGTGTGTGCGTGTTAGCGGGAGCTTGACTCTGGGTGAGTTGGTGTTGCTTGTTACCAGCGGGCCGGGGGCTTTGATGTTATGGCTTCAGTGTCTCGGACTCACTGGAGTTAAAAAACGGTGGAAATTACAGTACAGCTACACTTGTTTCATCAAAGCTCGGTCTGGCTCGTGTTTTGAAAAGAGAAACTGAGACGGAGCTGAAGTTTTAGACGGACTGATAAGCCCGATATAATGTAAACCCTATGTGATTTGATTTGTGCTTTTTTAGCAAAAGCTGCACCAATTGGTGTCTCCGGTGAAAGGCATGCGTTCATGTCTAGTGTTGGTAATTTAATTCATTACCTCTGCAAAGGAGGTTATGTTTTCACCCCCGTCCAGTGGTTGGGTTTTTAGTTTGTTTGTCAGCAGGATTACGGCAAAACGGATTTCCACAAAACTCGGTTGAAGGAGGTGACATGGG
This sequence comes from Hippoglossus stenolepis, assembly GCF_022539355.2. NCBI lineage: Eukaryota > Metazoa > Chordata > Actinopteri > Pleuronectiformes > Pleuronectidae > Hippoglossus > Hippoglossus stenolepis. The sequence continues at coordinate 21,648,088 of NC_061489.1, read as the reverse complement.
CCCAGAAAAAACACATTGAATTTTGCCATGGATCTAGACAGAGGAGCAGATCTAGGAATTCCCTTTCTTTAAAGACATATGTGACATATGCTGAGAACAAGCATATTTTTTATAGTTTAGGTACAATAATGAAATATTCCAACAGCATGTCATCTTTCTTTTTTGTTTTCTGTTCTCATACTTCAACGGGTTAAAGTGTGAAATCAGTAGATGTCTCTGAGGAATATATTTGAGTATTTCAAGGCGAATCTCTCAGGAATCACATTGAGTTTATAAATCTTATCTGTGACAAAACTCTGTCTCATCTGAGTCCCTGGACAGGATCTTGATCATTCATCATGTCGACGTATCCTTAGACCAAGGGACTCATTTGCTCCTCATACACGCAGGAGCTTCTTGCCTGATGACTCAACTGTTATCTGTGTGTGGGCATGCTGACAGACACACAGTGAATCACCTTTGAATAAAAGCCTAAATGCACTAAATGACCCAGCATGAGGTGAACTGCAAACCACGTATCATGTAGAAGATAAAAGAGTTTGTTAAGTTTGTTGTTTGACTAATTCTGGGAAGTTTTTATATCAAGATCAGCAGATACGTGCAGGAATCTGGGATGTTCCTATTTGGTGTGAATCACCCTAATAAATGTCTGCTGCAGCAGAAACAGACCCTGGAACAGCCTCATTATATCCTGCAGGACTTACTGGGGGTGGTCACAGACGAACAAGGGTCATACATTTCTTCATTTCCCTTTCCTGGATCTCCGTCCCTCGCCCGACTGTTTCTGCTTGAGGTTTGGCAGTCAGCGGTGGGATTCAAACTGATAACTCTCTGTTTTCACTCTCTCCTCTGACCAGAGGGCAGCTCCGGAGTTTTTTTCCCCGTTATTTTCCTTCTGTCAATCACAACACAACCCGTTCCCTGTGTAAACCTCAGCGTTTTTTATTTCCTCCTGTTACATTATTCTTTCTTCTTCTCTCCAGGCTTGTGTATCTCTGTTATCTGAGCTGCTTCGTTTAATATGCAGTCAGCACTATGTTTACAGTCGGTACTATATGATTTAATCCATAAAATACTAGATACCTTCAGTTTTTAAGTTTTAACATAAGAAAACATACATCACCAGCTGTATGTTTATATACAGTACATCTTAATTATACTCAAAAGTAATCAACAAAGACAATTATCTTGGTCCCTGATGACATCAATAAAATTAGAGAGCTCAGTTGTATTGCATTAAATTTAGCCTTACACATAATCACACAAAGAGAATGGCACTCAGTGGGGCGCATACCTTTGCCAAGGCCCAACAGTGCCCTTAAATTCAATCAAACCTCAACAAATTGCACACACTCATCGATATCAGTTCCCTTAATGGTCCATCCTTTCTTCCTTAATCTAATCCGCTTCTCGTTTTTGGGTTGCTGGGGAGCCAATCCCAGCAGACAGCGGGGGACTCACTAGACAGGTCGCCAGCGTAAAGAGACAAACAACCAGTCATGCCCACATTCACACGTACAGTCAATTCTGCAATTAACCTAACTCCAGTATGCATTTCTTTGGACTGTGGGCGGAAGCCAGAGTACGTAGAAAAAAGACCCATGTAATCACAGGGAGAACATGCAAACTCCTCACAGAGAGACTCCGGCCAAACCAGGAACCTTTTTGTTGAATCCACTGCTAAACTTAATGGGTTCTTCCTTGGTCCAAACCCCACCCTTCCATCAAGTTTCAATAAAATATGTACAAAGGGTTTTTGTGTAATCCAGATAAACATCAATGAAAACATAAGTAAATATACTCAAAACATTGTGTTGACAAAAGACTTCCTTAATCTCTTGTTGTCATTTTCTATTGTTTCAGCCTTTTTATCTAATCACATCCTATTTTTGTTTGCATGTCACTTATTATGGACCACAAAGCCACTGCCAACAGTTACAATGGAAACACAAAGTCTATCTACTGATGGTTACATGCAACATACACACACATCCTCACACACGTGTATGTACATGCATTCAGGTATGCACGTTTCATGCCGGGCTGAAAAAGCTGCATGTTTGTAATCATATCTTCATAAATGGAGCAGATAGCATCACGGGCAGAGAACTGGGGGTGGAAATGAGACGCTGACAGGCTAAAAGCATTACCATAGATCCTGTAACACACACACACACACACACACACACACACACACACGCACACATGCACACACACACACACCTGTGATGGTATTCCCCTGGTGGATCAGGTAACATGCTGTAAATTAGCTAGTGATCCATGCTGGCAGTTAAACGGGGTAAAGTCAGCTCAAATTTGTGTCAAAGCATTTAACAAGTGTCCAGTTTCATTAGAGTCTCTTCTGCACCAAAACCAATGCTTCTAATTTGATATAACTTTGATACTGGTTTCAAATTTTAAAATGAAATCATCTGTGTACATTGTGCAACATCCCCCTTCATCAGTTTTTCCATATGCTATTATCTTTATTAGATTAAGATCCAATGATTTTCCAATGATATCAGATTGATATTAAAACCAAACTAAACACTTTGGCAGTGATTTAATAATATATATATTCACCTAATTTTAGTTAAGTTAAAACAGAACACACACGTACTTTGCCTGGCACAGTTTTTATATCCAGCGGCGATTTACGTCTGTTTTGATTGGCATTCAGAGCAGAGTCAGCCGGAATTGGAGGTGGCGAAGAGGAATGTGTCCATGCTATACACACACACACACCAATTTATTTTTGCATCCCCTTTCATATCTCTAAAAACACACACACCAGCACGTCGCAAAAACAGAGCCCGCCTTTCTCTTTCCCAGTGACACACTCACGTAGGCTGAAACACATCTGTTAACTTCACTTTCATATCTTAAACTAATACACACACACACACACACACACACACACACACACACACACACACACACACACACACACACACACACACACACACACACACACACATTCTGCGTTACCCACACATTGACAGACCCGGGCGGCGAGCAGGAATGTGTTGTTGTTACGGTGGAGCTGTGGAGCAGCTCAGTACTCAGCACCTCCACACCGATAACACCGCAGCTATCTGATGGACAAGAATGTGTGACAGACAGAGAGGGAAGTGTAGAGATGGATGGAGGGAACGACAGAGAGAAAGTAGAGGGAGACATGGAGTGAAAGAGCAGGACGTCGGGATAGAGGGATGAAAGATTTCCCACTTTGAACTTGTGAACCGCTCCACTGTAAAGTCAGCACTTTCCCTGTTCATACACCAAGCTACTGTGTGAGGGAGGTTTGTGTGTCTACGAGGAAAATGTTGAAGTGCTATTGTTTGTTTTTTAAATGGTGACTGAAGAGTCTAGTTAGTTCACAGTTCCCTCGTCTCACAGTTTGCCTGAAGTTCTGATATATTTGGAAACTTCTCCCACACTAAGGAGGTTATGTTTGTCGGTTGGTTAGTCGGTCAGTTGGTTGGTCAGTTGGTTGGTTGGTCAGTTGGTTGGTTGGTTCGTAAGTGAGTCAGTCAGTCGGTTAGCTGGTTGGTCGGTCAGTCGGTCGGTCAGCTGGTTGGTTGGTTGGTTGGCTGGCTGGCTGGCTGGCTGGCTGGTCAGTAGGATTACTAAAACTACTGAAGGGATTTTTGGTGAAAGAATGGGACATGGGCCAAGGGTTAGGGTTAGGGTTCCATTAAATATTGGCATGGTTTTTGGACAAAGGTGCGAATTCAGGAATTCATTTTATCCCATTCTTTAACATTATAGTTTATTACAATGCACATATTTCTTAGGGAATCATTAAGAACTGATCTCTACGTGTCCTAGTGTGTGCAATTTGTTGCAGATCCAAGTAAAAGATTTAGGGGAATTCTTAGATATTTGTGTGAAATGGGGAGAGAGAGGGAAGACATGCAGCAAAGGGCTGGGTCAGAACCAACGGGGCTCCCCAGCTATCAGGCGTCCCAGAGCTCTAGTGGATTTGAATGTGGTTTCATAGGAGGACTGCTGGGCCTTGTTGGAGGTTTGCGTTCTAGTCAGTCCATGGTGTCGACAACTCTTCATGCAAACTGCTTTTCTCTTACTACAAAACGGGCAAATTGCCCATTAAATCAGATTCCTTTTGTATAAATCTGGGCTTTGGGGACTTTTACTCTCAATCATGTTGCACAAGAAGATACTTGGAAATATCCTGAGGGGGAAACTACTAAACCCCTCGTTGCTGAAACATTGATTCTCCTTTTCACACATGAGAAAATAAAACGTGTTTTGATGAAGCTCCATGTATGAAATCGTCTGTTTGATAAAACAAATAAAAGTGGACAAAATAAAGAAGAAAGTTGTGAAATCTTCTGCTATAAGACTATTTGTGTTGGAACTGGTTCTATGTCAGCTGTCACCTGGTTATTTATAGGCCTTATTAGACATCTGGCCTCCAATCAGTCTCAAGTCTCCTTCCCTGCCTCCTTTTACAATTTATCCTTTCATCCGTCTTTCCTCCTCTCCCTCCATTTGTATCGTGACCTCTGACCGTGCCTTGTTAGGAAGGAAAAGGAAGAGGTTAACCTCTGCTCCGAACACACACACACACACAGTTACACACACGCATATGATTTCAATGTGAGGGTTCCTCACTGAGCATATACGTTTACAAAGCTACGTGTAAATAATTAGCTTTCAGTCCACATTAAGTGAGGACGACACCGATTTATATAAATGGACTCTCTTCTAATTGAACTATGCTGCTTTAATTGCACGCCATGGAAGATCAAATATATTACACATTGTATTTATATTTGTCACATACATACTTACAGGCTGTAGTAGTTGGTACAGCTTCCATTTGAAAAAAAAACGTGTATATTTTCATCTCTGGGATTTAGTTTCAAAATCGCTTTAACGAAAGAGTGAGGTCAGTATAAAACACCCACACACGTCTTTTCTTGCTGTTTCGGTCAAACACACACACAGAAACACACACACACACGCAGGCAAACTTTTGTTTACTCAGCTCTGTTATTTTCCTGTCAGACAAAGGGTTGTAAATGTAGTTATCAAGAATCCTGTGTGTGTGCGTGTGTGTACTTGTACTTTACTTCTATGTGAGGACCATTTTGAGCATAGTCTTTTGGAAAAAGTGAAGACGTTTTAACTGGTCCTCACTTTTTCAAATGGCTGTTAAAGGGTTAATACTTGCTGTCATTGTTTGTGTTTTAACTAGATTTAAGTTAAGGGTCAGGGTTAAGGCCAGGCATTTAGTTGTGATGGTTAAGGTTACGATAACGGTCTAGCGAATGCATTATTCCAATGAGTGTCCTCACTAGTACAATATAATGTGTGCATATAAATGTTTGTGTGTGCGTCTTTTGTCTCTATTTTATCGTCCTCAGGCTCTCAATCACTCACTGAGCACATTTCACTGATGCAATTGGAATAACATTCACAAATATACCACACACACAAAACAAAAGTAATTTAAAATATTTCAGTCCCTGATTTGTCTCACCATTCATGTTTTAAACTGGTCATCACACACACACACTCACACACACACACACACACACACATACAGACATGTTTCCTGTCTGTAGATAAATGTTGCTGTGCGTGTCAGTAAACAGCTTGGAGCGGTGGAACAACACACAGGCACACACACACACACACACACACACACACACACACACACACACACACACACACCGAGGGTCAGTTGTGCAGATGTGCTGCTGCTCAATCAGTAGTTTAATCACAGAGGTTAGAGTTTAATGAGTTATTATTACTGAACCCTACATCACACAAACATATGGCTGCCCAGCCAATACACACATGGCGTGTGTGTGTACTGTAAATGTGTCCTAGAGCAGCAAATGCAGCAGATGACAAATAGCTCTGTAGAAGGGTATTGCGTTGCTTTCTTAAACATTTCCAGGTCTTGAAGTGTGCCTTTGAGGAGATGGACAAGAGAGACATGCTCGGGTCGGTTCAGAAAGAATCACACAGAAGTGGTATCAAGTGATGCAAGTGATTTTGGTTTTACTACTTCCCCAAAAGTTGTGTTTTCATCGCTGTCTGTTTGTTGGTATATTTGTTTGTTTCCTTGGTAGAACGATGGGACACAGGTGAATAAATAATTTTGGCATAGAACTGGACAAAGGGCCAGATCCAGACATTTTTAGTATCACTGTCTTTAACATTGTGAGATAGGACATTTTTTGGGACATTTTAAAATAAATAATGGATCTTAATTTAAAAAAAACAACAGAGGACTGATATCTATGAGTGTGTGCAATTTGGTGCGGCTTGATTGAATTTATGGGGACTGTTGGTCCTTGGTGCATATATATGTCTGTTTGTCTGTCCCCAGGACTACTCAAAAACTATGAAACCACTTCCATGACATTTTGAATCTGGATAAACTGGTCGATCCAGTAACTCTTTTCACTTTCTTCAACCTGGTGAGATGGGGCACAAGTCTTGGTGGAGTTGTTCACTCTCCGACCTTCTAGTCTATCAAGGTTGTCAGATTGAGACTGCAGCTGCTACCACAACACAATTAGGTCAAACAGATGATTAATGCCATGCCCAAAATTTCCCTTTAAATGGCACAGAAATGTTTCTTCCCAGCAGCGAAAAGAACTGTTGTCCACAGCAAGATTTCCCCATTGTGGGACTAATAAAGGATTATCTTATCATATATCTTAAGATCGATTGACTACTCAGAAAGAATGAATTGAAAGGATCTTTCTCTGTACACCGTTTTAACTCATACCACACTGTAAAATATGATTATGGTAGGTTTACTTTCACCATTTATTAAAGAGTGAGACACACTATAAGGGTATCACTCTCTGAGTCTGTCTACAGGTATTTGGATCTGCCTGGGCAAAGTAACCCTTCTAAAACACCACCAGGCTGTCGGTTTGATGGTGGTGGTGGGTGTGTTTGTGTGTGTGTGTGTGTGTGTGTGTGTGTGTGTGTGTGTGTGTGTGTGTGTGTGTGTCAGTGTGATATTCTAGTAAATTAGACCATCAATCAAACCCAACAGGGGAAGCAGTAAGAGAAAAAAAAATATCCTTGCTGTGAAACAAAGGCACTGGAGCAACATGTGGCATTATTTAACTGCCCATTCAGAAACATGTGTGTGTGTGTGTGTTTGTGTGTTGTTGTGAAAAGTGCTGCGCGTTGTTTTACTCAGAGCTGAGGACTTTTCTGACCTGTCATCATAATGCAAGGAGTCCATTCAGTAAAAATTATCAGAGCAACTTCTTACGACAATTGCCCTAGCAGAAGCAGAAGTTTTAAATTAGTCTACTGGAATAAAGGCTAAACATTATGACTACAGACAGACTGAGTATTTCAGACAAGAATGTCTGAAATACAGGAGAAACAGCAAAAGTAGAGTTAGATGAGAATGAAGGTTGATGTCTATAGAAGGCTTTGTTAGTGGGGAACTATTCGGAGATACTTTCTCTACAAAATAATGTCCTCGTTTCCAATTAATTTTGCACTTTGGATCTGTAATAATAGGTCACAGAACAAGCATCTCACACATCTGCACTTCTTATTTGTTTTAAAGTTAAAGTTTCAAGGTTTTAAAGCCCCTAAAATGAAGAAGTGTGGAAATGTTGCTGTCCCCGTTTCAGAATGAAAACTCTGTGGTTGCGTGTTAGTCTGGACAAGCAGAGACTAAAGCCCAATTCATGCTTCTGCATCGAAGCTATGCCGTAACGTACGTGTAGAAGTCGACCCAATGCAGAAACCGGAAGACACTCAACTCCAGCATAAAAACTCTACCACCACAAGCGTTAAGAGAGTGTAATTGTTGCAGCGTGACTCACAAACACCTACGCAAAACTATAAATGATCAGCCCCATGCGTAGGCTAGGTGATTAGATATGGTGTGGCTTTGACTGCTCTTCTTTTTCATCACTGCTGTTTCTCATATGTGTATTAGCAGAAACTACAACTAATCAAATGCAAATAAACAACCTGCTTTCTGTTTAATCTGGCACGTGCATGACCAGCGTACATGAGTTGTCATGAGATATGTTTTTTCAGGTGTGTTAACGTGGATGGAGAGTATACGGCCATTTGGACAGAGATCATTTCAAAATGAAAAATCCCAAATCATATAAAAGCATGAAGGAGTACAGCGACAATATTTGCTACCTTCAGAGCTACAGTTGGAGTAGCTGGACCTAAACAAGGATTTCTGTAGGACGAGAGTGTTGAAATGGACAAAAGAAATTGGGTTAAAGTTGAGAGAAGAATAGAACCAGTTGGTCCAGGATGAGAACTTATAAGGACTCAAGTTTGAGTAGTTGGATGACATCAAATAATGGATTGTACTGGTCAGGGATTTCCCCATTTTACCCAGAAATGCTTCACATGTGGTCAATTGTCAGTACACATAGGCATAATTGTGTGTGTGTGTGTGTGTGTGTGTGTGTGTGTGTGTGTGTGTGTGTGTGTGTGTGTGTGTGTGTGTGTGTGTGTGTGTTCAAAACAGCATGGGGATGTTGTGATAGTCCCCTTTAAATGTTGGCTTTCTTTTTTCTTATTTTCTCTCTCTCTCACAGACACACATACACACACACACACACACACACACACACACACACACACAGAGGAAGTGTGTACTCAGTGTATAGCCAGATAATAGCTTTGCAGGGGCCACAGTCAAGCTTAGCCAAAGATCTGTCTGGCTAAAGGATCCATGAAACCACACACACTTACGCACACAATCACACACACACACACAAGGACATGCTTCATCACTGACTTACAAAAAACACAAAATTAGGCCCACAGACACCTACACTAGTACATAGCTGCTACACACACGCAGATGCCAGGGCACACACACACACACAGCTTTGTAGCGTGACCCATTAATGTGCCATTAGATATCAGACCATTTAAAATGATGGGGCCCAGTGTGAAGAGAAGTCCAAACTTTCCACCAATTATTCTCTAATCTGCCCATCGCTGTGATGGCAGGAGAGAGGGGAAGAAGTGGAGGAGGAGGAGGGACACGGAGAAGAGGAGAGGAAAATACGTGAGAATGAAGAGAGAAGAAGAGGACGGATGAGAGGGAGGAACTCTGAGGGAATTGAAGATGGAACACGAAGGCCAAAACTGTTCCAGAACAATCTCACACCATTTTCATTTCACTCATCGAAATTAGTGGAATTACTCTCCAAGGCAAAGTTCAATTACATCACGCTTTTGATTCAGATTTGCTGAGCTGACGTATAAATCGATACCATCTTGACTGTGCTGATATCTGTGAATGGAGAGGTCTGGAGGAAGCTGTCAACTTTGCATCCTTGGCATTGGTGTAGATACTGAACAATGGCACCATATGTAAAACTGGTCCTTTGTTATTGTTCATCATTAAAATGATTCTAAAGGTGAATGTCTTTATTATATGAATGTGTGAGAGAGACGTGGCGAGCGGAGAGCAAATTCTGTGTGACAGCATGATACTAATGTGTGCCTTCTTGCCTTCTTTGTGTGTGTGTGTGTGTGTGTGTGTGTGTCTGCGAGTGTGTGTGTTTGAGTGTGTGAGCACTGAAGCGTGAAGTTGTTACTCCGGTCACTGGCTCGGTCCTGCTCCACAGAATGATGCTAATTAATAGCACACAGTCTTTCAGCTCAAAAATACAGGGATCGGTGAGGAGAAGTACAGAGGTAAAAAACGGATGATAGAATAATAGGAAGGAAAAGAGGAATAAATGGGTCGCAGATGATGAGGCACAATGGCAGGAAGAGATAGAGAGGAAGTTTGAAGGAGTAAAAGCAGAGACAATGAGATGGACAGTTGGAAGGGGCACCCCGAGGGATGGCAGGAGAAAGAGCGAGGGAGGAAAGAAGAAGAGAGGGAAAGGATGGCAGCGGTTATGTGGTGTGAGAAGCTCGGCAGCAGCCAACTCCGCTCACTACACTAATGCTTAATGTCACATTTTTTAAAGCTCGCTGCATGATTTTGGTTTTTCTGCTTTATTCACTAAAATACAGTTGAGACTTTGGGCGAAAATGCCCAAGAAGAGGATCATGAATCAAAAAGGTCCTGAGGAAGATTTCAAACCCTCAACCTCAAAAGTTAATGACATGCATCTTATCCCGATGAGCCCAAACAAAGCCGTCAGAGAGCGGTTTCATGCACACATAAGCGGCGGTTTGTCTCAGGGAAAAAACAGAAGATGATCGCTCCTTCGTTTTGAGTGTTTCAGTGTGTTGTTTTTGTCGTGGTGCAATTTTTTTCAACTCTTCAAAGACAGAGAGTTTCCAATCGACCACTTATTTTTTTCTAAACATGTTTTATAACATCATGGAGGGGATTCCTACCGACTATCTGTCTCAATTTTAGCCAAAATCTTGTTTACTATATTTAAATCCAGTGGATACATTTTTGAATCGTTCATATTTTTTGATTAAATGAGAGAAAATTGGATTTCTCTATCATTCTTCTTTCTGGCATTGTGTGTTTAAAAAGCCGTTTGAAATGGAGCAGATACCATCTGAAAATGTCTGAAAAAGTAATTTTTGCATTACAATATGAGGCAATTTTTGAGGCCACACTCAGTATTGCAGAATGCACAGTGGTCCAAAAGGCTTGTTTACCCTTGAACAGTTAAAGTACACCTTTAAATTATTTAAAGTTGAGGATGGTAGCTCACCTGTACAGTAGCACTGGTGCCCAACATGCAGGGACATGAGGCCTCCTGCATTGGCTTCAGATTTGGTTCCAACTTGTTCCCTTTGCTTCATGTCTTTTCCCTGTTTCACGCTTGTACTGTCCTTTCAATAAAGGTGAAATGCCCTCAAAATATCTTTATAACTAAAATAGCACTCTGTTGAGCATATACCCGCACCAAGACCCAACAAACCCCTTAAATTCAGTCAAGCAAATTGCACACATTGAAAGTCATCGGTTCCTTAAATATGTCTGTTTTTTTCCATCTAGATCCATTCCTTATTTCCTGGGAAATCAGTGAAAATGAATCTCACAATGTTAAAGTTCCTGGATCCATCCATCAATGATCCATGTGTACCAGTAAATGTTGTACCGCGTACTTATGCCCACTTACAGCACCACTGTGTTAGCAGATGGTATTTTCCCAGAACTCTGTGGATAATGTCCCCTCATCGTTCTCTTTCACAGGCTCTTCCCATCATCTGTCATTGGTGAAGAAATACACATTCATGGTAGATTGGCCTCATGAGCTACTTGTCTCTTAAATCATAAAAACAAAATCATTCATGTGTGTAACAGACTGTCCAGTCTCTGCTCAGTCTGACTCCATGGTTTATCAAGCTAAACAGCAGGTGACCAAAGACATATGTGAGCTGAAAGACCACCAACAAGAGAAGGAGGAACAGTCAAAGGTAATAGAGGAAAACCATAACTGGATTGTTAACTGGAAACCAAACCAGACTGACTTTGTATGTGTGTGGTTCTGTTTTTGTTTTGCGACTCCTGACTGGCCAGATGTGACAGAGAAGAAATCAGATGAACATGGTAGGATTCACATCAGCTCTGGATCATGTCAAGAGAACAAAACAGCTGATCTGTGTTTTATATTTACGTGGGCATGTCCAGGTGCAACTACGAGGTTTTCCTTTTCCTTTCATAAAGGATGGTCAGATGTTTCCTATGCTAAAGGAGATAAGTTAGGAAGCATTGAAGCTCCTTTCCTTACCTTTCTTCCTTTAGAGAATTCAAATAGTTCTTATTATGACAGCCACTGAAATACTTCTGGGTCCTTCCACTCAGTCAGGAAGGTTCCTAAGCAAAACTCACTTTTCGAATGCAGCCTTTGGATGTGCCCGAAATCACACACTAATCACTATATAGTGAGTTCGCCATTTTGTAGTGGTGTCCAAATGTTTTTAATACCCTATATAGTGCACTCATTGTTTCCCACAATGCATCGTGAAAAGTAGTGCACAACAGAGCAATATGTACCATCATGCACTAAAGCACTTAAAGATGATCATTCAATATGGTTTCTAACCTTAAAGCATTAATACTAAGTGTACAATAAACGTAAATAAACAAATGTACTGTGGGATTTTCCACCTGCTGATGTCGTTGTTGTCAGGATGGTGTTGGAATAGTGAGTGAGTCGGTGATGTCAGACACAACCTTGGACTTTCCCAACGTAGCCATGTTCCTTACCTACTGCAGCAGGTGAGTCAGGGTCTGGTGAGGAGAGGCTGAGGAGGCGGGTGGAGACTGAGGCTGAGGAGGCGGGTGGAGACTGAGGCTGAGGAGGCGGGTGGAGACTGAGGCTGAGGAGGCGGGTGGAGACTGAGGCTGTGGAGGCGGGTGGAGACTGAGGCTGAGGAGGCGGGTGGAGACTGAGGCTGTGGTCACACCCAGTCAGCAGCTCACACTGACAGAGAGGAGACACCGGAGCAGCAGAAAACCAGGAAACAAACCAACAAGAATCAAGTATCCAGTCTCCTCAAATGTAAAAGAGTAAGAGAAGCACAGTGTGGTTCTCATGTCAAATTCATCCTCAACTTTTCACAGACAAGAACACAACAGGTAAGATAGAGTGACATCTTTACATAACAGGTGTGTCACAGACTCAATTCTCCCTTTGCTGTGACACATCATTATTTCTAGATTTGCTGATTTCAGGTCAGCTGTGTTCTCAGCAGAGCTCAGTTAGCCTTGTTAGCTCTTTACAAGCTAGTGTAGCCTTCAGTAAACTAATGAAGTGGAGAAATAAACATTTTCATGAGAACTACTCTCACTAAACGTGTGGTTTTTAGCTAACGATGAACAAAAGCAACAATTAAATGCTGAGGCAGCTGCTACATGTTTCATGTTAGCTTCAGGCTCATGTTAGCTTAGCAAGCCTGGAGTGTGTATAGGCCTCATGGCCACAGAATCATCCTTTAAGTGGATATCGGCCTGTTGTTCAGGGTTTTAGTGAAGTTTAAATGGGACGTTTACCCTGTTAGTTCTATTGTTTTTCTACATTTAACACATTAGTATTTACTGGTCTGTGGTGTGTTTGTGTGTGTGTGTGTGTGTGTAACTGAGCGTCTAAATACATCTGACATACATGTAGAAATCATGATGTGGCTTATACATACTTGGAAAATGTTGTAGCGATACCTCCATTTCTTCTATCTGCATGTTATCATTTTCAAAATCCCCCGACAATAACCTCTGAGCTATCGACCCACTCGTAACTTTGTGGGCTTTGGCAAAGACATTTTTTTCTTGCAGGAATTATCGATTATTTAATTATTATATAAACTATAAATCTGTTCTGCATCCTGGACTCAGCACTGCCCAGGATGATAGTGACCGTTCTGAAGAAATGCAACAAGCCAGATCAGTTTTTCTCAAATCGCAGAATGATAATGCTGCCAGACAGCACGGTGGAGATGGGTCTCACTATGCAGGACTATATTTTAGCCTTGCACAAGTACTCATTGTCAATAGTCTTCTATATCTTATACTACTTGACAGATTTTGAAAGTGGTGAATGTACTGTATGTTGTAATAGCCCCATCTGGGTTGTTCCAAAAGCCAACATGAGAAGTATATTTCTGAGTGCTTGTTCTTTACTCCTCCCTTGCACATGATATCTTAACAATCATGACAAGATCCGAGTGCAAGTGGCCAGGCTGCTCTCTCCTGTGCCTCCCCTGGGCACAGTCAGCTGGGAGGTAACCCCGGGGCAGACTGAGGAAGCCCTGGAGGGATTTAAATGTTACCGTATTCCAGAGGGCACCTGGGGATTCCCCAAGAGGAGTGAGCTGCTGGGGAGAAGAAACTGTGCTGCCTCGCTTGCGCTGCCTCGCTTGCGCAGCCTTGCTTGCGCTGCTGCTGCCATGGTTCTCACATCAAACTGAAAATAGTTTCAAAGCAGCTTTGTTTTCTTTTGTCGCTTCAATAGCAAAGGGATCTGGCTTCAATATGCCAACGTCTCATGAAAGAGAAATAAAGATTAAACAATTCAGGGGTGGGAATGCATAAGTCAAGAAGTACATGGGGATAAAGAAACGTCTTGTGCTTTTCTCTAAAGCTTTATACTGACATTCCCACACATGCACGTATGGTTAAATTAAACACCGCTCATCTGGCAAATGTGATCCACAAACAAAACACTTATAGTGTGATTGAGAGAGTACAATTTAAATGACTGATGTCAGTCAGTTCAGTCTGGAGACCTGAATTCAGACGATTCCAAGAGCAACTGGAAAAAATAACAGACATCAAACTTAGTCTGTGATAACTAATGGGGGATATTTGTATTCTCATCAGCAACAGTGTGATCTGCTGCCATTAACACCAGACGACTGGCAACTCACGAACGTGCTGACTTACCATGAATCATGCTGAATCAGGCCTCTTTCACATGAAGACAGAGACTAAACGTTCAAGTATTCGTGATTGTATTTTGTGAACATTCCAATAAATTTGTTTAGGACAGAATTTACTCCGTAAACAATTAAATATCCAAAAGTCTGTTCGTGGTGGGTCTCCAGATGAAAGTAAAACCTTTGTTTATAATTAGTCTGAGTCCCAGGGCGATACTGAATTACTCAGTTTTGACTTTAGATATTATTGTATTTATCAACATGATGCAGACTTAGACACTGCAGAGGGAAGTGGCTTTTTAAAATGTTTTCATATTTGCAAATTAGTTTAATTAACGTGGAGGACACTCGTGTTAGTAGTGTAAGTGGAAAAATGCTGAGTCTCTGCTGTGTTCAGTTTGTAGAACTTTTCCCTTCCACCAATAGAGGGCAGTGGTTACAATGCAACATGCAGGAGAGCATCTGCACTCAGGGTCTTTTTACTTCACTGCTGTGGTGTGAGTTCACACCAGAGGAAATATTAGGAAATCTGTGTGGTGACGGAGAATGGATGCAGCATGAATAGGAACATTAACTGAATAAGTTGTAAGACTTAAGGTACATTTTGTGTGAAAGGTCTTATCAGTTATTTTAATGTTTTGCTTCTATCAGTTTGTTGTTGGCTCTATTCAGCTTCAACTTTCATTTATTTGCCAGAAGAATAAATGTTTATATATAGTTACATATTCAATTTGATTGATTTGTTGGCTGTTGCAGTGTTAATCAATAAAGCTGACTTACAGAGACTCCCCGGGGCTGATGGATTAAGGTTATTTGGAGAGATGGCTTCAAACAAAGTATGTGATCACAAAGTAGATCATTAAAATGATAGATGGGCCTGCGTGGTAAAATAAGATGAGTCGCTGGGAAAATAAGCTACAAAATATGTACACTGCTGGATGAGAGAGTTTGGAGATTTATTCTTGTGTGTGTGTGTGGGAAAGTATTAGAGTTTATACACAAGCGTGTCTGCTGGGAAGATAAGGGGACAAGTGAAAGTTAGTGGAGCTGGCTTACTCTCGTTTCTGGTGACATCAACACAGAGAGAGAGAGAGAGGGAGGGAGAGACAGGGAGGTTTTTGGAGGGGAAACCAAAGCACAAATCTGCCTCTCTCACAACCTCCTGGCGCACCAGTCTCTCTCTGCTGCGCCTCTGCTCTCTCAACTTTTTTCTATCCTGATCACAACTCCTCTGAAACTTTCACTTTTTTTCCAGTCCCCCGGCAGTGGAGGGATGTTCCCGAGGAAGAGGTTCAACTCCAGCTGAGCGTTTTCACCTTGGGAAGTTCAGGAGTCAGCCGGATAACTTCTTGTGAATGGGGAGGCATTTGACTTTTACGCATCCAGCTCAGTGACGCACGCACTGTTAGATGTTTTTAGTGTCACATCCACAAATTCAAGTTTTCTCTCTCTTCTTCAATGGCAAGGGAGCGTTTTAAGGAGATTCTTTCATGATCCAGTGTTTTCAGAGAAACTTTGGTGAACTTTTTTTTTTTTGCAGCGGACTTAATTATATTTCGGCTTACATCACTTCTTTTTTTTTTTGTATCCAACCGCACAGTCCAGTGGCCTCTCTTGACCTTTTTTCGGGATCCTTACTCCCTTCCTCGGATATTCAATTCAACTTCGGTTTGGGAGTAATTTCAGTGGATATCATGCCTCGGACCGGAGCGGTGCGGCGGGCTGCGCTCTGCCGGCTTTGGGCTCTGGTTGTCGCGCTGCTGGTGAGCGTTGGCTCGGTGAGTGGATGCCCTCACAAGTGCAGCTGCTCCGGGTCGCATGTGGACTGCCAGGGTCTGGGTTTGAAGACTGTGCCCAAAGGAATACCGAGGAATGCCGAGCGCCTGTAAGTGACAGTATCTCTATTAAACATCGCATCAACATGCACGGGACCCTGAGATGCGCCTTTCTCTCCTGTGCAGCTGCTTACACGCTGCACCCCCCTAACCCTAACCCCTAACCCAAGATTCAGTTTGGGTTTGATTTTCAGAGGTGCTAGTGATGGAAGCTTGAAATCATTCACTAGTGAGTTAAACTGTCTCAAACTGCGTCTAAAGTGACTTGAGGAAGTCTCAGTAGAAACGTGCGCATTTTAAAGACTGATTCACCTGCGCATAGAGGCACAGTTTAGTTGGAAATGAGTAGTTATCATGGACTTTTTGCACTCGTCTCCTTACTGCCTGATTAAAAGTGAAGGACTTTTCAACCCAGACCTGCAGGTTGGAATCATTACCTTGCAAATGGTCCACTTTATTTGCAGAACAACATTCATTAGTTGTGCTATAGTTTGCAGTAGAAGACCCTGTCCCATTAGTTAACTTGGGCTTATGTCGGTTCACACAGCTTAGAAACTTTTCTCATTTCTTTTGCTATTACATTAGTTGGGTGAAAGTTTTAAGAAGCCTTCACTTGCAGAGCCATTTAAGCCCACTAAGGATTAATGAATTGGAGAATAATGCTCCATTATTATTTATGGAAAACAACTTCTCGGCAAGTATATCTCGTATCTGAGAGCATTTACTGCCGCTTCTTGGCTCATGTGTTTTAATAGATGGTATCAATGAAACTGCCCTGAAATTCACCAGTGACATCAATGAATGGAGGCAGTTAAGACAACAGACCTGTAGCAGACTTTTGAACTTTTTATTTAGAATGGTTTTTATTGAGGTCACAGTGAAAGGCAAGACGAGTCAGCGAGCTCCTTAAATCTTTATATTCTCACGTTTTGCAGTTTTCACAGGTTCCTAAAGTTTGACTAGATCCTCAGAGACTAAAATCCTGACTCCTTAAGGACTTTCAGTTTTCTTTAACCTGATGACAGTTAGTTTTAAATAATATTCATTCCTAAGGCAGAGACGGACCTCTGACAGACGTTGTTGCCACCTCTTGACACATATGTCCCTGCAGCCACACACATGCACTCACTCACACACACACTCGCAGCCACACACACACGCAGCCACACACACACACACACACGCATACACACACACACACACACCTATGCTGTTAAGGTATGGAAGTGATTATGCATGATAACGGAGCAGCCAAAAGCCCCGCAGGGGATCAACAACAGACCTAGCCCTGAGACAACAAACACAATCAGTAGGCTGGAAGTGGGGGGCTGTATTTGTGGATGTGTGTCTGTGAATGTGGGGTCATTGGTGGAGATGAACATATGATTTGCACGTGTGCATACATTTTCCCTGGGTCATGTGTTTGTTAAGACCTTTATGTTTGTATTTTTGTGTCTGTATGTTTACGCTTGCGAGCATGATTGTGTTTCTTACGTGTGTAAGTGTGAGTGTGAACAACAAACACTATCCCACCAGGCTGCTGTGACCTGTCGGGACCTGTTGGCTTTGACACAGCAATCCCCAGAAGACATTTACACCTAAGGAAAATAAATAATTAGAGCAGGCTGTGATGGGGAGGTGGGATAAGAGGGTCCCCTGCTTCTATCGGGGGTCCCCAGGGTGGAATATTTGGGGTAGTAACGCCCCACCTACCGCCTTCACTCCAGAAACTGTGTTTATGTTTCCCTGATTTATCCAGGTCAGTGTTTTAGCTGTGACTTTGGCCAAGAGTTGCTCTTTTCCTCCTCCTTTCTCTCTGTCTCTCAGTCTGCTTTCATCTCTTGCTTTCTCTCTGTAGATATATTTTAGGGAGTCTGAGATGGGAAACATTAAAATGGATGAGATTCCAGTTGTAAAGGTTAGGGCAGATGGGAAACTTTTTAGGAAAGAGACATGAGCATTATTACCATGAGGAGGGATTTGGGTTGGATGGCTGGAATGAAACCCATGTGCACAACAGATTCGAGGACCCAGGGAGCCAAGTTTGTTTCTGCATGAGTCAAAAACAAAGTTGCATCAGAGTAGAATGCCCAAAATCTTCCCATTGACTGAGCTGATGTTTTCCTAACTTTACCATTTCAAAGATGAGAAATTATGAGTGTGTTAAAGTTTATCTTCTTGATTTTTTTAATATCATCTTTAGTTGACGGACCATATTTTTACACAGAAAACAACAATGGAAAGCACATTAATTCAGTTAAAATACGTTAAACATTCAAAAGCTCATCAGTTTTTCGTCACTGCCGACTGATGTAACCGTTAATCTGACATTTGTTTTGACATTGTCAATGTTTGGGTCTAAGTCGAGTCTTTCGGGCCAACAAAAACTGGCAATCAACATTTAAGTTAGCGCCACAAATACATTAAAATATACTGAATCTGTTATTTCAGAAGTTTCCTGGCAGCAGGATGTTCCTCCTGTTAAAAGGCAGAGCGATGTCGCAATGTTGAGGTAACTGGCTGGAGACTGGTATGCATCTGTTTGGCCTGTAAATCTACATTTGGACCTAAAAGAATACTGTACCCCACGGAAATCCTGTGTTTTCAGCATCGCATGCTCACAACTTCAGTGTTTGAAAAATGGCTCCGAAAAGACACTTTAACCAGTTTGGATGGATTCTGGTGATGGCCCCCGAATCATAGTGAAAAGAGAGTCAAATAAAAATGTCACTATTGGACCATAATTATAACGTTGCTGTTACTATGTTTCCCAGCACTCATATTTCGTATAACAAAATACACGCAACTCTGTTTTCTGATGTTGATTGAGAATGGAAAACTGGGGAAGGACATTGACGTGTTTCTCAGTTCTTCAATTTTGTTGTTTAGTTGTGTCTCATTTGGAAATATTGAGTTTCGCATGAGGGGAAATCCATAGAGACGAGGAGGAGGAGGAGATACAGTTGTCTCAAAACACCAGAATCCAATGAAACAAGACGAAACAACATGTGTTGTTTGAGTGAGGGACAAGACTTTCACCTTATCTTGAGTGGAAAATCTTTTTCGGCTACTACTCCGCTGCTCCCTTTATCAGTCTCGAACCACATGTACCATATCAAACTAAATTCACACAGATTCTATGGAGGTCACTGAAAACAAATGTAGAGAATCACTGTTGAGTTAGTACATGACACCGGTCACAGGAAACCGGGTACAGCTATAAAATAACTTCAGGATATACTGCTGCAAAACAGTGAAAATTTATACATTGGTAGATTTTTCCTTTGATGGAACGGATGGAAGGAAGTCAAATGGGAAAATGACTGGCACTATAAAACATGAAGCCTGGTCATTTAAACTTAAGAAGTAGTCCCTACTTTCTCCCTTTATTACTCTTAGTATATAACTTGATTCCAGTTCACTGGTGCTACAGTTGGAAGTGAAGGGTGAGCTTAACATTCAGAGCCAGAGTCCACCTGTCATAACTGCAGAACGAATCCCTCTTAAATCCCCGTCTTCTCCACTATTGTAAACAGAGCATTTGGAAAGGTTAATGAGAGAAAAACACTGGTGGCCTCAACTGTTCACTCATCACACGCTCGCACACATACACACAGGCAGCCTCGCAGATTACCTCAGGCCAGTCAATTCTGTAATGTCCTCCTTGGGAAGCCACTTGAGACCTCATTTGCATCTAATTTGAGTGGAGGTTTTTTTTTGGTGGGGGGGGGAGGCTTAACAGACGAGACTGGGTAAAATGAATTGGAAAAAAGGGCCGGCTTTTCTCTCCCGGGTCCAATTCACACCTGCCCTACAGGGAATGCACACTCACACGCACGTGCACACCCTCAAATGTGGTTTTTTTTGGAGCTGCAAATTCCTAACCGTTGCCCGAGCAGCTGTAAAATGTGTGGAAATTGATGCTTTGATCGCGTTGTTTCATTCTTATTCTGTTGGCTACTATGTGTGTGCCCATGTCTGTGTTTGCAGTTGAATGAGTTCACTATTGGAAGTAACAAACTTCCAGAGCCAACTTCACCCAAACTAACTCTGCCCATTGCTCTGTTCCTTCACTAACGGCATGTTGAGCGTTTTGGCAAGTTTCTTACGAGCAACACCTTCTCTTCTTTCTCGAGCCTCATCTGGCTTTTCCTCTCTTTCCTTTTGTTTCCTCTCACAAACTCATACTTACCCCAACTTTTCTCTTTCCCTTCTCTTCCCTCCTTCCTCATTCTCGCTTTCTTTCTGCAATCCTTTCCCTACCTCTCTCCACCACTCATTGTCTGACCTCCAACTCTGTCATCAACACACACACACACACACACACACACACACACACACACACACACACACCTCCAGTTTGCCAGCAGCATCTGTCCAATCAAGTTCCCATTTCCCCTCAGTGTGCCAACCTACGGTGGTGCGCACAACTGTAGGATCCTGCCACTGTGCGTGTGTTTGTGTGTATATGTGAACATTCTTCAGCGAGTGTGTGTCTCTCTGTGTAGAATGGACACACTCGTTCTCGCCTCTGCTTCTGGCTCTTATCAAAGCTTGGTGTTGATTGGTCAATGGACGCTGTTAACCGCCACACCCTCGGCTCTGAAATGGCATTCCATGGTGGAACTGGATTTTGTGTGTATGTGTGTGTGTGTTTTCTACCTCTGTGGGGCATTTTTCAGTATAAACACTGACCTTGTCTCGACCAGTATAGTCCTCATGGGGTACGAAGCCTCGTCCTAATGAGGAAACACGTCATTTCTGAGGTCTTGGTTAAGGTTGGGGGTAATGTTAGGGTCAGGCTGTCTGCAATGAATGGAAGTCAATGCAATATCCTAACAAGGATAGCTGTGTGTGTGTGTGAGTGTTTGTTTATGTCTTTGTGATCTTTGAATACTGCGTTGCTAACCTGTGCTTGTCGCAGACCAGCTAATTTGTGCTGACATAGTTCCCGTCCCCTAAATTTAGTGTAATTTGACTGGATCAAGAACAATCTGTAATCACTGAAGAACTCTGGTGTTTGCTTCAGTTTTGGCTCAGCTCCTTTCAGTTGCGGCCTGAGCATTTGCATGAAGTCATTACAAATAGTATTCTGTTGGTTAAATGGGGCTCAAATTAGGGCCAATAAGCTTTTAAACTTGTTATGTGATGTTCACAAATAAAAGCCTTCGTAAACCATTTGAAATAAATCTGCATGAAGTTTGCACGTGTGTAGTTAATATTTGAAGGAAAGTGTGCATGAATAAAAAAAGATTTGCATTTGTACAATAAGGTGTAAGAACTTGTACCTTCAGCTTCACACCGTCTGAGAACTTTGAGTTTTGCACAAATCACTTCTCTAAGTCTTTCTCTTGTTTTGAAAAATGGAAATCTTTTCCAGACATGTACAAACTTGAATCTTGTGCAGATTTACGATACAGGTTTACTGATTCACAACTACTTTGGAATTATTTGTGAACATCACTTCACAAGCTCAAAATCCTATTAACTGTAATTTGAGTCCATACGGGTATATAACCACACCAAAGACGTCTGATAAGTCAAAGACGCATTCCAACTGTTTTGGCAATCCCAATGCTAACCAAGCTGTGTTGGTACTTCGCCAGCATTTGTGGAAACCAGGGAGCTAATTGGTGTATTTTCTCTTCGCACAGCATTTCTGTATATATATGCTACTTTGAAGAAAGCTTCAGTCAGCACACATGGTTTGGTAACTGCTGAATAAAAGCCATCATTCAATGAAGAGTTTTTTTTATTTTTTACTGTTATCGTGGGTATGATGGTGATGTAATACATTTGAGGAGCAGCCGTGTGTTATTGCTATAGCAGACAAGTCTAAACTAATAAGTAAAAACCGCAGTAAGCTTGCTGTTCTCTAACAGCCTCTTAATGTCACGCCTATCGTCTGTGGGCATCTCATGGTAACAATTTTGTGTTCTTATAACTACGTTGGATTCAGTTATTTGATGCCAAATGGCACAAGTGAGGGTAACCAATATTTAGGCTCCAGTTCTAGGTCAGTGGGTGATCTTCTCTTCCCCAAATTTCTCCAATGTGCGGGCAGTTGACCTTTCTATATAATGACTTTCAGTCTGCCAGAGTGGCAGCCAGCTGGCGCTGACAGTGGGCACTGCCCTTCTGGGAAACGATGCAAGCTGGATGCGACACTAAAACATACACAGACAAACACACTGCATTCACATGGGCACACACAAAAAGGCAACACGCTGCACACACTCACTGGCATGCATCACATGCACATACATGCAGACGTATGACTGCATACTTAAAACTATGCATGAATGTATACATGATTGTAGCGTTCCCTCACTCCCATGATGCATTCAATTTACCAGTGCAGTGGCCATTCTGCCTGTTTAGATTGGCCTGTGGTGATGCTGGTTGCAGCTTTCTTTCTGAAACTATAAAAGTGACCTGCAGGAACTGAGCCGTAGCAAGTAAAGACCGACTGCAGGACTCGGTCCACAGAACCCTAAAGCTGTTCCACTGTCGCTGCACAAAGAGCTGTTCACCTGTTTATTCAAAGTTCAGTGAAGCTTGACTCAGTAAGCAGAACCCTCAAACTGGAGAATCGTTGTCTTTGCCGTTGTCATAAATGCACTATAAATACCTGACTTATGTTGATGAGTCCCATGAAGCTGACCCTAGCTGCTTGTCGCTTGTTTATTCAGTTTCTTAATATTGAACGTATTCCGTATCTAAATTGCACCAAATTTCACTCTGCACTTCCTTGGGCCCTTAGTAATACAGAATGCAAGTGTGAAGCCAATCAAAGTAATAGCAGCGATCTGAGAACATTGCTCCTGGAATCACCTGTAGACAAGCCAACAGTTAACCAGATTATCTAAAACACTTAAAGGGAGTGAACCTCTATTCCCTCTTTGCACAGAAAAGCTGTGTATGCAAAAGTACTGAAAGTATAACGGGTCAAAGTTGGACAGCGTAGATGGTCTCTTAACTGTGATGGATGTTTGCAGGGAACACTTTCGGTGATTATTTCACAGTTTGCCTTCATTTTCTCTTCAAAGTAAGTTTTGCTAACCTGGGGGTTGGCTTAAGACTTGACTTGATTGCCTGTTGCTTTTGGCCTTTGCTTTGTTTTATGATTGCCGATAGGAATGATGATTTGATGACCCAAACTACTAAAATAAGACCCAGGTTGTCTGTTGTTTTTACCCTGCAAAAAGCGCTTTGAAGTAGTGAGGAACAGCCAAGACTCTCCAGAAATAACCTCGCTCTCAAGGTCTAAAAATGGCTCCTCACAAAGATGGTTCAAGAGCACACACATGTGAAAAAGGTGCATTCATATACTCAACAAAAATATATGCAAGAAAGCACATAGGAAGTTAAATGCATGCAACCACACATGTAAAGCACTCGCCTTTCTGCAAGCTCAAGCTTACACACACACTTGCGCCCATAGTACATTCTAATGCTTTTGCTGGATTAAAGATGCAATTGGTTGTAGATGGAAACTTTGACATCTAACGAGAGTGTGTGTGTGTGTGTGTGTGTGTGTGTGTGTGTGTGTGTGTGTGTGAGATAGAGAGACAGAGAAACTACCTCGAGTCACGAATGACCTTCTTTGACTTTCTGCCAAAACAGAAGCCATCAGACCGGAGGACTTCAGAGTGTGTGTCAGACTAAAACACCGCTCTGGGTGTGTGTGCATGAGCGTGTGTGCGCGATATGCTCGGAGTCGTTTGATGTTAACAAGCTATGCCACCGTTTTGTTAGACCACTGTCACCAAAGCAACACATTATATCCACTCTGCTGGGACTTTTTCTCTGTGTGTTTCTCTGCACACCCCTCCGTGATACATATTTATGTTTATTTTTGTGCATTTGGCAGTGCATACAGTATGTGTGTGCAATATGAAAGTGTGACTTTCACCATAATTGGCTGTTTTCAGTCCAATTTTCAGCCAAGCTATGCCTGCAGGCGACTCCCTAATGTGGTCAAGCCTGCGTGGTTAACAGCAACACCAAACTATGAATTTCCTGAGGTTGAGTTGCATTAACGTTGAATAGAACCTACGGAGGCGAGAGGAATAAATTATGACAGACAGAAAACAAAGCAATACGAAGAGAGGAGACACATTACTCCTCCTGATTTTCACAAAACCCGATCAGTTGTGAAAGGGGCATTAACAAGTAATTTTACAGACTGAGATCAACTAAGATTGAGAAGATATAAGGGGATGAAGATGGATTTAAAGCTGAAATATAGACGGTAAAATAGAGAAACAGATCTACAAAGGGTAAGAAAGAGCAAAAAGTGAGTTGGAAAGACGGAGCTTAAGTTAAAGACAAGTATTTAAGTGCAGATGAGATGGAGGGACCTGTTTTGCACATAATTCCTTTGCACGAAGTGAAAATGAGTGTCCTTTAGTCTGCTACAGTCTAATATCTCCTTTATCATCAGTGTCTCTGCTCCTCCTCTTCGTTGCGCTTCTCCTCTTTCCTTTTATCTCTATTTTTGGGAATGAAGTTTCTTCCTCCCTTTGTTTAGTTTCTTTTCGCATTTGTTAGCATTCTAGACATTGCAGATGTCTCCAACAAGCCGGCACCTTATTTGTATAAACGGAGAGAGATTTTTTCAACCCACAGAGACAAATGTGGGGTGAGCAACACCGGCCAGATAAAATGTTAAATGTCAAGTCTCAGAATGTTTCAGGGAAGAACGCAGAGCCTACACAAGAAACCATCTCCAACAGTGGGGTCAGTGTGTCGGTTGTCGCAACAGCAAACTCATCACAAGAGCAAAACAGTTTCCCTTCATTCTCCATTTGCATTGTAAATCCTGCTGCTGACCGATATTGAAGCCTCAGTAATATGAAGCTTGATAATTGGAAACATGTAGAAGCTTGAGAAACCAACAGTGATTGATGACGATGATCGTGACGCATGAAGAAACAAAAAGACTTGAGAAATGAAGCAGACACAAACCCGGGTTGAGGAAGAGACCATCTGAGCTACAGAGAGAGACAAACCCAGTAAACACTTAAAAGAACCAGTTTGTAAATGGTCGTAAAACACACTGATGTTTGCAAAGCTCTCTTCACGTGCCTTTGCCTGCTTGTTGTTATTTGTAAAAATTTCATTGTTTATGCAAAAAACACTCAATGGGTTTTCATGACATTTAGGTGAAGGATGGGATATGGGAGAAGTAAAAAACCAAGCTGGATTAAGGGGTGGATCCAGGAATAATTCGAATCACTTCCTATAACACTGCGATAGAAGGCATTTATTTGACATGATATTGACATATACAATTCCTAAATATGGTTTGATAAGGGGACTGCTGGGCCTTGTTGGAGGTATGCACTCTGGTATTTTAAGCTTTTACTACATAAACCTGATGGTGATACACTGAATTCTTTTATGTAATAGGGCTGGTAAAATAACTAATAATATCTACAAAGTACTGGTATGAGCCTTTCAATATCCTGTCATGTACAATTTTAAAGAGCATGACCTTGGTGTCCTCAAAGGTCTGCAGGTTCAACCCTGGACCTCTTGTGTTAGTGTGCCTCTATTCGCTTGTTCTTGTGTTCACATGCCGTGTGTGTGTCTGTGTGTGATGTGAACGACAAAATCTCCCAGTGATGATTGCTGTGTATCCCAGAGAGCAGATTTGTAATAGCAGCGAGTTCACTACCTATTAGTGTCACGATGACAGAAATCCAAAACAGCAGTAAACGGTTGCTCAGGAGAACAAATATTCCACAAACCTCCCAAATTTTCCAAAACTTGAAGACTCATGTAAACTCTTGTAGACAATATATGGTGCGCAAACAGAGACAGGGATTGTAACTGTCATTCTTTGTAATGCTTTCCAGCATTACATCGTTCCACCTTTAAAATGTATGATGTACATGTTACACAATTATTTATAGAGGCCGTACATTCGAGTGTTTAAATAATAAAACTTTATACATTCAAGACACGCACATACATTAATGTTTAATATTTCTGCTGTGCCACGATCCAGCTATTAGCTCCATTTGAACATTTAGTTTCTATAGCAACACTAGTTGTTGCAACAGAAACACAGCACAGCTCCACAGAGCTTGCTGCTTGACTGACATTGTTACCTCGACCATTTCTCTTATCTCTGAACATGCAGATATTAAGAGACATCCTTTACACACTCACTGAATGTGTGTGGTAGTCTACATGTGTGTGTTAAACCTCGAGCTTTTACTGAACTCAGAGCTCATTTTCTTTCTCGCCTCCATCGGTTTATGAAGTAGATTTACAAAACTTTTGTCGAAGCATGAATATCTTCCTCAAGTTGAATCATTTTATCATTTTTGACAGTAAATTTGGTCGAGCTCTTGTTAGGGCAGCACTATTCTGGATAAAATGAGAATCATAGTTCTTGGAATTGAGATTACAATTCTTTTCTCATGGTTTTCTTTATTGTAAACGTTTATGGCACAAAAAATATGATGGTGCTGGCACATCATCTTTGGACAACTGAAATGCAGGGCTTCTGTTTTTAGCTTGCAATCAACAACTCCCAACAAATAATAAATGTCAGTTTTCGGTACACACCCTTAGAACAAGTATTTTTCTTGGCGGTAGACGGCAATAGACAATTGTAAACCACGATTGGATCATCAGTCGGTTTCTCTTTATTCATTTAGTCATTTTCTTACCCTGCTGTTCTGCTGCATTGCAATTTGCCGAGGGAGAAAGTTGGAGCACATGTTAAATGTGGCTGATGTCCCCAATGAAATGTGGCTGAATCTTTGTCATTTAGAAATTACACCACTATGACAAATGGCTCTGAATAGAGATTGCATTTCTATGAGGGTGAATTGTGCAGCTTTATCTCTTATGTATGGTGAATTCAGACTTTAAAGGCCATCTCCTTTATTCAACCATGCACAGTTAAGAATATATTCTAACCATTCATATGTATTTAGCAACAAAACTATACTTTTCTCACTGGTTTGGCTGCAATAAGCTGCTCTCAGTCCTGATTGATTGAAAGTTTTACTCTAACATTACTTTTGCCCTTCATTGTTAATATCAAGTGAGATTACATTACTGTGATTGAGGTTGTGTGAAAAGTTTCTGCTAAATGTCATATTCAAACATTTGAAGTGCAGCAATACCCAAGGCTAAGTTTGAAGGAGCTTGATGCTTGGCCCAGTGCTACGGTGACTGACACAGTAGATCTGTAGAGGAAAAGGAAGAAGGCAATTAGGATTCCTTGCGTAACTGGGAGATTTAGAGAGCGAAATTGAGCATACCTATCTAAGAGAGAGAGAGGGAAAGAGAGAGAAAGAGAGAGAAGTATGGAGAGCAAGAAAGGAGGAATGAGAAAGTGAAGAGGTACAAGACCGTTGTGGAAAATAACAGGAGATTAGCACAGGAAGCGAACGCATTCGGAAACGAGGCGTGAGGCGGAGAACAACAGGGGATGAAAGGGAAAGGATGGAGGGATAGAGAGATAAGGATGCAGCGCACCGATGGAGTGAGAGAAAAAGTGAAAAGAGGAAATGTCGCCGTGTCAGAGACAGATAGACAGAGCCAGAACAAAGAGAGGAAACAGTTTGCAGTACTTAATCGTTATTCCTCATTGTTGTCCCAGATAGAGGAAAACAGAGGGCAAAGGTCAAGAAAACGTACCAACCAGACTGATGGAGATAGCTGCGCGAGTAGAGGAAGAGAAACACAATTGACCGGCATGTGACCTGACTTACCAAACATTTTGATTCATGTTTTTTTCATTAATGGGTCATGGTTTACTCAAGGGTCAAGTCCAACTTCTCATTCATTGAGCTCTTAAGTCTTTGACCCCATTCAGACCTGGTATTCACATGCACCCTGAGTGATCTGATCATAAGGGGTCAGCACTAAGTTCAGGTCTGAACGCACCCAAATGCATCCAAGATGCATCTTGAGATCCAATCACTCAGACCACCTCCAAATTGTTTCGCTGTGTGAACACAAATTCGTCCTGGGCCACACATGAAGGACCGCCTACTCAGCTGATGTCCTCTGATCTGCCGCAATTTTACAATGAATCAAATATATTTTTACACAAATGACGCACTTGATTATTTGCATACACTCCAGGGGGAAGTGAAATCCAAACCCAATTGGTCACAGGAGACACATTTATCTGTGTTCTCAGTTTTTGTCCACATACCTTTACCTACTGTGTGTGTGTGTGTGTGTGTGTGTGTGTGTGTGTGTGTGTGTGTGTGTGTGTGTGTGTGTGTGTGTGTGTGTGTGTGTGTGTGTGTGTGTGTGTGTGTGTGTGTGTGTGTGTGTGTGTGTGTGTGTGTGTGTGTGTGTGTGTGTGTGTGTGTTGTCAGTTAGCTTGTTGGCCCAAGGCAGCCCGACTATAGGGTTCACTGGTTTCAGTGGTCTGGGATGAGATGTGTTGGGGAGCTGTGTGTGTCTTTGTGTGTTTGTTGTATGGTATATTAATTCCCTGAACACCTGCTGTTTGCATTCTTGTCTTATCCCTCTGTAGCAAACACACATGCGCCTCTCTCCTGCCTGTGATGGAAACAAACACTGGTGAAGGCTTTAGTGCTAAAGCCTCTCGTTAGTTGTCTGACTGCCAGCTGGTCAGTTAAATTTAAAGCTGAGTGAAACTTTACTGCTGGGCGGGGTGGATCTGGAGCTTCAGCAGACCAGGTGCATAAAACAGTCTGCCCCACATCATTCATATCCTCCATTAGCTCTAATTTTGCATCACAAGGCCTTTCTATTCAATTCGATTCGATTTGTATTGCAGCAAATCATTTCAGACATTTTCTCAAGGCACTTTAAGGCCTTTAAAAATTATAGAGAAGCCCAACAGTTCCCACAAAGAGCACGCACCTTCCAGACAAGCATCTGTTCTCATCTCATAATATCTCATGCATAAACTCTTACTGCTTTGAGGTAGAGATGTTCTGATAGCACTTTTCTCTTCCTGATACCAATGACTGCACTTTGCGTATTGACCGATACCGATGACAACTTGTGACTTGTACGAAGTGATGATTGCTGTCGTTGTTGTGGCTCAAGAACAGAAAAACAGAGAGCTTCTTTTATTTTCTAGTTTGATTGTTGTAACTGAAAAAGAACAAAAATAGCAAATTAAGACCTGCATACGGTTTAAGACGCGGTTTTGCTTGTTGGAATCATGAAATATTACCAAACTGCTGATGTTTTAGGAAGCTCTAGCTGCATTAAAATGATACTTGCCAGTAGCAGTACAGGGCAACTGGAACGTCTCTACTTTTACAATGGTGAAAGTTGGTGTATCAGCTCCTGTTATATTAGTGTAGCATGTGATTTTTATCTTGAGAATTTCTACCTTTCGTTATTACAGCTAGTAACATTCAATCCTATTCAGCGGCACTGACTTTGTTCGGATTTTAGGTCATGATTTTAGATGGGGGCGATGTCGTCGCTCTCCACCTGGCCCTGTGTCCTCACTGTTTGTTTGACCACAGAGCGGTTTCCCTGGTGAGAGCAGAAGTTTCCACTGTGAACAAGAGAAAGATGGAGATAAGGATGGAGAGATTAGAAAAGCAGGGTGGAGAAAAAAGAGAGGGGAAGGAAAAATATAGCCGACTGTAAAAAGAGTGAAAGATTGAGATAAAAGAGGAGCGATTAGACGGGGAGAAAAAAAACAGAGGAAAGCAAAGAAAAAGTGTTTAGTCAACTGTGAAACAGTGAAAGATAAGACATGAGAGAAGGGGAGACAGTGAAAGAGGGGAGATTAGAAAGAAAAAGTTGAGAGGAAGGCTGGGAACTCAGGTTGATGCTGGCTGTGAAGGACTGACAGATTGACATTAAAGAGCAGTGACTGGGGAAAGGAGAGATTGAAGATAGATTAATGGAGGGAGGGGGAAAAAAGAAAAGCTGAGAGATTGTTGCCAAATGTGAAAAGATAAGAAGTGACAGATAACAGAGGGGTAACAGGGAGGAGAGGATGGATAGAGGTCGAGTGATGGGGAACAGAAATGCTCAGATTGGATGCTGCTGCAGAGTCACTAAAGTAAATGTAAACATGAAATCATACATCAACAAGCGGGAAAAAATGGAAGCACCTCTTTCCTCAAGATGAAAATGTTAAGTCAATGCTGTATTGAGATTTTCATCACATCCTGGAAGCCTCGTCAAACTGTTTCACAATCACACACACGCACACTGCAAACCTGTGACAAGAACCAGTAGCATCTAGTTTGGATGATGCTGTCGAAAACCCATCTGGTCTCTTGAATGGATGAGAAAGATGAATGAATGACTTCTCTTTGTGATTTTTAAGTGTTTTCATGTTGTTGAACACATAACTCACAGAAACAGGACAACAATAGTGTTAAGCTCTCCCCCCTGAGTGTAAATCCAACTATTCACACTTCTTTTAGCTCTGTTTTGGTCTCATCCAGCTTCTGAGGGAAATGTCTACCTCTTTAGCTGCTCAATGCTTCACTCTTCACCAGGTAGTCGCTAACTTTGCCAGCCTTTTTTGTTGCCTGGCTTGTCTGGATATACGGCTGAGGAGAGGGAACCAAAACAATAAAGTTACGAGCTGCTAAACCAAAACAATGAGCTTGATGATGCTAAAATGATCCTTAAAGGACCAGAGGAATCCATGAGTCTGTCACTCAGTACACTACTCGACAAGTGACCCCCAAAAATATTGTCTTCAACGTTACTCAGTTGCTGTTGTCTCATCATGTCTTTGATTATTTTATGTTACCTCCCATTGTATCAGTGGAGCTATCGTAACCATTCATTAATCCTTGAGCTCTTTCATGGACCCCTGGTGGACTGTGCACCACATTCTGGGCTTTGGGAAGCTCTGCCCTCGCCTGCACCAGCCCTCCCTGTCTCAGGCCAGGGTATGGCTCTTATTAGTGGTCCTTGCCATGGCAGCTTGTGGAAGCCTTTTGAAACCTAATATGGTCTTAAATCAGATTTATAAATGTTTAGGTGTATTATGAAAAACACACGCAGGCTGCCTTGGCAAAACCAGACTCTGTTTATGTGTATGTGTGAGTGTGTCTGTGAGCGAGCGAGGGCAAGTGAAAGCTTATGGAGAGTTTGTGTGTGAAATAAGAGAGAAAATTGTGTCGGTTGTTTGTCTGTGTTCTCTTGTGTGTGTGTGTTTTTTTTTTTTTTCCTTGCCCTAATTCCTCCAGTGCGACAGCGTTTCAATAAACAGCATGGCTGTATAAAGGGAACCAGTCTATACACACTCAGGCAGTCAGTTCATATTGCAGTATGTATACATTGTGCGCTCATAGTTAAAACAGATTGAATGACAGCCAGGAAACACGATAAGCTTTTAAACTCTGATGATGGAAAGAGAAAATAATTTCATCACACTTTTTTTAGTTGTAAACTTTGCTTCTCAATAAATCACAGCAGAAGGAGGTGTGTGTGTGTGTGTGTGTGTGTGTGTATGCACAAAATATCATGGTGCCTGTGCAGTGGGAGTATTAATATGTTTTGGGTGTGTGTTTATTTGTGTTTGTGTGTAAGTGTGTGTGGGCTCATTTGCTGAGGGGCATTCTCACGCTTTGTCCGACTGCCACATTCAACAATTTGACCGAGCGAGAACACACACAGACACACACATGCAGACACAAACATGCAGACACAAACACGCAATAAGTGGGTGCCCGGAAATGTTTATTTGCTTTTTTATCATTTTTATAAAGACAATATATGCATTTGTAATAAATTGTGTTGTATCAAGTTGATACAGTTGAATTCAACTTGACCTCTAACCTCTGTCTCTTTGTGTAGGGATCTGAACAGAAACAACATCACCAGAATCACCAAAGTGGACTTCTCTGGCCTCAAGAACCTTAGGATTCTGTAAGTTTGTTTCTTTATTTGTTAATTTCAACATTTTGTGGTGTCAAATGTCAAAGTAGTTCAACAAGTTTACATCAAATCAGTTGTGTTTCAGTAAAAACTGTTTTATTGTCATATAAAGCTTTTTTGTCTATAACACATGGGAAACATATTTTGTTAGAATACTTGTTTGTCCCACTTAAAAACAAACATTTATATTTCTAACAGAAACAATTTACATAACTAAAACTGCTCTTCCAACTTTTTGATGGCTTCAAATGGCTTTCATCAAATGCTCTAATAAAAAGGTAAACAGGTAATTTACCTTAGACACCCTCATGTCTTTGTGATCACTTTCTATCGTGCTATTCAATGCAGTCAATGAATTGAGGAAGAGAAAACCCACTCATGTTGTTGGAAAAAGTCTTGCGTGGTAATTGATGGTGTGTTCCCAAATTCTGGAGATCAAGATTTGTGTCCCATCCTCTGCTGAAAATAAACATTTTGTTGTTGTTCACTAAATAAGTCTGTCCTCAACTTAACCAAGTTTTAGTCGTCCAAACCACCGAGTTTGCCACAGAGTTGAGAAATCTGAAAAGTTGCTCTTGGATTCAGATGGCATACGTATACAGCGCTGACAAACAGCTTATTTTGTCGATAGGTATGAGGTTCGTTGGAACAAGGGTCTACCAGGTCTTTTATGTGCCTATTCTCCTCTATTTTGCCTTGTTGTGACTTGTATTTGCTGCTTTGCAAGGAGTCCCATTAACAAAAAGGCTTCCATGCTGGAGTAATTACACAAATGCTATATTTACCTAATGGGCCTGTATATGGCTATAGGGGAAACGCGTCTCTATAAAATACAGTTTCCCATCCTAATGAGGGACTTCAGTTCTTATCCGAGGAGTCGAATGTCGTAATTACTGAATATTTACGAGGTTAAATAATAGACTTATCGTGAGCTGAGGTGCCAGT
Organism: Hippoglossus stenolepis; assembly: GCF_022539355.2. Taxonomy (NCBI): domain Eukaryota; kingdom Metazoa; phylum Chordata; class Actinopteri; order Pleuronectiformes; family Pleuronectidae; genus Hippoglossus; species Hippoglossus stenolepis. The sequence continues at coordinate 21,615,080 of NC_061489.1, read as the reverse complement.
AACAAGCAGCGAGACCCCCATTGGTTAAACAAGCAACATAACAACAAGATGTGAGACTGGTGGGGGTCTATGATGATATGCAGATGATCCGAAGCTGGTGAAAAAGTTGAGTTCACTATTGTCTCCCATGAGTTGCTGAACAATAGTTGGATTGTGCAGAATTTGTTCATGTTTTGCAATTTAGGGAAACACCACAGAGAGAAAATTAGACACAGGCATGTTGGGTTGGGGTCCGATTCAGTAAGTTCTCTCTTGTGCTCGGACAGGTTTGGACAGAAAAATGTGTCCCGGGCCACCACATATTTACATTGAAAGCTTTTTTGCTCAATCTAAATGTTCCTTCTGTACATACTTACCACAAAGTGTCCAACCTGAACTAACGTGATGCAGTGATTCCGACTGACAGGTCAATCTCAAGTTGAAACTACCCTCAGAGTTTGGTTCATTAACTGCAGTCTAAACTTGCAGGTGACCATAAACTTCTCATTGGACATTTTTATCATGGACCTTCTATATTTTACACTTTTGTGCCTTTTGTAAAAGAAAACGCCAATCATCTGAAAAGTCATCACTAGTGTTTCTCCAGCTTGTCACACTCATCATATTTAAACGGCTGCACTCTGTGGAGCATGACTCCTCTTGTCCTCTCAGCTGTCCTAATGACTTCAAGGGCTCTGCAGCTCTTCTAACTGAAGTGGCTCAAATCTGTGTGTGTGCATGTGTGTGTGTGTGTGTGTGTGTGAGTGAGGCCTGTAATAACTATAATCACTGTTGGCTGCATGCAGCGTCCCTCCTCATTCTGTTTTAACCAGACCGGGCAGATAAAAATACACTCCCATCACAAACTACACTGAAGGAGTGGACGTACGTTTATGCATGTGTGTGTGTTTGCGTGTGTTGGTGTATTTGTTTAACATCAGCTATATACTTGTGAGGACCGTGGTGAATTTACGTTTAGTCAATGTTTCATGTTTAATCAATGCGTGTGTATTTCAGCACAACAAGGAATTAGACCAGGAGACGTTTAAGTGCCTCCTGTGTACTTAAGACAGGATGACAAGGACCAGAAAAGAGGCTGTGTGTGTGAGTGAGAGTGTGTTTGTGTGTGGTGGGCCGGCAGTCTGTTTCATGTGGTCGGTGATAAACTGCTGTGACATTTCCCCACTCCAAATCTGTTAAAGAAATGAGAAGGAGATGGCTTGGGAAAGAGAGGAGTCTGAGAAAGTACACACTCAACCACAGACACACACACACACACACACACACACACACACACACACACACACACACACACACACACACACACACACACACACACACACACAACACACACGCTGTGGTTATCAACTGATGAACAAAAGCAGTGTAGCCTTGACCCTAACTGTTACTTTATCCACCCCCCTCTTCTCTCTCTCCAGCTCTTATTCTGACGCTCTTTTTCTCACACTCTCAGGCAAGTGTCTCGATCTTCTCCTGGTTACTTAACCCCCCCACAATACCTCCCATGGGAAAAGTTAGCATGTAGTTAAATGCATCTATCTACTTTCCAGGAAAAGCCAATAGCTGCAAAAAAAAAAGCTTTGCCTGACGCCTATGCCCACATACAAGCTTGTAATTATTCCCAAATTATCCATCCATCCATTCATGTGAATACCACCTTATTCATAATTACTCCTCTTCAAAGTCATGGCTGCCATGGTGAACTGGCATACATTCAACCTCTCAACCAAAACGATAACTTACAGCACACATGCAACATAATTATATCATATCTTACATAGATATTTATTTATATTTCTGTGTCACAATGCATTTGACCCATCTCTTTTTAGGATTACAAGACACCCTTTGATTTACAAAAACATACATCTCCTTTCCAGATATACAGAAATTGTTTTAAAAATAGGAATAAGGGAAGACACGTGCAGGGAAAAGGGAATAAATAAATAATTCAATATCAATTGTACTTTCAACTGCTATGGTTATACATCTAATAATCATAGAAAACAATGATAACATTGCTAATTTGTTGGTATTGTAGATTCTTAAATTTAGAATCCTAACCTCACCTCAACATCTCAACCTGCTGTAATCTGATTAAACATCTTTTCATTCACAATCCGTTCAGCAGTCTGATTGATGTGAGTGTGAGAGGTCAGATCTTTGCGCTGTAATCTCAGCTCGTCTCTGCCTGATCCTGCATGTGCAGCACTTACTGTACCATAATATCTTTGGCAGCCCTACCTTGCAAGATGTCTTCCAGATTGTGGAGAAATTGAGTAATTCCAAACAAATTTTCGATGTAGGTGAAAACTCCTGCTTGATATTGAACATTTGGCCGGGGAGAATTTCTGTGGTTTCACCCGTTGCGCGTAAACAAGTGACGTTAACGTTCCCTGAAGGATTCCCCTGTTTCCTTCAGAGAGAAGAGCGGAGTTTGCCACAAGGTAGCATGACATCATTGTGCTTTTTATAATGGTTGCTAAGACTTGCTTATACGGTTGAACGGAGGAGTTATTAGACACACCAGGCCCCACACACATGAAATCAGTATGTTCTCCCTCTTTTCTCCATCTCTGCTGATGACTAATGCCTGATACACCCCAATAAAAAAAACAGTACCTCATCTGAACAATATGCCTGCCCCGGCCCCCAACACCATGTGTTTGGCTTATGATTCCCTCCTCCTTTTGAAACTTTTCATACGCCAGCATGTGGTTAATCCCTCATTTGGACAAATAAACTCTGATAGTAACTCAGAGTCATGTCCTGATTTAGCTTTTTCTATCGGGATGGAGAAAATGCAGCTAAGCTGGAATAAACATGATGGATTAATGCTGGCTGGACTGTGAATTATGACTGATGGGCTGGAGTCAGGGCTGAGCACATGTTGAGTGGTTATGTGTGTTTGGGTTTGCTTGCTACCAGAGCATAACTGTGTTTGTTTTTGTGGATCAAGTATACTGTTGATTAATTCCATTTCTAACAATGTTTCTCTAAATATTGTTGGTGATTTTTGAAAGAGAAAAGCTAATTTTCTCCTGTAATTATGCACCAAGTTATAATATTTCCTGCTTCTTGTTAATACAAACAGAAAGGAAAAATGGAAAGAAAAATGCAAATTAGCTTCTCATTGTTCACCAGAGTAATTAGTAGGGAAGTAAACAAAATAAGAAGTGGTTATACTACGGAATAGTTGTCCTGCATATCTAATGGTTTGAAGTTTACAAAGAAGTTTTGCTTCATTGACATGTTTTCACCAGTTTTAATTTCTTTTAAATAAAAACTGGTAAATGCCTCTTTGAATTAAGATCATTAAAAGTGTGCGTGCATCTTTGCTTGTGCCCATAAGAGGGTTTATCCATGAATATGTTTGTGTGTGTTTGTGTTTGAGGCTGTAATCTTTCGGCCAAGTTTATGTTTTGTCCAACAGATTGTTTGTGTGTATGTGTGTGTGTTTGTGTAAAGAGGTATGACAGACCATGAATTAATGGCTGTAATTCAGCTCCATGTCTAAACATTTTTTTTGAAAGAATATCTAAAGGAATTAAGCTCATGCCAAAACAATTCAGACTCAGCATAGCAGGCCAGACGGTGTCTTCTATCTGATACGTCTCCTTTAGTCATATTTGGCTCCGTCTTTCTTTTTTCTCTCTCACTCAATCCATCCTGTCATTCTGGGATTCTTAATTTTTGCATCTCTCACTCGCTCTCTCTCTCTCTCTCTCTCTCTATCCGCCTCCTCCTCTCACATCAGCCTCTCTCTTCCATCGATCTCCTCCTCCCTCTCCGGAGATGTCACTCTTAACATCCTCAGACAGAAAGTATAAACACATATCTGCTGAGATGTTCTCTCTCCCATTCTCTGCCCCATCTGGAAAACCTTAGGTTGCCCCAAAAACATTACAGCACACAGAGAGAGAGAGCCGAAAGGGAACGAGAGGAATATACGTTACATTGGGATCTCCACTGGAAAGGCAGGAGAGAAATGGAGACGGTATCCATCGAGGGGTGGAAGAGGAACGGGTGGTGAATTGTTTGTTTTGGCTGGCTGCACTGGGACATTTGTGAAACTCTGCTTGTCTTAAACTTTAGCTTCACGCCACATTCATTTGTTCAGCACACTGATTAGTTGTTTATACAACCATTTTTAAAAAGTGCAAGTGTCTCTCTTCATGTTTGAAATGTCTGTTTCTGGCAAGCAGCTAATTTCGCTGTTTGCATCGGCCAGAAAACAAGATTTATCTGGTGTTTCTTCCTCTGGTGAGAACCTGCAGGTCAACTGGGGAAACTGGCTGTGGGAAGATATTCCCAACGACATGGTTGTCCCTCAATGTGATATTTTAACTGTGAAATTTTAAACAAATGATTTCTACCTTGTCCTGACTCAGATTTATCACCAGCACCACTAAGGTTGTGTTTCCGCCCCTGTCCGGTGGTTTGTTTGTTAGATTGCTTGTTTGTTTGTCAGCCAATCATGGGCCCAAGAAAGAACACATCATTTTTTTATTCCCATCTGGACAAAGGGACGGATCCAGGAATTTATTTTCCCTTTCTGTAATATTTCAAAATTTACGTTTTTTGACATTTTCACTGATTTTACCAGGCAGTGATTCACAGATCTACATGGCTGAAAACAATTGGACATATTGAGGGGAATGATATCTATGAATCTTTGCCATTTGTTGCGTCTTGATTTAATTGAAGGGGACTGTTGGCGGAGGTGCACGTCCTCTACCGAGTGCCATTCAAGTTTTTGTCTTTGAATTAATCCTGGATTTGCTTTTCTTTCTGTCTTTTTTGTGTCTGTCACTTTAGTCATCTGGAGGACAACCAAATCACCGTCGTCGAGAGAGGAGCCTTTCAAGACCTCAGGCTGCTGGAGAGGCTGTAAGTAAATCATCTCACACGACTGTCTGTGATTGAGAGACCTCCAGTGCAAATTTAACAGCTGATGCAAACTTTGGGTATTTTATGCATTTGAAAAGAAAAAACCCATCAGACTGCAAAAGAACACATAACATGTCTGCCTACACACACTTCCTACTACTCTTTACTGTTTTTTCGTCATCCTGCTGTGTGTCCGTTTTGTAAAGCATATACACACAGAGTGGACCGAGATGATACCTGAGTCTATCCAATTCACACACTAACTTGGAATCTCCCATAGATATCGCCTTGTTACGTTTGTGAGTGTGTGTCGTCAGTTCACACGGAGGCTCGAGTCAGTAGAATCGAGGTGTGAGGGCACAACACAACACTTCTCACACACACACACCTGTATGTTTATGACTCTGTCGTAGGAATGACCATGACTCAGGACTAACGCTGAGCGCAGGCTGACTAGTGACTGCAACGAGCGTGTCCACTTATGCAGTTACTATAGTGACCATCAGTCAGCACGAAACCTGAAAAGAGTTTCTATGCTAATCTTGGCTTAACACTCGTCCATATAGGACTTGTCCCTGGACTCACTGGTGGCAACTTGCAGATATGTTGTGGAGAGAGTCCACGAATAGGACTTTGTATCAGCTCCAGTAGCTGAAGTACTTAGTAAACATAGCTTAGACGTGGACATTAGTTATTGCAGTGATATCTGCTGCTTCGTCAGTTAATCCCTGAATTGCACAGGTCATACAAATTAACACTCTGATTAATAGCTGATGATCGGGCGGTGAAATTATTAATCACTCGTGAGCAAAATCTTAATCATATTCTCTAAAATGTGAGCAGAGTAGAGCTGCGGTTTGCTGCTGCTCCACAGCTTCATATTCTCTGAGATGAATTACTGACTCGCAACTAAGCAAACTCTCAATGGGGAATACTTAGAAGTACTGACACTAATATGAGTTATCAGGAGAAAGAACAGGAACACAGCCGGCAGCAACTACAAAGCAAGAGTCTCCGTCTGTTTTTCAGGATGCTTCTGGGATGGTGGGTTGGATGTTCTTTCCTAAAAAATCTCAGAGAAGTTTTTATAGACTCCTTTCAGGTGATGAAACACCTTCTGGCTGCCATATTGGAGGTCTTCAACTGACGACAGCAGCATTTCCTAACTCGGGACTTGGCTCCTGTAGCAGTGTTGAATTGACATTGTTGTGTTAAGGACTGGAGCTGAATATTTCCTCAGTGATATGTCTGTCAGATTATGTCAGTCCGTCAACTCTCTCACCACACAAGAGTTTTTAATTTTCCTCTCGTCTTTCCACAGTTTCACGAATTCAGTTGTAGTAACCTAAAGATCCATGTTGCTGCTGTGCGACTCTAAAAGTGATGAGTTTTGTTCAGTTGTTTTCTCAAATCTCAAATCTGAAACCGTTTCCTTCTCATAGGACACCATACTAATGCGGAGATCTTATTGAAAAAAAAATCCCTTTTGACCATTAACAGCAGCAGGAAAATGTCCAGAGCCAAGGGGTGGTGGCTGGTCAGAGCAGCAGGAGGCAGGACATGTTATAAACTCTGCTGCGGAAATCACCTCTTTTTTACAACGACTCATGCGTCGGTTCTTATCACCAAAAGCTCTTGAATCTCTGTGTTTCCAAGTTGACGTCTTCATCTGCTTCTTCTACGTGAATGGCTTCTCTTTTCAATCCTGAGATATTTGTATTATTTTAGTTTTTTTCAGTTTTTTGCCCATCTCCTGTTTGAAACATCATCAACACGCCCACTCGCTCCCTGTGAATTTTCCTGCTGTATTCTCACTCTGACATTTTGCGGACATTTAACCAGGCACCTGGCAGGAAAATCTCTGCAAAATGTCAGCAACAGCTGACTTGCACATTTGCATTCTCCCATACAGCCCCAGGAAAATGCTCAGAGTTCAGTGCATGTCTGAAAGCAGACCTACAGTAGAGTAGCAGGCAGAAAGATAAAAGCTGTTAGTTCAGGTGACGGGAAACTTCACTGACACTGGGTAGAAACCTGAGAGATGTTGAGTGGCAGCAACATGTGTATCTTGACTCTAAATGGAGATCACACATCTGATAGTGAAAGTGTGAGGTGATGGGCTGCTTTAATGTTAAAAGGCTCTTTAAGGTGGTGTGTCATGAGGGTCAGAGGTGGAGGGAGGGAGGGAGAGGTTAGGTGGTAAAATAGTTGTGTCAAAACTTGCACAGGAGATGGTTTCATTTTAAAATACAGCTTTGTGCAGCTCTAACATGTTTATAAAACTGCATATAAAAAGTAAATGCATAACACAGTGTAGATATGAAACAATACACTTTAATTAGTCAGTTGGACATAAAACTAAACTTTGCTTTTTCTGTTTTGGAAGAAAACAACACAAAATATAGTGACGGTGACTCTGATGTTGTGCCGATCAGGGTGAAAGGTGAGGGGTGAGAGGTCCTGGTGCTGAGTCTGTGTGATTTATGGAGTCACAATGTGAAAAACATGTTGAGGACATTCATTTGTGTTAAAACATGAATTATAAGGTCATGTGTTTGGCTCATTCATCTTCTTTCTAATTTGAAAGAAACAAAAAATGACTCAGAGGTGGTCTGAAATAGGTGGTTGTATAGGTTTATATTATTATTACTTTTTTATAGTTGTTATATTATTTTATATTTTTGTCACTGGCAGTAATCCAGTGACACCAGTTCCCTTTAGTCTCCAAACCATTTCTGCCGGACTTTACTCGTATTCTGCCGAATAGACACAATTTTTCCAAATTTAAAAATATAGTGTCCATAGACTTGTGGGTTTGTAATATCTCAAAGGTTCCAAGCAGAAAAAACTCGTCATTATTATATGAAAACACACAAAGGATTCTTCTCTTAAAAGTCATAACGGTTTTGTGAGTGAACGTCTTAAAGTGACTCATAACTGTAATAGTAGGTGGTCATGGGCTTTACTTTAGTACCAGCAGTTATTTTCTCGGAGCAGGGGTCAATTATTTCAAATGGTGGATATCTCCTTTTGGACTGCAACTCTCTTTCCATTGGTGCACACAGGAGTCATGGTCTTATTATCATTATCTCAGCGGTTTAAAGGTTGGTGTCTGTGTCTTCTCCAGCGCAGACTCTACGCTGTGACCCTGTGACCCCCGGGCCCTCCTTTGCTTTTCTTTTTCCCCTCGCACGCCTCGTTTCTCAGCCAAATGCTGTGGTAGCTTGATAACACTTTCACTCCCTCTCCTCACACTGTCCTCATCTATCTCTGCTGTTGCAGACCCCACCCTCGTTCTACACACACACACATACACACATACACACACACACAGGCAGGCATGTCGTTCTCCCCCAATCTACTCTTCACGCACACATCTTTCTGTTGGTTGACACCATTTTTTTTGTCACTCCATCTCCCTGTGCCTCTCATTCCTTTCTAAATAATTGCCATGTGTTCATTTCAGGCTCGGTTCACATTGAATTGTATTTAACCAACGGGTATGAGAAGGGTTTTCACTCCATAAACTGTTATGTTTAGAAACAGCCCTTTTATCATTGGTAAAAAATACCTGTAATGTTTTCTTGGAACTTTTGAATTACAAAGCAAGGTAGAAGATGTGACGTTAAAAAACATTTTTATCCTGGAATTTGAACAAATTAACTACATGTAAATTTGATTTTGATCTTAATATATAGTTGTTTTTAACTTCCATACTCTCGTCATATATGTGCATGTAGAGATACTAATGGGACAAAGGACAAGTGTTGCCTGTAAGTTGGTTGGCATTGCTGTTTTTATCATAGCACATCACATAACAAATATTGTCACATTTTCCCCAAAAGTTTACTTTAAACTTTTAAACTTACAAAACCACATAGAAGTTTAAATAGATTTTTTTATATGAGAACGATACATCAGAAGATACTTGTTATAACCTCCCATCCACTCTTATAGATGTAGAGCTAAATACTCACATTATGTCCTTTCAAATATGTAATAAATCAGTTACTTTCTTTGCGTCCGAACCTCGTCTGGGCATATATACCTTTTTTTAAACTGTGACATGTGGTTGTTGATTTGTGTATCTTGACTAGTATTAGTGGGTTAATACAGGACGGATAATCTATCAGGTCAGATTCATGAGAGAAAAATATTAAGTATGAATTTCTGGACAAAGGAACATTTAGGTCAGTAAGATGATGGTTATTAGATACGCGGTCGTCTTCTTCTCATGAAGTGACAAACCAGATTAAGACTGTCATAAAAATGTATTTAAAATGTGTTGTCCTGCTAAAGTTCACTTGATCCTAACACATCTTCCACTGCTGCGGAGACGACTGGAAATCTTCCGAAAAGCAAAGCTGTTCCTTCTCTCCCTCTGGGGTTAAAGCACATGCAGGAATGATAGTGATAACTGGCTTTAAAGAGCTTACAGCACGATATCTGCAGCTTACACAGAGAGAGCACACCGTGATAACCTGTGGGTCACGATCGCAGGAAACCAGACAGACTTTCCCATGAGTTTCACCTTTGAACCATTAATCCTCTGACCTTGAAGGTGATGCTCTCTGCTGCTCCATGATAGTAAACACACAAAAGTGAATCTGAGTGATTTATTAGTGTGAGTGTCTGCTTCGTTTTGTTCATGCTGAGGTTCAAACATCTCAAACTTTTTTCACTTTAAACTCTACTTTCTTTTTGTCCCCGCAGTCGTGTGAACAGAAATAAACTCCAGGTTCTCCCAGAGCTTCTCTTCCAGTCCAACCCCAAACTAGGACGACTGTGAGTACACCTTTATTTTGTTTTTCCATCCCTCCATCCAACAATCCTTCTTTCCTCAACGCTCCCATCTTTCTCCATCTCTTCCTCCATATCTCTCCCTCTCACTTCCCTTCTCTGTCTCTTTTGATGTGTTACGTGATCCATTTGAAAACACGGTCACGGTGCAATGTCAGTGCTTTTATCCGGGTTGAGGGTTCAAGTCCCGTGCCAGGTGACACAGTGCTGCTCTGTGCTCCTGGTGAGAGGTGAAAAAGAGTGTGCGTGTCAGATATATGTGTGTGTAGGTGTGTGCGCATTATTTTAAGAGGTGAAAGTGTGCCTGGGGTGAATGTTTTCCTTGGATTGGTGAGGAATTTTTATACGGGAGTATGGACTTTTCCCAGAGTCCTCGGAGTGTAAGAGAAGGTCACACTGATGGAGGGAAGTGTCCCACGTACCTTCCCTCTCTTTCTCTTTCATCTCACCTTCCAGACATACCCTCTACTTCTTCTCTTTCTATCTCCATCTCTCTCTCTCTATTTCTCTGTTTTCAGTCTCATAGAGTCACTCATTCTTTCTTTCTTCAGTTCTTTCTTTCGACTCAGGTTTTCTATTTTCCTTCTCCTCAGAGAGTCTCTGTCAGCTCAGGCTGAAGGCTGAAACACCTTCTAGACTTTATGGCTGTTTATATTGGGCTGGCTTCAAGTGAAGCTGGAGGAACAGACTGTGCGTATGTGTAGCTCTGGTGCATATCTCCTTTTCTATGTGTCTGAAATAATTATTGTCTGCATTCCCGGGCTTATATATGATGTTCCTATGTGTGCATGCTTAAATCATATTGATATACTTCATTGGTATTTGTATGTGTTGTAAGGGAATATCAGGGCTGGGAACTTGTCACTTCTCTTTTCTTAAATATTGTTTTCACAAGGCAGAACACCTTCTGTTCTTCTGTTCATGGTGTTTTAGTGATTTTCAATTGGAAGCCAGAGTCTCTGCAGAGTTAGAATGAGCTGAACTGTCCAGATAAATAGGTCAAATGATTGCAGATTGATTGATTGGAGAGTTTATATCTGTCCACAGTATGATTCTTCCAACATGAACACAGGTCTTATTTACAGCAAATCATAGATAGATCTTATTTTTCAGTTTTCAGCGCATTGGGTGATACAGAAAAACTTTGAAAACTAAATAAATGATCATTAAAAGGAGCTTTGTCATTAACCTTTAAAGTAAGCTGCTTGTCTTATCTCAGCAAAACATTTAGTAAATATGTGTCTCTCATTGCAATCTGCACTCCAGGCTTGCAGTCTATTAAATAAATATGTATCCGTGAAGCATATCAAAAATATGGTTTGTATTATGTATAGCACTTTATCAGTATGGCCTCTGGCGTTTGCAGCAAAGCCACAGGGAGATGAAATCTTCAGTGGGTTTCAATGTAGTGCGATTTCCTTCCAAATGGATCATAAAGTTTAACCAAGTTTTCAGAAAATCGACAAGAGAAAATGTGAATTTATGTGTATTTCCATCCACTTCTGTTCTGTGAATACTGAACAACTAAATAAGGTCTTTGCCCTTAAAAGAGTTCAGGTTACAGCCCTGTCCAGTATATACATTTGTTAAAAACCAACTGGAGGCCACTAAGACAAGTCACATGATATCCATAAGTCATTGTGAATGTTTTTTCCATCGCACTTTGTCGCATTTAACTTACAACAGGTTTTCCAGAAGTGTTTTCAAACAGCTGGAGTGAAATGCACCTCGTGAACCTTCTATTAAAAACTCGCACTGACTGATCATGTGTTTTTTATATTTCTGTGGCATCGTGTGATTTATCGCTGGAGACAGCAAAGTAGCCTGTTGTGGCTGAAAGCACATTGTCATTTACGTCAACTGTCGGATCACACACAGTCAGAAGCACAGTGGAAGACACACACACACACACACACACACACACATTTACATATGACACTGCGTTTTTCCGACCCTTCCTCTTGTTTCTCATGAGTGACAGTCTTATTTCCTCCTCTGCCTGGCTCACTATTCCATTAAACCACTAATTGGTCTCGATAGCTTTTATTTATCACCGGTCGAATATGGATCCCTATAGAGCTCTCAGTAAGAGAGTGGAAAGGGTGTACGTGTTCCAAACTTAACATTATAAATCTCATTTTCTTTATATCCCTGCTTTGCCATCAGCACAGTCTAAATTACAGTGTCTGGAGTTTCCTCCTGCTCTTTATTTTTTTTTTCGGTCCGCTTTTCTCGTTTTTCTCTTCCTTCTTTCTTTTCGGTGCTTTTCATCTCATCCGCGCTGTGATTTTCTGCAAATTGAGTGTCGGAAATGTAAATAGCAAGGCGTATAGAGGGAGCGTGCGTAAGAGAGAAACACAGAAGAGGCAAAAATGGAGGTGGAATGAGAGGAAAGAGAAGGCAAAAAAGTCGGGGGGGAGTGAGGCTGAGAATGAGAATAAGAAAGGAGGAGGAGACGGGGAGGTTAGCTCGTGGCTTTCTGGTTTAGGTTCATAACCTTCCTCTCTGTCAGCCTTGGTTAGATATTAAATGATGGCAGTGTGATAGGAATTACCTCTTAACCCTCCTATTAAAGCTCTGTGGTCTGAGGTTTGGAGATGCGAGGGGAGGGAAGGAGCTGGACTAGCATTAAGGGAAAGTAGGAATAGGTCGGAGGTTTTGCTATTGAGGAGGGTGGGAGGTAGACGCAAGAGGTATCAGGCTGGATAATAGGTTTTACCAGAGTCTTGGAACCTATGGGCATGAACAAAACATTGGATTTAATGGAAGAGAGCTTTTTCTCTTATTGGAAAATGTTTTAATTGAGCAGTAAGTGTGGCTGGTGATTGACAAAGACGGATGAACGATAGGTATCAGGGCGGTCATGTGAGGGGGATGGATGGATGAAAGGCCTGTGGTGGTGGATGAAGGCTGCGGGTAGATGGATGGAGGGACCGGAGTCTGTGGCCCCACTTGGTGCAGAGTGGGGGGAGGTCAAAATGGGGATGGTGAGATAGATGGAGGACTGGAGTCTGTGGCTTTCAGTGTGTGTAGTCTGTGGTCATCTCCCCCCACAGTTTGCAGAGACTGTGGTCTCACAGCACATGCACACAGACACACAATATCACACACGCTAAGCTCTGGCTTTGAGCAGAACACAGTTGCTCGATACAGGCTGTGAACGTCTGGTTTGAAAAGCAACAACCATGATGGCTCGGATGGAAAAATGCAATCTGTTGGTTGAGACTGCTTTTGAGCATCACTCTATCAGAGAGGTTTGCTTTGCTAAGAGACCTGATGGCTGTTATACTCTCATGTCTAATAACACTGACCCAGACTGACCCATTCATGTAGAGACAGAACATGATCGAGTCATGTTTCCTGCAAAATAAATACATACAATTAAATAAATACATTTCTTTGATGAGCATTGATAATTTAACATCGAATCGTAGCCCTCTGAATCAGAATCGAATCGTGAGGTGCCCCGGAGGTTCCCACCCTTAGTTTGAACATGTTTTATGTGCGTCTGTGAAAGTGTGAGTGCAGTGTTGTTGCAGGGACCCAGAGTGCACTGCTGTTTGAACTGGTCACTCTTCCACATGAAAGAGCTCAGGTTACAGCTGATTGGTTTGCATTAGAGGGCACAGTGACGTCAGACCCGAGACTTTCGTGACCCTCCTCAACTTGTGCTACTGTCACACAATGTTTTAGCATTTTACAGTTTTCCCATGTTTGCCAGTTGAAACAGTATAAAACTAACAAAACAACCTGTTAATCAAGAATCTAAGATATGCTCGTATGTAGTAAACCTTCCAGTATCTTTCAGTTCAGTTTCTTCCTTCTCTCCAACACTGCTGCTTAGCTCCCTCCATCTTTATGCTGCTCTCACATAAAATACATCACAGCAGGGATACCAGCAACAAACCATTCAGGCTAAAATGTTTGGGCTCAATGGAAAGAGAAGTTAGTTTCTGTCCACAGGGGATGATGGTGAGGGATTTTTTTATCCAAATTGTCCTTGAGAATGACTCTTAATGCTTACACTCATTGTAGGATAACGACGTTAGATAAACATCTACAAAGTTAAAGTGAAGTTATAGAGTAGGAAACTACATGCAACATCTGTAATAAAGAGCCGGATGGATATTTAGGGGAATGGCGAGTCTAATGTCCAACACATTATGAACTGGAAGGTTGCCAGTCTAAATCCCTACACCAACGATTGACGTGACTGAACGTCAATGAGACATGCTCTTCGGCACCATTAGGGTTGCCCTTGAGCAAGGCACTTAACCTGCAAGGGCTTTAGTGGAGCTACCAGATGTGAAAGAACAGACGTAACCCTGCCTGACTCTTACTGTAAAAACAACTTGACTGGTTAAGTCGGGGGGGAAAAAGACGCTGGACAGAGAGGAATGAAAGGGTGCTGCTGCTGCTGATGAGCGGGGTCATTTGAGATGTCTTTTCCTCCTAATTAAGTTAATGGAGAAAGACGAGGAGGTTGGCTTTAATCTTGGCTAATTGTCCATTTAGAGCCGACTGCCATAGTTTACCTGCTGGAATGTTACGGTTTGTGTTACAGAAAGTGCGTGTACTCTGTGTGATCAGTGATTGGCTGCGACAGACGGAGCCTCAGTGGCGATTGGTTGGAATGGTCTGGAACGGCGAGGGTTGAATGTAAACTGCTTGAGCTCACGTGCGCCTCGTCTCGTCCATCTATGCTATTCTTTATCTCCCTTTTGTGTCACACACACAAACCAAACAAACGGCTTTGTTGTTTGTAATGCTGTGAGGTATCGTGAGACTGTTTTCTCCTCACTCGTCTCCAGGCTCTCTGTTTGGTTTTCACGTCACTGGGTGTTGGCGGGAAACAAATAAGTCTCAAAAACACAAACACACACTGACACACAGAGACACACAGAAGCACACAAATCAAGACTCTCTCACGCCAACACTCCTGCTGCTTTAACACCACAGGCGCTGGATGCAGAATTGTCGGCCTCCGTGTGTGGGTTAGTGTGTGTGTGTGTGTGCGTGTGTGTGTGTTTTGGTGCAAGGCAGACTTTATGCTAAACCACACACCCACGACAGAACTTCTTAATAATTAAACATGACTCAGAAGTACGAACCATGGTATGCAGCTGCACCACAAGGCTTGTAGGACCAGACACGCAGCTGCACCACAGGGTCCATACTCAGCAGTACAGACTGGCATTCCTGTTAAGTTGATCAATCTTACTTACGTTCAATGTTGAAATATTACTTGGTTTATTGCTTCCTGAAACAAGATGAAATGGCAGTGGGTGTTCTGGCAATCAAGCTGCACCAGAAGGCCCATAGTCTCCAGGATGGAGCTGCACCACAGGGCCTACATTTCACAGGGAAGGGAAGGGAACCTGACCAAAGTTCTTCTAAAAGAAGGCTACTCTTAGCGGCTTGCTTGTGTGTGTGTGTGTCTGTGTGTGTGTGTGTGTGTGTGTGTGTCGGTGTGTCGGTGTGTTTCCCACAGCCCAGACGGCAGTGCGATTTTGTCCCAGGACATATTTAGATAAATACACATGCGGAGAGATACCGAAAACCAGGAGGGAAAGAGAGACAGGAA
This sequence comes from Hippoglossus stenolepis, assembly GCF_022539355.2. Classification (NCBI taxonomy): domain Eukaryota; kingdom Metazoa; phylum Chordata; class Actinopteri; order Pleuronectiformes; family Pleuronectidae; genus Hippoglossus; species Hippoglossus stenolepis. Next base: position 21,599,806 of record NC_061489.1, on the reverse strand, counting down.
CAGAGAGCCAACGGTATTGGGGATAATTTGAAACATTTGGAAAATCCAGGATATGATTGATTCCAAAAATGTCATACATTCCTTCAGGGCTTCTAAAAATAACATTGAAGTAGATAGTGTGACCTCTCATTGTGTTCGTATACTTTCAAGCAGAAGTGGTTACTCTTGATAACGTGATTTCTTTATCACCGTTTAAATAATAAAAACAAATGTCCGTAATCAGAGGAGAGGGATAGATGGTTAAATCAACACACTGGTTCTGTAATTGGGTTTTAACTGGTGTGTATATGCAGGATAATTAATATTAAAGTAAGAGCAGGCAACCGGGATTGAAGAAAAGGATACTAATTTAACGCAGTTGTTTTTCTTTCACAGCAGAGCAGCACATTCAAATGTTTGTTCTTTCTAGTTCAAAATGTTTCTTTTCCAAACAACACGCTGTTAAAGTGACTGTCAAATTATGCTTTGGGTGAGTTTCCACATTCACATATTTTCATCTCATTGTGTTCGTCTCATCTACCAGTTGTTTGCAAAGTGTGTGAATAAGAACGCCCTAAGTGATGTTTTCAAGCTTTCGAAAGCAGTCAGTCGAAAGGCCACAAGTTATGAAGTGTGTTGTCTTCCGATTTGGATGTGTGAATAAAGTAAGGCCACGGCGTTTCCTAGTAAATTCCTCCGATGTAAAAGTTCACGGCAGCAACACCTTTCCCTTTCAGCTGCCTACTTTAGCATCTAGCTATCTAGCTAGTTAGCCGCAGGGCCACAACCTATGAAATGTTCGTGGGAGGCTGGAGGTTTGTAGATTTCTTTTTTTATTTTCTTTATGTGGCTAAGAATTTTTATACGTTAGCACTGAAATAGCACAGAGGCTGCATGTGGTAGTAATTTAACCTCGCAAATAAAGGTGAGTTGGATGAGGGAAGTAGCCACGGAGCTGCGTGTACACACTTTCTCCTTGACCTGTGTAGTGTAATGGGAGATAGGGATGTGTGGAGGCTCATAGAGAATATCTCTGTGTGGGTGTGCTTGTGTACATGATTGTGATTGAGGTTGTAATGTATAAAATTAGTCCATACGTGTGTATGACTGTACAGTATGTAGTGTATATCTGTAGACTTATGTATGATCTTTTATGCTAAATGTGTATACAGAGTTTGGTAATTTGTGTCTCTGCTTGCGTCTGCATTTTTGCTTATGTTTGTATACGTCTTGCATTTGTTTGTACATGTCCACTTACATACATGTCTCTGACTTTACGCGTGCGTTTGTGTGTGCGTTTGAGTGTGTGTGTGTGTGTGTGTGGTGTGTGTGTGTGTTGTGTGTGTGTGTGTGTGTGTGTGTGTGTGTGTGTGAGTGTGTGTGTGTGTGTGTGTATCTGTCTCTATGTATATTTAAGAGGGAGGCAAACTTGATGCAGGGCCAAACAGACTCTCACAGTGTTTAATCACAATTTAGGTTTACACAAGAACAGTAATCAAAAACACACTTGGCTCCCTGGAAGCTGGAGCGGGAGGAAGAAGAGGAGGAGGAGGTAAGGGAAGAAGGAGAGAATTGAGGGAGAACAGGAGTCCAATGGGGAGGCATGATGAGGAATGGGAGGATGATGGTGGGAGGTGAGGGGAGAAAATGAAAAAAGCTTGGGTGACAGGTAAAGAAAAGAGAGAAATAAATAAAATACAATTTAAAAAATGGGGGATTACAGGAAGTAGGATAAGATATTCGTGCTGTAGATTCTGTGAGTTAAGAAGAAAGAAGCTTTTGTTGATTGTTGACCTGTTTTTTTTTCCATCTTACAGACCGGACTAATGATCTAGCTCTGATTTGAGATGCTTTATTTTTCCTAAAGGATGCTTTAAAAACCTGGCAACTGGCTTCTGGCCCACGTTTGTGTGTGTATTTGTGTGTGCGCAAATGCGTGTGTGTTGACGGTGTGGGTTTCAGTTGTAAAAAAGCACAATGGAGTCGTATACCCACTACACTCCATCACTAACAAAAGTCAAACCACTAAACAAATGTAATGTCCCCCATAATTACAATCATGTGTATAAGATGATAGAAAAGACTCTTTTTCCTCAACAAAACTTTCAGTTTTCAGTCACTGTTTCCGTTTTTATAGGGAAACTCCAGACTGCTTGTTTCAAACATTTTTTCTTCCAAGACTCAGGCAGTTTCCTGGGCAACACAATGAGTTAGTGGGTCGAGACTCGACAGAAAATTCCACAATCCAGGGGTCAGACTCCTAAATTCAGGGATTCAGCAATGATCAATCTGGATAAAATACAACCCAGATTCATTACCCTGTGCACGATTTACTGTATTTTCATATCAAATTTCTTGCTATTAATCATGTTGGTGACGATCAGATTTTAAGATAAATCTCTTTAAGTGTTGTTGTGGATGAAACCCGATCTACAGTCTAAGTAGTACTGACCAATGAATTGTATTTTAATTGTCGTTTGGGTCAAAAAATGCTGAAGGACTGCCACATGCCCTTGTGTTCTTTATTGCAGCTTTACAGTTTTGGAAATGTCCCAGGAAAATATTACACTGACCGACATGTTATTAAATAACCCCTTTTTGATACAAATCTCTCTTGTCCTTGTCTGACAGGGAATTTATTATTGTTTTTGCGTTGGATTTCCAGTAGAGTGGTTGAGTTCAATTTTTAGTTAGTGTGGGTTCCTGATTGTTATTTTGGCCGTGGAGACCCTGATGCTTTAAGTTGCTTCCATTTTCTGCAGTTTTTGTCAATTTACGTAAATAAATTGTCACAATTGTGCCTCTTAACAAGTATCTTCAGCCTTCTCTTGATATGTTACTTCCTGTGTCCCCTGGACAAGAGAAGGTAGTTTGTAAGAAGTTTCAATGCAGATGGTATTGTGTCTTTTATAAAGCACAGCAGTGTGCAAGGGTGTGATGGGTAGAAGAGTATGTCTTCTAGTTGCTATGCACATACTGTAGAAGGTAATGAAATCATGAAAACGTAATCTTTCCCGAGCATCCAGAAGCCTCAGGATGTCCAGAGATGTAGGCTCACAAATAAAGGTGACCAGGCAGTGGCTCCTCCTAATCTCTGGATCAACTTACCTATTCATGTCAGGACTACTCAGACCCTTAGGTTACAGTTAGGGTTTTAATACAAAAATATGGTACTGGAGGTGAAAATAAAATAATATCTACGATCTTGTTTGGAGTTGTCTCAACTTCACAAGATTCAGTAGATTAAAGTAAATGGGAATGTTTCAGTTCTTGGACATTCTCATGTGCAACATTTTCACTCTGTGGGAGGTCTACATAGCTTCTGCTTTCTTTGTTGACCATTATTATGGCTACAGACTACATGGGTGGAACTGGCTAATGTTGCACACACACGGGCACATGGGCAAACACATGTAGGTGTCTAGAGTCGTTCTTTCAGTGTTTGGACACGAGTGAATGTGTGTGTGAAAACTTAGACGTGTGATTTATTCTGTTTAAGTAAAGTCTGATTGTTACAAATGAACCCAAACTGTTGCTATTGCTCCGGTGTAATCAGAGTCAAACACACTCGCATAAACCAAATGACTCAATAATACTCTGTATCACATGATCACACACACACAGTCAGAGACACACTGCAGATGTAGGCCTGCACGTCGAGCCGTGCACTTTGGAGAGATGCAAACAAACACCAACTGATTCTGTCGCTCTGTTCTTCTCTCCTCATCTGTCTCGCTGTCACGCAAACGCATTCAAGCAAAGACCGGGCTCTCACATGTGTTTCACAACTCATTGAGCGGCTAAGAAACTGTAATATTTCCTTTCGTGCCCCCAGAAATGTGTCCTAGTCGGGTGTAAATCCTGTTGTGTATGTTTCTGTGTATATACAGCTCCTCTCAGAAGAATAAACAGGTGAATGACTGATTGAAGATCATTTCCTTTACCACAGGCTTAATTACAAACTCCTCCTGTCTTTCATTACAGGTTTTGTAGTGGGTTAAATCATCCCCACGTTATCTAAAGAAAATAATATTTTGGGAATAGGTTCCTTCTGAATTGCGGTGTCATGCAGGGAACTGTGCAGTGTAATAAATCTAAAACGTTCTCTGTTTGTCATTATGTTACTATGGTGTAACATGTTGGCTACAAAGAGCTAACGAACTCTGGAAGCTTTTACATCATCCATGTACCACTTAAGATGACTCAACAGCAGGAATAACTAACATAAACTGCTACATGCAACATTTTAACTTTGCTAAATCACGACCATATTGAGGCTGAAACATTAGAATAAACACTGCGACAAAAAAAAAATTGCCATCAAGAAGATTGGCAGCTTCTAGACTCGGTCTAACATCGTGTGCCACCTTGTCGATTTGGCTGGAAATGCACTGGTCTGAAATTAGAGGGCGGTACTTCTGTCCTTCCAGTGCAAATGGAGCTAAAGTTTTCAGGGTCTTAGATGGCAGACAGATTGAGTAAACAAAGTCTGATAAATCATTTCCAATTTGATTATCCTTTTTAAGAGAGAACCTTTGACTGAACGGCCAGAGATCCAGTTTGTGAATGTAAGCAGTGGCGGGAAGGGGAAATATGGTCTTTATTTTGAGAACATTTCCATTTACATTACCACAGATTATGGCAGAGGGTATCACTCATGTGGATTGTCATGGTAACTTAACAAGTACTACAGTGTGATGAAGATTATAAGTTCAGCATGTTGGTTTAAAAAGTATACAGTTTGCGTGTTTAGCTGTATAGAGTCATGTGTTAGAATGAATGCAGATATATGTAGTAGTATTAAAACTACAGAAACATGACGGATGCATTCTAAAAGGCCCAAAATGGTCAGTGAATGATTTGATGACAATGACAATCAAGTGAATAACGTGGTCTAATCAGTCATCATAGCTCAACCCAATTGACCGAACATTTGTGTAGGCATTGGACGTTTTGGTCCCAATGCTTTTCACCACCATTATCTTTCTGAAAAGCAGTTTGTCACGGGAGCACCAGTCCTGACCCAATAAGGAGCCACATGTTGGAGCCTCCGTTGCTTGGGGGACGCATTTATCAGCTGCATTTTTAAGGAGCCTTTGAAATGGGACAACCTAGTCGCGCCGCTGTGTCGCAATAAGTCTTCAAATGCAGCCTCCGAAGGCGCCAGAGTTTCAAGGAGTCAAGGATTTATTCAGGAAATAAAAGAAAAACACCAATGTGGACATCCTAACGAGAGGCTGTACAAACCGTGATGTTGCAGTGGTATAGTGTTTGGGATTTCTCTCTTGAAATATACAGTATCACAGAGGGGAAAATTACTATTTATCTTATAATGCAAAACAAATACATGAGAAAACCTGCATTCTGAGCAGAACATATAAACCTACTATAGCAATTCATTTTTTTGAAGCACTGTGACAAAAAAGAGGGAGTGGGAAGAAGGAGAAGATGATTATTGTCACAGAGATTTTGATTTACAATGCATTGAACGTGTGATAGAGAGACGGACATGGAGAGAGAGGAGAATGAAAGACTCAGCAGAAGCAGGGAGAGAGAGCCAGCCACATGAATGGGGTGAGAGAAGATTTAACCAGGCCTCCTCTAAATACAGAGCACCGCAAAGCCACTTTAAAACCTGTAGAGATATATTTATACATGACACACAAACACTCACAAGCACACACACAGACTTGCAAATACAGTGACTGTATGTGCAGTTTCCCTCTCTCTCTCTCTCTCTCTCTCTCTCTCTCTCTCTCTCTCTCTAACACATGCATTGCAACTCTAAACTTGTCGAGACGTTAGCTGCGTGCTGTACGATCTGTATGTATGAACATTAACGTCCAAATCAGTTGAACGTGACATTAAATGTTGTTTAAGGCTCAATTATACTCAAAGTTATATTTGTATATGGAAACGAAAGGAGCCTTCAGTTTGAACTCTGCGTTTATTTCATCCATATTTGTGCATCTCTTCTGAAAGCTTACGTACATGGACGATATAGACAAAATGGAGCAGTACCACCTGAATCCGTTGGGGGGCAGTGTGGCTGATAAAGTCAGACAACCATTCGACACGAAGAAGAATATTACATCCCAGGGTGAAGAAAATGGTAAACTTTTTCGCCAAAACCAAATGATTGATTCTCTGCACATTGTCTGGAGTTCAATGGAGACAACAGGCCAAATCTGTAAAACAGAAACACACACCCAGAAAACCCCAGTCAGCCCACAGTCCATCTGCGACTTTCTGAGGTTATTATGTAACAAAAAGCTTTGAACTTTAAAATAACTCGACATTTGTTAGTAATACATTTTCAACAATTGTCTATAGAAGTCATATCAGCCATGCGGTTTTTAAAGAGATGTTTATATCAACCCAAATAAAGTCCAACTTCAATGGAAAGTTCGTAAAGAGAAAATATGAAAAGATAAACGAGAGGGAGCGTGGAAGTGACCGTTATTTTTAGGTCGGGGAAAGATAATTAAAGATCCTAAAAAGCCATGACAGGTTGTGTATGTTGTTCAAACCCGAGTTACAAACATGAGGGTTTATCTTGTTTTCGTTGGAAATTCTTCTCACGGCTGAAAATGTGTGTCGGCGTCACTGCGTGTGTACGAAAGAAAAAGACACCGTGAAGTGAAACAAGTGAAGCTCTCCTTCTCTCATTCTTATCAATGCATCTCTGTCTTTTCTTTTCAATATTTAACACAACCTGGATTTTGACAGGTTAACCAGCCTGTCAAATGGATACAAGGCCAACGCTGTGCATATAACCTTTCAGAGGAGTGTGTTTGTGCTTATGTGTTTATTGATTGCTTTATGCATGTGTGAGTGTGTGATCAGTTGTGTGTTTGTTCAGTTGGAGTAGCTCTGGTCGAGTCAACTGTCAGTGTGTTACTGTTTATGTATGGACATGTCCTGTGAGTCTGCGTCATTGTGCGTCACTGATGATGGTTGTCAGATGTTGCTGCATTTAAATATCCTTGTCATCGCTCAGGTGTCTGTAAACTTCCAGATGTGCACACAGTCAACACCGGCACTGATGAATGTTGTATGTATTTCAGAGAGAGAGATAAAAGAAGTGAAATGTGTCTTTTGAAAGTTAATAGAGTAAAGAGAAGAAGAAACACCCTGCGCTCAGAGGCAAAGAAAGAGTTTTATGTGCGTCCTCAGCCACACACATTGTTCCCTGCAAACTTGTCATGCTGAATTTCGGTCACTTTTACAAGCACAGCGTCACGCTCGTGGTATAACCCCTTTCGAATCGTGTGTATCTCAGCGTGCCTGTGATTGTTCTCTGTTTCAATCAAAGACAATGGGCTCCAGCGGCCTGCCCGCTAATTCGTAGCTTCGCTTTATAAGGCCAAGAAGTCACCACAGCCTCTCCAGCTACACATGCAGCCATCACGGATTATCTGCAGATTACTTTTGCACTACTGTTGTAAAGCTTTACACAATCTTTTTGGAAATTCTGCGGCACTTATAGTAAACACAAGGACAATATTTCCCTCAGCGCTGATTCTTTAAGTCTGTAATGTTGCAGCGTGAAACTCAAACTCTACTGTAACCTGTACTCCAAAGCTTTTGCTATAAACAAAGCTTGTTTTTAGCTATAATTATGGCATCTCCCTTTGGGTAATTTGTATAATTTTGGAAATGCTACACCGCTGTGATGATGTCTACCGTTCGCCCAAGTTTTGCCAGAATCTAGTCATCGGCCTCAGAGACACATGTGCGTGATATAGAGATGGATGAATAAAACAAAGGACAAATATGTGACAGAAATAAAATCCCATCTGGGGGAAGGTTTCAACTCTTAAAGCAGGTTTTAGTTTCAACTCAAAGTCGATCATTCTGTTTATGCCACAAACACACACCAGATTGTTCATTATACTTTGGATTAAATAGAAACCTTGTGTTGGCCCGAACTTTGTCGAGCTCAAAATAAACACATATTTACTGCCCCATTAAGTGGTAGAAGCTGTCGCTTTGTTACAGCCAAAATAAGTAGTGATCTACGTGTATACGGTTATGCATATTAATTTAGAAAGTTGATAAAGCCCTGATAAAAACGCACATGTAAATGACAAACACCCTGTAGTCAACGAGAATTGGGAGTATTGGTTCGTAGCCGGAACACTGTATTCACGATATTCAGTCTGTGAGGCAGAAAGAAAGAAAGAATAACAAATTTGAAGTGCCAGCAGGAGAGGACGATGGTGAAGGCGGGGGGATGTCTGATGTGTGGAAGGAGTTTGTCTCCGCCACTGAACATCAATAAACAGTCGGTTGCAGTTACCAACACTGACAAAAGAGAAATAAACTGTGGAGATAGATACATACCAAGAGAGGGAGGGGAAAGAGGGGAAGAATGATCGCCTTACAAACAAAGACAGGGAGAGGAAACGAGGGGGAGGACAAGAAAGACGAAACAAGAATAAATTAGAAATACCACATTTTAGGACCAGTATTGCATACATATCACATACGCATACATTTATTTTACAGCAATATCTAGTAATGTATGGATAAAGGGGAAGGGAGCTTGGGGTAGAACCACTGCTCCTTCAGGTTGAAAGAGGATATGTCAAGGTTAGAACTCGCTGGAGGGACTAGATATCCCATCTGGCCTGGGAACACCCCAGAATCCCAGAGGAAGAGCTGGAGATAGGGACGTCTGGAATACCCTTCTTGGCTGGCGGCTTCAGTGACCCAAGCTCAGATAAGTGGAAGACGATGGATGGATATAAATAAAACAAGATATTTCCTCATAGTAAACAAATGTTGAGCCTTTCCATTTGCCCTCGGCAAATTTTTCTTCCCAGTCCAATACAGTTGGAGAACTCCCTTTTCCACATTGTCATTGGTGGAGTGTCCGCACAAGAGACCTCCTGGTTTGAAGAAGTCCAGAAGTTTAGTCTGTTTCATGGGTTGCATAAAGTCTTTCAGGTATAAGTAGATACACAGTTTGTTCTCCCTGGTCTGATTTTGAAATCATGTCTTACTCATGTTATGTGCATTAGTGATACAACAGGCCGCCTTGTAAAACACGGCTTCTTTTCCTCTTTTTTTTTCCCTGGGGTTGAACCATTTGAAGTCAGCGCAGTGAAAAATTTGCTCTGTCACAGAGTATCACAAATACTCATAAATTCAGAAAACAATATATTTAGACTCAGACATCGTAAATGTAAATGTGGTCGTAGATGTATGTTGAGAGAGACGGCAAAAAGAAGAAAGAAAGGGAGCCGAGAGAGAGACAGACAGACAGGCTGAGAGAAGAAGACACAGAGAAAGAGAGCGTGTAATAGCTAGAAACACAGAGACCAGAACAAATAATCATGTCGTTGAGGGTGAGACGGAGAACGTCTTGGAGGGACACATGCTGTAGTGGCTCCTGCAGGAAATGGCCGAGCGAGGCTTGCGAGACACAGACAAGCGAGGAAGATCAAGAGCAAAGGAGAGGGAGCGCAAACATATGCCAACACCAGTTAGTGTGAGGGAGCGACCAGGCTAAATAAACGTCCACAGGCGTCAAGTGATGCCGGGCGCTACTGAAGTCCACGCCACCCACTGCCCTGTGGCCACTTTCATGTGGTCAGCTTAAGGGATGATGTCATTGGCCGCTCCTCGGCTGCAGTTCCTCTGTCCTGCTGCAACTGTTTCAGCTCTGCTAGTTCTGTCTGAGGAATAATGGAGCGATTCACACCGTATTTGTCCAGGCAAAGAGATTTCATAGCTCTAAAATGTGCCGTGTGTAGCGTTTTAGCATCAGTGAGAAAGGAAGTTCAGGGTTAGTTTTTGGTGTATTTACAATAGACTGTACAATTTCTGTCAAATTAGTAGTTCTTATCACATTGATGTTCATTCAAGCTTTCATGTCTCTGATAAATTATCTTTTAATTACTCATTTGAGCTGATAAAAATGGGGTGAAACTTCATGATTGACAGTGTAGACTCACTTATGATTGGTTGTGAGCATACATGCGTGGGACTCTGGCTCCAGATGATGCCATTGGGGCAAGATGGTATTGTTCGTATCTGGGATATTTTGGCTTCCTTTCTGGATAGTGGGAGGAATGCGAGACATCCTCATAAATACTGTTGGTTCCGTCTGTAATTACATTGATTTCGATTTTTTTTAATTGCAAATCTTAATGTGTAAATCTGTTTTCCCTCTTTCACATAAAGGCCACAGAGTTAGTTGGCTGAGTAGCTGTGATAGTTTAGTGGAAATGAATCAAACCCACTTCCACAGTGTCTGGTGTTCAAAACATCATGTCAAAGTTTTATGATACTGTTCTGGGAAGCAAAGACAATTTTTAAAGAAAAAAAAAAAAATCTGTCCGTCCGTCTCTGAGGAGACACGACGTCCGTACTTTATAAGGTGTTGGACACACTGCTGAGGACCTGTTGGCTGAAAGGAGCATGAACACACACAACACACACACACACAAATGGACACATGCATATAAAGACATTTCTGTCACTTCACTGACAAGGTGCTCACTGATCCTGCCGCTATGCATATGTGTGTTGGCGTGTGCTCCTTAATACAATACAATACCTCATGCCAGCCAGAGACAGATCAAGCATGTGTGTCAGCTTGTCTGGCAGATTACGCACACATTCACAGCCAATGAAATCACGGCACAAAGTTGGGTTACATACTTCAGTACTCTGATGCCAAACCCCATTCAATAATCTTGTTGAGTTAAAAAGTCCAGTCAGAGGTGGAGCCCCTCTTAGTTTGATTTATTGGTTTACTTACGCACTTAAGATCTGCTATTGACAATTAGTCTTTTCCCATATTTTATAAATCTTGGTTAGTAAAAGTTCCTGTTCTGCTTTTTATCTTTCATTCCCTCCTTCTCTCTGTCTCTCATTGTTTCCCTCACTCGCATATTTGGCATTTCTTCCATATTTGCTGTGAGTGAGCAGAGTCTGAGTCACACACAGACATGTGGCTTACATCAGAGCGTCTTTATGGGGTTATTAAGATGAAAGAATGCCTACACACATGCACGCGCATGCACAAACACACAAACACAGACAGGGGAACATATGGATGTACATCATCAGAAATGTGCATGTGGTCGTTTTGTTTTATGAAAGGTGTCCAAGCTCTGTTGTAGGGAATAAACTTTAATGTGTGCGCATGTGTCTGTGTTATGTTTGCATGAGGAGTCCTTTACTCTCCAATGAGTAACCATCACAACAATAGAGTAAACACGTGTAGTAATCCCAATGTTACGAGCAGCAGTTTGTCCTCGTCTGCTTCAGTTCTTCTTTCACAAGAGAATACCTGGAACTTTTTGTCACTTTTCTTTATCATTGCGAGATTCCTTTGATTTCCTTGAATTCATGGATCTTGATTTAAAGAATAATCAGACATGTTAAGGGGACTGATGTCTGTAAGTCTGTGCAATTTGGTGCAGATCTAAATAAATATCCGACCATAGAGAATTTCAAAGTGGTTTCATAAGAGGTCTGGGCCTTGGTTGGAGGTGTGCATCCTACTGAGTACCATTCTAGTTGTAAATGATTTAGAATGTGCCAGCAACTTCTCCTTAACTTATTTCAAGTTGTACCAAAACCATGTCACCTCTTTGTTCTCTGCTTTTGAAGCAAAACAGTCTTTGCCAGTTGTTTGACATTTGTACACATAACATTTTTTCGTCCGAGCACATTAAAAACTTCAAATCTCAACATTTTAGTTTCTTGTCGTCGTTGGCTAGTTTTGAACTTTACACAAACTCCATCTCTGCTGATGAATATATGATATTAATAGCTCCTGTCAGCTGATAAAGGTCAAGCTTCGAAACCTGACATACATGGAGCTTTAGTCTTGCTGTTGCTAAAACTTGCCAGTGTCAGTTTCAGATCAGTGCTTTACCAACTCTGACCTCATCTTAAGCACTCGAATCATAAAAGGCTGAAATCAGAGAACCGCTCAGCACAGACTGTTGTTAGGCGCCAACAATCAGACAATCAGAGGAGGACAGAAAATCAAGAGGCGTCACTGACGTCACAATCTGACAGACAAAGAAATGTGGGAAGCTTAGAGGCGGGAAGAATTCAACATTGTTGACTGTAAGAGACCACAGAAATGCCAAAGATTTGTTTTTATCAGTATGTGTGTATGCATTTGTCTGTAATATATTTTTGTAGCTGTGTGTGTGTATGTGTGTGTGTGTGTGCACGCTTTTTCTTGCATATAACATTTTATGTTTGTCTCTGATGATGTGCAATAATGTCATCGATGGCGAACGAAGCTATGCTCTGAAGTTGTTCTGATTTTAATTAGCACGTCTCGTTAATACAGACGCTCACACACCCACACACACATACACATTTACACATGTCTTCCTGGAACACTTTGGACCTACCACACTCTTATATGGATTATATTTTAAATGACGGGAATAAGGCTTTGAACACACACACACACACACACACACACACGCACACATGCACACTTTGGGGCCCTGATGCCCCCTTTCTTTGAGAATCTTGCCAAGTCTGGAGTGGCAGACATTACATGTGTGTGTGTGAGTTCCTCTATCGTCATCTAAAACATATCGGTGTGGAGCATAATTACAGGGCTCCAGTTGCCCAGAAACATCTTCTGGAGTCGATTGGAGTGTCTAATTACCCAATTTAGAAAACTCAACGTTGTTTTCAGCACAGCAGTCACCATCATCATCATCCTTATTGGTGATTTTCTTCATCATAGTGATTGTTTTTCTTTTCTGCTTTTTATTTACTCTGAAACTAAGTTATTCTCTGTTTTACTATCTTCAGAAGTGGATTTAGCTAAGATTGTTTTGAGACTCATGCAACCTACACTGATCCGAGTTTTCCTTTTATTTTACCAGTAAATTAAACAAGTTATACACAAAAAGTTTAAATATCACAGATGACAATGTTTTATTTATTTTTGTTATTCACTAAATGCTTTATCCCACATTTAGACACTGGTTTGACAACTGATACTGTGTCATGTTATGTTAGAAATAAAGACATAGAGATACAGACCCTTCTGATAGAATGGGTTTTGCATTATCTATTTGTTTTGTGAACATAATTATTTTAACGACGGACTTTGAGAGTTAGATGAAAATTATTGGAGGGGCACGTTAAAACATCCATAAAGTGTTCTTTGTTTACTATATATGTCATCTTGAACAATAAGCTTCAGAAGTAAATACTATGGAAATACCCTCCCAAGAAATATCCCCACCAAATCTATCAATGCTTTTTCTTTGTTATTTTCGGCACACACAGGCAGGGGTTAAACAAATACTTTGCTCCAGCATAGCTGGAGCTCAGGGTAAAAAAGAATTATGATTTAATTATTCTCCCCCTAAACTGTCTCCATTTGAGTGACAGTTTGTCTGTGTCTGCTGACAAACGTAATTCACAGGGGGGTATTTGTATGTGTGTGTGTAGAAGAAAGTAGGAGCACCAGACTCTGAGAGACGAGAGCAGAGGGAGGACTGAAAGATAAATGGCAGAATGTTGGGACGGGAAGAGAGAAATGAGAGTGAGAGGCAGAAAGAGAAAGACAACAGTCAATAGAAACATAAATCACATCCTTCTCTTCTTTTTCTTCTGCTGTTTTTCTCTTCTCTCCTCTGCTCTTTGTCTCCACAAGCATTCGTTGCCAGGGGCTGACATGGTGGAGAGGCACAGGTCGCCTCCTAAACCATGTTTGTCCTGACATTTCACAAGATATAGGTCGTGTTGGAAATACTCTCACACTCACACAAACATGTGGCTTGAAATATATCGCCTTAAAACAGACAGCATTAGTCATGTGGTATTTGTCCTGCAGAGGTCTCCTCACGCATGTACACATTCTATTTTCTTTTGCTTATTTTCTCTTTCGTCTTCTTAAACAGCGAGAAAATGGTGACAGGCTTGAGATATTTTTTGGCCTGTATTCCACAATCTAGCCGAGATACAATCCTCTCAGTTGTCTCCTCTGGGATTTTTGGAATAACTGGAGTTCCTTCCAGGCCATTGTCTTTCTGTCTGGTTGGAGAAGTTACTGCTCTGTGCCACAGTAGCGCAGCCCTGTCAGCAAGCTGTGTGAGTGCTTATCTTGTTCATGATCTGCCTCCTGTTTTACTGTTCACAGTTGTAAAATGAGCTGTAAAAACATGCCCATTTATGTGAGATACCAGAATATTGTCACCACTTCTCCTCTCGGCTAATGAGCCCCTGACTGTAAACAGTCTGTCTCTCGCTGCTGAGCACCATGCACTTGTACAGAGAGACCTTTGGTGACTATTATAAACACAGTAAGAGGGTTTTGATTTCGAAAATTTGCAGCGTATTTAAACACTCTGGTCACCGTTTGTTGATTTTAAATGTGATCTTTAAATAAATTGACTTGACTGTTTTCATAATTTCCTAGTAAGTGGGTCATAGGACGAAAATATCACTTACCACAAATCCCGTCTCTTCTCATGTATCCTCAAAGTAAATGCAGAATACATTACAAATATTGTACAGTGAATTTATTTAAGAAATTGAACCTTCTGAAATAACATGCACATTCGATCAAAAGTGTTTACATTCGGAAAATGACCATTAGTGACTCCATCCTTGAACCCCACCGCAAATCATGCTTTCTGTTTGAAGTGCTGAGATAACTGCAGCAACAAATGACTTTAAAGTATCTGTGGATTTATACAAATGGTTCTCTTTGAGGTTTAAAATACTTAATGGGCAATAAAAGAATGTCTTTCTTCCCCTCTGATAATCCCTCTTTCTCTCTAAAGTGTTTCCTTCTCTTTGTACTACCTTAAGTCACTCACACACAAACACTGCGGATACTCGCTGTACACACACTCACTCACAGACTCTCTATTAATCACTACTCTATTTCTGGAGGTAGATGTAGTAATAATAGCAGTTCCAGCGTTTTGGCGGCGCTCCGCTGGTAAATAGACCTTTCTACCTTTCCGGAAAAGCCTTTGAGATGAAAGAGTCCTCGAGGAGCCACGTTAATGAAATCTGCTGAGTGAAAGCTGAACTGGGAGGAAGGGCCCTTTACCTGGACACACACAAGTACACGCACACACACATGCAAGCGCGCACGCATTCACATATACGGACACACACTCTTAGGTAAGGTAAGGAGACGCAAGCACATACATACAGATTTTCATTGAAATATATATCCTCAATCCTCACTTACTCGTGCGCACACTAAGACACACACACACACACACCGACGCACACACACCTGACAATACTGCTGAGGGAGTTCCCTGCTGTCTTCAATGGGTCAGTGAACAGCAGCCATGCAAAGAAAGGACAGGCTTCCTGTTCATTTTTTTTGTGTGTGTGTGGTACCTCCGAGTTTGTTAGTTAGCTATTGCAGCCACTTATTAACGCAGCTTTAAATACATCCCATAATTAGACTTTAGCCTAAATGGCCTAATCACAACTCTCGACAACTTCCACTGTGGAAACTGTTGCCATGACAACACAGTAAACTTTAAGTGGCGGCTTTTTTATTTGTTTACTCCTCTGGGAAACTTCACGATTAGGACAGTGCAACATTTTTATGTAAAAACAGTTTCATTTTAAATATTACATCGCAAAAATGTGTTTACATGCGTAAGAACTTATTTAAAAGTGAAGAAAACTTTTTGTCTTGTCTAAACACCTGATTTATGTTTCTCCTGCAGTTGTAGTGGTGTATTATTAAAGAATCCGATTCAGCCACTAATTGCATAGTAACCAAGTGTGCTCAAACTATGACTTACTTAAAATACTCCTGCAGAGGGTCCTGGAGTGGCTCTTTGCTGAGCTCTTAAAGTGTTAGGTCAACCAATAAACTGTGAGTGCAGGTGTGCTGTCACTTTCTCCCAGTTTTTAGAGTTCTGTCTAGACATCTGTCATTTTCTAGCCCATGGGTGTGACCTGTGCAGCAACTATCCTTGGATTCTGCGGGTTTCTGTTTGAGATGATTTTGTCCGATTTTATTCTTTAGTTCGAGAAGTGAAAGATCAGATCAATGACCTTCTCACTACTTCACATACTTCACAGTGTCCTTCTGCAACTTGCTGAGATAACTAACCTGCATTGCATTGAGCAGAGATGCCACGACTTGACCTGACAGAGATGCAAGTGCTGAGGTGTTCTTGAAAATTGGTCATGGTCTGTGGGGTAGAAAGGTGAAGACCAGGCAGCAGAGCAGACGCCAAGAAAATGACGTATGGCTCCCATGATGCCTTGCCTTCAGTGCTGACCCAAAGAGCCATTAAGTGGTGTCTGCCTGTGTACCTAACAGGGGTAAGACCCAAAGCAAATGTGTGTGTGTGTGATGGGTCAAGGCTGCGGCAAGTTCTCGCTGCTCAACCGTTTTGTCTAAGTGCTCTTCCAGACTTATCAGGTTGTTTACCTTCACCATCCCTGTGCACGTACGTGGACACCTGAGTCTCTTACAGACTCCGCTGGCCTGTGACAGCATTGTGTGTAGCGATGAGGGTCGTTTCATGGTTTCTGAACCCTGAAACAAGCATTCTGCTGTTCTCTCCCTTCTTTTACTTCCACCATTCTCTTCTCTCTTGTCTCACACCCCCGTCGTGTTCCTCGCTGACATTTTTTTCCCAAGTTGGGTTTTGTGCCTCTTTAAAAAGCTAACCGTACTGTGATGTTTTATGGCTGGGTGGTGCTTACAGCTCCGTGACGCTCCCGTCAACTCCAGCAAAGAGACATCTCGCTTTGTCTCAAACTTCCTCACACGTAATTCCTGCTCTGTGATGAATGAGGTTGATTTATAGTTATGGTGCCATCATTTACATCATGCT
Organism: Hippoglossus stenolepis; assembly: GCF_022539355.2. Taxonomy (NCBI): domain Eukaryota; kingdom Metazoa; phylum Chordata; class Actinopteri; order Pleuronectiformes; family Pleuronectidae; genus Hippoglossus; species Hippoglossus stenolepis. The sequence goes on along the minus strand of NC_061489.1, from coordinate 21,582,998 downwards.
CATGTGGATGCATTTCTGTTCACAATCAGTGCCTTTTGAATAAAAGACTCTGTGCTCACTATGTCAAGCGCTGAGAGAGATATATACTGTAACAGATCCTTATGCATTGTGACATGGAAGATAATCTGTGCAGCATCTGGAAAAGAATAGATATACAGTGAACAGTCTGAAGGAGAAGAAGCTTAAAACGAGGAAGGTTAGAGAAAACAAACCATATAGTTTTATTAGAAAGTGATCTCTTGGAAGTGTTGCTCAGAAACTCAGCTGCAAGCCTTACCTAATACCACTTGGAAGTGCTGGGCAGGGAAAAGCAAATATTCAGCAAAGTTTTCATTTTTTTTCTGTACATGCAGAGCTGTTTTTTCTCTCCGTCACCTACCTCAGACTCTTTACGTCTGTCCTCCATCAGTAGAAGACTTCCCTCTCTTTTCTCTCCTCCGCTCCATGCAGACGGCCAGAAACTCATTTCTCCTGACATTTGTTTTCAATCTAAAGCATCATCTTGACTTTTTTCCACTCCGCAGACCTGCAATAATAGAATTAACCTATGTGCTGGAGTAGACCGCATGAGAATATCCTTCCGTCTGTTTTGTGTCCTCCTCCTCTCTCTCACTTCTTCTCTTTCTGTCTCGTGGGCTTTGAATCTCGGGTAAATTCGGGGCAAAACTTTTTAATGCTACAGAAAGCCCCAAAATGCAGACCTATATTTTTCTATCATGTTAAATAAATCAGATTTGGTTTGAGTTTATGTTGCTTTTATTTAATGGTTTGAAGCAAGTAACCACACAACCATACAGCAACAATGGAGTGTGGTAGTTATTTAGTCTTTCAGATCAATGCTGAATTCTTATAAAAATGCAAATTTACATACAAACATTCAGAATTTAAATGCCGATATAGGTTTAATTTCTTTGACACTTTCAGTAAATCATTTAAGCTGTTACCAAGCAGCTTGTAAAACTTTATACATCAACTTTTGCAGAGAAAACTCCTTTTGTAGAGGTTGAACTTACATCCTGGAGGGATTTTTCTTGTCTTTCTCGTCATACCTCTCTCTGAGCCCTCAGTATTAACTGTAAAGGGCGAGGCTTTGGCGTCTTCCTCCATTCTTAGCTATTTTTATTCCCCCCATTCTTTCTGTCTGCCTTTGTCGTCTCTCCCTCCTTCTCCTTCTCTTTTGCAAGTGGATTATTTGACACGTGCAGAAAGTGCTGTCTTGGCAGTATTACAGCCAAGGGAGTATTACATATAGAGAGAAAAAGATGTCACAACTCTTTCCAACCAGATACTTCAGCAGTTAAATGCAAAAGCACGGTTGATTCTTTCTCCTGCTTTTATGGGACTTCCTGAAAGTATAATATCGGTTTGTTTTTACGCTGTGCAGCCTCTCCATCACGTCCTGGTTGTATCGTGGTGAGTTGTGGCCTCTCGTGCCACCAACTTTAGGAAAGACTGATTTCTGCACCCAAGTCTCAAGTCAACTGTCCGAGCTCATTGACATAACAGATGTGAGATCTGTTTTATGGTGGAAGCTCCAGCGCAGAAATACCATCAATTATCCTCCAGTCTTTCATCACATGTACTCTCTCTCGTCCCTGTGTTGCCTGACAGTACAGCGTTTGTGGTAACCGTGTGTGTGTGTATGCGTGTGTGTACCTGTCTTCCTGTGTGTATTGAAGTGTGCGTTCATGTCTTTTTTTTCTCCTGTGTTTGTCGATGCATGTTTGTGTGTCTGGCGCATCAGTACATGTGCTGTGTGTGTGTGTGTGTGTGTATGTAATGCAACATAATACTCTCTGAGATTGTGTTGGACTTTATCCTGTCATCGGAGATTAATTTGTCATTTCTTTAAGTCATTTAAATCCGTTACAGAGAAATGAGCACTTGTCCCTGTGGCTGACCAGTACATTAACGGCACAGCACGAGACTCTTAGCCCCCTCTAACTCAACACGTCTGCTAAGCTCATTCACAGTCACCACTATTAGCATATGCATGCAGTTGATTGAGTAATAAACCAGACGCGAGGACTTATGGCAAAACCCCTGTCTATGTAGGATGTTATTTTGCAGCGTTTAAACACATTAAATGGTAAATTGAAATATTTCCCTGGGGTTCTTTTTCCTAGAGGAGCAGGCGGTTCACTTATCTTTTGGTATTTTTTAAATCAAAAGGCAGGAAAGTCAAGATTATGGAGCAGAGAGGACACAGGAGTATAAGCATGGCTGGCATTGATATGATTTCAAATGCAGATACGCTTAACATCACACAAATATCTGAAAAGGCACTTTTTATTTTTGGGCAAACGATATCAAAAGTCGTTGAGTCATGAACAGTAACTTACACTCCTGAGGGGGGTAATCTTTGCTTTTCTTCGAATGCTGGAAAACAACGATTTAATGATTTTCCAAAGTGTTCCTCCTCCCAGGAGCGTTTTAGGTATCACAAGTGACACATGGAAAAATAAACAACTGCTTTGGCCAGTTGTTTTATGCTGAAATTTGACTTTGCAGAAAAGTAGTGGTGAGGTGTGTTTTTATCCCACATACAATTATATGGCATTAGCATCGGCCAGTGGAAAAAAGTAGAAAAACCTTGAATTTATTTATTGGGACACTGAAGGATATCCTGTCTCCAAGTCGAAACGTGGACGTAAAATCGTAATAATGAATGGCTTTCTGAACTGTTCTACATTAGCGGCCACGTGAAACTGGCCCGTAGAAGATAGTTAGAGACAGAAATAGAAAAAGACAAACAACAAAACTAAAGATAAAACAAAAGAAAATTACATTACTCTTACAGCACTTCTTAAATATAATACATTTAGGATATGCCGAGCTCCGAGCGCATCAGACGAGGCACAGTTTCTCCAAGTTCATTTTAGAGTTTACACCTTCACGGTGTCATGTGTAAGCTACTGTTCCTGTCTAGGGGCATTTCCCCTCTTTCAGGTCATTGTCCACTTTAATTAAATAAAGTTTGCAGACTGATAAATCAAACCTTTGTAGCACCGGTGTCTGTCTAACTGGAGCAGAAGAGAAGATCGTCTTTATTAGAGGAAAGGAAAAGACTCTTTGTGGCCAGGAAAAGGGGTTTGGAAACCTCTGCAGTGATTAAGTTGGTATTAAGTTTGTAATAGGACCATGAAAGTGTGTGTCTGTGTGTGTGTATGTTTGTGTGTGTTACCCAATCCCTAAACCCACTAACATTGTGGTTTGTGGGGGTTTCTTAGTTGGAGGCCTCAAATTTAAAAGCCACTGTTGTTGTTGAGGGGAGACACTTGTCTGTCTGTCTGTTGGTGTATTGGTAAATCAGGTCTGTTAGTCATCTGTCGACACCTTTGAATCTGTTTTGCATGTGTGTGTGTGTGTGTGTTTTTCAATGTGTGTGTGTGTGTGTGTTGATGCATGTTGTGAGATGTAGATCTGTGAGGTATTGTTTATGACTGAGGAATGAGACAAGAACAAAACAAGAAAACAACAGTGTTTTAATCTGTGTGTTTTGCCTGTGTGCGCGTGCGGCTGCGCGCGCGTTCTGGCAGGCTCACCGCTGGGCCAGATGCAGAGTTTTATGTCTGCTCCCTCTCTCCCTCTGTCTCTTTCTTTCTCGCTCTCTCTCATCATAGTTTTCCTTTAGCTGTAAATAGGCGGGTTGGGAAATCTACACTCACAGACACACAGACACACACACACATATACATATTTGGCCTGCGCTTCAGGCTTGATGTAGAATTTTTAAACCTCCCACGCTCATATAATGTGAAGGCAAAGGAAATGTCTATGAACACACTCATTACACGCACACACACACACACACACACACACAGACACACAGACACACAGACAAAAATCACACAGAGTCAGGCTCATCTTGCCCTTCTACTCACCCATGATCAGAGAAAGACACACAGACCCAAACCACGCACAGAGTAAAGAGAGGAGCCCACTGCCCACAGCTTCCTCTTTTTACTGTACGCAAAGCTGAAATTACACACAAACACACACACACACCCCACCCCACGCCAGCAGCAGCAGCAGCAGCAACTAAAGGAACTTTGTTTGAGACAAAAAGAGGTAATTATGCATCTAGATGTTCTCTGTAGATGAGATTCTTCATTTTACTTCACCAGATGTATTTCTTTACAGAAAACACATTTTCATCTTGTGGTTTCCTGTAACGATTTAAAATATATTCATACCACGCTGCTCCAAAGCCCAATTCAAACTAAATCAGTCAGGAGTCGATGGAGTTGGACGAAAAGCATTCTAACACTTTCTTTCAGTAACATTTCCACTTGTCTTGGGTCCAAGAAAAGAAATCCCTGCTCTTATTTTTCTGCTTTAACAAGTAAGCTTCTGCAGAGTAGAGAATATGCATCTACGGGTGTTATTTTGGACGGACATTATAACTAACATGGAGCTAAAATGCCTACATAGATGTATATCATTTTGGTTTTAAAGCATCGTTTCAAAACAGTGTGGATCTAGCGGAAGTCCCATGAATCAAACTTCACTACTCGTGCCCATTTCACGTTGTTTTTCAAGTTAAATGAGCCAACTGATGCAAGTCAACTTTCTTTTTCATCTCCTGGGAAACGAAATCCTGTGACTGCTCCTGTGCTGTTTCCCCTTTCTTAAAAAATCTTTATTCACACATATCGCTCTGTTTATCTGTCCGTCTCTCTCCATAGATATTGAGCCCAGCTCTCCTTAGAAAGGCCTCGTTCATCAGTTTGTCTAAAAGCTTTCAGCCCTTCACACAGAGAGTCCATTTCATTTGGCCATGAAGGCTTCAGTATGTCTGTGTACACACACTCGTTTTCATTCGACTCTCTTCCTTTCTGTTGTTTCTTTTTTTCACACCCTCTAAACCCACATCCCTCCATCCATAGACGGCCCTTTGTCACAGCCGATTCCTCCTCGTTCGTCACCAACCAAAGACCTTTGGTCCCACAACCACAAATGGGCCATTTATACAGTGTTGGACTGTATGTGAGCCGTGTATATTTTGTACAGTAAGAAGCAGTTGAAAAGAAGCTCTTTGTTGTGTAGATGCATGCGTGTGTGTGTGTGTGTGTGTGTGTGGGAGGGACGAACTTGTGAATTTTAGCCATTTTTTACTTTTTTCAAATGGGATGTGTCTGATTGTGTGATTGATCAGTGGATGTATACGATGTTATTGATCTGTAGAGCATATTTTATTTATTTGAGCCTCTTTTCACTCCACTGCACTATTGTCCTCTGGTCACAATTCCACCATATCCGCATAGTAGTTAAATGTTTTTTGTTCACCCTCCACTTCCACTACTGTCTTATATGGTTTAACTCTATTTACACATAGTTATGTATATTTTGCTAGTGTCTTGTAGTCAGTTGTTCATAGTGAGTCAAATTCCTAGTATGTGTACACGTATGGCAAATAAAAAACTGATTCTGATTCTTGCATGAAAAAAAAAATATTTACTCGACTATAAAACAACAGCTAATGTTTCTTGGAAATTCTTTTTGAATTTTGGTGGCATTTTTTAGTGGAATAAAGGCCGAAGTCCTTATCTAGTGTCCTATTTGTGCTGCTGTTTATTGAAAACGTTCTTTGATGTCAAAATTCTTAGTTTTCTATATATAAAACATAATCTGGTTTTATTTAGCCTTTCTAATTTTATATGTAGTAATTCTCGAAAGAAAAACAAAATATAGAAAAAGCTGTGTGTGTGTGTGTTTCTGTGTGTCTCTGTAGTAGCTTGACCGATTGTGTGTGTGGAGAAGTGGGAGTGTGTGTACTTTATTGTGTGTGTGTGTGTGTGCGTGTGCGTGCCGCGGTAACAGCTGTGTCCACCCGCCCTCAAGTGAATGGCTGTCCTCTCTAAGCTTCTCTAAAGACTGACAACAACACGACTGCTAAACGACTGGGAAAACTAAGTACCTCCATTCTCTGTCATTCTTCTTTTCTCTTCGCCTCCCATTCACTCCTTCACTCTGTTTGGTTTTCCGCCAGAGGAGGACTGCAAGCTGCCACCAGCTCTGTTTGAGTTCCCTCAACTTTTAATGAGCAATGAGGGAAGCTGCTTTCTCTTTTACTGACTAGCTCCTAATCGCAGCTTTCTGTCTGTCCGTCTTCCTTACTTTCGCCTCCTTTCACCTTCTTTCTTTTCTTCCTCACCTCCCCTCTCTCCCTCTGTAGCTACCAGTTTTATATTCTCCTCTTCTCTCTTCGTTTTCTGGCCGCCAGCTCAAAGCTGTATTTGCCATCTTAGTTTTACTAATCCCAGTACAAACTACTATCGCTAATGACTTTCTCACTGGTGGCACTCTGGGTGGCTTCAGACACAGAAAGGAAGCAAGGAAGGAAGGAGGGAAAAAAAGGAAAGAAGAAAGGAAGCATAGACAAGTGTGGAGGAGGAGGTGGAAGAGGAGGAGGTATGCGGAGTGCAGGTAGAGAACAAAGTTAGAGAGCAACAGGTAGTTGGTGCACAGTCATGCATGTCCTACAACTTGTGTGTATGTGTGTGTGTGACCCTGTGAACTCAGGTGCCCTGCAGGTGTGTGTCCTCCTACATAACGGGGGGTAGGAATGTTTTTATCCACGTGCACACACTTGCACACACACACACACACACACACACACACACACACACACACACACACACACACACACACACACACACACACACACACACACACACAGACTGGAAAATCCTCAGCCACTGCATTCCTTACTGGTTTGTCTGGGGGAGGGAGAACAGTGGACAAAGACCTGGTCTGTAAAAGACAGAGAGAAAGTTTAAGACGTTATAAAGCATCACAACAGGTGAATAACGTTTCCCCTCTATCACTGATGATTTACCTTTTTCCTATAATGAGAAAACTATGAAATAGATACAAATTAATTGTGTTGTTTTATGACAGTGATTTATATTTGCTGGAGAAACGGCACCACACACTTAGCACAGCTGGTTCCCTCTCTTTGGACCACATTTCAAAAGAGTCCTGGGTGTAATCCAGACTCCATAAAATGTCTGTCCAGCACTGTATTTCATAAGTTCCACAGTCTTCCCTTCATTTCTCTTCTCCTCATTGTTGTCTTACAACCATGAGTCACTGTTTTTAATATAAACAGAAAACTGTTTTGTTTTCATTCGCATCGTGAAAGCGTCACCTGAAACTAAAGGATATTGTTCAGATCTTAAAATAGTAAATTGATGGGTTCTCCTTATGTAATCTTTGATGCAGTGTTTGAAATGCCTGCATAAAGTTGCAGAAAGTGAACAAAGACGTGGGCGAAGCAGCAATGAAACGTAATAAGTGTCCGTTTCCTCCCTCGTGATTCCCTGTTCTCTCTCTGTCTGTCTATCAGCCTGTTCATTAAATTAGGGGCCGTCTGTCAACAACTGGCTGTCCGTCTGCATGTCTCTCTGTGTGTGCGTTAGGCACCGCTTCCTGGGCTTTATGTGTGTGTGTCTGTCGGAAATGCACTTTGACACACGCCTTTATGTCTAATGTGTCTGCACGGACTGTGAGAAAAAGACAAAAAAGAGGTGAGAAAAAGAGCTGGGAAAGTTAAGGAAGTAGAGGAGTAGAACATCTAAAATACACTTTGAAACAAGAAGAGTACAGAAAGGAAAGGGTAATTCTCACCTTTAAAGTGATAGTTGGCTGAACTCTGTGCAGAACCATGGTATTTAGGTTGATTTTTGGGTCATTGATGTAAAAGTATTCGCTTGGCTCCTTTACTGGGAACTTTAAGTCCTTAGTGAAGTTAAGTAAGTCTTGTTAAATTTGCCCTGGAGTGGGAAATGTCCCACTGTGACCTACACACACACACACACACACACACACACACACACACACACACACACACACACACACACACACACACACACACACACACACACACACACACACACACACACACACACACAAACGCATGCCCACAAACAACCAAAGATTTTAGAGGAATCCCAGCAATGCCAATCATGTTACCTTTTCCGACCCCTTCCACTGTCTCTTGGCTACATTTCCATCTCGCTGTCAAGTGAATTTCATGCAAAAGATTGAAACGTTCCACAAGATGCAGTTGAGTTACATTTCCCCCATGTAGGCGGTGAAAGCAAATACTGTATATGAACTTCCTAAAGGCCATAATAAATGAAAGAACATCCAGCAGAAAGTTGATGAGTTTATTGGGCGCATTGTTCTTCTTTTTCTATTGTCGGGCTAACGTCACGAGGATGAAACCTATTGTTTTTCTAAGTGAACTTGGCTGAACGATAAAAACAAACATCTGAAGTTAATTCACAATGATTTCACACAGTGCCCAAAGTTAGTTTTGTGTTATTGTTCAGTGATTTACATTCAGCCCCTCCTTTGCTCTCATGCAGAAAAGTAAAGAAGAAATCTTTTTTTTATTCCTGTTGTGCAGTGTTTTGCTGTATTCTTCTTTCTTCCAACGTCCCTTATATTTTTTTTTTGCCAACATTTTGTTCCGTACATCCTACTCATCCCCTGTCACCAAATCTTTAAGTGAAGAGCTGCTCATCGATCACTCTGGAGGTGTTAGGTTGATGAATAAACCATGAGTTGTTTGTGTGAACGCTGTAGATGATCTGTCACAGAACGGTTAATAATATATGGAGCTAGGAAATATATCATAGATGAATGATAGAGAGGAAGAGACAGAGAGAGGGGAAAGAGGGAAGGAGGAGATGACAGAGTGAGAGAATCAAACTAAAGGAGGAGAGAGGGAAAGCAGGTTGGGAAGAAAGGAATCACGATGGCGTTTGTCATGAAGAGTTTGTTTCCTCCACCTGAAATTTGGTTTTCTTGAGCTAGAAAACCAAATTTCAGAATAAAAATCAGAACAAAACAATCTCAAGCATTTTGCAGTAGTTTTATTTTACATTAGCTTTGCAGGACAAGTCATCAAAGGGAGCATAACTATTATAAATTATATGACCAGTGCACTGCCTGTTTTGAAATGTTCCTTTTGGACGGGGTTGATCGCCTGGCCTGCGTTTGTAAAGCCGCTTAACCCAAACAGACCAAAAGTATAGATATGCAGAGCCCCATAAACACATGTTTGCATGGTTTCTAAGCTGGACTGTTTAAAACAAAGGATGTGCCCTCAGATCTGTACCTTCAAATCACTTTGTTTGCTTGTAAAAAGGACAGTAAAAGCAATGATACACAGTGAAAGGGGCTGAAATGTCCAGCGCACAAGACAATATAGTGCACAGTTGAGTTCCTCCTCTCTTAACACCCCGTTATCTGTGCGTAATGAATTGCTCTGGTGCTGCAGTGTCCTTATAGTGTAGTTTCGTTTTCTTCACACCAAGAAACGTGTTGAAAAGTGATGTTTAAAGCTCCCTCCTGATCTGAGTTTGAATTTAATCGGAAGAGCTGTTGAGAAAATTGAGCTACAGACGTATATTTCTATCTGGATGGCAGTTTGACACAAATGGCCCAAATCTTCAGCTGCTGTGAGAAATCTGATAGGGCACAAACACTCAGACCTGTCATTTACGAGCTACTGTTAAACATGCCTTTCAGCAAGGCACTGAATCCCTAAACTGTTCCAACCGCTCGGGTGTGACAGCAGCTCCCCGGTGTGAGACGGTGGCTGCAGTTCAACCTCCTCCTGCCACAGAGTTCTTACAAGGAGGATTTCTGATCGCCGATCACAGTTTGATGAATAAGATGCTGCAAAATTGTCCTTGACTTAAATCATAAATTACCAATCTACAATAATCAAAGGAAATCAGAGCTTGTGGAGAGATGGTTTCTTTGCCACCCACATACTGTAATGAAAAGATTAGTCAGAGAGCAGAATGGTATGTTATCATCATCATTTCTGATTTGAATAAATATATCATCCAAGCAACACAACATATGTGATTGTTCCCCAAAACCTGAACCTGGTTGGTTTTACAGAAATGAAATCCGAAACCTGTCGGTGAATTTTGTCTGAGACGCGTCACCCTGTGAAACCTCTGAGCTGGTGTTTGAACACAAAAGCCGCCCCGCATCGTATTTTTCACTCTCGTGTGGTGAAGAGGGTTGAGAGTGACTCCTCTGCTATTCTGCTGCTCTGCGGGCTCTTTTGTATGTCTCATGTATCCCACAATCCACCTGCATGTGCTCCCCCCTGCAGGCTAGGAGTCAGTGCATCACCATAGCAGTGGAAGTTTGCAGATGCATCACTCACACTTACACACACACACACACACACACACACACTGGCGACCACAACGTACGGGAAACTTAAACATACAAGCATGCAAAGATTCACACACAACACCCTCAAATTCTTGCACACACTTAAGCCATTGAAGGGGAAAGTAAATACAACTCGTGCTCATACCGAATGGAATGTGTGAAGCTATGGTGATGCACTAACACCTACACTAGACAGATAGATGGGCACCAAAGGCCGCTCAAGCGTGATTGGTCGAAGTAGACACAGAAACAAGAAGGCTTCCAGCTCCACAATCGTGTCCCTTTCATATTCACATGCAGAATCTGTTTATACATTCGATACAGCAACATGTTTCTTGTAATATTAACTATCACACAATATCAAAAATAGGCCATTAAATGGGAAAACCAATAAAAACTGCATCATATTTGCGAGAATACGATCTTAATTTTAAGAAATGAATGCATTAAATAAAACCATCATATAAAATGCGTCAACAGAACACGGCCTTCACCCAGTATGTTCTTTATGAATTCTAGTGATTGCATTAGACCACATGACTTTCAGAAGCAAATTACTCGTCCTTCTCATTCCCATAATACATTTATTTTTTCCTCATGCATCTCAAATTTTTTTCATTAATTTTCTCTCTCCCCTCCTCGTTCTACCCCTCTGCTCTTTTCTTATCTTTTTACATTTTTATTATGTGAATCCTTATCTCATTTTCTTACCATATTTGTCTTCATGTTGTAATTTAGAAGCAGGATATATGATATAGTGGATGCATATAGATAGCTCATTACCTGTTAACTAGCAGCCCCCACACACTGGTGATATATAGGAATCTGATAAATGCATTACTAAATCAATAGCAGTGGGACTTAATTTAACCTGCGCTGGGTTGCAGATTTGCATCTTGGAGCATTAGGTGGTTATTGGATGAGTTGGTGTGTGTGTGTGTGTGTGTGTGTGTGTGTGTGTGTGTGTGTGTGTGTGTGTGTACGTCTTCTTGGGGACTTGTTCAGTGTATAAATCAAGGGAACGACTCTGAGCGAGCCCAGGGATCTGAACTGCTAACCTTCCAATATTATGTTTTCTAACCTTCAGTCTTTCTCCAAGTGGTCCGACAGTCATGAAATAAAATTCAGCTCGTAATGCGGTTTTACTTTTTTGCATTTCTATTGATATGAAGAGACGACGGCGATGAAAGTCGTACAATCAAAACACTCACATGAGGTTAAGGTTAAGATGTGGTTTTCTTTCTTGGTGTCTTTGCTTCCTCTCTCTTTGTCACGCACACAGTGTGTATTTTGTGCAGATAAGTACTGTCAGCCATGTTCATATTAGATTAGTTCAGGACTGTCAGGATCTTATCCCTGGATGACGGGCGATGTTTGACAGCCAATACAGAAACACAGATTTCAGCTGAATGAGGGACTGAGTCGGGAGAGGATGAGACAAACATCCAGTGACTCAGACTGAAGCAGAGGTCTTAGAACAATGGTTCACATCATGAAAGCTCCAAGAGATCCCCAAGTAATTATTTATGTTGAAGAGCAAACGTAAAGTGCAAGATACAAGATGCTGCACTTTGGAAAAGCATCATTAATAAATACAGATTTGTCAGGAAGTATAAAGCCATTTTGATAAATATTAAAAGTTCCTTATCCTAATTATTATTAATTGTTAACTTAATGATTCCAGTTACTAAGTTACAGTTAAAATTCTCATAATCAGATTACTGTGATCCCGGGTCATGCTAGTGTAAGGTCACTTCATAACGAGTTCATTAGGAGAAGCCGGGTGGTTGTGAGTTCTACGAAACAGGATCAGCTTTAGTCTACTGCACTTCCTGGTCTAAGGAACACACGCGCACACACACACACACACACACACACACACACCCTGTGGATGGCTGTTGTTAGAGGTTATAGGTCAGGTCTTAATTGATTGGCATTCAGAGCTCTGTAATTAAACCAATAATAAATCAGCTTCTCAGTTAATGAGAATGGTTGAATGTGACAGCTGACATGCACGCATGCACATACACACGCACACTACGACTGTGCAGTCAGAGTGTGAGTGGTCTCTCCCTTAACGCCGCCCTCTCACCTGAGCTGATGTCGACACCAACATTGCTCTGTGTCACAGAGATGACCTGTCGTTACTGCGGTGCCCCGGGCGATCGCTCCAATCACGGTTCAGAGTGAGATTCCGTTGCCGGGCGGATGTTTGAACCCTTTAATAACAGCCTGCCGCAGCTAATTTATGATTGGTTGTCAGGGCCAGTGGCTCCTACGGACCTGATGCATTGGGTCAACTGAGCTATCTGTCTTTTTAAGTTGCTTTTATCTTTTCCTGGAAGACATGTAGTCAGTCCCTCTGCCAGTAAGGACATCTGAAGTCCTTTCCAACACACTAAAGTAAATTTGAGTTCACGAGGGACTTTACATTTGTAGAAACCTGTTTATCACCATTTGAATCCTTCTACAACTTTAAATACCTTATTTGATCCATTAGGAAGCTTTTGATGAGAAACTGTTGCCAGAAAGGTTTTCAAATCAGCAGTCGGGGCTGAACGGCCTCATCGCTGCCCCATGACTTTATATGTGTCACTTACCTTTGCTCATCAGCCACAACTTTATGACTGTTTATGCTTCTAAGTTTTTCTGCAAGTCATTTAATTAAAGATTGATCTCTTTTAGCTTTTTGAACGCAGACGTCCTGCCAGGAAGATGTCGTTACTCTTCTTTAATGCATCATTCGTGATTATTATCATGTTCCTAGAAATAAAGGGTTGAGAGGAAAGTAAAGTTGGTGTCAAGGACACTGTGTTTCCGTGCTGGGTGGCCGGTGTCGTCCTCGGGAAAGTATAATCCTCAAACAGTTTGTTGGGTCAGAATAAAACATCCTCGTCACAAAGTCCCGCAGTGTTTTCGTTCTGCTTCCTTTGCTCCCCTCCATCCTTATGACAGCTTCGGAAACCTCCTGTCAGGTCTGCTCTGTCTTCTGCCCTGAAAACCTGCAATTTACGCTGAAACGAATCAGCAACATAACAATTGTCAAATCACATAAAGTTGATATTTTTCTTATTCAGGCGGTTGCTCTGTCGCCGCAAACGCTGAACGGTTTGTAGTTCTTTCATTTTAACACAGTAGTCAAGTTTCCGTCTGCTTTGACTGACACAGAGAGAAATGTGTGACAGGAAAAGGAGTAAAAACAAGGGAGGGAGGAAGGAAAAGAAAAGTGATTTAGAACAAACGACAAACAATTTCAGGATTTTCTTTCCCGCTGCTTTGTGAGATCTGCGACTGTTGTATTCAAAAGAGCCACTTGTAACGTTATTATGTCCAACAAGTGGATTTAATACGGCTCGGAAAGACTTAAGCTAGCTATGGCAGCACAAAGCCTCCTTAGATTACTGAAGACACACACACACACACACACACACACACACAGTATAGGCAGACAAAGGCAATTCAGATGGAGGTATTTAAAGGAAGAGGAAACGTCCGTCAACAGGAGGATTTAGAGACGCTCTCACCAAAATAAAATTCTCCTCTTTCTTGTCCCCTCTAATCACATCTCTTTATCACTCCTCTGCATTTTTCTGTCTCTCTTGTTCTCTCTTCCTATCCCTTATTCCCTTTTCCTTCCTGTTTTCCTCTGACATTTCCTCCCTCTTGCAGTTGTTCGTCTTTTTCTTATCTCCGTCTCTGTGCTTCCCTTCTCAAATATTATTCCCCCCTCGTGCCTTCCTTCCTTCCTTCCTCCCCCTCCTCTCCTCTCTGTTCTGTTCTGTCACTTCTTTCCTGCCTTTCTCTTTGTAAGATCTCACTTTTCCTCCTTTAGCTCAGCGCCGACTCTGTTGACGTTGGCCCCGGCTCCTTTCTGTTGCATGGCTTGTCAGCGGATGACAAATGACTCTGCGTTGCGTAGCGCAGCACGGAGCATAATGCTACTTCTCACTTTTCATAGGCGAGCGTGCTTAAATAGCATCACTCTGCGGCTCTGCTGGAATGGCAAGGTTCAAGCAAACACTGATTTTGGCAAAGCGTTTGAAGAGAAATGTCATCATTATCCCCATTATATCACTAATCTGAACACAGCCAATGAATCTAAGAAGGGCCACTTTAAAAAAAGAAACCTATTTTTAATATTTCAATGGGTTAAAAGTGAGTCACACCATTTCTTGAGGTTTCGTGAAAGGTTTCTGTGTTGATTCAGGATGTGGTGATTTTGCTAATTTAATAAAATACATTTTAACAATGTTTATATGATTGTGGAATATTTTAGTTGATAATTTCTTAATTAAGCTTTTTCTTTCTAAAGCCCCCTTCTGGTCAAAGACACACAAACATCTGGCTGTCGTCTGCAATGGGAATGGACACTTTTCTGTGTTCACTCACGATCAAATGACTCGACAGTGGACACACTGGCTCCGATCAGCAGAAATTGCAGCATGACACCTGAACTTTTGTGTGCTTATTGTTTTTTTACATATTGGGAGATAAAGTGCAACAACACTGGTGACAGTAACCCAGTGGTTACACAATATTCTTCTCAGAAATGATGATTACAAAAGGACCCACTGTGTGTAAACTTAGAGAACTGCCCTTTTAATCACCCGGGTCATCTTCTGATACCAAAACAAACAACCTCGTGCTCCTGCAGGACGACACAAGCTCATCTCCCGACGTGCAGAGAGCGGTGAAAAGAGACATTAATTAATGTGAAAACATCCATGGATTATTATTCTAACTGATACGGTCCTGACCCTTTCCTGTTTAACTGCTGGCTGCTTGTAATGTTACTGATAATGGAGGTGATGCTCCTTCTGCCGCTTCCCTCATTATTATCCACTTTTGGAGAGTGTCGGCTGAACAACCTGTAAACCATGTAAAATGCAAATAGAGCCCATTATTCAGGTTCTCGACTCATTATTATTATAATCTCATTTTCCTCTTCTGTTGCTGCCCTCTGTCTCTTTCTCTCTTTCGATCATGATAAATCAGATTGACCCCTGACCCATTTGTTATGATCCTACAAGCCTATGGAAACAAAGAGAGAAGAGGAAGGAGGGAGAGAGGAGGAAGGAGGAATGGAAGTGGAGATGAGACGAGTTGATAAAAACTGACAGTTTTAGAGAGAGGGATTCTTGACATTCCTCAGCGCTGCAAAGACAGCAAACACACACACACACACACCCACCCTAACACACACACGTACCAAAAATGACAGGTAGACTTCCATAATGATCTAAACAGACGCGTCTCTGGAACATATCTGGCCAGGCTGGAAAACTTTCACCTTTGTCATGTAGCTTGCTGCTCCTGCGTTCCTTCCTCTTGTTCTTTTTCTCACTGGTTTGTATTTCTTGTTAAATTTCCCTGTTATTCTGACTCTTGACTTTCTTCCTGCCCTTCTTAAATATCTAGGAGAAGGTTTGCACCTGGTTTGCACACACACACACACACACACACACACACACACACACACACACACACACACACACACACACACACACAGCATAGCGGATATCCGAAGGTCTCGGTTGTAATGCCTTGTAATTACATTTTAATGACCTTAATCAGTTTAGCCTGAACACCTTTTCTTTCTTGCAGTCTCTTCCTGTTTCATTGCTTTGCTCTTTGTTTAACTCCATTATCATGACCTGGAGTTATCTACCCAGCCCAACTCACCTCTGGGTCCGAACAAAGGAGGTCTGACCTATTTAGAAACTGATCTATTGACTCTTTGTCCTAAATAACTACTATTTACTTCCAGGAAACAGGAAATATAGATATAATATGTAACGGAATTTTGAAGTTTAATAAATTTCAAATGTGAAAAGTGTGTGCAATTTAAGTCGGAATGTGAAAGCATAGAATCTAAAAGCTTAAAATCAGCTGTTGAATCTGTGAGCCAAAATAATAAATAATGTTTTAATATGTGGATTAAAAACCAACCTCAAGACTGTACAGTTGGATTCAGGAAGAAAACCAAAATATTTACGTGACAGTGATCCTTAGTTAATAATGTTATCCTAAAGGACACCTTATTAAGTATTAGTCATTATTACTACGGGCTTATTTTCGTACTTTCGGTTAGGAAAATATTTCCACTAGATCTGTTCTGTGGTGACGCTGCTGTATCACTAAAGACTTAAAGAGGGAAGTAACATGAGCGATCAGGCTGTTAAAGAGGCTGTAAACAAGCCAACAGTTTAGCATGATCATCTAAGACCTTAGATTCAGAGGTAAAATGTTATTTTAGGTCAAATGAAGGCCGTCATTGAGCGTTACACGGACAATTTGATATTTCTACTGTTCATCATCTTCTCACTGTTTGTTTTTTTTGGCCTGTCACACGTATTTTTAGCAATAAGATCCAGCTTTTAATAAACCAGAATTGCCATTTGATGATGGAGTGGAGTTTTCTTTTGGAACGAAACAGACTTTAATTTTTTTGCCACGATGAGACGAGAAGATGAAGTTTAAAAACTGTGCTTTACTTTTTCAGTAAAAACACATGGGACAATATGAGCCCAACGCTCATTCCCAACTTTCACCCACATCTTTGGCAGGATCCTCATCTTCAGCAGGAAAATAATATCCATCCGTGTTTTATTTGCTGTAATGAACCGTGACTGGTGTTTTAACAGATCCGAGACAGATCCGCGTTCACCATGACACAAATATTGAGGCAGATTAACGCTGCTGCTGTAATTACTCTGGCTGCTTGTCATTACACACTCAATCCAGTCCAAAGGGAGAAAGCGAGGCAGAGAGTGAGAAGGAGAGAGAGAGATTTAGCAGATAAGCACTTTCTTTCACGCCCAGGACAATTTCCGCTTGATAGTAACACTCATCCAATGTCTTCACCAATAAAGAGCCACAGACAGAGATGGAGAGAGTAATAAAAGAGCCGCTCACTTACCACCATTGTGTTTCATTGTGTCTTTAATCAGAGGAGTTGAACTTGGGGCGGCAGGCTCAATTACTGAAGAAAGCTATCTAAGTAGCCATCGCTGCTGCACACGTAGACACATGCAACCACCAGGAGGATCCACTCAGAGAAACACACACACACACACACACACACACACACACACACACGGTTGAGTAAATGTGCAACACATGAGAACAAACGGACAAAGTCGTTGCTCAATCTGTTCTGTTTAAAATCATGACTGTAAACACGCTGTGCTCTCCGTCTTCTCCACAGTTTAACAACCTGCTGTGTGAACATTGAGGACACACACACATCAGTTCAAACACACACACACACACACACACGTATATTTGGAATTTTTAATGTTCATATTTCCACTGAAAAAAATGTGAATATGATACTTTTATCATACATTCACACGCAAACATGCACACATTCCACTCATCCATGAAAATTCATATCGGTTAACAGAGGAATGTGTTTGTGTGTCTGTGTATGTGTGTGTTTATTTTCCATTCAGCTGGTTTTGATGGAAGACATTCTTGTTGTGTTTTTGTGTGTGTACGATCCTGTGTACTATTTCAGTCACTGAATATGTGTGTGTTCAAGTTTGACTGTTTGGCAGGTCGGTCCGATGTGTGTGTTCACTTTGTTGTATTACATTGTTATCATACTTTCATCTCCCCTTTCCGTCCATCTTTTCTTTCTCTCTGTTGTTTTCGTCTGCATTTGTTTGTTAGTTTTTAGCAGGATTATATGAAAAATACTCAACTGATTTCCATGAAATGTTGTGGAGGGGTGGGGCATGACCCAAGGAAGAGCCCATTCAATTTAGCTGCAGTTGCGGAGCAAGGGTGGATTCAGGACCTATTTTGTAACTTTCTACAACATTTGTAAAACAAAACGAGATTTGTTTTTGTTTTTAAACATCATTGATTTACCGAATAATTGATGGCTCTCGATGAAAATAATCAGGCATATCAAGGGGACCTATATTATATTTGTCCAATTTCCAAATAAAGAACAGATCTAGTGAATTCCACTGGGTTTCATAAGGGAGCTACTGGACCTTGGAAGAGGTATGCACTCTATAGAGCAATTCTCGTTCTCCTTAAATCTGATTTTCTCTCTCTCTCTCTCTCTCTCTCTCGCCCTGTTGTCTGTAGGTCTCTCTACCATCTCTCCCTCTCTCCTTCCCCTGTCTCCCTGTCTTTATCTCCCTCTAAACACCTTGTCATTCCCTCACGTTTCACCAGCTGCTGCTTGTTCACACTCACCGATCCTTGGTGGCCCTGACACACACTCCAACACACCTGCACACACACACACACACACACACACACGCACCTACCCGGACTGATGCAGCACAGAGTCGGTTATACAGAGCATATAGATGTGGCTGCTGGCTGATTTGTTGCCTGTTAGGGTGTAGAACAGTGACAGCTCTCTTTACCAAACGCACACTCATGCACGTTGTCACTGACATTTACTCGATTACATCCAGTGAGACGCTCTCCTATATGCTCTTTTCCTTATACACACTCCGCTCTGACCTTGCACCACACAGCACTTTATATAGGCTTGCACACTGATCGAACAATGTGGTCATACACACACACCCACACACACACAACAATTGGTCAAAGCCAATCACATATTTCCTATACTTTGGTTTTGTTAACAAGGCTGCTGGGACATTTTGCTGGCGAATGGCAGCTCTTGTTTCCCCTCCCTCCATCTTTCGATCCCTCTCTCCCGCTCTCATCCCTCCCTGTCTCTCGTTCTCTTTCTCTCTGCGTATGGTTTTAGTTTTCATGTCCTCTGTCCTTGGGGCATGCTAGCTGCCCAAACTTTTTGTGCGGTCTGTTTTCAACTGCGTCTGTGTGTGTGCACGTCTGTGTTTACGTGATTGTGAGACGTTTTGTTTCCCATGTGTGTTGAAGGGATATATTTTCCGTATTTTTGCAATGAGGAAAGGGGGAGGAAATGTGAGCATGAAAACGAGATACAGAGAGAGGTAAACTCTGTGAGGTCGCGGATATTAGTCCCACTAACCCGGCTGGTTGTGAAACAAGCCAGCTCTGATCTGACATCTCTACGGGGAATACAATCTTTCTTTAATCTCTCCTCTCTTCATCCTTCTTTCTTCTTTCTCGCAGGTTTTTTTCCCCCCTTTAAAAATGCAGAAATGCCTCATGAATGTGTATGGAAAAATGAGAAACATATGGGCTCGCCGCCTCCCCTCCGAACGCAAATGTTGGCTTTAGGGTGTAACACACACTCACAGACTTACACCCACACAAGCACCCACTGACACGCTTTAACACACACACACACACACACACACACACACACACACACACACACACACACACACACACACACACACAAGCACCCACTGACACGCTTTAACACACACACACAATTTAGTCTGTATATACTGTAGTATATAACATCTGCTAACATTCTCTTGAAAATGCACTTTCTAACAAACAGCCTTCAAAGAAAACAGAGATTTAACCATGTAGCCTCTAATGTTCACTGATGACACATTCTCTCTCTCTCTCTCTCTCTTTCTCTCTCTCTCACACACAACACACACACACACACACACACACACACACACACACACACTGACCCATACTTTATAGACCTATAATGTGCTGAATAAGAGGAGTTGAGGTGCTAATACATGTGCTGAGTTTAAACATGAGTATCACCTTAACACCTTAGGAAACTATTAGGGAATTTTACCGAGGTGCGTGCATGTGTATATGTAGGCTACCTGGTTTTATTTTACTTGTGAGGACGTCATTATGCAGTATTAATGCGGTCCAACCTAAGTACAGGAGATTTTTCAAAGACCACCCAAAGTTGTTTGGTTTCTTTTCTTAATTTCACTGTAAATTGATACTACGGCCGCTTTAATGAACCACCAATTCTGAGTTGGATTTTCGGTGACGTTGGTGCTTTCCGTCAGCGCCTTTGAGCGAGGAACCGAACCCTGACAACTCCTCATTCCCAGTGGGAGTGTAAGAATATACTGGTGAACATTGCCCTCCACATTAAGTTGTTCAAATAAAAGCCTAAAAAACAACTTTTCGAAACAAAACTCTTAACAGTGCAAACAACGACCTTAAAGTATAGTTTAATGTTCCTGGACTGCAAACATGATATACGATATAGCAGATTAAGTCTTGAGACTTGAGTCGAGCCAGAAGAGCTTTAAGACGGTCAAAGGAATAAAAACGTTCGGCTGCACTTCGAGGACAGGATCCGTCAGAAAACCTCTGAATGAACTCTACATGTAACTTTTTCTGTCTTGGTTTGAGGCACGGTGCCCTCTGCTTCTTATGGTAGTCTGCAGTCATGTTGACCTCTGACCTGCTGGCAGATCACAGACCTGTGGAGCACCTATGGAACCGATCTCCCCTTGAGCGCAATGCTGACCTGAGTTCAGAGGCTCACATTTTAACACATTCATTTTACTAAACCTGTTCCTCATTCAGCGCAGTCAAAATCACCAGTTTTGACAATGATACCTCCACATTTGTGCCGTTTCATGTCGTGTCCCATGAGGGATGTGGTCCCTCTTCCCTCTCAGGAGCAAAGACACAACATTTCTCTGTGTAATGTCAAAACTGAGTCTATAAATGGAAGATGTAACTTTCCTCTCACTTTTCTGATCTATTTGATCTCCACATAATCCACAGGACCTTCTTGATCTTTTACTCATTAATGAAACAAAACTCTGTTGTTGAAATCTGTGCAAAGGTCGACCCCTCTGATTTTATTTTAATTGGCTAAATAAACCATTCTCCAAGAAAAACAACAGCTTAATGAGCTGGTTGTTAAAGTCGTGTCCTTTAACCTCGTTAATTACAATACTGATCTAAGGTAAGATTAAAATCGATACGCTGCAGTTTATTTCTCCTTAAAAGGAGAAGTAGACCGACTTAAATTGTATTCATCTATCATTACTTCACTCTCTGTTAACAGACATTTGCAGGTTTGGGCCCCAAATCATCCAACAACTGTTAATATGTCCTTTAACAAAACAACTGGATATTTCCTTAAGTCTTAAATACATTAATGCAGTAGGTCTTAAATATGTGGTGGTTTATTTTATGCTACTTCAGTTGCACTTTAAGTTAAAACTGTTTTCAAGAGAAATTTTTTTTCAGAATGCATTATTTACAATTTTGTGTTGTAGTCCTTTCTTAACGATACAGATATTGCTGTAATAAAACAAACAAGACTAACATGCGACTGAAAACTTTAATTTATCATGCTCTTAAAGTCTCAGATTTAACTTGTAGAAACTTGCAGAAACCCTGATTTTCAAAAGAAGAACATGTGATTGCTCCTTACTCTTCACCCACAACAAGTTGGCTATGTGTAGGAATTAAAATTCATGTGAAAAAGGAGAAAGTACAATGTTCATTAACCAGGTTCAGTTTTGGGCCGTTTTCAGAGCTGGAGGAGTCATAAGTTGTAGTATGACTTTCCAAACGGCGGCGGCTGCTTCAGAAGTTGCCGGCAGGGTTTGACGATCCAGACACCTTGAACATTCCCTGCTCTTTGATGAGGGATTCCTGCGGACAACAGGGCAACTATGGCTGGAGGGGGGAACACACACCAGCACACACACACACACACACATGCAGCCACACAAATCTAAACATTCACATACATGCCAGCACACACACAGAGACGTGGACACTCTAAGAAATGGATAGCTGTAGGGGGAAAACCAAAAAAACACACACACACAAACAGGCAGACACACACACACACAGGACGTGTCTAGGCGGGGAGCAGATGGAAGCTGGCTTTGATTGCTCGGTTGACCTCTGACCTCAAGGTGAAAAGGTACCGGAGGGTTCAGCAAGACAAACAGACACACACCTACACATTAACACACACACACACACATACACAGAAGCTCTCCCTTTTTAAACGACGCACACCCCGACACATACACACACACACACACACACACACACACACACACCCTGAAGCATTTTGCAGAGAGGTCTATAGCTGTCGTACCACTGTGTGTGTTTTGGAGGGTTGGCGGGTCACATCCCACCGTATGAAGGTTAGCATCACTACCAGCTGGATTCACTTTGATCTGTGAGTGTGTGTGTGTGTGTGTGTGTGTGTGTGTGTTTGCGTGCGTGTGTGTGTGTCAGAGAGAGAGAGAGAGATCAGAGTGTCAAGGTCCCGCCTCTACCTCATCTGTCACAAACTATCATTAGTTAGTTGCGACAATTAAAAGTAATGAAATCCGCCATGAACCAGTGGTCTCTCTTCTAGATGGAAGTTGTATTCATTTTCGCTTCACAAAAAGTCCACATTTTACTAGTCTGGAAAGTTTTTTAGGGTACTTCCACAAAGTTGTTGGGCTCACAGGATGTCAAAATTTAAACCAGCAGAGGATCCGAAACGTATTTTGATAACATCCCAAGTCCAAAAACACTGGCTCCTGTGCTTCCCATGATGAAACTAATACTCAATATCCCTCCATCAGAACCTCCCTTCCTGATGAATGCCCACCCTTCAAAAGTCCATGTGCCAAGCCTGCAAACGCTGTTCTGTCATTTTGAATAAATCTCATCCTGAAGAATAACCTCAGTTTAAAGTGGAGAAGCCGATTTCCTTAAAAATGTGCATACGTTTTCAATGGATGTGACAAGAGAACACTATTCTAAAAGGACTGATCAATAATAAAGCAGTACAGGCTGAGATATATTGACTTTTCGAGCCTGTGAACCAACAAAGACACTTTTACAGACTGAGTTTTTTCTTCTCCTGGCACATAAAATGATTCTAACCTGTAAAATGGTTGGATTCTTGCTTTGATCAAGCAGCAGTAGCTCTGACGCAGGGGCGATGCAGCGCTGACGTGCAACAAAGGCCTTGAACCAGGAAAAGTTAGGGTTCGGTTCAGCCCTGACGCCTTTGAGGCAGGTTCCATCTTTTCTTTATTGACCTGCCAACCGCTCCACCTTACCAACCTGTTTGTGTGAAAAATCAAGCTCTTTCCCTCTTTGTTAGCATTTACACTCTGGGTTTTTATGTGAAAATCAAACATCCACATAAAAGGAGATGGGTGGAAACGCACCTTGGGAGCACCGCTTAAAAGTTTTTAATGATATGAATTTAAGTGCCAGATGATCAAACTACCGAGTTAGATTCAAACCTGCGTTAATGCTTGTTCTCTCTTCGCGGGCAGCAGCTACATTGTGCTGTCAACAGATGTGAAAAGAGCGTTTCTCTGCTGAGAAACAACTCTCACTCATATGTGTCTGAAGTCATTACAAACAACGTGTTTTTTAAATAGCTGTCAAAAAGGAACGAGTGTGATTTTATGTTTTTCTCTCCCCTGACAGGCTCTATTTAATTTTCGTGTCAAGTGATCATAACAATATGTTTTTTCTTGTGAAATCACCCAAGTCCCCCCCCTCCCTCCCTCCCCTTCCTTGACACATACACACAAACAAACGCCTCCAAAGTTTACAGCCTGCCCTTATCAAAGCTGTTTTCATACCCCTGCCCGGATGTGATTCAGGAGGTGTGTCGTGTTTACAGACCAGGTCGGCTACGGGCTCCACATGACTGTTGTTTACTGGCAGCCGCCTGTTAAATCCTCGTTATAAAAGCCTGAGCGGCCCCTTCTCCACCTCGCTAAGCAGCAGACATCAAATGGAAAGGGAGATGTGTGACTTTACGACTGATGGCCTGACCCCACAGACTGATAGAGCCGTCTGGACAGAGATGAGTGTGTGTGTCTGTGTGTGTTGTGGTAGTTTGAGTCTGTGTGTTATTGATTGAGGGATCCTCTAACTTGCTGCAGCTGTGACCAGAGCCACATCAGTCTCTGCTCGACTTCGTCTTCATTACACGTTTGATTTATGGAGAAATTCAAAACAGGACGAAAGAATAAAAGACCCCACGTTTGACATTTGACTGGACTCACCGATGCTGATGTTCCTACAAACTGTGAACGCTGCTTTCATCGTGAATTCTGGTTTTACCTTCTGTACTTCACCCTGACCATAAAACTGTACAGATTTCATTTGATACTGAGGGAAAAGCTAAATATACAACTGTCCTCTCCTTCTCAGAGGAGTCTACAGTTTCTTTCTTTAACAAGTGGTTAAGCTCTGTACTTAAACTTGCATCCTGTCTGGACTCAAAATCCCCAACTCATGTTAATATAATCTTAGCGGTGTGTGTGTGGAGTGGAGACGTGTGTGTGGACGTCTTTCAGCAGCCCTGCCCTGCAGCGATGCAAGTCTGATTAGCTTTTCACAGTCATACTCTGTCATTAGTGTCATTTCACTAATGTTTGACTAAAAATACCCATAGAAGCATATTATTAAAACACAGCGGGGCAGTGTTAATCGTCTTGAAACACTAACCCCCCTCTCTCTCTCTCTCTCTCTCTCTCTCTCTCTCTCTCTCTCTCTCTCTCTCCTGTCAGTCACTCTTGCCCTCTCACTCTCTCTCTAATACCTCGCTCTTGTTCTCTGTCATGTCACACAGATTTTTTTTTAAAAAACCTCTCCCTGTCGGACTCTCATGAGTCCTATTACCAGATGCTATCGAGCTCTTGCTGAATGTGTCTCTCCACTCCCTAATGGTTCAGCTATTACATATTATGTTGTGATTTAGAGAGACAGACAGAGAGGGGGAAACATGAGCATGTCTAACTCTGTGTGTGCGCGTGTAATTACAATATATCTTGGGAGGAGTTTCTTTAGGAATCATAGCGTTGACTTTAAGCGAGCCGACCATCATCATTATTATTATTATTATTATTATTATTATTATTATTATCTTTGTGTCTGATGTTGACACATCAGAAACATGTGTTTTGGCATAATGCCAAAAACAACATATCTCCATGACAACGCACTGAGCCCAAGTGCCCTCACTGTAGAAGTGTGTGTGTGTGTGTGTGTGTGTGTGGTTAGGGTGGATATTTGGGCAAGTAACGTTGGCCACTAGTTGTTGGAATCCATTAATTTAATATGAGTGTGCAACAGCTTAGTGGACATTTATGTTGCCATGGGTTGAGGTCATCTTTTTTATGTTTAGGGAGGAAAGTATCGTAAAAAAGTACTTGAACGCTCTAAAAACTATACCCCTTAATTCTATCTGTCTTTTCTTCTTCCCCTCGCTATATATCCCAGAGGGTGAAGGTTGCCTGCGTGTGTGTGTGTGTGTGTGTGTGTGTGTGTGTGTGTGTGTGTGTGTGTGTGTGTGTGTGTGTGTGTGTGTGTGTGTGTGTGTGTGTGTGTGTGTGTGTGTGTGTGTGTGTGTGTGTGTGTGTGTGTGTGTATGTAGTCTCAGTGAGCGGAGGTGTATGGCAGAGTGGAGAACTTTCGATGACACACGCAGACACACACAGTGTAGACAGCTGTGCTCCAGATGTACTTTGCAGTCACGTCTGACTCCCATTTATTGTCTTTATGGATGGTGGACATCAGGACCAGCCTCATCCAACAAAGCTGACCAGTGGACTCACTGACCTCTTGGCTCAGCTACTTATCAATCAAAGTGAAAGCCGCACTCTTAAAGACAATTAAAGCACATTGAGGTGGTAAATGCTCGGCCTGTTTACCACACAGCCCGGACAGCTGATTTGTCAAAGGCTATAACTCCTCTCCTCTGATGTGAAAATGTACCTGTGGCCTATAAATATATCTAAATACGAGTGCAGTGTTTTATAAAATAATTTTGGTAATGTACGGTGTGTTCTGAACGGATAAACGCAATAATATTTCAACTATGCTTTTACAAGTCACAAAACCAATCATTAAAGGAACCCCCACTGTTTTGTCGTAAACAAACTCAGTTATGTTTGCTTTACATCTTTGTCACCAAAATGCACTGAGGCCCCACAACTGAAAACATTTTCTTTCCTCATTAAAAAGTTTTTTTGAATAATTTACACCTGCATCATTTACAGTCAGGCTGACGCAGCAGGGGATTGTCAGCAGGGATCATCACGCACATGTGTAGCAATGTTAGTGTTGTTTTTGCAATTAGATCATGAGATACAAACAGAACTAGAATGTTACTCAGGAGAACACACACTTCCACCAAGGCCCAACAGGTTGAAATTCAATCAGGCTGCATCAAATTGCACAGACTCATAGATAACAGTGTCGTTAATGTGATATTTATTCTGCAAGATCCATTACCATTTCCCACAATGTTAACCAAGGCGGAAAAATAATTCCTGGATCCATTCCTTTGCCCAGAACTATGCCAAAATGTGATGCATTCTTCCTTAGTCACTTTTGTGTAATCCTGCGGACAAACAAGCCAAATCCTACCAACTAAGAAACGGACAGGGGCTAAGACACAACCTCATTGGCGGAAGTCCGAAATACCCACTCAACACCACTCCACATTGCATTCAGTGCTCAGAAAAATCCACTTGGCACCTTTCAATTTCTTTTCAACTTTCAAACAGGGGAAACTGAAACCGTGGCAGAGAAATTCAAACTCAATAAAGCGATGGTTGATCCCA
Source organism: Hippoglossus stenolepis (assembly GCF_022539355.2). Lineage (NCBI taxonomy): Eukaryota > Metazoa > Chordata > Actinopteri > Pleuronectiformes > Pleuronectidae > Hippoglossus > Hippoglossus stenolepis. Next base: position 21,556,308 of record NC_061489.1, on the reverse strand, counting down.
GTTGTACACAGTTTTGTGATCAATGGAGAAAATATGTTCCAGTGCATCTACCTTTCATTATTCTTACCCATCAGATTCATATTTAATCCGTAATAATGGTGGATTCCAATGATACTACAGGTCACATGGCTTTTTTACAGGTCAACCTCCCCCAACCACCGGCCCAATGGACCACCTGCCGAACCCGTCTGTCTCTCCACCCCAACATCTGTCTCGCCCCCCAATTTTCTCCATACGTCTAGCTGATTGAGTCGTATGTAACCCGACACCCATCTGTTTTGTGTAGGCAGTTAAAAACCAATACGGTCCAAATTAAGCTGCTTCACGCTACGTCTGACTTGCTGAGCTCTTCAAGCAGTATGAGGTGGCCCAGTGTGAAGGCTTTGTGGGGGCAGCTTAAAACCAACATAAGCTGGATTGGACTTTCTTTGATGCTGTGTCACTGAAAGACCCATCATCCCAAAAATGTGTGATGACTGCGGAAAAGGTTGTTGGCCTTGCAATGGGCTCACGACCTGGATGTGCCCCTCTTCTTGCTCAATGGGATTGGCCTCTGCTCCCATAGTGACCCCCTGAGGAATAAGCAGTATAGATAATGGATGGATGCAAACTCAAACATAATCCGGCAAATTCAGTGGAAAATACACATATAACATCATTTTAAACCTTTAAATATTTGCTCTTAAAGTTCTTTTTCCCACCACACTGCCATGCAAGTCTTTGTAACGTTGCAAAAGTATAATGTTTGTCTGTTATAAGCTGCTAAATCGACACAAATGAGTGTCAGACATAAACACGTCCATGTGGAAAGAAAACTGTTGTTCCAGATTAGGTTAGTATTGTGCAAGTGCTTTTGTTTTAGGTCGTTATGGGCAAATTTTATGCTTTCATTATAACACAGAGGAATGCACTTGGCAGTGTTGTAGTAAACTAACTAATAACCGTGCAGCCACAATAAGTGACTTATCCTTTCCAGCCACAGCAGGTATAACATTTCAGGGCAGTATAAACTGTTACAGACAATATTTTTAAAACATCTAGAACCACTTGAACCAATCATTGGGGAATCGTAAAAAGCCTACATCCATTTTTATTACCTCCACCAAGGAGGTTGTGTTTTCACCCGTGTTGATTGGTTTGTTTGTTTTTAAGCAAGATTACGCAAATACTTCTCAACTGATTTCCATGAAACTCTATGGAGGGGAGGGTTTGACCCAAGGAAGAACACATCACATTCTGTGTGTGGATACAGGATTTTCTTTTCCACTTTCTATCACATTGCAAATTTTCTTTTTACATTTTCACAGATTTTCCAGGGAATAATTCATGGATCTTGATGGAAAAAAAGGCGACTGATATCTATGAGTGTGTGAAATTTGGTCCAGCTTGTTTGAGTTTAAGGGGACTATTCAGCCTTGGTGGAGGTATTCTCTCTACTGAGTGCCATTCTAGTTTAACAGCTGTATCTCCATTGGTGCTGATTGACAGAATTCTTAAGGGACAAACATCTTTAGAGAGTGAAAGCATTTAGATAAAGTCAAATTTAGTTAGTTTGCTTTTTCCTTCCTCATTCTATACATTTAATCAATTAAGAAAGGAAGTTAAACTTCAGCTTTTTCCTCCACCAGCCGCTGCCTTTCTTCCTCTTCCTTTCCGAGTGCCTTGCTCAATTTTTTCTTTTGTCTTCTGCTCTTTATCTCTCTCTCTGTCTCTGCATTTCTTCATCTGTCTCTCTCTTCCTCTACCAACTTTCTCCTCCTCAGGTCAGGTCTGGTAGTGATCACGCATGCTGATCGCTTCAAAACCAGCAGAACTAATGCAGAGCAGATCAAGAGCTGTGATGTAGGCAGAGAGAAAGGGAGAGGGAGACGGACTCAAAGAGTTAATGGAGAGGCTGAGAGAAGGTGGGATAGACGGAGAGATGTGAGAGATTGTGTGTTGAGGTAATTCATCGCCCTGAAAAAACAGGCGGGTGCTACAAAGGAAAGAGTAAAAGAGCGACCCTAATAATCCAAATATTTGTGCGCTCGGAGGTAAAGGCTCAGCGTGTTTATTACATTATGATTGGCCATCGGGTTCTCATTCGAGGACCATGGACAACAGCTGGGTCTGTATTTTGAGCTATCATCCATCCATCCATCCATTGATCCCTTTTTTCCAGCACTTCAACGAGAGAATCACTTTTTTGTCCAGCCATTACCCCTTCATCCATCCTTCCCTTCATTCATCAACAAATTGGTAAAGCATGCTATTTTTCCATATCTTCATCCATCCATCCCTTCATCCGTCCAGCTGCTGAGGCTACTCCTTGATCCATTTATACTCTGTATTACCTCTCAATCATCCACTCCTCCATCATCCTCTCATCCATGGAACACACCACCCAGCTGTACTGCTGCACCCGGCCCCTCATCATTGTCATATCATTCATATCAGTTCATTTTTCTCTGCCGATACACATTTATCGACCCTCTTTTTATCTCCTTCCATCCTTCTCTCAATTCACCTGCTCTGGTTTTGTTCCAGAAACCTCCAGGAACTGTGTTTTATCTCCTACATGTTGTATAATCCAAGGATTAAGATTAAGAGAAGATTAAATCTGCAATCTCAAAGTATTCTTCTGTTCTAATTGAAATGTATGACTCCAAGTTTTTCTCAATTCTGAAGTGTGAAGTCAAAGAAAGTTAATGCAGGTCACCTGTTAAAGAACAGTGCTTAGTTTAATGTGCTTCTAAATACCTTTAGTCGTAAAAAAACTTTTCAAAGAAGGCTCTCCATCCCTTCATATGTTCTTCCATCCCTCTATCCATCCACCCGTCCACAATCCATATGCCAATAATATATCATATATTAGCCGTGAGCTTTACATCCTCAGCTGTGCTTTACTCCTTCTTATTCCCACTCTCCCCTTTCCCCTTCTTCATCCACCCTTTTAGTTATCTAACTGTTTTCCATTAAAGTAGTCATGATTAAGTGGTGAGATCTGATACATTTTTTTTTTTTTGTGGCTTTTAGCAAAGATAATAGAAGCAGACGATGACTAGCACATGTGGACAGAGATGGAAAAGAGATAGAGAAAGAAAGGGAAGGAGGAGTAGAGGAAAGAGGAGGGATAGAAGGAAGGTAAAAGGAAATATTAATATCAAAGATAGAATAGAATAATCAAGAAAGGGAAGTGGGAGCAGGGGATGAGATGCTGATGTTACTCGGTCACATTATGTTGCTTTGGGAACATTTTCATCATAGTAAAATGTGATTTATTCAGGCTAATGGAAGAGCAGGTCTTAATTATTTTCTGCATTCTTTACTCCCCACATATCTGTCTTTCTTTATGTCTCCGGCTCTGCTTTCTTTCAATTCTGAATCTAATCCAGTCGTGCTCCGCTGGCACGAAAGCAAAGAGCCACTCTGCAAATGCATCAAGAAGATCAACATCATTCCGCTTCCGCTGCAGATTTTTAATCTATCTGTGTCTCTCCTGTTCTCTCGCCTCCTCTAATACATCTCAGTCTTTGTCTCTTCCTTTGGTGCGTCGTGTTAATCTTCATTGACAGATCAATCATCGCCGCTTTTGTTCTCGTCCACTCAGCCTGACCCTTGTGTGCGTGCACGTGTGCGTGCGCGTAGGAACGCATACGTGCTTATGAATGTAGTGTAAAAATATGAACACATCTCCGCACTCCCCTCTCTGTTGTTCATTGATGGTGATTAGTAGCAGGTGTTGGCACTGAATTCAAAAACACACTAATATAGACACACACACACACACACACACACACACACACACACACACCACACCTTTGAATGATAGGTGTGATTTATGGGGCTGGGACCTACGAGTTGCTGGAACAACACGGTCTTGCCCTCGAAGATAACACACAAAGCACGGACACATGCACTCATGCACACGTATGTATGGCATAAACACATACGCCGACTCTCACACACACACACACACACACACACGCACTTAAACACATGGTGCATTTTTGTCTGACATGGCTGGCTCCTTTCAGCCCAGAGGTGAGATCAGACATTAAAGATGTTGTGATGAAAACACTCCTCATGGAAACTGCTCTTATTCATCTTCGGGAGGAGATATAGCCGTTTATACCTCTGGCCTGTGACGCCACCTGAAATAGCATTCTTAGACTAAATGGTCATGTTTTAACGCTGAACTCGGTGTTTGTGTGTTGGGATGGTGGCCAGATCATTAATTATTTAATCTTCTGACAGTTGAAAAAAATAAGCAAAAAGCCTTTAATGTGCTCAGTTGTGACATGATTTAATACAAAGTAGTGAGGAGAATGAGCTTGATAGTATATAACAGATGATGGCTGTGCAGTATTTTAGGAGGCTGTCACTTTACGTATCACCTGTCATTGCCATTGAGTGAATAATGTCTGCAGTCGTTCAGTCTCATTTCACAATAATGCAACAGTTTAAAAGTAGATTTAGATGTCATGAAATGTATGGAAACTTCTGTCCATCACTCTATCCCATAAAGTGTATCATCACCTATTACGTCAAGGTGCCCTACTGGCTTTTAGAAATCAATTGATGTAGTAATTATTGGTTAAAGGACCTGATTTTAAACACTTGTCTCTAAGGCCCCATTCAGAAATTGTTTTAATATCTGTCCCGAGAGACAAAGGTGTGTGATCTGAACTATGACAGCTTTTTCTTTACCAATTAACATAGTCACTCAATTAGATTTTAGATTTTTTTTCTTTCTGGTATGATAGGGAAAACAAGTTAATCATATTTAGAAATGGAAACGTAAGTGATGTAGAGCGAAAAGAACAACATAAGAAGAAAGCGAGTGAAACCCGTGAGTCTCCCCAGTGAGTTCCAGTCTGCCGAGCTACAGACAGACCATTAGTACAACTGTCAGTACTAATTACTCCCTATAGACTTCACGGTACTCGGCTTCTCTTTGTCCTGACTTTGCACTTGCAAACTCTCCTCAGTTTCACTGCTTTATTTCCCTCCTGCTTATTCTCTTCTGTTTGTTACCTGCTGCCTCCGTCCATCTGCAGCTCTGCACAATTCAAAACAGTCACGTGTGTAGTGATGATTGATTTCTCTGTTTCAATGTCTTTTCTTCTTCCTGCTCATTTTCTCCTGTTGTTTTTTTCCTCTCATCTTCGAAACCAATTTGCTTTGTTTCACTTCAGATGCTCTTATGCAACAAGCTCTCTCTTAATTTCATTACTGAAAATGAGAGCAAATTAATTGATTGATGGAGACTTTGTAAACAAGTTGCGCAACAACAAAAATCACATCACATTAAAACAGGAGAATTACTCAGCTCTTCCTCACTCACACACACACACACACACACTCACACAGACCTCAGTAATGACAGAAGGCTGTTTTGTGAAAGACGACTAATGCAGTGGAACAGCTTCACTTAAGGTAATGAAGTACTCACTGTGTGTGTCTGTGTGAGTGTGTTGGTGTGTAAGAGAGACTCAAAGGCTTGTGTGGATATCTTTAATTCCTGTAATGACACCACTTCTGTGTTTGTGCGTTCATGCTTCTTTCAATGACGTTGTGGTAACTCATCTCCCACATGAGTTCAAATTGCTTGTCTCCACAAAATTAACCATTTAAAAAAAAATCTCCTAGTTAAAACTAGTTTAAATCCAGAAACAAGAACCTGTCTTTTACTTTATATCTTGAAATGATCCTCACATTTAACACAATTATACATGTGTTTAAACAGTAAACAAACTACAAAATGAACCATAGACACTGTAAGAAAGAGATTTTAGAGATGATAACAAATCAACTGAATAACAGGAGCTAAAAGAGAGAAAGAGGTCAGTGAGTTCGAAAGGAGAGATACATGAGTTTTAAAAAGAAATAGATGAAATATGGCCAAATACGTAACGTAACGTCCTACACTTCCTGGTAGTGAAGCAATCACACACGCCACATTACACCGGCATCTTTGATTTACATCTGCCAATCAAATGCCCATTTTGTCTGTCTTCATATTTTCTGTTGCATGTCAGAAATCCAAATGAGCTGAAATGTCCTGAAAAATTGTTTGAATAAGAATGCATGAATGAAATGGCTAAAAGCACAGAGAAAACATAATCTCAATGAGAAAGGAACTAAGAAAGCGTTCTTTGAGCCAGATGCCAAAATGCAGCTTAACACAATGTGTACGTTGTTTCTAAGAAAGAAAGAGGGAAAGTTGAATAAAAAGAATGGAAACTTAACAATTAGTGTGTGTAATGAGGCAGGCACTTTGTTTGGTGCTAAAATGAGCTGGTCTTTATGGGTGGTTGGTGTTTGACTATGTGGGAATGGGAAGGTGGTGGAGAGGAGGAAAGCTTTGAAGTCTGAGGGAGGAAAAGAAAAGTAAAGGAAGTGATAAACACACTGCCACTTAGTGAGGTGGAGATAAGAGGGAGGGATGGAGTGAGAGTAGAGAAGAACATTTACTTAAATGTCTTTATTGTTTCATGAGTTTGAAATAAGCCGGGTTAGTTTGGAGATTAGTCCAGTGGCCAGTTGGATATAAGAACTTCCTGCTGAAGAGATACGTGCTCCCAGTGGATCAGTGATGCATGAAACACTTCAGTCAACACCATAGACTGTATATAAGGTCAACACAGTAATTTATCTCCTCGGGCCACGTGAATGTGTCTATAAGGTGTTTACATGTCAAAACTTAACAAGTGTTTTACTAATAGAGGAGGAAGAAAAGCTAAAGGCAGCTAGAGTAAAGTTGAGGGAAAATGGATTTGGAAAGAAAAGAGCAAAGAACAGTTTAATGATACATTTGAGATATTACAATTTTCACTTTCAAAAGTTTTGCAGTCGGAATCCATGGCAAGCCGTAGTAGTAACTCACACTGCGTAGATTTTATGATGAAAACGTAATGATGAAAGCAGTGAAAATGAGGCTTATAATATTTATGTGTGTGTGTGTGTGTGGGTGGGTGGGTGGGTGTTGCATGTTTGCCAATCTGGAAACCCATTAGTCTTGTGGAGTAAATGAAGAGTGTAACCTTTTAAAATGAGATTTCCACCACTTACAGAAAAATAAGTGATGTCTCGCCAACTCTTATGAAAATGAAATGAAGTGACATCATAAATCTATTTAGACAAGTATGTGTTTGTGGCTGCTGCGTTAAAAGATCATTGCCGATTAACAGTCATTTATATATTCGGAAATTTAGATGATAAATCACAGGCAGCAGAGTCATTTAATCCAGTGTAAAAGCTGTTTTCACACTTGGTGACTGAATGGAGGTTTCAGTGTCTTAAAGTAACCACATATTAGATGGAATTTATTCTAAATCTTGTTTCTGACCCAAACAAATTCTGATTATATTTCATTTTAGGGACATATTCTCTTAAAATGAGGTTTTAAAAGTCGCACAAAAGTATTTTTTTATCTCACTGGATGTGTTGTGTTGTGATCATAACATATTCCGTCTAAATTCTCTCTGAATACCAGCAGCAGAATTTGACCCCGTCTGGCCACAACCTGCTGGAATGAAAGATAAATCCATCAGGTTTAGCTTTTTCCACATTTAACTGATGCAGATTGATTGTTCTGCACTGGGAGGTGGACACGCACACACACACACACACACACACACACACACACACACACACACACACACCTGTGCACCTTCACATAGATAATCATGTGTGTGGAGTTCCAGTGGGAAGGAAGAAAGAATCTGGAATACCAGTTGCAGTTTTCTGTCTTGTGTGTGTGTGTGTGTGTGTGTGTGTGTGTGTGTGTGTGTGTGTGTGTGTGTGTGTGTGTGTGTGTGTGTGTGTGTGTGTGTGTGTGTGTGTGTGTGTGTGTGTGCGCGCGCACACGTGTCTTTGTGTTACTTGGCACTTTTCCCTGTCTCTCCACGAGCCGCGCTGTATGGGGTCGTACTCAGGATTATCCCCACGGGTCTCGCACACACACACATACAAAGACACCCGCTAACCTTGCCAGTCCACTGTGGGTCGTCCACCAAACCGCCTGTCCGCCCTAAAGCCCGCCTCCAGCTGTCAGATGCTTCCTGTCCACTTCCTGTTTCTGTCAGATGCAACACAGAGGCCTTCTTCAGCCCATAGACGTCCCATTCATTCATCACCATTACCATTCATTCTAATAGGAGCTTCCTGATATAATGCTTTTTTTCTATCCCTTTGGTGTCTTTCATCATATATACCTGCTGCTACACACTGTGCGTGTGTGTGTGTGTGTGTGTGTGTGTGATGAGAGAACGCAGTGTCCCCAGTATGCCCAGTAATGTTTAATTGGTGTAATTAACCTGTTACCATGGTAATTAACCTGGGCAACAGTTCTGTCAACATTATAATGACAAACAGATGGTACCACTGCTGCCAAGGCTGACACACGCCCGTCAATACACACCACCACACACACACATGCAAAGATAAATTACTGACTCAAACTATATTTCCTCTCTCATTCATGCAAGCAAACACATATATGCGCGGCAATGTGCTAAGATGCAATGAATATTTAGAAATAATATTATTTTTTCAGTTTTTCATTGGGACTTCCATTAGCTCTAGGTGGTGCAGCAATTACTCATTCCAGATAACAATGTAAACAAAAGAAACTGAGCTGAATACAAATGTATAAAACGACCGACACAAGAATACAAATAGTATTACAAAGAAAATCATAAGCACCTTGTTGTCACGATGCAAAATGCATTTAAATTGATTATCCACTGACAAACCTGCTCACTACACAACACAAACCTGTAGATTTCCCTTAGTAGACTAGTTGTGTAGGAAAAGAGCGCAGCCTGAAAATATTTATAATAGAATTTTCCGTCTGTGGTTACGAGTTAATTGTTCAGCATCAACCATCACATCAAAGATCTCTTGACTCTATTAGCATCTTGTATTTTGACCCTTTTATCCGTTTGAATCACACTTTTAAGAAATGGCAGTTTAATGACTAACAGGACGGATTCTGATCTTTTATGATTAAAGCTCAGTTTGCTGATGATGGGGATGAGGATCACTGAAATCTCACACAGCAGCTTCCACAAACAGTCGGCATATGGAACCCAGTATTAATTGTGAGAGGATTTATGGTGTCACCAGCGCCGCTTCCTCTCGGCTCTCCACGTTACCATCCCACTGACGAGCTGCATAAAGGTTTCCAACGGGAACAATAGAAAGTCAATGATTGTGGACTATGTTGTCAGACAGTGTAATCGGTGGAGCATGATGGCGGCTTTGATTTGATTACTTCCTGGTGTTTTGGACCAATCAGGGCACATTTTATGCTGCCATTGCAGTGTCCGATCCAATCAAAAGAAGGCTCCGTCAGAGTTATGAGAGCGATTTTAATGCTCTATGAAGGGAAGGATTGAAAGACATAGAAGAAGACAGAGACGGAGAGAGAGAAATAAAAATAAAGAGTGATAAAGAAAAAGACCCAGAGAAAGGGAGGCTTATCTTGATGAAAAGCAGAACCCCATTAATTTCCTCAGTGTGCAGGGATGTGTGCATGTGATCATTCTGAATGGGGACAGTTTGCTGGCTGTTGGAATAGTTAACAGACGGTTCAACCGCTTCCCTCCTCTCACCTCGAGCATGGCGGTCCAATCAAGTGGTTCCACCCTGACGAAGAGCAGGACACAAATTAGCTCAAGCACTTTTCTTTAATTACACTTGGTTGGGAATTTAGTGTCTTCTGCTCACTTCAGTTGAGTCTTGTCAAATTTGTACAACCCTGGCAAGAGTGTATGCATCTTAATTTCTTATTTCTACAAACACACTCAATTGAAAACTATTTCAATGCTGTTTTAAATGGCTACGTTTCACAGTTTTTAGTTGTTTTGTATTATCCAATCAAAGAAATGTCACATTCATCTTTATCTCACATTTTCTATTTTCTCTTTAAATATGAATTAAGTTGCTGGTTTAATTTAGTTTCACATTCTTAAAGTTTAAATTTATTAGGCCGATTGGTCACAGACAAGTTAGAAATTTAAATCTGCAGTTTAAAAAATGCAGAGTGAAGATCAAACTAACATAAGAGATTCATTGCTGGTATTTACATGGACCCTGATTTAGAACTTGATTTATGTTTAAAATTCATTGGGGGCATGTGTCACCTTCACTTTAGGGCAGGAGGTGAACTCGGGAGGCGTCTTCAGGGAGGGTGTGTGTCAGTCTGGGTCACGATGAGAGAAAGTGTCCACAGGGACACGCCGGCAAGATAAGAAACAGACTCGGCTCCAGATCAACACAGTCAAGGTCACTGTGTGTGTGTGTGGCAGAGTCAGTGAAGGCACATCTGGAGAAGTCTCATCTCTCCCTCTTTACTCCGTTTTCTCCTTCCCTTATTTGTTTAGTTTAAAAATGACATTTCTCCGTCTTTGCTACTAAAAATCAACATTAACCGCTGGCGATCATTTATCCAAACGCTGTTTTGTCGAAACAGGCTGAGGTTTTAAATGAGGCCTCGTCAAACAAATGAATCTTGGTTTTTATTTCTTTTTTCTGCTTAACTCTTTGTACGTCATGGGCGGGTGCGACTGTGGATCAGGAGGGTCGTCCACTAACCGGAGGGTTGGTGGTTTGATTCCCGGCAGCTTCCAGTCTGCATTCTGAAGAGTCCTTTAGCAAGATACTGAACCCTAAATTTTCCACAACCGTGTGTATGCAACTTGTATAGTTATGGTTTTTCAGTAGTCCATAAGCCTGGATAAGTGCTTTATAGATCTAGTCAATTTACATAGAACAAGAACAAATGTGAATTAAACTAAAATAATAACAATTTCTTGCACTTACTGTTTGAAGATATGTGTGAAAGGAGTCTTTTCAAAATATCTTAACTTCCTATCAGATCAGTCAATCATCAACCACACGATAAGATAAGATAATTCTTTATTCATCCCACAATGCAGAAATTAACTTAAAACTTAGGTTGCTTTTCAAACACATTATCTTCTGCCACTGAATCCTCCATAAACATAAACAAATGTCTTCTTTATGGATTTTGCGAGGGGGATTTGAGCTGTCATATCATCACTGGATGAGGGTGCAGTTGTGCTTTATGGTTGTCTCCACCAGGGGGCTCTGTGCTGTAGTGTTTCCAGCCTCCTCCATGTGGGGGGTACAGGTGGAGCAGGGATGATGCAGCAGTAAGGGCGCGTTAGGTTTGCTCTCCCTCGGCGCCCGGCGGTTTGTACATGTCAATCACATCCACTATCCAGCTTGTTGATTGTGGCAGAGAAGTGAGCGGTGAGCAGATGCAGAGGCTTTAGTGTCAGTCTGCTCAGTAAGTCAGCGTGAAACACCGCACCACCATCTTTGTGTTCCTGATTGTTTCTCTGCGACTCTGCAATGTTTACTTCCTCTTTCCTTTCTCTCTTTGCCAAGCTCAGCCACTGTGAGCCTGGTTAATGTTCTGACATGTAATCCACATGTAAATATGAAACATAATTACACTACAGTCTGATTCCAGTAAACTTTAAAGATACTGGCTTTCATCAAACAGGGTATAGGTGCTTCACATTTCTGCTTTTCTTAGTTTGGATGTGTGGATTTGAAGGATTCCCACACGTGTAGTTTTTTTTAGTGTGTTTGAATCCACGTGAACTCATGGAAATATTTGTTAAAGTTTCAGTTGTCACTTCGGATGAATGATCCAGAGCCAGCTCTCCAATTCCAGTGCTCTGACTGAAGCAGTTGATTGAGTTAACTCTGAGTCAAAATACATCTTGTGCTGTTGAAAAATCCATCTCCTCAACCGAATACATCTTCTGAGCCAGAAAATCGAAAGGGCCCGTCTCCCTTTTTTTTAATCCTGAACCTCCATCTGTGTCTCTCTCACTTCTTTTTTCTGCTCTTTGTTCTTTCCCCTCTTGTCAAAAATCCCCTCCCTTTCCCCCACACTTCCTCCATTTCCTTTGCTCTTGTCACCTATAAATGCAATTAAATTGATGATACTCAATAAAAAGCCCAGAGCTGTAAATCAGATTTGTTACGCGTTCTTCTGTACTCGGCAAGGTCATCATCCATTTTATACAATAGGAAAAAAATATAAATGTAAGGACATCTTTGTGAAATCATGGATCTGTGTCCTGTGGGTGCTTTCAGCAGAAACATCAGATGGTATTTAAATGGCAGCAACAAAACTCTGATCCATCACTGAAACAATTCCTGAAACACCAACTGAGAGTGGGGAGAGGAAGACGAACAGATGGACAAATTGGTTGGCAGGCGGACAGAGCGACCGAGAATGATAGCTTCCACATACCACTTCTAAATTATAGTGAAAGGAAATGAGACGCAGAAAGAAAGAAATTACATAAAAGATAAAAGGGGACATAAAAAGACAAAGGGGAGAGTAAGGCGATGAGAAGAGCCGGGGATTTCCAGTGAACTCACTGTGGATTCCTGCTGTCGACCAGGGATTTGAAGTTAAATAAAAATGATTGGATCAAGGTGACGCACGCTCGACTTTTGGCGGAGGGACGAGTCATCATATTGATTTTTTTTGTCAGTTTTATATGTGGGCAAGCCTTTCTTTTTCATTTGGATCTGAATGTCAATAGGTTTGTTTTTCATTACGTTGTGTAGAGCTGCAGTCAACCAACGGAAATCCTGGTCAAGTGAAATCGTACCTTCTATTCAACCAATCGATTTGTCACCGGGGGGGAAAAGATCTGTATGTTATCTCTAGATCTCTGTATTAACCACATCGGCCACAGTGCAATGTAGCTGGTTGCCTTATCAACCTGAAAACAGTATTTATGCAGTTGTTTGCAAAGTTTACACTCAACTTTTTGTCCATTTTAGGAAAACACAGCCACACTGACAATGTCTCTGACTTAATTAGTTTGGAGCTAATTAAGCAAATGTTCCAAATTTAATAAGTTTGACCTGAGACTTAAGTTTTGTTGTGGCACTTTTCTTCTTATGAATATAAAACTGTTGATTGTCCGATAAATGAGAATTTGGTGAGACAAGAACTTATCGACCAAACAACTGAAAAGCTACATCCCTATATTGTTCTTCTTCTCTTTCCATGCCGCGCTCCCTTCATCTTTACTTGGTTTTCTTCATAGACAGATACATACAACATTGTTTATATAATATCTCTGTTGGTGACAGTCATGGTTAGTTCTGATGCATTTTGTGTGATAAAAAATTGGATCATTCTTTGATCAGAAAACAAAAACCTCAACCTCACACACAACCAACACATGCACAACCCACAACGAACCAGCTGCGGTCACAATGGACAGAGCTTCACTTTTTTATTTTCTTTAATCCTTCCCGACATCAATGTAAGTGAGTTTTTTCTCACTTAGGAAGGAAATCGCCACAAAATCAGACCAAGCTGTTAAAAGTGCTGTTTGAAAAATGTTGAAAACAAACACATATAGCTCAAGTGAAGTCGAGCTGTGGAGCTGAATAACCTCAACACTTCCTCATGTGACTTGAACTGTGAGATCAACTGAAAGTGCAGCATATAGTCGTTTTTCATGGATTATTAAAACATGCAATACAATTACTATTCATCGGGGAAAAGATGTGTCCGATGAAATTAAAGTATGTAAAACTAAACCGATGATGCTTCAAAGTGTCCGTAATGCAGTGAAACAGCAGAGGCACAAAATGACTTCTTTTGCATGCTTTTAAATTTTAATGACTTTGCGCTGATGTAGAGATTGTAGTAAATCTATAATACTGCTGGATCACCATTTCTTTTCTCATCCTTTGCCTTTCGTATTTACTCAATTTTTACCGTGTTAAATTTTGTTCATCAGGAGAAAACCACACAACACTTCTTCTCTGGCAAAGCTTTGTGATATTTATCAATTTACATGAATATGGATAAATATTTGAAGATAATCCCTCTTCCGTCTTCTCTCCTGCTCCCTCCGTGCCATCTTTCATCCAATCATAACACAGTTTGTCAGAGGAAAACTTTGCTCTTATAAAGTTCTCTCATCTTCCTTTCGCTGTTACAAAACCGATCTACATCTGCTTTCAAACATTCCTCTTATTCGGCTGATTTTTAAAACAGCGATTCAGCTTAATGCCCTTGTTTTATGAAAGCCATCGGGGATCAATTACATTTATCTGCCATTTAACTCCTCACTAAAATCAGTCAAAGATGTTGAGTTGTTTGATGTGTTCCGATCAATGAAAACTCGAGGTCAAGAGGTCAAATTGTCAGATGCTGATGCAAACGTTCGTCCTCGTAAAGTGCGCTGAAGTAACGAGAAGTACCGATGATGGTCTCTCTCTGGTGTGTTCGCGCCCAAAAATAATTACCTTTAATCTTGTTTCGCATTAAAAGTAAAACCTAATTTGATGTCTATGCATATAGTGATTTAGTTAATTGGCAAAGCTTATAGCCCCAAAATATAACTTAAGATAAAATGCAACTAAAAGGTCCCACACCTGTAGTAACAGCTTTTAGGCTTTTTAAAAATCTATTCAGAGTATTCAGAATTTTACTTCTCACTTAATAGTTTGACCACAATTAAAGGGTTTATCTATTAAAGTGAGAAAGCCGTTAAATTCACTCTCACTCTCTCCCCCTCTGTCATAACACTGATTGCCACAGCTGAGGTCGATCAAAAACAAGTCTGACTCAGTTTTGAACCTCACACATCATAAAGTCGCCGTGAGTGAACGTTGTGCCGCGCCAGACGAGACGGCCCCGCCTCCCACAAATAAAAACCACCACATACAGGCAGACGGACAGTTGGACAGAAAGACAGACAGACACGTGGGCAGAGAGACAGACAGGTGCACGAGTACCGACTAAAGAAAGAAGCAAGAAAGGCATCGTGTACATTTTTTTTTTAATGATGGCTGAGTTCCATTTAGCTGCTTCACTTTTCAGGGGGCGCTAATATTGTGCCTGAGTGTCACATTATTGTGGCTCAGTGGGACGTCTGTACAGAACAGAGCCGTCCTCGATGTTATTAGTTACGCCCATGCTTCTCCAACTGAGAACGACAAAACGTGAGGCAACAAAAACCGAGTCTAAGAGAAATGACTTGTGTTTGTGTGTGTGTGCTTGTGTTAGTGTTCATGTCTGCGTGTGCGTGTGTGTGTGTACTCAGTGAAGACAGGTACGCAGCCAACTAATTAGTTTTGAGGATTAAGCTGAAGGATGATTGGATTTAATTAGTGTTTTGTTCCAAGGCAAAGCACCGTCTTCCTTTTTCTGTCTCACTCGTTCTCAATGTAGATGCCCCCCCCCTTCCCAGACACACTACAACACACACTATCCGATCCTCCTTGACCCTCGTGGTTGATCAGGAAGTAGGTGAGCGAGTCGTCTCCTCGTTACAGCTGTCTGATAATGAGCCTTGGGGATTTTACAAAATGGCAATGACTGTTGCTCACCTCTAGAACATTTTCTCTCAAATACATTATGTTGTCGTGGATATTTTTCTTGCACAAACACATGTCAACATTTTCCAAAGCTCTGCTCACTCTCACTTTTTAGCACCAAATATCTCAGTGGAACGTGGATTGAAACTGATTTGAGTATCTGTAGAGCCTGGGCCGGTCTTCATTCAGAGATCAGACAACCGCATTGGTCAATACAACGTTTTTTATTTGAGTTTTAATGGTGGTCAGTTGTTTATTCCTCTGTGGACTTATTTAAGATGCAGTTACACACACACACACACACACACACACACACACACACACACACACTGATGTTCATGACCCCTCAACACTTTACACCCACAGCACAAAATCTAATGTTTTCCGCCCAATATTTGATATACCAGTCTATTGAATTACTTCTGTTACTCCACTATTTTGCCAATATTCCACTGTTATTACATTCAGCACACTTATCACGTTTATCAGTCTGTACTTGCATGAACACATGTCTTTTTCCCCTTTGCTATGATAAGGTAAAGAATATCTACTTTAAACGTGTGTATACACTGTTTTCCTTAGCCCGGAGTTTCGCTGTGTCTGTGTGTAAAAAAGTGTGTCTCTGCTGTTGGTCTAGTAGTTTAGTTTCAGATGGAGGGTCTGATAACATCTTCTGGAGGTCAGCCAGGCCCGAATCCTCTCAAACTTTTACCTTTCTTGGCTCGGGCAGTGTGTGTGTGTGTGTGTGTGTGTGTGTGTGTGCGTGTGTGCGTGTGTGTGCGTGAGCGTGCGTGAGTGCGTGCGTGCGTGCAGGCATGCGCGCGCTGCTACTCCCTTTTGGCTCAGACTTGAGGAACAGTGGGTGGTTTTTCTCTGTTTCCACTTTCTGCCAGCACTTTTCAACCCTCCTTCATCTCCCATTTTATTTATTCAGCCTCTTTTTTTTTTTTACATGATCCTGATGTTGTTTTCAAGTAACTACATCCTTTCATCCCTCTAACCAATGTTGTTTACTTTCTTTATTCTCTCTCTCTCTCTCTCTCTCTCTCTCTCTCTCTGTCACCCCCTTCCTACCTTTTCTCTCTCCCTCTCTCTCTCCCCCATGTCAGTGACACCACCTTTTTAATGGTTGTCACCTGCTAGAGTAATGGTCAGGGCTCAATGTGCCATAGCAGTAATTTAAAAGTGTCTCACACACACACACACACACACACACACACACACGCAGAGTGATGGATTACTCAGGGGAGTGTTGCAGAAGTGCTGTTTGCAGGACAGTCCTGTGCAGATATGACAGTAGTAAATTAGAGCGTGTGTGTGTGTGTGTGTGTGTGTGTGTGTGTGTGTGTGTGTGTGTGTGTGTGTGTGAATCAATCGGAAGTGACCACTACCTGCTCACCATGCTCGGAGAGGACAGAGCTCCCACTAGGGGCAGTATGTTGTAGACTGCTTTCTCAGACACGAAGTTTGATTCCAGCTTCATGAGGTTTACGAGGGACCTCAATTCAGTGAATATTTGGTGGTTGCTGTAAGAATACTAATCTCCGATATAGTTGCAAGAGTAAATGTCTGTTTTGCCGCTCGCTCGTCAACATCTAATGTGACCTAACGATGACAGAACCTTAAAGCCACCTCAGGAAGTCTTAACTGCTGATTTAAACACCAGCCGCCACATGCAAAAGACGATACAATAATAAATGAAGGTTCACAACTAAAAGTGAAATGTCAGATTCATGTAGCTGTGGTTATGCAAGCCCCTTCTTTAAATTTAAAGTCTTCGTATAAATCTTATCATTGCACATAAATATTTGTAAACACAGAGTTAATCAGCTGATTATACATTTACATTATCTGCACTTTCACTGCTTGTCACTGTGACTTGACATAATGCTTGGCTGTGACTATTTACAGTACCCAGTATCATCATTAATTCACCACATGTTCCCATGAACCATCATCTGCAGTAACATCAAACATCAGATGGGCAATCTGTGATTTTATGTGAACATTCTGACGACACAATCTATTTTTATAGTATAATTTAAGTCAGGGAATGTGTCCAACTTTTCTGTGCATATCCATCGTCTGGGCATCCGATCCATGAACATTTCCAGAGAAATCTTTTTGGCCTACAGAGAGTGGTATATTATATTTTTTCTAGCCCAAGCAAAAGTGGTTTGTTTGGAATAAACAGAAGAACTGAGCAGCTGGAATTCGACACCGAAACTGCCACAGCACGACAGACGAGAAATTCAGACCTTGTTAGCGGAGTAGTTGAGCAAAAGAAGGTCACTCCCTGTGTGACTGACATGTGTTCCGAAATGTGGGAGAAAAACACCAGAGCAACAGCCTGAGGACTGCCACTTCCATTATTTGCCCTGGCCTGGACAGATGTTTGATGCAGGCCTGCGCTCGACTTCACGGTGAGCTGACGTTGCAAAAGAAGGAGCATTACGTAGGTGCTGTGCTGTAGGTGGTCGCAAACACGGAGAAGCACACGGAAAGATCAAAACATCTGAAAGCTCTGGGTCATAAACACCACGAACACGCACACACACACACAGTCTCAACATGAAAGCAGTGGCATAGTGGAACAGAAATGTTTTATGTTCCTTTTCAACACCTGGTTGAGGAAAATGAGGGAGACAAAGAGGAGAGAGAGATCGGGGAGAGAACGAGGGATGGAAAACGGCTGCCCACCGACTCTTTGAGCGCCCATACGATGCCCGTGTACCATGCAGTGTTTATCATCCATACACAACTTTGGAGCTGCCTACTCCTACAGAGTTTGGCATCTCATCAGTCACTCACACACATGGGCACTCTGCACACTGCTGAGTTTTGCATCTGGGTGAATGTGTGACTCTCAGTGAGAATTTTTAAGCATGTATATGCTTCTATGTGAGGATACTGAGACCTGTGTGCGCGTGTGACTGGGTGTTTTTAAAAAAAAAAGATCTTTGACAGCAGTGCGACAGTTGAGGAAGATGGATGGGTTGCAGAAACTCGACAGTGGGAGATCGGAAGGGCCTGGTTGATTGTGTGTATTTATGTGTTTGCTTGTGCATGAGCGGGGATTGGTGAGGGTGTGCAGGAGGGGGGGGTGCACCTGCTGACTGATAGACATTTCAGTCTTTCAGGCTTTGGCAGGAAGAGATGAGATGACCATATGTGTGTCATAGATTTCCTCTTCAAATATGTATCCACAGCAGCACTTGACAAAAAACAGACTCCGAGCTCCGGAGCGCGAGCGTGGCTTCCAAATACCACTCGTCACCCCCATTAGTTTCTGCATTGTTCTGTTTAACACGAACCCCAACAATGGAAGAAAAACAATAAAGACCAGAGGTCAGAGTGGGGATGGAAATTGGCCGTGGACTGGGCCATCAGAATCCAGATGGAGACACCCCATCACATGTGGCCTGTCACACTTAACAAGAATCAAGAACAAAAAGAAAAGTAAACGGGACTAAAATAACTGTGATGTATTGTTTAACATTTACAGAAATAGCTGCACATAAATTGTTCAATTACAGATCCTATGATGTTTTTTTATATTTTATACTACATATGACTAGTTTATAAAGAAAAGCAGAATCAGAAAGTGACTGCAGTCTCAGAAATGACCACTTAATGCACTACAGACACAAACCTGGACCAAGCTGTTTTCTGCTGTTTTTCACTCTCCACCCTCTATTATCCGTACGTTAGTGAGCTGTAGAGAGTGTACGACTTCAAACTGAACAGTGAAGCAGGAAATACAGCAGCAAGCAATGTTTGAATTTAGTAGATTTCTTCTTTCGTTGTTCTTCCTGTAAAAAAACTCCTGTATGTTGGATCTAGTCACACAGAGTCATTTGACTAGTGTGTGAAACAAGAGCAGAAAACATCCACATAAGTCCACTTCCTCTTATATTCTGCCTTAAGTCAATTCTGTAAAACTTCCCTGATGTTTGTACTGAACTCAGTGGGAGCTGTTGCCATGAATCTCTATTGTCTGCAGAGTTACTGCTGCTTCATGCACGTGATGCACACATTTCCTGGATTTTCATACTTTTCTCTTTTCTAAACAATAATATATGTCAAGCCAGTCATCAACTGTCACGATGATGATGATACAAATACATAGTGGATAGAAGATGACCACCTCATTGAACAGTGGCCCATGCAACCTGCTCTGCTGAGAACACTTGTGTGTCTAAAGGCTAAGGCTTAAAACACAACAGCTCTAACACAACAGATTTCCACGTCATCAGTAAAGATATCTGGTCAGTTTTCATTTGCAGCAGTACATTCTTTGGATTTTCCACGTTATTATTCGACTCACAGTAGCCATCAATTACAAAAATTAATATTACCAAATTGGACATGTGTGGTTTTTGTCCAACACTGACAACGTGCAGCCAGGGTAATGTGTTCACAGTGTAGTGGTGATTCAAAAGTAAAAAAATGTCTTGATAAATTTGTGGAGACTTTGGGAGGACTTGATAGAGCTGGACCAACATGAAACGGTTTTATCAGAAGAATGACTGTGTTGTGTATGTCATCTAATCATAAATACATCCAGCTGTAATGGAGACAATAAGCAGGAACACAGAAGATCCTGACTTGGACAGACACAAGAAACAAAGTATGTGAGCAGAGAGGCTGACCAGGGAACTGTTCATTATGAGATGTTTTAAACCCCTTCAAATGATGATAAATCAGAGAATCTTAACGTTTTCAAACTCGGTTATTTGTCTCATTGTGCGTCTGAGAACAAAAGTAAAAGCCAATTACTGATCCCTGGTCAGATATTCGATACGCTTGATTCATCATCATACCTAGATTCAGACATCTACTGTTTATTTCAGTCAGAAAAATAATTCTTGACGATTACATGAGGACGGTAGTTAACCTTCAACATGCATTTGATGGGACGTTCTCAGTCACCCACCCTGCGGTATGTGTGATTATATAAAAGGTTAAGTTCTCAAAGGTATTTCAGGATTCCCTAAGCATTGGAAACACAAAAGTGTACTTTAAAAAAACTCGCCCTTACACCCGTATCACCTGGGGACTCTTAAGGTCGTTTACAGGGTCACAGATTTAACTGGGGAAGCACACAAAGGTTTCTGGATCCACTAGTCTACAAAATAACCCTGTGTAAAACTAAGTGGACCCTCTATGTCGGCCCTTTAATGGTGAGCATTGTCTGGCCTGAGAAGACGACATAGTGCTGAGTCATTTACTTCCCTCACCTGACACAGACACGGGTAAAGTGTTATGAAGTGTGAGTAAAAGGCAGAGAGAGACACTGATAGTGCCTGACAGTAAGTGCCATCTGGGAAAACCACCATTTAAAACCATTATCAGAGCTTGACCACAGCAGCGCAGCACTACTCTGGCTTCCTCCCGTCTTTCTCGTAAACACACACACAAACACGGAGCTGCCTGAAAGAGAAAAACACACGCAAACACACGCACACATGTGTTTTCAGGAGAATCTGTGGCAGTGCGATGAGAGATCAGCTTCGTCGTAAGAGTACATCTTGGAGCCATTGGCTGGCTACCATTTAGAGGCCACAGAGGAGTACCCCCCAGAATCTCACACACACACACACACAGACACGCACCACACTGCTCCTCGTCTGTCCGTTGTAGATCAACAGTTCACATGAAAGAAAGAGAAGAATGATGTAGAGCCCTGGCATGTGAGGGGAAGAAAAACTGAGACTAAAAGGCTGAAAGAGGAAGAAGAGAGGACAAGATGAAAAGCGAGTAAGACAGATGGACGAAGCGAAGAGATAAGAGGAAAATTTGTGTACGGGGGAGGGTTTAAATAAGAAAAGGATGGGGCCCTGTCATCTCCCTTCCTGAATTGTTAGCCACGTTGCCCCTCGACTTCACTCACACATGAAAGACCGGTATCTTCATCCTGTCGTCCAAACACACACCGCGACACACACTCAATCACACCCCCGGCATTCTCACACGTACAAACTGATACGCATGCACTCCATCTTAACACGCACACACGCACAGGTTCTCCCCCTGCTGTTTTAACGACTCCCATTGTTGGGAGCGGGGCTCTTCCCTCCATATGACTTCCATATGGGGGGGAGCCATGGCCGACTGTGAAAACTACTGTACTTCAACTCCAATCTATATGACTCTATACAAGCCCCGCGTGGGTCCTGCTAAGGTGTCAGACCGACATCCAACACATGGTAACCTGACCTTCACTACTGCTCTGCACCTTCTGTCTCACAGGTGTCATTCATAGCCAGCCGCTCGGTGGAAGCCATATGTGGGGCAGCGGCGCGAGAGGGGAACAATCAGGAGCAGAGAGTTGACATAAACTTTGGTGCAGTAAAATTGTGACTTATAAGCCACAGGAAATACTTTTATTTCAATATGTTGCTGCGTTTAGCTGGTAAATGATAGTGTTGAGCCCCTGCATTAACTTTGCCTACACATTTCAACAGCTGACGGATAAGATAACTTAACACTTCCCGGACCTACTCCTGTTAGGAATACTTATATTCAAACTCTATTGAATTTATTGAGAATTTAATTTTTCATAGCAGGATTTACTCCTCCCTGGCTGGAGTGAGTGCATAGTGATGATGAATGACACAGTTGACGTCCTCTACTGATGATGTGTCGAGTAATCAAAATAAAACCAAAAGACAAAACACTGAGATTAATCGTCCAGCATTGAAAAACACAATCTTAAATCCACTAAAGACATGATTGTTAGCGACACCCCAAAACAGTCTGATAGGGAAACACCAACTTGATTACCGCATATGTAATAATAATAGGACTCACCAACCTGAAGGCGGGAAAATAATTTAATACGATTAAGCTCTTTTCTAAGCTAGTAGCCAGCCAAAGAGTGACATTATTTCTAACCACATTCAAAAGCATGTCATACCTTTTTACATTGGTTTTCTATCCTCCAGGCAGCTTCTGGTTTCAGTTCTTCTGCTACAGTATGAAAACCTCTTTGCACAAACTGAAATGTTGCTTTTGAAAGGTAATCCATCACTTGATGTCAAAGGTACTTGGTGCTTAGAGTTCTGCAAACTATTAAATGCAAACACAGAAAAATACTTCACAATGTCTTTGTGTGCTATTTGTTTGTCTCCTGGGTTTGATTCTTCCTCGAAACAACTGATTGATACGACACTTCTCGAAAGGAGAAGCCTGAATCCCAGATGTTTGAGCCTGTGCCTGGTCACAGCTGCATCATGGCAAAGCTAAATAAGTAAATATATTGTGCCATGTTACGTTGTCTAAAATGGACGTACTTTTGCTTCAAATTCTTGCCGTGTCTGTACTTAGTTAGTGCATAACATGGTATTTCATATGAATACATATTTGGTAGCGCAGGTTAAGTGTCCAAGGCTTGAGGTGATTAGTGGTTATGCTGATGCTGCGGGACGTGGTTTCTGCACTGCTGTGCCTCCGCTCTGGCGTGCCTCTGCAGCCATATGTGTCCCATAAAGGTGTCAAGACCAATGCACTGCATGCTAACCCAAGTTCAGCCACTGCTCAGGATTCTGTGGCTCTCTTCAGGGAAGCTTTTTATGCACGAGATTTGCTGTCTTTTGGCGTGTGATGATTGTCTTTTATTAAGAAATACTTCATAAATCATAATTTGTACGGTCTTGTAGAGTTGAAGTCTTGCAATAAATCCCAGTTTTTGTTCTCCTGCTATAATTCTGTGGTAGCAATCAGCTTTTAATCCAAATAAAATAGGTTTTTAGAAAAGATTCATGGCAACACACAAATTCAAGAAGGAGCAGGAACTGCGTACGTATCAGAACGAGGAAGTGAGGAAGACAACAATATATCTCAAGAGGCTTCACTGGAGCCACAGTAAAAAGAGGGTCTACAGACTTTTCCCTGTTAGTTTAACATCTCAATCCATTCTATCAATGCTGGAGTCAAACCCAGACTAGTTTGACTCGAGACTGAACGAATGCCAAGAGGGAAACACGAAACAATAAAGTGTTAAAAATGGAAAAAAGAAGCCACATTAAAAAATAATACAGATGTGGAGGGATGTGGATATTTTGTATTCTTTCTCATTATTTATTTATAAGCGTCAGCCGCCTCGGAGTCACCCCCACCCTCAAACTCAACGCTACTCCAAACTGGAACCAGATTTCTGGGAGGCCTGGAGGTGGTGGATGTTTTTCTGGGACCTGAAGGAAAGATTGGATCAAGAAGGGGGAGATTTCATGGTTTTGGGGTTTTGGGGAAGAAGAAAAAATCAGCATTGGTTGTGTTTTTTTTCTTATGTGAGGGCTTAAGGTTGACTGACAGACAGTGAGCTTCAGAGTCTCCTTCCTTCACTCAGTCGGAGTTGGATGAACTAATGCAGTAAAGAAAATATTTTCAGAGGTTGAATTATGTTATTGGCCAAGTGCAATAAACAGGGTTTAATCTTCAGATTTCCAAGTGCAGTATTAACGTGTTATTATTTGGTGTTTAAGTGTATATAACGATTGAAGAGTGCCGCAAAGCTGCAAATTCTTTATTTGAACTTTGCCATACACAGTATACTGCAATATAAATTGTCATGTTTGGCTCCTATTACAGATACAAATTTATAACGATATAATTTTAAATATCACCCACACAACTGAAACATTTGCAGCCGTGTGTTAACACAGCACCGCAACTTTGAAATACACTTTTGTTTTCAGTTGAACACAGCAATTCAAAATAGTGCAGGAAGCACTTTAAGATTAAAAGTCATAAGAAGGAAATATGGTATGGGAACATGAAATTAAAAAGATCCTGACTATTAAGCTAACATTACATATAATTTCTTCCCTCCAATGTTTCACGTTACAGCAAAACGCCCTTTTAAAATACCTACTTTACGACGTTTAAAAAGTACATTATTTTGAGCCAAAGTATACTTTTTACACGCTGTAAAAAATAAACCTACCCCAAACCTAAAGTACGCCATATAATAAGGCTTGCAAAGGGAAAAATAGATTAGATGTTACTGTTGAGAGAAAGTGTTTGAAGCTGTGAGAACTTCGGGCTTTACCTTGTGGAACAGACTTTAATGTGTGAAGGCTTTAGTGAAACTCTGTTGGCTCGGTCACCAGCGAGCGTCTCTGTGGTTTAAGTGGAAACAGTAGGGGAGAGAAAGACTGAAATCTGCTCTCCTTTTGTCAGTGGTGATGAAAGATTCTGTCTTTGCCTTGATTTTCGGCTTTCTCCTTTTTTTCGTCTCTATACCGTCTCACACATCTGCATTTTAGTTTTACGCTTTTCACTCTTTTGTCTTTTGCCGTCTACTGTAACCCGCCTACTCGAGTACCGACAGGACTTTGTTCCACATCCATTCATTGAAATATACGTTTTTCCACCATTGTTTATTGACATTTATTGATGTAACACAACTCTGGTTCAGTCGACGTTCGAGTGTGGAAATACTGAGGTACACACGACAAGAAAACTCTTTATACTAACTGAATAAACAAGACCAATATTTAACAGTTCATATTTATTATTTTATAAATATGTTTGCCCTTGTTTCTTTATTACTTTGATGACAGGAATACATATTTGTGAGAATAATGCCTTCTTACTGCTGACAGGATTTTACTGCAAAAGTCCCAACTGTAATAACAACCAAAGATGTTGACAGCAACGAACAAATTATACATTGTACAAAAGTTACTGTGTTGTATTTATTATGACTCAAATACCTAAGGCATATTATTTCTTCAACATTTTCCCCAAAAATGAGCAAAAATATTAAATTCAAGAGGTTTGAATAGATTTGTTTACTGGAGTTGTTTGTTTCTCATGCTCCATAATCCAAAAGCTGATTTGTTTCCTGCTCCATTAAGACACGGCAGATAAGTGAGGAGACGTGTGTGTGTGTGTGTGTGTGTGTGTGTGTGTGTGTGTGTGTGTGTGTGTGTGTGTGTGTGTGTGTGTGTGTGGTGTGTGTCTGTGTCTGTCTGTCTGTCTGTCTGTTGCCGTTGGGCTGAAATGAGCCATTTGAATGAGTTAGTTACTGTAGTTGTGTGTGCGCTTGTGAGTGTGTGTAGCTGCATATCACACTCATTGAACTCTCCGTGTCACTTCAGAAGCCTTTGTGAATTTACAGGAACACTCCAGCTGCATTTATGCTTCCATTGCCATGTTAGTAACTCGGGTGCCAAACCTGTAAAAATATGACTAAAGCATAATGAAGGTTTACTGAATATATGGGGTTTTATATCACCCACAATAAGTGTTTTTCCAGTTTCCTCTAAACTTAAGTTATTGCGAAGAGAGGGGCCAAGTTGACTGGCAATATGGACAGTGTTTTTAAGCACCAAAGTGTAATTATTATAAAGACAATAAAAAATTCCCTAATCGTGGACGTCGACCAAATTTCGGGACATAAATTTAAGTCAGTGTTGCATCTCAAAACACAGCCAACAGCTCATTTCACTCCAAGTTGCAGGAGTTCAATGAGCAGTGGAGACGTGGTTGGCTGGAGAAAATTTATGTGGCCCAAATGAATTTACTAAAATAATGAGTTTCACTTACCTGTAATAACACCTCTAGTTTGGTCAGGACACAAGGATGGAGCTCAGGAGATGTAACAAGCAGACTCGAGAAGAGAAAATCTATAGTTCAAGGCAATGAGAACCTAATTCAGTGTAGAGCATCTATTTATAAACTCATTCTCCAGTTGAAGTACTGCTTTACTGGTGTTTGCTCAATGGTTTGAGGTTTAGAGTTGATCAACTACTGACCTTGAGTAATTTCATCCTCAACATAACCGTACTCTCTCTGTTGTTCTCTGTTTCTTATTGTCTGGTTCCAGCCTCAGGTGACTCACACACACACACACACACACACACACACACACACACACACACACACACACACACGAGTCTCCAAATACTCTGAATAAACACACACACACACACACACACTCACACACCGATATGGATTCACGCACTGAAGTGAGAATAGGGGAGGATGGGTGACCTCCACTGATAAGCCAGTACAATGCACCTGGTTATGATGTAAATGGATCATATATCCTTACAGTTAATCATACACTCAGCTGTGTGTGTGTGTGTGTGTGTGTGTGTGTGTGTGTGTGTGTGTGTGTGTGTGTGTGTGTGTGTGTGTGTGTGTGTGTGTGTGTGTGTGTGTGTGTGTAAGCAAGCAAGCAAGCAAGCTGGAGGTCATTCATTCATTTTCTATAAACACACACTATTACCGTGTGACTTCCTCCCTCCCCTCCTTTCATCCTCTCTTCTGTCATTATTCTTTCTCATTCTTTTCCCCCCCTCCTCCTCTTTTCCTCACCTCATCTGTTTCCGTCAACATTTATGATTTTGAATACTCCTCACACTTCTCCTTTGTTGTTGTTCTTCACCTCTCCTCTCCTTGCCTCAGTCTCCTCCACCTCTTCTCTAACATACCTCCCTTTCTCCTCCTGCTCCGGCTGCTTCCTTTTCCTCCCTGAAAGGCGCCCCCCCCATGCTCCACCCGGGAACCATTTGTTTGAATATCCTCCTCAGCGCAGCGGGCATATAAATCAAGCCTCCGTCATGATGTCATGATAACTGAGGTCGCCTCTGAAGGAGGCGGGACGACTGGGCCTCCCCGCTCTGCAAGCAGCATTTTTCACAGTGTGTGTTATTGCTATTCAGATTGTTAAATGTGAGCCGGCACACACACATGCCACCATGTCACAGACACCAGAGGGACTCGCACCAGCAGTGCAGTAGTTTGTCATTGTAGCAATTTACCTCCGTCTGTCTAATGCTCAACTGGTCCACTTAACCCCCCCAACCTCCCTCTCAGTGACACAGTGAGTGTTTAATCGGCCCCGGAGGACACTCGGTGGTCCACGCTGCTTTAAGGAGAACAAGAAAAAATAAGACATATCTGCAATGCAAGGAAATTAATTTTCCACCGGATGAAATGGTTAAATGCTTGCTGGTCCACTTAAGCTCCACAACTTCTCCCCTGGTGGTGCTTGGGGTTAAGGTGGGCCACGCTCTGCCACTACAATACACTGGTTACATGCAGTATTAGTGAACTGTGCCTTTAAGAGTTCAGTTTCTCCCAGAATTAAATGACCCAATGCTTCACGTGTCCCCTTCACTTGTCTCGGGGTAAGAAATCAAGTTCTGTGCTGTTTGACACAAATGATTTTTGAGGAGTTATGAGCTTAGACGTGCAGTCGTTATGAAACCAGAGTCCACGTCAGGTACACACTGATTCACAGGGTCCACTTACACTGTTCCAACCATGGGCCGTGTTGAAAGATGGACGACATGACTGAGCCCTGATCGCCATCTGGTGGCTGGGTGCAGTATAGGTCAGAAATCCGGCCTCCTCCATGGTATTGGATGGGACATGGGCCAAACTAAAATGTCATAGCACACGTCAATCAGATTTTTCTCGAAGATAGTTTCTTATTTTAGGTTGTTCTTACTGCACTGATGTGTGTCCGAGTGTTAATCAATTTAACACCAATGAACATTTAGATTAGGTGATTTTTGAATGTTTGGGGGGGGTTTACAGCCTTCACATCTTTCTCTCTCCTTCCATCTTTTCCGTCTCTCTCCATCCGCCGACATTTCCTCTGTCAGGTCAAACCACCCCGGCCAGATCTGTCCTCTCCTTCGCTCTCTCCTGCTGCACTCCATCTTTCTTTTTCCCTACCAGACCATTGAGACTTGACATGAGGATCGTTTATTTGATTAGTGTCTAGATGGCCGACGGCGCCACATGTAATCTCAGTGGCTTTATACCTTTAGACTGTCTCGAGGGAAAGAGAGAGCGTCTGACATTTACACTCATACACTGACAAATGGACAGGTAGATGCATGCGCACAAACCCACATGCAGCACAAACACACAATTACAGGTATATTCACGCACAAGCACCAGCGCTATGTTAAATTCCCCTTAAGGTGAAAGATAGGAATGGAATGTGTGTAAATGTAATAAGATAGGCTTCTTAGGCCATGGATACAAGGAGAGGAGAGGAGAGGAGAGGAAACTGGAAATGAGAATCAAGTTAAGATGAGATCGAAGAGACAGAGGTCACACTTTTCAGCACAATTATATACTTGGCAATTCTTTAGCAATGTTGTGCCAATACAGCAAGATGGATTGAATTTGGAAAATAAAACACTGGTTCATCAGGGTAAGATGAAGAGAAGAAGTAGATTCAGAATAAAAGATATTAACAGCATATGTTAAAGTGACAGGAACAGTGATGAGGTGTAACTATGTAACTATGGGGATGTTTCGAACAATTGTTGGAAATTGAATTTAGACAATTGACTAGTTACAGTCTAACAGTAAGAAAACAGTTTAATGTCAGTTGGTGTATTTGATAAGATTGCTTATGTTATGTCCGTTCGTTTATTCGGACACAACCTGCATACAGCCTCAGTTTAATTATCTAGAGCAACCCGCTGCCAGACCGTGCTGGTTTAACAAGATGTAATCTTTCCTACTTTAGACTTTGCTGGTTTATTCACATCCTGTAAACTAGATGCAACAGTTAACCGACATTATGTATTAATTGAAACATAACTGTTTTAACTCACATTAGCTGGAGTAAAACCATATTTCTAGTTCTTGCCTTAACTCAGGAGCAGTGCTGGAGTATGAATATGAGGGTTATCAGCTGCATAATTATTCAAACTCTGTAGAAAACATTTTAGAAATGATGTTTAAAGATGTGTTGTTGCTTTTTGCTGCTCTCCTGCGTGGAGTTCCAGCGGATTTGCACATTTCACCTTCTACAGACTATTTGAATATAAATATGTGCCTGTGGTGCTGGAAGGAATTTCTGTTGTTTCAACATTTGCTTTTGAATAGCTGATTTTCTCCTGTTTACACGCACACACACACACACACACACACACACACACACACACACACACACACACACACACACACACACACACACACACACACACACACAGAGTGTAATACATTGCAAGTAGGTGTGGGTCGCAAAGGGATTTCCTTGTGCGTGTGCATATGTGTGTGTGTGTTGTCAGGAAATGGTGTCCTGTTCTACATGTTTCGATCTCGCTGATTTGATTGAGGAAGAGAGATAATAAACTTAGTCTGGCTACCACTTCCTGGAAATACCCTGTGGACCCAGACCCATGGGTCAGTGTGTGCACATGGGTCACATGTCGGGTTTCTAATGACTTTTGCCAAATCAATTCAAGTTTTGTCTGTATGTTCTGTGCTGAATCCCTTTAAACCATTTTGCTGCTTGTACATGCAGTTTTGCACATGTATATACTACAGTGTATATACAGTTATACACACTACTTTGTGTTCTTCACTAAATTGAACTGTAGTTTAATTTAACCACATTTTATTTGTAGTAGTACTGGATGAATTACATTTCTTTTGTACTTTGTTGATAAATATTTGCTGTAAAACAGATTATATTACTTTGCAAAACTACACACACACACACACACACACACACACACACACACACACACACGCGCGTGCATTATGTCACTGCGTGCTTCCAGTGGAACTGAACATGAAGTTCAACTCACTGTTCGAGACAGATTTATTGGTTTCATAACTTCTCCGTGACAAGATGACTGATCTCAACAATGACGTGTTTATCTACAAAACGGGGACTCGAGCTGCGCTTGTTTTGTTGTTGTCATGGTGACGTTGGCCTGCCGAGAAGAACAAAGAGCAAGGAGGGGACGAGATTAAAAGAATGGCACGAGGAAATGGCCTTACAGAGACTCAGTGTATCCTAAACACTTTGGGGTTTCCATCACTGCTCTGAAGCTCAGTCTTTGTGAGGTCATCGCTCACTATCATGTTTGCTTGTCATGTACTTGTCTGTTTCTCATTTTCCAGCTTGTATGTGTTGCATTGTAGTTTTTACTTGGGGTTGTGGAAGGTCAGATGCTGCTCAGATATAATAAAGTCATGATATACGACAATGTCATAGAAATCCTAATACTATGATGTGTCTTTTGTGTATTTAATGGTCATCTGGCATAAAACAATATATGCCATATGTCCTCAGTTGACTGGATCTTGTTAACGTTTTTAGTGGTAAGTCAATCGTGGGAATGTCCTTGTACAGGACTGAAAGTAACGTGTGTTCTAAGCTGTTTTTTGGGGGATTATTAGTAAAACTTTGTAGTTAATCTTAACAATGATGTATTTCATGATTCAAGTAGAAAAGCTCAAACCTCCGCAAGGCCCCACGGTCCCCTTAGATTCATCCAAGCTGCACACGCTCATAGATAACAGTCCATTTTTCATCTAGCTGTGTGAATTATTCCATGAGAAATCGGTGAAAACGCCAAAATACACTCTTGTAATGCTGCTTTTTGTGTAATGCTGCTAACGGATAATCAAACAATCGTCGATGGAAACATACTGTCCTTGGCGGAGGTTAAAAAAAGTCAAGACCTACTGAAACAGAAAGTGAAAAAACATCTCTGTCATTTTTAAAATGAACAATATCATAGCTTACTAATCAACAACAATTTAAACATCACATGTTTGTTACTGGGAAAATAGATTCCAGGTTCCATATTGAGTTTCTCCTCTGCACTAGATGAGTGGACGAGATTATTTGAGGAAGCAATGAGATAACAGGGAGAGACAATTAGGTAGGGACTTAATTCTGTAATCAGGGGGAGGCAGTGGAAGATG
Organism: Hippoglossus stenolepis; assembly: GCF_022539355.2. NCBI lineage: Eukaryota > Metazoa > Chordata > Actinopteri > Pleuronectiformes > Pleuronectidae > Hippoglossus > Hippoglossus stenolepis. The sequence continues at coordinate 21,525,225 of NC_061489.1, read as the reverse complement.
TGTGGGGATGGAGGGATGAATGGATGGATAGATGAGAGCAGCAGGTAGAGAAAGGAGAGAGCTGGAGGATAGACAGAGGTGAACATGGGGTGAGGGGTGGTGGGGGATTTTGTAACACAGGAAGGAATGGGAAGCTGGGAGGAGTAGCAAAAGGGCAGATTTGAGAGGGAATGAGAGAAAGGAGAGTAGCAGGAGACGAGGAGGATCAGACAGAGGGACAGAGGGAGGTGTGGAAGGAGGGATGACAAGACCGGCAGAGGAGTCGAGTCCCCGACTGAGATCTCATTTCCAGCTGTCTGATGATGCTGCTCTTCTCCTGCCCCTAATCTCTACGCGGAGGAAATGAGAAACACACATGCACGCGCAAACACACACACACACACACACACACACACACACACACACACAGAATAACCCTCTTGAGTGTCTGTTTAAATACACAGGAGTGTACACAAAAACAGACACATAGATGTAAAGACAAATGTACACAAAGGACCCAGGACATGTGTTTATATCATTGGCACAAAAACAGCCTGACGCATATAATAGAAATGTAATATGAAATGATATTGAGATATATATGTACAAAGATGTATTTTCCCGACACAGCCTTCCTCTCTCTCTCTCACTCGTTCACACACACACACAAACATACACAGAAATTTATTCCCTATTAGCTTCTTGATGTCACAGGGTGAGCAGCGAATAATGATTTGCAGATATCCCCCCCCCCCCAGTAGCTGTCTTTCTTCTGTTCTACACAGATACATAGGACAGACTGACAGATGTAAAGAAAAGAGGATAGAGCAAGACAACACACAGGGGTGCAGAAAAGGAAAAGAAATACAGACAATCCCTTTTCTTTCCTTTCCGTGCTCTTTACCAACTCTGCCTCTCATCAGTCCACTTAACGAACTACCCGTCGCTTTGATTCATGTCGGCCAGTGACAAATACACAGGGCTTTTAGTGGGAAATAAGGAAATTATGCAGTGCACTGATGTAAACACCTAATATAAATGGCAGTGGATTCAGACAGACGTGTGATCCATTTACTCATTTACTCTTCACTTATGCAACAATAACCATAAAAATCTATCCCTGTCACCCATTCTCACATCACCTCTGAAAGTAGATGATGAGAGTTCTTACGGGAGCATCGTTTACAGATTTGTGCTTCTTGCTTTCGGACGTTAGGAAATGCTGAGTAATCACTTTTCTTCTCTTGTAAAAGAAATCATGTTCACAAGGTGAATGTGTCTAATTATGTGCTCAAAGAAGGAATAATCCATAGTTTCCCTGAGTGCATGTGATCCGATGTTGATAAGGTGTGTGTGTGTGTGTGTGTGTGTGTGTGTGTGTGTGTGTGTGTGTGTGTGTGTGTGTGTGTGTGTGTGTGTGTGTGTGTGTGTGTGTGTGTGTGTGTGTGTGTGTGTGTGTGTGTGTGTGTGTGTGTGTGCGAGATATTGATCTGAATGCATTGATTTTGCAGAGAACCAACACAGAGAAGCATTACAGCGCCATCTACTGTCAGGAAACTCCTCCTGTTCTAAGTTTTCAGTCAAGGTGTTTGCTTTGAAACGGGCAGCGTACCTGCCGGGTGGGGTTTGAGCTCCACCAGGTGGCTCTGCCCATTCTATTCTATTCTGTTCTATATAAATACTGCACTGTAGTAGATGTTATATACTGTACATCTACAGTAAACGTGTGTTTTCTTAACTTCCCTGTACCAATGAGAGAAGCATCTTTTTTTTCCCTGTGTAATTTATTCACTAACCCTTTTCTTGAACCCCGTTCCTCCTCTGCTTTGCCTCAGAGCCGTAGCGCTCAGCGCTGTAATGGCTATTTGATTGCAGCAGCATGCCTGTGACCAGAATGAGCGAGGCAGCGCGGTTACGATCGCATGTATCCAAACTGTACATTACCTCATAAACACATGAGCCACTGCAGAGTTTCAGTGTAATTTGGTGTAATTGTCTAAGCTGCAGTGTAATGTTGCATGTGTGTTTTCTTTCACTCGACCTGCTCAACGTGAGACGCTACGGCTCGATGCTGCATCTCGCCGCTGCTCAGCGTCACTGCCAGAGTAACGCTTGGCTATCGTCTAAGTTTGATTTGTTGGGAGCTTGGGCTCATTCATCTTCGCTCTTGAGGACCTTGGGTGAAAGTGCTTCAGGGGAAGTGGTGTTTTTTTTATCGGCATTGAACGGGGTAATTTAAGAATTAGAGTTACAAGTATATCTGTTAAAGTTTGTTTGATGTAAACGGTTTGGAAATGTAATCAGGAGATCCTTACAGTGATATAAGTATTACATCAATACACAGTGACTATGTGATGCATGTTTTGGACCTCTTAGCTAGTTGTTGTGTGTTGACGCTGTAGCTTGGATACTGTAATTTGCAGAGTTTGGGTCCTGTTTACTATCCAGATAATGGGGTTGCCATGTGGCTTTGCTCTGTTTGCATTGCTCGTAGCAGATTGTTGGGGTTTTGGTCCAGTTTCACGCGGTGTCTGCATCTCAAGCCCGTGCTGGAGTTTACCGCTGTGGTCCAGGGTTCAATTTCCAACTGCAGATTGTATTTGTAAACTGAAATGATCACAGACACATGAGTCATAAAAAATGATTTCAAACAATATGATATGATGCATTAGAGCGCGATCAAATCCGACAGCTTTCGACATTGGCTCTGCTCAGTAAGGAGCGGCCCACCCTGCAGCCCGGGCGAGGTGAGTTTCTGCTGTTTGCATTGGAGCGTCTCAGCATCACGTGACCTAAATGAGGCGAGTTTGATTTGACATTTGAAAAAAAATCCTCACACCCTCTTAACAAGGTGATTGATTGGACATGATCACGTAAATTGTATTTTTAAAAGGGTAATAGATGACTCATATTCGAGATTGACGGGAGCAATTTTTTCCACATCGTTAACTCGTCTGTTTCTGCAACCGGCTAAAAAAACATTGGCTCGGAAACCGCTCGGCTACACGGCTCATTTTTTGGGAGAGACAATACAATGTTACTCCACCGTTCATGACGGGATCGTTGTGTCACACTACACTGTTTTTATTTGTCCTTTATATAACCAGGGAGGTGCCTTTGAGATACAATATCCCTCCTGCCAGGAAAGTAAGCAATGAAGTAATACGTTTCAGATATAAATACAAGCAGGGACAAAAAAACATGCGCACACACACATTACATTGACGCACATTGATTTCCTGGAAACGTACCCTCGCATTAACCATAGTTACTTCTAACCCTAACATAACCTTTAATACATGTCTTCACCTTCAAATGTTACGATTTATTTTATTGGGTCTACACTCACACACACATAGAAACATATAGGAAAAAGAATAATGTAAAAATAAAAAGCTCATGTTCAAAACAACGCCATTGTTCTCTGGAAACTGATTTAAAAGACTTTGAAACGTGCCAAGAGAGGGTAAAGATTTTATGTTCCGGCCGCTCATTCCAAGCATGTGGTGCATTGCCTAGTGATGCTTCTGCAGTAAAAGTGAACGTATGGGTTTCTCTTCTAAGACTCAGTGATGTCCATTGAACCAATTAACGGTCCACAATGATTTGTACGAGTGGTTGCACCAGATACCACAAGGCGGCGGGATGTTCAGCATGGTTCAGATGTTCAGAGATTCATGCATATATATTATAATACCCTCAAACTGTAATGTTTAATAAAAGCACCATGTAGAATGAACAGTTGAAAATAATCCTCCGAACCATGCGCTGCTCCGTTTCACTTCTCAATCCCTCACAGCAAATTTAAAGCAATAATCTGCTATATATGAAATATAAATAAATCCACTTCCACGTTCTCTCCTTCTGTGTGTGTTTGTTGGCATTGTATTGTGGCTGTCAGCCCTTTTGCTGAGGTAAAGACATAAAGTTGTGAAATTAGCCCCGGCCTTGTAAAGACTGTAGTTTTATCCTGGAAAACATTAAGAGTCGGGGGCAATTACCTTTCAATGGCTGCCCTCTGTCGAGTGTGGGTGTGCAACAGCATGTTTTTGTGTTTTTCTATCTGTGTGTGTGTGTGTGTGTGTGTGTGTGTGTGGCAGCGAGGTTGTGTTGTTGCACATGCATGTGTGTAAAGTTCCCCTTGTTGCGTGTGTGTGTGTGTGTGTGTGTGTGAGAGAGAAAGAGAGTATTTTGCAGACCATGTGATAACAATATGTGCTGATTGTGCTCTCCTGGGTCCTGCCCTCTCAATGCCTCCACCCCAGGTTATTTCTCTAACACACAAACACACTCACACTAAGCTCACGTCCCGTCATTTCAGTACGTCCTTGACCGTTTTTTTTCCTCTCTCTTCTTTTAATCAGTTAAATTTTCCCCCTTCTTTTGTTTTCTAATCTTTTTCTTCCTCCTGTTCTTCGTCTCTCTCTCTGCTTTTATTCATCTTTACATCCTTACAGCTTTTTTCCTTTTACTGCTCTGATCATTCTCATTCTTTGCAACCTTGGTTTTTTCATCCTACTCTTTCCTGTCATTGTACTTTGGTTCTGTATTTCTTTCCCTCCCACTCCTTCCCGCTCCACTCTACTCTTACTTCGCCCGCTCCGTCTATACCTCCATTGCAATTTCTACTTTTCTTTTCCTACTCCTCGTCATTTCTCCTTTTCGTCTCTGTCCTTCCTGCCCTCCATCTCTTCCTCTGTGATCTACCTCTATCGTCCTTTCCCTTCTTCGTCTTCTCTCTCTCCTACTCCACCCCTTCCTCCCCCCTGCATCGCCCTCCCACCCCAGCCCACGCCCTCCTCTCCATTAGCAGATTAGATTTAGTCCCATAATGCCGCTGGACATGATTTTACCAGCTCTCATTACTCCTAAATCATCTTTTCCTTCTCTCTCCCTCTCTTTCTCTCACTCTCATCTCCTTACTATAATATGCAAACACACACTTCTACACACACACACACACACACGCGCCATATGCCAAGGCCTGCACCGCACACCATAACGCCCCTAAATTAGCGGCAGGGCCGGTGATTTGTGATGCAGTGTGATTGGGTGGGAGGGGAGAGTTTGGTTCACTTGCTGTCTGTCCGCATCCATCCTTTTTTCCTCTCCATATATTCCCCCGGGGCATGAATGATTTTCATATCACAACGTTTGAGACGGACTGCATTTGCTCACATGCTGTCATACGAGGTGTTATGCAGCAGAGTTTCCTGGAATGAAGGGGATGGTTTAATGCAATTAAGGACAGGTCGTTTCTTTTATTTTTGTTTGTCATGTACAGTAACTTCTTGGAGAGAAAATTACAGATGTGAGCGGACAGGCAGGCAGACGTGTAGAAAAAAACAAGTCCCATATATTTATGCATGCATGTTAGCGAGCAAGCGGCCGTTATTTCCGGGTGTTCATCATTCCCTTTGTGTCAGCGTCTTATCGTTTATTATGGCAGCGGGTGAGTTAGCTGTACTTTTACCCTCTGTGACAAAACTGCTGATCATCACGTCCATTTTAATCATGCCTCGACAGCATCAAGCACATTTACAACATCCATCTACATGCTGCACTGAAAGCACCATATATTAAATGTGCTCACGTACTGAGCTAATGCACAGCCTATTAGCATTTGCAGCCGATACCGGCTCAGACTAAAATAAACACTATTTGGAAAAGGGTGTCAATATTAGTTTGAAGGAATGAAAAGGAAAGAAAAATGAATCAAACTGCAGTGATTTCTCAGAATGTCTTTTGACTGATTAGGCTCCGATATACAACAATCAACATGTGTCCATCCAGCCTCATTTGCAGGGAAAAGAACGCCAGTCATTTCCAAGATTGTTAGTTAGGCAAAAGGAAGTTCTATCTATCCATCTATCCATCTATCCATCCATCCATCCAGTATCTGTACCACATATCCTTTTACTGTCGCAGGGGGGATCTGGAGCCCATCCCAGGCGACATTGGGCGTTGATCATCTTTGGAATACCTGAATTTACGGATGGTCTTTCTGAAAGTGACCTGGTTAATTTGTCAAATCGGTTTTCCCGAATAACACAGCTCAGAATAGTGAGCGTATTTTTGATGAATGATGAATTGATGTTATCCAAACACCCTGTTGTTGTCTTTGAATCCAATCTTGGTTATACACAAAAAATCTTTTTAACGTTGTATTCTGCATGATTCATTTATTTTCTATTTTCCCAGAAACCAATAGTGTCAAAAATGTCAACTATTTATCTATTTTTCCCGCTGAGGCATTTGATGAAAACCATGCAAAAAATACAAATTGCGAGAAGACGTTAATCTTTGGTAAATAATAATTTAGCCTCAGGATTTTTTCATTTCCTATCTTTTCCTGGTTGGAAGCTGGATTCACTGTAATCGTTAATTCTGCTGACCACAGAGAGTCAGTGTCGCATGTTGCAATTTCTCAAATCTGATCACATGCTCAACCCAATTTACTTTCTTCCCTCTCTTTTCAAGCCCTGATTCGAACAGGCAAATGAACTAAAAATCCATTTCCTGCACCTGTCCTGCTTCCTTCAAACCACAGAGAACGTCTGCTGCAGAGGAACAATGGTGCAGCATCTGCATTCACTCAATCTAATCTCTCAGCCTTAATGGGCCCTGCTGCTTTTCAGACACACCCTGCAACACACATGCACTCTCACATACACACACCACACACACACACACACACACACACACACACACACACACACACAGCACAAACGAGTATTGTTCCCGGCACGATGACATTTATTTAACCAGCACACAAACAGCTTTCCTACAGGTGGACCTTGACAGCTTCACCAATGATATGGAAACAGTCACACACACACACAAACACAGACACACACACATCCCTCTCTTCCATTTAGCCCTGACATTAGCCACTCACTGTTTCTAACTGGATCATGGGGCTTACTAAAGAGATTAGGGCATAGAAACAGCATAGCAACCACACACACACACACACACACACACACACACACACACACACACACACACACACACACACACACACACACACAGACACACACACACACACACTCTAACACGCACACACACACGCACACACAGATGTTCACAAAAGTGCTTTCTCTCTCCCTGGTTGTCTCTTTTACCTTTCTCTCTCTCTCTCTCTCTCTCTCTCTCTCTCTCTCTCTCTCTCTCCCTCTCTCTCCTTCCCTCTCTCTCTCTCCCTCTCTCTCCTCTCTCTCTCTCTCTCTCTCTCTCTCTCTCTCTCTCTCTCTCTCTCTCTCTCTCTCCCTCTCTCTCCTTCCCTCTCTCTCTCTCCCTCTCTCTCCTTCTCTCTCTCTCTCTCTCTCTCTCTCTCTCTCTCTCTCTCTCTCCCTCTCTCTCCTTCCCTCTCTCTCTCTCCCTCTCTCTCCTTCTCTCTCTCTCTCTCTCTCTCTCTCTCCCTCGCTCCCTCTCACTCTCTCTCTCGCTCCCTCTCACTCAACCAGACAGGCCCTCAGGCTATAAGACAGCAGCCAGTAGCCACTGTGGTAGTCTGTCAGAGGAATTAGCCCATGCATAGAAAGGGAGGATGACAGTTTGCTCTGTTCGTCATCACAGTCACTTTATTTCACCAAGTACACTCAGACACATACAACCATCGTAAAAAACCTCCCTTTCTCTTGTTTCCCCTTCTCTTCTGTGTTACGAGCCACCAGGACTGAGCAGGAGTTTGTAAAGATAATAATGTAAAGTGCTTTTCAGACGTGAGAGGGCGATATGAGGAGCGTGGCAGCAATGTGATTTAAAAGGCAATCGTTTCCACGCAAATGATCAGTGATGTTTTACACAATATGTTCAGGATTGAAATGAAAAGCTAATTGACATTCTAGTTCTATTCATTATAAATATATCATTTCATTTATTTTAACATGTGACTTCACCATCGACTTGACGCCTGCTCCTTGGCCACAGATGATTCGGTCTTTTCAGCGATCTGTCGGTTGTGGTTTAGTTTTGCTGTTTGCACAACTTCTTTTTTAAATAGGTTGCCAAGTGACATATAGAATTATATGGCCAACCTCCATGATTTAGTAAATCAATATTCATTCATGTTGTCTGTATAGTACAAACACGTTTGTAGTGCAAAGAATAACTTCGTACTATTGACTTTGTTGAACATTTTTGTACATTAAGGTAGAAAACATACTTTTAGTAGTAAATGTTTTTTCTAGACAAGTGACCTATGACTTGTATAGTCCCACTGAAATGTCAAATTGTGGCATTTATAGTGACAATAACAACATATGACTGAATTCCTCTGACATAACGTTTCACTGCAGGAAAACCCTTCTAGTCCTTAACGTCCTTAACAATCTTCAGATATTTACTCTGTTACGTTTAATCTATGTGATGAGATTTTCATATAAAGCCACTAAAGAAACTTGTGTCAACCTCTACCATGTTGTGTCATCATCGACACAGGAGCCCGGACTCCTTTACGTCTCATTGTGCTCAGACTCACATTCGCTCGCTTGGCGCCCTCGGTCGTATTCTTCCCTCGGCGTCATGAAAGGCCACAAAGCCAAAGACAGAGACAACAAAGACCTGCTGTGTTTCCTTTCTCTCACTTCCCCTCTTCCATACACACACACACACACACACACACACACACATATAGACACACACACGTCTCATTTTATCTCACACACATCTTCTCCCTGCTTGTCGGTTTCTTTCAATACTACTCTCTTAGACAAAGAAAACACCACATACACACTCACTCGCGCTCCCTCTCATTCTCTAACTCCAGCACTGTTGAGACACCTGCTCTGTTCTGTTCTGTTTCTGTGCTAAAAGTTAATTGGCCTGCTGGCAAAATGGCCCACTGTAACCTTGACAACGCTGACCTGCTGAGAGACGGATCAGAACTCAGAGAGATGCCTCACAAGTGCTGTATACACACACAACATACACACGCACATTATACAAGGGTGTTTGGAGCGTATAGTGTTTAATTGAAAACACACATATAGAGTAAGTGTGTATTTACTGCCACCCATGCGTGTTCATAGTTACACACACACATACACACACACACACACACACACACACACACACACACACACACACAGACATAAACTTCCAGCAGCCCTCTTCTTCTGTCCAATCTGCTAATTTGTGGTGTATTATTTATGGGTGCGGAGTTACTCCCCAGATGCTTATAAAGGCAAAACCCCACAGTCAGCTTCTTTATTCACACCTCCTTCTCTCTCTCCTTCTCTGCATACCTCCATCCCCCCTTCACCCTTATATCCTTTACTCACACTTCCTTTTCTCTTATTTCTTTTTTTTGCTTTTTCTATTTCTTTTACATGTCACCTATTTTCCTTCCAACACCTGACAGCTTCATGCCCCCTCCTCATTACTTCACAGTGCTCAGTGTCGACCCTCCTCTTTTCTCATTTCCTCTCTTTTCTCCCCTTCTTCCTTTTAGTCTCTCTAACAACCCATTTTCTTCAAAACACGTCCATCTCTGCTTCGGTGACGGTCAAGTCGGTTCAGCCATCGAGAGAAGCGTCAAACCGGGGTTGTTGGGTTCATCCTTATTTCGCTGGAAAGCCTGCGCGGCACCCACCCTCTGTTCCTACGTCAACCATTTATTAATGCGCTCCTCCGTGTGCTTTAAAGGCCTGCCCACCCATATACCATATAATGAAGGGTTTAATCGTTTAGCCGGGATTTATCGGAAACAGGATTTATCCCCGCTCATATTGTGCTCTACAGTGTTAACTCAAAGTGTGCTCCTGCATCGGGATTTTCACTTTTTCTTTTAATTATAAATGTCTTGATCCAGTATAATCTTTAATACTTGACATAGTTTGCAGGAGAGGCATAACAGATTAGGAGTTTAGACAACTGTCAGTTTCCTCTGTTTGTTGCAAAATTTCCCAAAGAACAAATTCCAAGCAAGTTAATTTATGAGTTTTAGATCTATTGCATTAAGTAACCTTTTTGTTATTCCTCTTCCGTGTCAAATATGTGTGTAAAAGCCTGACAATATTTTTATTTCATAGCCATTTTTAATTGACAACTAAGCTCAATCCCATGATGCCTCTAAGAGAAAGAAGCATATCAGCATTTTGGCAGGTTTAACAGGAAAAGTGTGTTATCATATTTACCAAAGGGTCAAAGTCTTCTATAGTTAAATCCACACACACAATACACAACAGAACACAAATCAGTTACATATCTTCATTTAATAAAGATAAAGTCTCTGTTGTTGGTAGGGACGCAATTTTTTCTTGTTACCGTTATGATTTATTATTCTTATCAGGTTTTTAAACGATGAAGACATCACCTTACTCCCTGCTATGTAGCTGACAGTGCATCCTCTTGATGCTACTCAGTCGATAAGATATCCTTAGTCCCTGAGCAAAACCTACTGTTCATGATTCTAATGTTTTAATTATAATTGAAGGATTACAATGAAGTCCTCTGTGAGCGCAGAAAACACTGGAAGGGCCAGAAAACAGCAACAGAAGACAGCTCCCACTGAATAGCTGTTGTCATGGCATTAATAATCATAATATAAAAGAGTTTAATTATTTAATTTTACTATAGCACACATTTATTACATTTTATTGTATTTGGTTAAACGTATATTGATCAAATTGTGGTTTAGTCAGTTGCCCAGAGTGAATATAACAGTTTATCACTGCCCTGTGTCTGCAGGAACATGTGAGATACTAAATCTACTCCAATAGAGAGACAAAGAAATCTCCTTCATCCATCCATCTTTAAATCTCTCTAACCACCCACCCCTGCATCTATCTCACTGTACTGTCTGTTTCTATCTTTTCTCGCCTGCCTGTTAATCCACCCCCACCCCTCGCTCCATCTATCACTTCTCTCTGTGTACATCTAATGTCTTGACCCCTCGCCGCTGAAGTTTTATTAGCTTTATAAATGTCCCTAAGAGCCTGCAATATCGCTTAGCCAAAGTACCAGAAGAAAAGGAAGAACTTTCCAACACAAGAAAAACAGGAAAGCGCGGTAAAGTAGTAATATCGCTTAGTCCCGCGGATGACAACTCGAATAAGAAAATGTATTAGAACAAAATGGCGTCGGGGACATTAAAGTAAATTAGCCAATAACAAATGACCATGTGTGCCTTAACCTCTCCAACTATTTTTTCCCCGATAGTAACTCATCTGAATTTGTTGGACATCTCTCGGGCTGGGAGCCAGAAAAGCTTTTATATCCATAAAGGCCTATGGATCACAGAGAATTGCATTAAGCTGTCCAATTTAATTACAGTATCGACAAAACATAATAGATACTTACAGCCTTACGGAGAGCGATGGGTAGAGGGGGGGAAAGAGCATGGGAGAGAGCGAGGGAAAGAGAGGGAGAGAAACGAAAAGTGCAGACAATGTCCATTTATAATGCTGATGCAGTGTATGTATCAAAGGAGGCGTTTGAGGAACGTGTGCGCGAGCGTGTGTCTATGTAGGTGTGCACCAGTGTGTCTCTAATGAAGGATTTGCAAGGGCCCATGAGAGCTTTTGAGAACGCTTAGTTTGATTTAGACGCTACAGCTCCCCGATGGCTGTTTCACACACACACACACACACACACAAACGTGGACACACAGACACTGCTCTACAGTCTACACACACCCACGTGCAATTTTACAGAGTGCCACACACACCTGACCACACACACAGACACACACACTCTTAGATCAGTGTAATGGAGCGAGTTAGGAGAGTGGCTGTCCTGTCCCGTCCTGTCCCAGCCAGCCGGGGCTGTCAGGCTCCCGTCCACCATGATCGATAGAGGAGGGGGGGGGGCGATATTTTTATTCATAAAGCGCCCACTTAATTAAATCACAGGGAGTGGAGCGGGAGGGTGGGGGGAGTCGGAATAAGGGAGGAGGGAATGGGGCGGGGGGGTTACTAGACGTAGCAAGGGCACTGAGACAAACGACTGATGAAGAATTGCAAAGACTGGAAAGAGAAAGGCACGAAGGAGGAGAAATATGGAAGGAAGAGTGTTCTGCGTGTCCTCAATCATACCGTAGTGCAGCCGGATACAGAGGACACACTTCAAGGCTGTATCTGCCTGATGAGAAGCACTTTTATTTGTCTTTGCAGCCACGTTTTTCAGTTGCCTAAAGAAAGTTTTATCACATTATGTAAAGTGCAAGCTTTCGGGAAACACGTGGGTTTTGGAAGGAATGTGTAGTCCTGCGACTTGCAGAAAGAGTTCAGCGGAGTTGGACGAGATCAATACCACTCTCGTGTCTGTATTAATCATAGGCTACAGTCAGTATCAGGTTAGCTTAGCGTAGCATAAAAAATGCAAACGGGGGGGGAGACAGCAAGGGTTTGCTCCATCAGAAGGAAAGTGAATAAGTCAATTTGGCAAAAATCCCTCGCTACTGCCTTAGCAACGAGAACTTGAAAACTTAGAGGAGAAATGTAGGAGACAATTAAGGCTGAAAATGTGTGAATAGAAATCATGGTTCCCTCTCTGAGTCCAAACCAAAGAAAGACAATTTCGAATAAAAAAACCCGCTATGAGCTGTAAACCCTTACAATATCAAGAAATCACCAGTGTACAGTCCCACAGAGCCGTGGTGCTGTCTGCACTGCACTGTCAGCATGTTGGGTAATATATCCCCTCAGTTTGTTGGCACAAGTCAGAATCACTCAAGCAGAGTGGCTCCAGAGCCAAAGCTTGAAGACCGGGGGTTGTAATGGGAAGGTTCCAGTTTTGAATGCATGGAGCTTTACGTCTGTTGCGTTGCCAAGATGTAGCATTTATGGTCAGTAGGTTTTCCCAGGATAAATGAAGGTTAGAAGAAAAAGTTGCTATACGTCCTGCTTCAACTTGCCCAATAAAATAACTGTTAGTGTCACATACGTAGACTTTGAGTTATTTCCTCTCAGTTACCGCATCGCAACAGCACGCCGGCCACCCTGGTTCCTGTTGCACTGCGATAACATATGTATTCATTAGTTAATATGAATTCTAACATTGTGTAACCAGCTTCCATTCGTGTTTCAGTAAACTGTTGAAATAATTTTATGTAATGAGACAAAAAGGCAAGAAAAAAAGGTATTTTTAACACTTCAAGTCATAACATGAATTAAAAGTCTCACTCTGCTTTTACCGCTACTGGAATAAATTTAAAGCATCCGCTGCCCCAGTCATTAAAACCTTACTCTATATTTATTGTGACTAAAAGCCAGTACTTAACAGTAAGTTAAAATGGCATAAAGGACATTTGAATAGTTCCCAAGGTTACAGATACCACAGAATATTGAGGCGCTTCCAGAGTACAGGCAGCGGGCGCTGTAATACCTGCTGCATGACTTTGGTCTTATAGTAAGAGTGCCTTAAAAACAAGGGGAATATGAGCTAGCCAGCAGTCGATATTTATTACTCTCTTTATGGAACAATATTAAATGCAGTTACAGCCCCCAAGGGAGAGAAAAATAGACAGACAGAGAGAGAGAGATAGGGGGGTGTTTGGAAAAAGAAAGTGATAGAAGAGCAAGAGAGACGGGGAAAGAGAACCAATAGGCTCAAGCTAACCATTGGTCTCTCAGGTTTCAAAAAAGAAATTGTGCCACCTCCGCCTTCCTTCTCCATTCTGCCTTCCCCTCAATTCTCCTCCTGTTTGTCTCCCCTCTCCTTTTTATCTCTCCCCTGGAGCCCAGCCAAGGGTCATGTCTCTCTTTCTTTCTTCCGCCGCACTCCCTCTTCTTTTAATAAAAGACACAGAGACGCGCACACACAGAGATGCATACTGCGCATTGTCGAACCGTTCCACTCCCACTCGCCTGCTGTTTCTTCCACGTGGAGAGACACACAAATCCTACCTGACAAGCAGACGCACACCTTCGCCGCCCTCTTTGTCGTCTCCAGCTCACTGAGACCCCCTGTGATGCCAACTGACACAAAAGTCATATGAAATCAAAAAGGCCTGCTCCCACTCCTCTGTTCACAGGTTAATGGTTCAGGGCTGAGCGGCCCTGCCTCATATCTGGAGGGGCCTGAGGGCCGATCTGTCTAATATCTGGTGTCTACTGTTACATGAAAAAGTGTAGGGGTAAGATGCCCTGGGAGAAAGGATCATTGGGTCCGTGTGTATGGAGGATGTGCGTATTTTTCCTGTTTTTTTTAATACATGAATGTGTGTGACGCTGTTGTACAAAGTTATACGGGTGCAATTGTGTGTTTGCATGTGTACGTTTGTGTCTGTGTGTGTGAAGTGTAATGGCAGCATCCGAGGAGGCACATTGTGGCGTGTGAGCGCTGTGTGTATGTGTGTTAAAGGGTTAACAGTAATATCTGAAGTGACAAAGGGTGACCTGGCAAGTGTTATTATTCTCCGCACATGAATAATGGAACTTAATATGGAGGAGGTGATAGCTGGGAGCAAACACACACACACACAGGCGCACACAAACACACCCCGCTCACACCACCACCCCAACCAGAGGTGGATCTCGCTGTCATTCTCAATCCCCCCAGACCTCCAGGGGCCACAGAGATTCATCATGCCCGGAGAGGAGAGGACTTGGCTGAGGGAAACTAACCAATGGTGGGGGATCTTTATGGTGGAAGGGGGAAGTTCTGGAAGAGATTTGGTCAAAATTCAATCAATTATACAGTACTTAGGAAACCATGACAAACATGGAATGGATAATGGAAGACTGCCCTTTGTTCCCCTGCTGCTGCTGCTGCTGTTTGTTGGGTCTCCTCATATTTTTCTTCCCCCCTCTTGTAATTCATTCCCTTCTTCATTTCTCATCGTACCCATGGATACTAAACTTGGATTTTCTTGAACTTTCGTGAACTTTGTGTTCTTTGTCTCCATCCAGCTCCCGAGATCCCCCAAGCCCTCGAAAAATATGCAGTTGTTCCATAATCAGTATCACTATATTTTACAGAATTTGTCATCCTAATAGAACTGATGTATAATTCAAACACCCATCCGTCTCTTTAATAGAATTTTTGGGAGATTAATTGCCTGTTCCCTCAAATGCTGTGGCGATAGAGGAAGGCCAAAAAGGCTAAACCCATTAATTGGAACGTGGAAGCAGATTGCCAGACACTGGTGTACAAACCACCCCGCTGTCCAAACCAGCTGTGTGTGTGTGTGTGTGTGTGTGTGTGTGTGTGTGTGTGTGTGTGTGTGTTTGTGTGTGTGTGTGGGGGTAAGTCTATCAGTGAGTGTCCTTTTCAAGGATCACAAGCCAATCTCCTGTTGGTGATAGCCTTCGCTTCACTCAAAGGTCGGCAGGTGTGACTCACAGAGATGAGGCGACAACTGTTAACATGAAGAAATAAAGCAACTATCGATGTTAAATGTACTGAAATATTAATAATACATTGTGTCAGAGTACAAAGTCTGTATACAATATATTATTAAATGGCCAAAAGGCAGCCAGAGGCATCAGCTTTTTACTGAGAGCAATGGAGTCCGAGTCTTTTACTCCATAGAACAACTATTGTAGCAGCATTAAAATCAAAATGGAATAAGTCACGTGTATACATTTGTAATTTTATAATAAAATATTCATGATTGGAAACCTTGTTTTTGGATGCTTTAAACTCTTCAGGAAGCATCTCAGGTTGGAAACAATTACAATCCTTTATTTAAATTTCTTCTGGTAGCGATGTAGGTACAAATGATCTCAGATTCCGAGTCCGCAAAGTGAAGCTATGCGGATGTGCCTGAAACCTGTATTCTCTCAAATGAACAGCAGAGGGCAACTGTTGGCAGTTTCTATTGTAGTTCCTATCAAGACAATGACCCGACTTCTCACATGATTTACTGAGTTAATGTTCTCAATCTCTAGTTTCAAGTCTTCTTCAATACGTCAAGATGTTCATTTTGTAAATTATAGTCCCGTTTAGAGTAAAGTAGATGGTAAGGTACCATATGCATTGGGCTCCACCCCTTGCTCCTCCTCTTATGGTTCAAAAAACCAAGATGGCGCTTGACAAAATGCCAAACTTGAGGACTCAAAGCCTCAGTTCATAAATCAAAGGGCGACGTCACTGTGAAAAAAACACTTGGGTCAACTATGGTGTTGTAGCTTTTTAAGACAAATAATTATTTTTTACACATTTTAATTTTCTCTGTGACCACGTTTCCTACCAGTCTTATACTTTACCTCAAATCTAAATCATCACTTAATGAACACGGGATGTTCCTATCGCTGTTTCAAGCTGTTTTGACCTTTGCATCTGTACATAAAATATGCCCATGTGCAGCTGTTACTAATCAACACCTTTATCAGGCTGATACACACTTAATATAACAATAAACTCATTTCATTAGTCCCAAAATGTAACCCAAGAAGTGAGGACGCTGAACGCTGCTCGAACATAAAAAAAAAAAGTACACATTTCCATAACCCTCAAACCAATTGCACAAATGGACAACCACAAAACACTTGTATAATGAAAATTTCATTCAAAGCCTTGACAAACAAGTTTTATTTTGGCAGCCTGAACCGCGTGGCTCCCGGAACTGGTGTCCGTCACTCAGCTGGAGTCATAAAGTCGGAGAGATAGACACACAGTCTCATAATGGATTTTATTTGACTGTTAGAAGAAATAGCAAATATCATGGTTGGTAAACAAAACAATAAAAGATTTATTATCCATGGAAGTCCTCTGAAATATGACTTTTTAATGCATTTTTTGTTTTGTTTTATCTTGTCCTTTTTCTTTTGGTCTCTTTCTTGTTTTTTGCAGTCATTCATGTTTGTCAGCAGTCCGACGAGGGCAGAGTGTTATAAAATAAATGCAGATTATAGATTTAAACAAGATAGATCTACGGATATACTTAGTTAGTTGGGCAGATCGACGGAGAGAATGATAGATCATAGAGAACGGTGGAGAAAGTGAACGCAGGATAGAAAGCGAGAGTGATAACAGCTTTACTTTATATCTGTTTCCTATTTACTCTATCAACGTCAGCATGGGAGCAACAAAGACTGAAAAAAAAGAGGAAGAAAAACCCCCATCTCAACCCAGAAAGTGTCAAAACCTTCAAAACAAGAAGTGTAAACATGAGGAATATTTTCCGGCTGTGCTGCACATTAAAATATCATAATACCATTCCTGTCCGTCAAATGTTTGCCCCTTTTTTTTCTAACTCCTTCGTTACCACAAGCACTAAGCAAAATTGCACATAAAAGCACATATTTTCTTTGCCTAAAGAGTATACAATGCCAGGCACATACTTTTCCCATCAAGGCCTGGGGAGAAGAAAAAAAAAAACGAGAACTCTCATCTCTTGTCAAACAAAAGGAACGAGCCAGAAAACACGGGGCTCAAAGGGAAACATCCAAAAACGCTGAAACCTTGTTAGTTTGAGGAAATTAGTTTTCTGTTTTCCGAGCACGACTCTGCAATTAACATTCACTGCACTAATAAACGTTGATTGGCTCTGGAATAATGCACAACCAATTTTCCTCCTGTGTACTTGAATGTGTGCCTGAGTGTAAATTAGACAGTGTGAGCATATACAGCATGTATCAATGTGAGAACATGTACACGAGTATGTTTATTCCAAGGCGCTGTGTGTGTGTGTGTGTGTGTGTGTGTGTGCGCACGTGTGTGTGTGTTTGCTGCATTTTTTCAATCTGTGACAGGAAATTGTTAAGAATAATGTTGGAACATAATTATACTCTCTGCAGAGAAGCTGGCGGATTTCCATATTGTTTGTGTGTGTGTGTGTGTCAAGGTCAAACAGAAAAGTCCAGGCAGAGGTCTGTTGCTCTTTTGTGCTGATCTGTTGTGATTCTTTAGATGGGCCTCCACTATGAAGCGTGTGTGTGTGTGTGTGTGTGTGTGTGTGTGTGTGTGACTGGCAGGAGTATAGGGTGATTAGCTTGTCTGATATTTCATACCTCTCTTTCTCTCTCTAATTACATTGTGCTCTCTGAGCCTTGTTTGGCTGCCAAGGCTTCTCCCCAACAAACAACACTAATAGAGTTAAGGGCAGGCATTTGTGTCATGTCAGAAATCATTTGGCTCATATAGGTATTCATTACAGAGGGAGAGAAAAGAGACCGTTGCATATGCTGCCCTGTCCAGGAGTGTGTGGACTAAGAGAACGAGGAAAAGTGTCACTGTGGTTGACTGTTTTTGATGGTGGTACTGAACTGTGTGTGTGTGTGTGTGTGTGTGTGTGTGTGTGTTTCAGAATGTATGAGATTGCTTCACTTTTTCACCAGTGCAATATTGCACAGTCGAAGGGCAAAAGTGAAAAAAGAAAACCTTCTACATTAAAAACATGTGAAACACACGCATTCAAATGAGAAAGACATATGCACATGTAGACGCACACACACACACACACACACACACACACACACACACACACACACACACACACACACACACACACACACACACACACACACACACACACACACACAAGCTCTGATATTTCCCCGTGTCTTTGAAGCTCTTTGGTCCAAATTGTTCCACTGATCATAAATGTCATGTCATCCTTTCTCTCTCTCTCTCCCTGACTCAATCTATTTCTCCCTCTCTGCCTTTGTTCTGTAATTGTCTATCTTGTGTGTGTGAGTGTGTGAGTGTGTGTGGCATAGATGACATGTTTGTGGTTTTGTTTATCGTCTGCCTCTGTACATCTTTGAGTGCTTGGAATACCTCAACTAATGTCTTATGTCGTTTGCTCTCTCTCTCTCTCCAGAGACCTCAGCGAGAACCAGGTTCAGGCAGTTCCCAGGAAAGCTTTCAGAGGAATCACCAATGTCAAGAACCTGTAAGAACAATTACTCCCTTTTTCTATTTGAAACTTCCATCTTCCCTTTTCAACCCACTTACACTTATCCAAGTATTTCTCTGTTTTCTGTGGTATTGAGGCTGTAAAAAGCCTTTTTAATTTAATTTTACAGACAAATATTGTTCAAACTCAAATAACTTAATTAACATTGTCATTGAGATCCTAAAGTTTATTTTCATACCACCTATGTCTGCAAAATGAGGTTTCCTGGAAGCCAGACCAATTATCTAGCTCTAAATAATTTGCTAAATGCTTAATTCTTCATATCAAAATGACTTGACACATTTTTAAGTTCTTCATAGTTTCTCTGTTGTTTTTCCATCTGAATCTCCTCCTACTTTATTGCATCCTGCTTGTCATCCCCTCTCCCTGTTTCCTCCTGTTTCCTCTTTTCTTCTTCATCTTAAATTTGTATTCCCACTTTCTCCAATATTCCCACTTTCCTCCTTTTTTTCCTCCTCTTCTCTTCCTGTCCAGAGAGGTTTTATCCCGGCATCAAGCGTTCAATACCCACCTGTCATTTATTCATGATGTCCTAATCACCAATAGTCCAATCAATAGGCTGCCTAATCAATACGTTCACTCAATCGATATTGACTGATCAATCCTGGCTGATGCTGCATAGGAAACTTCTGGACAGACTCCCGGGGTAAACATGTCCTCAATGGAGATAGTTCCATACGGGCTCAGGTAGAATAGGAAGGAAAATGTTAAATTCAAGTTTTAAGTTCAAGTTTGTTACAGTACGGGACGATAAAGCAAAAACAGATTTGCTCAAGAAATCGACTTTGCGTAAATTACAGTTTTCTGTTGTGTTCTTTCATTCATGACTGACATGACAGAGGAGGGGGAGGGAGGCTGGGACAGGAAAACAGAGCGGAGCATAATAAGTACAAGATTCAAAAAGATAATAACCAATCACTCTGGATGCTCCACAAGCACCAGAGCTGCTGAACGACAGAAGAAAAAAACAAACTATATTATTTGGCTAAATGAGATATAAAGAAAGAAGATGAGAGGAGAGACAGAGAGTGAGAGGAAGATTGTATTCATATTATATTTAGATTGCCCTTTGTGGCGTTTTCATTGAAATGCAAATAAAATAGACTGCATCTGCACTGAATGAATACAATAAGGTAAAGAGTTCACTACAATGGATTTTAACTCAGAGAAGTAAATAAATCCTCACTGCAATCACTGATGCACAGATGGATCCAATTTGATTCCATGCAGCTGCATTCGTAGTATTTCATACTTTTATTTTCATTCTTCTTTGCTGTTGAGGATCTTGAGATATGATCAAAAGCTCCAGAAGACAATGCTAAATGGTCGTTGTGCTAATTTACTTTCTCTGCTGCTCTTCACGGGCTAAAGAATGACATTTAACTTTGAGTTTTTAAACCGCTATGTATGTTTTTTAAGAGAGAAAAATCTGTCTGATTACACGACAACAGCTTTGAAGATCATGTGATGTGATCAAAAACTGTGGAACAGCTACTAAATGAACCTGTGACATTGTTTTCTCAGCCTCAGTTTAATCGGCCATCACCTTAAAACGTTCACGTTCTTGAAGTGTAAAGGTTCTGATGCGTTTTCATTGGGCAGTCTGTGATTTGATTGATATGCATCTTTCTCCAGATCAGTAACTCAGAGTAATCAGAAACTCTTCTCCATAGTTTCCTCTCTCAAGTGTGATGTAAGTTCAATATGGCTGCCAAAGTCCATAGGAGATTATTACCCTTTGGTTAAATGGACCTGAAAGGGCCTGGACCCTGTGCCCAGCACTTCTCTGTGTGTTTGCATGGCTGGGTTCCAAACCTTTGAGTTAGGTTTGGCCTCTGATCATCTAATCCAGTCTCCCTGCTCACAAAGCTCCAAACTCAACGCTATGAACGACCTCGCATCTCTGACTCCAGACTCACTCACTCAGTGTTGATGATATCAATGAGTTTCATCCGGGGAAGGTTTGCTGCGTGTGGATGCTTTTTTCTAGTGTGGAAACCTGACTCAAGCCCATCGGGACCGGACATGCACAAATTTAATGACTTCTGGGTTTGGATCGGGTTCAGGTTGACTGGGCTTCCATTTTACCAATACTGTATGTGCCTGTAATCTGGTAAAAAGTCAGGCTCGGAAAGAAAAAACAGAATTCCTGTCGTGTGCGGTCAGACTTAGAAAAGTGCGGTTAGAAAATAGCATCCTGAGCATCACTTTAATTCATACATAAACAGACATTGACACCTGAGTACAACCTGGTGTGAGTCTCCTGTCCTTGTCCCTCTGAGCACACTCACTTTAAGTGGGTGAAGTTAAGTTCCTGGAGTTTGCACATCTCCACTCTGCAGTGCTGCACCCCGCCTCTTTCCCTTTTAACACCAGACTCGATGTTTTAACACAACTCTTCACTTTTTGCCAAAGCTATAAAGTCGCATTAATCAAGTGGTCCCTGCCCTCGTTAAAATGTTTCACACTAAATTGCTTTGACATACAAAGTGAATCATGGGAAAATCAGGCATTTAAAGAGCATTCATTTTTTCCCTCCCTCTTTTTGACGTGTTGCGATGCCTCCTCCTTCTCCTCTTTTCTGTCCTCCTCATCTTTCTCTTGTTTCTCCTCCCATCCGTTCGACTTTCCTTCACTTTTTCATCCCGTTTTTTTTCCTCCTTGCATGTTCTCCTTACCCCTCTCCAACCCCTCAAACTCCCCCCATCTTCATCTCGTATCCTTCCTTTGAAACAGTGACTTTCCCTTCATCCATTATTCTTGTATTTCTCTTATCCCATCATTTGTCTCTCAGCCGTTTTTCTCCATCTCTTTCCCTCATGGTCACTTTTCTCTCTCCTTCTATTCCTTTATGTAGTTTTTCTCTTTTTCAACATCCCTCCATTCCTATCCCCCACCAACCAGCCCCTTTACTTAACTTCTGTCTCTCCCTTTTCCCTCTTTTTCCACTCCTCTCAATCCATCCATCCATCCCTCCATTAGACAAGGTGACTCCTGCAGTAAAAGGCTTCAGCCCTCCATTACACCGCAGATTAAAAAAAAAAAAACGTCAAGACATTCCGTCCCTCGTGGACACAGCATTGACTTTCTCGTTCAGCTCCCTCTGCCCCTCGCTTCGTCTCCCCCCCTGCTCGCCCTCACCTCCTCCCCTGTCTCTCTCACCGCCTCTTCACCTCTCTCGGTCAGTCTCGATCTCTGTCCCTCTCCCTCTCCCTTTCCCTCTCACTCGCCATGTTTCTCAGAGAGTCTCTATCTCTCTCTCTCAGTTGTTCCCTTTCATGCTGCATAGTGGCTACCACAGCACCGTCGGCCATTTATTGCACTTCTTTCACACACACACACACACACACACACACACACACACACACACACACACACACACACACACACACACACACACACACACACACACATATGCACAGACGTACTCACGGACACTTTCGACCCTGCTCTCAGATTGACTGCTCTGCTGAAACTGCCAAGAACCTGGCAAAAACGATTACTGTAGTCCTCCACTAACCTAAGAAGACAGGTATATGCCATACATCTGTGTGTAGGTGTTTGTGTGTGTGTACGTGTGAGCTCCGCTATACATTGTGCTGACTGCTGGTCCTGTCATCCCCCTAAACTCAACCTGTCAGTCAAACCACAGATGATAGGGGCAAAATGTAGACCTGGAATGGATAGAAAGCACCGTGCCAAAATTCCTGTATTAAACATGGTTTGTGTTTCATGGTTGTATCGATGTCACATTCTGGATGCTTATATCCCATCCAATTTTTTTTCTGATCAAATTTTCTAAAATCGAATCTTGTCTTGTCTTGTTCTATTATGTCGTGTCTGGCGTATTCAGAAAAGTCATCTTACTAACCACTCCTGTGCATTTGTGGTGTGGTTGGCATCTGAAACTTTTCTTCTTTTGCTCTTGAGCTCATAAAAAATTCAGGACGCAGAAAAACAAGATGCAGAAGAACTGGCGGATTAGTGTGCACACAGTGTGAGGCAGGTGTCCTCCGCACACAGGAATTGACGAATCACGACTTACCCTGACACAGAAATACAAATGTACTTCATCTCCTAAACAGCAATGAGAAAACTCTCCATCCTCCATCCAAAACTGACCCTTTGCACCAACACCCACACCATTAGGAAAAAAAGTTGGTGGAATCGGCACTGAACTTAGGTTTAATGATTTCTTAGTATTCTGATTATTCCAACTGTCTAAAGGCCTTGAATTGCTCATCTATTGTATCTGCAGGACTTTCTGCTCTGCCTCACATATTAGTTTTTGAATTACTTTGTAACGGTGACCAACAACCACCAACTAACCACTCCAACTCAAAACCTAAAAAACAGCAGTTCTAAGAAAATGCTGCTGCAGTAGTCGTCCCTTTAGTTATTTTGAAATCACAAAGCATATACTGTGCGTTTCAAAAGCATATGAATATTCCTGAATAACATTAACCAATCAATCCATACCGCTAATGGCTTCAGGGTCAATCACAGCTGACATTGGGTGAGAGGCAGGGTTCACCCCGGACAGGTCTCCAGTGTATCCCAGGGCCAATATACACAGACAACACCTACAGTCAATTATCATCGTCTCCAATTAACCAAACCTGCAGAGAAAACCCACACAGACACGAGGAGAACATGCAAACTCCAGACTTACGGACCCTAATTAAACCCAGAGTCTACTTGCTTTGAGGATACTCTGCTGCCCTCACTAACATTTACTCCCTTGTGCTATTGGTGCAAGTTTTCCTTTTAACTCAACACTGTTTTAAAATAAAAAAAACAACCTACAACAACCAGTAATTCAGTGAGTGCTGCATTCATCCCTCGGGGGGGATTTCATTCAAGCTGATCTGCAAAATAAATTACATTCACACAATTACTTCACACTGTGAAAATGACGAACATATTCATGTCGGAATGAAAAATCTCAGATAAAAATGAAGTTAGCAACCAATATAAAATAAATTAAAATGATTCTGTTCACATAGCTCTTTTTAAACCTAAACCAGCAGTTACTGGTTTTAACCCATTAGGACGTGAGGTGCACTTTCATTCACTTCTAAGCATTGTTTGAAGGTGAAACTGGTTATGACTAAATATATGATGATTTGTCAATAAGTCAAGACTTTGTCATCTGCATCGGTCAATGATAACACTATATAAAGCATTTAACTCCTGGGAAATGTACCCAGACATGCATTGAGCTTTAATCATTTAAGAAAATGATTTAATACAAATACACATAATTCATCATAATATCAAGAGATTTTCTTCAGACCACTCTTTAAACCTAATATAAAGATTATACTACAGTGTCGAGTAGTGAGCTACTGTAATGCATTGACAGAGAAGCGGAGATCAACCACAGATAGTGCATGTGTGTACAGTCGTGGTCACACTTAAATCACAGCATATGTTAGCCACTCATGCCGTGAAGCATATGGCTGCAGTTGGATTACAGAGAAGCATGGACACATCAGATAAGCTACAGCTGTTTCATATGCCCTCACATTACACCTCAGTACCCACACAGACACACGCTTTTTATCTTGTGCAGCCATCACGTCCTCATATTGTACCTTGTTTTCCATCTGCCCGCCTTCTCGCTCTCTCACCCACTTTTTATTGTGATAAAATTTAATTCATTTCTCCCGCCGGGTCCACCCATGCTCAGCGTAGACACACTCACAGCACCTGCAGGTGGTTTGGACGATGTGTTCAGAGAACGTGATGTGTAATGTATTCAGCAACACAAACTCACTGTTCATTATTGTAAGAAACAGAAAAGGAACCCACCCCATGGCTTTACTTCTTTACCTTTCTCCCTCCTGTTATCCTGTCCTCTCTCTTCCCCCTCGTAAAACGCCTCCATGCTTCACGCTTCTCTACCCACAATGCAGTGCAGGGCGGCCGTTTGTTTGAATTATGACAACAGGGCCTTAGAGAGAGGTGAGAACATTGTGTCGGGCTGCGTGCACACTTATACACACACCACACACAGAAACACCGGTTTCTGACCTGCATTGGCGTGTGTCTTCGTCATTGCAGCTGCTCGCCTTCAGTTCTTCTTATGTATACCACAATTCCAACAGTGGACAATAGTCATATATATATATATATATATATATATATATATATATATATATATATATATATATATATATATATATATATATATAGCAAGTATGCATGTGTATAAAATATACAAAAACGATGAAGAGTATATGTTTGAGAGCATCGGATCTTTAAACCAAGGTCATTCAGTCAAATCTCCCCCCTCCAAGAATACCGGGTCTTGCCAGGAGATTAGGGAAGAGGAATGAAGACACCGTCACCAGCTTCCTTGAATCAGATTCCCATTTGTCTTTGCCCGACACAACCCCCCCACGCACTTCTTTAAATTGCAGGATGTGGCTAATTCATTAAAGGTTGTGAGCAGCCAAGACTGGATGAAGGAAATGTCAATAGCTTTGTCTGAATTGTAACATCTTTAAGTGGACAGCTGTTGTATTTTCATCACAGTGATATGATTTGCAATTCAGTTTTGACGTAACATTTTCTCAGAGTCACATATTGGAACAGACAACCAACACAAGACCAGTGAGTTTGAGTTTTATAGATTTACTTTAATTTAAATTAAACTTTAAGATCAGATAAATGTTCCAACGTCCTTTGTGGCCAAGAGAGTTACAAAAATCATAAATCCACTTAAAGTTAATTTAAGGTTATATTCACTTTGACAAATTAGCAGAAAAAAAGAGTTGGAAGTAAAGCCACTTGTATCCTTGACTGCACGAAGCAACCTCAGTCCAGAGCACAGTCGACAAGTATGGACTAATAATTATGGCTTCATGTGCCCTTGAACATCACTAAAACCGGACTCAACATTTGCAATTCAAAACCTTTCATTGTGCAAATACTAATTTACTGCATAAGGCCACATGAAGTGGAAGCCATGGCTGATGTCCATCCACCCTCCATTAATCCCTCATCAGCAGCATTAGCTGGTGGAAATAAATCTACAGCAAAGCAAACCTGAATCAATCGTCTCACTTGTGTGTGTTAGTGTCACAATTTTAAATTTAGATGGAAAGACAAGCAGGAGAAATAGAGACAGAGTTTAGATTCACACATATTCATAAGATTTAATGATTTTTAATGGCAGAGAGAGATGATAACTTTGACATATTTACCACATCTCTCCTTGGCACATCGCTCACTCCTCCTTTGTCGTTCAGTCTTTTACTTTTCACTTTTTCTTTCCATCCATGCACATGAAATATATTTTCTCGGTCCTTTATTTTTTTCTTCCTTCTTGTCTTCTTCTCTTTTGTGTCTTGGTTTTCCTCTCTCCAGTCGACTGACCCTTTCTTTTTATATCTTTCATTTCCTTATACATTCTCATTTTACCCAGTGTCTTCCTCCGTGTATCAAACTTCCTTCCTTAGTCGTTTCCTTCAATTTTCTACCTCCTATCATTCACATCCCTACAGTTTTCCTTTCAATCCTTTCACCTCTCACTCATTCACATTCTCATTTCTTCCATCATTGACTTTTTGTCTTCAGTCAATTCACCCCCCTGACCTGGGTTCACTCATCTTTATTGACCTGTTTCTATCACAGAGTGTGAACAACAGAAGACGAGAGATTGTTTCCCTTTATAGACCTGAACGTGTCAAAGTGAAAGCTGGTACATTGCAGTTACACAACTTCCTTTAAAATGTGTGCAAATGTTCATTAAAAACTTAAGAAAATATAATTATAGTCCAAACAAAAAAAGAGACCAATAAGACTATACTATATTATTATATTGCCCAAATTAATGTAGACATACATTTTTAATACGCTAATTTAATCCAACAGAGATTCTGAGTGCAAGGTGACTATCAACACATTAGCATAGACACTCCCCTCTGGTGCCATCTGGAGCAAATGGATGCATTGAATCAAACTGCCAATAGGCTTAATGATAGACATGATTAAACACACTAATTGTGTGGAAGGGAATTATATTTTGGGGCACCTGTTCTACCCCCCTGTAATAATGTTATGTGGACACAGGAAGGTACACACTAGGGCTGTGAATTCAACACATACAAAGATAAAGCCAACTGAGACCCACACAGACACACAAAGTACACCCTCATCCCTGATTCATACCAATCATGTCACGGCTAATCATGGTGCTTGGTGAACAAAGCTGTCAGAGGAATCTAATCATATCACAGAGGATGGAATCGGTTACTGTGGATGCGGAAGGAAGATGAGTCGCATATTCTCAATTCTTAGAACATTTCAAAGTGTGAGGTTTCTGGAGGTTCTTCAAAATGATCAGCACACAAGCGTAGAGTTAGTTTTAGCACTGTTGCCTCACAGCAAAGATGGTTCTGGGTTCAAACCTGCCAAACTGACCGGTGCCCTTCTGTGTAGAGTTGCACGTTCTCCCCCTGTGTCGACTTGGTTTTCCAGCTTCCTCCCACAGTCCTAAAACTTGCTTATAAATGTGAATGTGAGCGTAGGTTGTTTGTTTCTATATGTCAGCCCTGTGACGGACTGGGCACTCTCCTCTCGCCCAACCTCAGGCAACCCCGAGACGATGTTCAGCTGATAATTAGTACAGATAAAGCCTTGTTAGTTGGTGGGAATCCCCCAGCCTCACTTTAAGGAGTCATGAGTGGAACAGATTGTGAGACATTAGACTCACAAACCCACTCGGAAAACCTTTAATCCAGCACAAGTTCTATCCTAAACAACAAAATAGGGAAACCAGATAAACCACGGCTAAGATAACTGAAACACATGGTTACTTTCCATTCTTAACAACATTCAAAGCACTTTAACCTACAAGTTACATTCACCCATTCACACACATCCATACAGCACCTCTATGTATCCAGCACCTTTTCTATCACTCATCATTCACACTCTGACTAAACAGCCGTTCAGTGTCTTGAATCCTGCCCACAGACTGGAGGAGCTGGGGGATCAAACCACCGATCTTCTTCATGAACTGCATCCTCCTCCACCACCTCAACCTCTACACCCTGTTTTCTGACCTTGCACTACTTCCTGCACTAGCATTCTAGTTTAACACATACAAATTATCCACTTTGGATGTAAATATGAGGGGCTGTAATAGACATATTTGTTCTTTGTAATGGAACAACCTCATCCATATACATCATAGTCTGTGTTACAGAAAGAACATTACTGATAATTAAGTGGCTTTAATAACTACAGTAAACTCTGGCAGTGTCATTCTTCTCCATATGGCTGGTCAGGCTGTGAACCAGTTTGCCATCATAAAACAAAAACAAGTCTTTTGATTACATTAAACACAAATATGGCGAAGCCATATGCTGGTGTTATAACCAGCATTTAAGTTCAGTCATTTAACAGATGCTCACACTCACAGCTTTCTTCCAACAAGTAGCCAAATAAGAAAAATCATAAATGCGGAACTCTGCTTTTAACAAGAGTGTAAACCCATCAAACTATTATTCTCCGCTGTTACACAACAGAGTGGTTAAGTCCACCCTGATGATCCCAGTGATCTTTACAGAACAAACTGTGCTCAACTAATCAAGCACAGCATGGCAAGGCGGTAAAGAACTTATCTCTCAGTCACCTCTAAAATATAACTGCATTGCATCAAAGCAGATCAAAACAACTCCTCGGTCTCCAGGATCCTTTGGAGAGCCGAAAATAATTACGTTGCGAGCCAAACCTGGCCTGTGGGCACAGAGTTGTTTGATATTTACTGTCTTCAGTCCAAACTGAACTCATGCCAATTGTTAACCACCACCATCTGGTCAATATCAAGCAGAAATACATGAAAAATGTGCTTCGCTCCTCGCAGGGGACTGCTTTCCATGAACCTGAACTTCTCCAGCAAGGAGAAAATGTAAAAAAATCTAAACATATGATTCAGCCAAGCACGATCACAGTATTGTGGCTTTTCATGGGTGTTGTCACTATGTAACTGTCATCGTCAATACGTTTCAGGAGGTCAAATAACTCCAATAAGATAATCATTTCCACCTTTTTCTAATATGTTTTTCCACATCATCTTGTCTGAAGCCACAGCTCTGGAGCTGTTCTCTGACCAGCGGCTGCTTACAATGCAGCTTCATATTGCAGTGCACTCGTGGTGTACTAGTAACTACACTTTTCACACGCTCTGAGGAGTTATCCATCATATTCCTCTCACACACCCACACCTATATGCACATATAAAAACAAACCAAAGGATATGTTGCTCCTGAAGCCCAGATGCAATTTTTGTTGCCCTACAGGAAAACACAGCCCATTTTGGGAAGCGCCTTCCTCAGGGTCAAAAAGCTGACATGACTGATCCAACAGGTGCTGCAGAGTGCAAAGCTGACACCTTGGCTATATGTGGAGGAGAAGAAAAGGAGATTTAAAAGGCTGATAAAAGAAAACAGGGACAAAAAAGTGGATTAGCAAAGGATAGACGGGAGTGTGAGAGGACAAAAGGTGAAGGGAAATCACAGATGAGAGGAGACACTGGACTCCTAGTGGGAGAGAAAAAAATGGATTATGAATGGAGAGAGGAAGAAAACATTAACAATGGCGAAGATGGATGCTCGTAAATAAGGGGAGAAAAAAGAAAAGGAGAGGGGGAAAGTCAAAGAAAAAAGGGATTAGGGGTGGAGGGCTCCAGTGAAAGAGAAATGAGATGGGGAAGAGGACAAGGAGGAGAACATTAGGGTGAAGTGTCTGGAGAGAAGATGGCAACTGTGTGTGTGTGTGTGTGTGTGTGTGTGTGTGTGTGTGTGTTTCTATGATTCTGTGTGTTCAACAGGCTAAATGCCGCTCATCCTTTTTCGTATTGAGTTAAAGAAAAAAAAGACTAGAAGAAGATACTTGTCTGCCCTTTTTGTCTTTCCATCTGCAATACATTCATCAGAAGAAGAAGAGAGGGGGAGGAGAGACAGAGGGATGGATGGATAAGAAGAAGGGAGGCAGGGAGGGAAAGAGAGAGAAGAGTGGAGGTTTCAGGGTTGTTGGGTTCATGGATGGATGGAGGGATTGACAGTGGCGAGGGGGCGGGGGTTTGAATACCTAGACCTGGGCAAATTAAAGTAAACGCAAAGCTGGTGGATGATGGAGGGGCACAGGGTGCACCTGGGAGTCCGGTGAACGAGGCAACCAGCAAGCCGGGGGTGTGAGAGAGAGAGAGAGAGAGAGAGAGAGAGAGAGAGAGAGGAAGGAAGGACGGATGGACGGAGAACAGGAAAAAGCGGCATAGTCGTGACTGTAGGTTGATTTACGGAGGCTTTCCTTTTAATGAAATTGTTTCAGTGACAGAGCCGGTAAAAGGCCCTTAATGGATTGGCTGGCCTAATGTAATGAAATTACTCCCTCTTTCACTACAGAGAGAGAAAAAAAAGAATAAAAGAGGACATGGGGAGGAGGAGGCGGAGGAGGATGGAAGAGGAGGAGTGGGAGAGGAGAAAATGCAATTAATATTTACAGAACAGACAAGCAGGGTGGGCTTTAGTAGCTACGGCTTGCTCGCTCTCTCCTTCAGTGAGTCTACCTCTCTCGTCCCTCTCTCTCCCGGTGGCCAGTGTGCGCTGGGCGTACGGCAAGGAAGGGAGGTGATAGGCTGATGCCAGACAGGCCACTTCAGCGCACCGGTCTCCTCTCTCACGCTCTCCTTTTCCTCAGCTCCTCTCCTCAGGGCTGGCCATATCAGCACTGAGGTGAGACACTTCACTTGTGGGCTCTCGTCTGGACTGGGTTTCCCTGCGGTGTTTGTGTGCCTGTCAGTGTGCGAGTGTGTGTGTGGGAAAGAGTTAAAGCCAGGATCTCCCACCTGCTATCTTAAGCCCACTGCTGAGGTATCACCTCACACACACCCCCACAGACACACACACTCTTTCACGGAGCCCATCTTTGGCTAGTCCCTCCCCCCCAGCTGAGCGGGACCCTGCCGACTTGCGCCTGACACTCTCCCATCTCTGTCTCCCATCTGTGTGTGTGTGTGTGCGTGTGTGCTTGTGTGTGTGTGTGTGTGTGTGCATGGTGCAGGCAACTGGACAGCAACCACATCAGCTGCATCGAAGATGGAGCTTTCCGGGCGCTGCGCGATCTGGAGATACTGTAAGTAGAGACAAAACCCTGGTCCTCTCACTCTGACTGCTCCATCTCTCTCCTCCTCCTCCTCCTCCTCTGCCTCTTCTTCTCATCAGTCTCTTCTTCTCCTCTCTCCCCCGTCTCATGAGCTGTCTGTGAAGCAGGGATCTGTCCTGTTCTCTCACTATCAGCATTGTTTTCTGTCTCATTCTGTTCCTTATCTCTTTACGCTGCTTTTTCCTTTCATGTAAAGATTCACATCTTCCCTCTCCTCTGCTCTCTTCGTCTCCGTTAGTTGCATGTCATCCCTCGTTCTTTACCCTTCATCTACTTTTCTATCTCATCTTTTTTATCTTTCTCTTGATTCAAATCTGCTGTTTCTCTTGAATATGAGAAAAGCTTCAACTTGACAATGCTTATTGTGAGAGGATTAAGTTTATTTGAATGTTCCGGTGTGAATTATCTTTGTGTCATGTACGTGTGTGTGTGTGTGTGTGTGTGAGCTCAAGTGCATGTTTAAGTACATGTGTGCGTTGGATAAAAGAAAGTGTAGATAACCTGTTCATTCAGCAGCGCATGTATCGTCCTTGACTTACAATATTCTGAAAGTACCCACACACAGACACACACGCACAGACACACACACACACACAGACACACACAAGCAAAGGGAGTGTGGAATAAACTGCATCTGCCACCTGCTGTGGTTTGCGTTTTCCCTGCACCATGTGTTAATGCATGTTGGTGACTTCCTCTGCATATAGGAACACGTTAATGATATATAGCGTGTTTGCTTCCAGCTGTGTGTGTGTAATGTTGTGTATAAGTGTGTAGCTCAGTGTGTGTGTGTGTCTGTCTGTGGAAGTTTGTGTGTCTGATCTGTCCAAATTTTTAGAGCTGCTCATTTGTCACTATGCTCCAGAGGTGTGACTGGCAACGGTGCAGTGCTGGGTTGTTCTGGGAGAAGCTTCTACCGTCTCTGCATCTGCATCATTGTGCACGGATGTCTGTACGTGTGTGTGTGTGCGTGCGTGTGTGTGTGTGTGTGGCGGTGGCATTTGTTCTTGCACAGAGGCAGATGCTCTGCTTCAATGTGCGTTGGGCATCTTACCCTCAACTCATTGCAACAACTTAGCAATCAGATCATTTATTTCGTGATAAAACACAGTATATTGCCAGAAAGACAGAAAGAAAGTGGAGAAAAATGTATTTCTCTGCTTGGCACAAGCATTGGGTCATTTGTCTGAAGGGTTGTTGGCAAGTCCTATTCGTATTCTGCTGTGTGGTGCTGACGGGTGGAAAGGTTAGTCGTATTGTTGCTGAATGTGATTATTAGAGGGTAAAGCTGTTTAGCAAATGAGGAAAGAAAAGAGAGAGAGAGAAGCACAAAGACAAAGACAGACAAAGAGATATGAAGAAACGGCAGAGGAGAGGAGAGACGGACAGGAAAAAGATGGCAGAAGAAAAGAAGGTCAACATGATCGTCTTTAACACTGTGTCGCTCTCCATTTTTACATTGTTCCAATGCTGCTTCATCATTATGAGGTTCAGGTTCAGGCAGTGAGACCTAGAAGATCAGACTCATGATGCTAATGATATAGATTAATTGTCGAAATTTAAACAGGAGGAAGAAGTTATAGGCTTTCATGGTTATAAAAACCATTGTGAATATAATAAAACTATTCTCTTTTCATTATTTATGCAGCTTGAATAAATAATGTAACTCTGGTTTATTCTGGAAACAAAATCTCCCTCATGATCACATTCAAATCAATCATCAGACTTTCTATATGTGGCACTTTTCAAACAAATCAAAATGATGACAAAACGTAGGATATTAAAAATGAAATTAAAAAGACGATTTAGAGACTCAGCGAGATAATATGGAAATACAGCAACAAAAGAATGTTAAGATCATAGATTATATATATATAGATATATGTATTCAACATTTCTGTAAAACAAAATATGTAAAGGTTTGTGCTCAGGATCTGCTACAAACCAGAGCTGCAGAATCTATGATAACGCTCTAAGGTTCATGTGCTCATGTGGCAAAACCTGCATCCCACTCACTGAAACCATTGACTCCCAACAGAATCAGGCCCATCTTGATGAAACTCCTGCTGTAAGTGTTGTCGGTGCAGCCTTGTGCTGTCTGATGTGTTCACATGAATGATTAAAGAGATCAGTGGAAAACATTCAATAGCCCACATGGCAGCTTACACTGTGGATCACAGCCCGAACAAATCTTACTGCTAATCTCAAATGTCGTGCATCAACAAGGTATCGATATTTTTCTGCTGCAAAATTTTATTTTCTGCTTGAAATGCTGCAAAAAAAAAAGTTTATTTCTCCATCCATCATTCAACCTGTCAGGTCTCCCTTTCAAGGTTTTATTTCCTCATAGCAAAGTTTTTTTTTTTCTTTGATTCGCCAGCTTCAATTTTCGCTCAGCGCACAATGAAAGTGATCGGGGGCAGATAGAGGGGGGGGGGATCAGCAGCGTGAGATACAACATATTAGCAATTCATAAGACTCTGACAGCTGACTGCTCAGCGAGATTTACAATTCACTGTAAATGCGCAGCCATTCCCATTCAGCAGACAGCATGACAGCACACAGTATATTCAGCGAATGTGACGTTTTAATAAAGGCAGGTGTGTGCTTGTGTGTGTGTGTCTGCCGGTGTGTTTGTGTGCAAAGTGTTGGTGCGCGTGTGCAAAGGGCATGAATGACAGTAGGCAATTCTGCCGCTGGACTGATCTTCATTTCTGGCATCTTAAAACACACACACAGATGTACACACACACGCACACACACATGCACAGACACACAGACACACAAACACAGACGCAGACCCATCTGTCCAGTTCTGGGGGTTCATTTCGTGACTGAGGTACAAAATGGGTTGACAGAGGTAGCAGTGATTGGAGTTCATGTGACTGCACCATCAGGTAGGTTTGTTTGTGTGTGCGCACATCTGGGCGCACACACACACCCACACAGTGACACATGAATGTATATGTGGGAGTGTGTGCAGGGTTGTGCTTCATTTTGAGGACCGGTTTGTGTTTCATGCTTTTATAGTAAGAACATTTTTCACAAGTATCAACCAGTTAGTTCTTCACTAGGTTAGAATTCATCCATCAATCGATCAATAGCATAAATTGATTCCAGAACAAAAATCCTAACGGCAATGCTTGTTAGTTAAATCTTCAGTGATAGGTTAACCACTGGGATTAAACATGCAGTTGTGACAGAGGTCAGGCAATGGGCTTGAAGGTTAATACGGTCCATGATGGCGCCTGCGTGTGTTTTCCGTTATGGCTGCACATGCATGTATCTCATTACATGTTTTCCTATATTTGAGTGTCAATCTATGCATCTATTGGTCGATTTGTGTGTTCAAGTCATTTCTCACTTCCCCACCCATTAAAACGACCAGTCGATGAACGATGGACCTTTTGAGGCGATGTACGTCTGCGCACATGTTTGAGTACGTGTGGTTGTGCATCTGCAGTCCCGCTGTCTAAGTGTATTGCCCAAGACTGGCTGACAAATGGATGGTGTGTGTGTCTCTGTGTTTGTGTGTGTGTGTGTGTGCTTCAGCCATTTGTGTGAGTCATGCTAATTGAAAGCCACTAACGAATCTCCACATTAATTAATCTAGTCATTTTTAATTAGCCGCTGTTTCTTGGTGGCCTAGGTTTTATCTGAGCTGCTTAATATGTTCCACAGCAGCAGTGTTGACGAGGCCAAGCTGCAAATTGGAGCGTTGGGCTGATTTTGAAAATGCTAAATGGATTTTAGTTTGTTCGTTTTATTTATCTTTTCGTAATTGTTCCGGGAAATAAAAAAAAAAAGGCAGTGATGGGGTGTTCATTTAATTATTATTAAATTAGACAACATATTATAATTAACAGACATTTTAAGAGACAATTTACAAAATATTTCACTAATCACAAAATGAAAAATGTTGTGGATGTGTCAATGTGGCGAAAGACCTCATCATGTGTTGATTGTTGGACAAGCATTGTTAAGTTATTGCACAAAAGACAAAAGAGTTGTGATTTAGGTATTTTTTTAACTCAAACAAGCAAATAACTTGACGACGCAGGTTTACTTTGTCGTTTGGCGACAGCAGAAGAACATTTTACAATCAGCATTTTAGCGCATTTCACACACATACACCTATTAACAGGAGTGTATAGGTTGTGCATGAGGACTAACTCAATCCTTGTATCACGCGCTAAGTAGGATGGAAGTGGCGACACGCCCAGCACAGTGCAATGTATGCAGCTGTATTCAGGTGACAGCTTTGATTTCAGTAAAAAAAATCCCCATCGTGTAACAAGGAAACATCTTCTCTTATCGTAATGGCTGTAATATTTACCGAACAGTTTTCCTGTTGTAATCTATGTCGCTGCTAATGTTCATTCTGTCCACACTCGTATTCTAGATCAGATTCGGGCTCGATTTTGTACAAATATTCAAGAAATTACAACTATGTCCTGTTATTTAGTTTAACTTACTGCATAGTTTGGGGTGCAACTAAGTGGTTGTAATACCAGTAGTCTGAGATAAAGTAAGACATTTTTAATTAAAAGTAAAATTATAGCGCTGGAATTTATTATAAAAGGTTCAGGTCAATAGAAATCAAAATGAAGCATTTCCTCCCATCATTTTAAAGATAAAATGTTCTGCAGCACCTCTGAGATATATGGAGCACTTTCAACGCCTCCTATCACTGAGCAATAGATAAAATAAAATTTATACCGCTAACATCTAAATAAAATACCTGAGAGTTTTCTTATTGATTCATTTATTTTCTATATTCGAAGAAATGAATAGATTCCGTGACGTTCAGGATGAAGTGATTTGAACCGCTGTTAATCTCCGTGTCTCGGTTTGACGGAAGAGTTTTGCTTCCTGAAGAGGTTTAGGGAGAAAGATGGAAATGACTAAAGACACTTTTACATTCACCATTTCCTTTGATATCTGCTCCCTTTACTCATATGTCCTTAGATAGTCTCTTTCTCTCGCTTCCTCTCCGCTCCGCTCACTCTTTCATGGCTGCCAGGATGAAAGTGGAGGATCAGTGTTTTAAAAGCAAGGCAGTGCTGGGCTATGATTTATTTAGACCCAAAAGGACTGTGGTTACTATCCCATCCCTTTTTTTTTGCCAGAAGAGACAAGACACAAGATTTTCGGGGGGGGAGGGAGTTCACAAAATGGAAAAGGGCAGAACGAGGGATTTGAGCGGAGGGGAAGAGAGGAAAGAGCGTGGTATCGCTGTTGTAAAAACAGCCAGTTTCCTGGTCATTATTTATTTATCTGCCGTTGGACCTGAGGAGAGGGATGGAGGGAAGAAGAGAATGGAGGGAGCAAAACAACGCAAAGATAAAGAGATTTTGGAGGATTTAAGATAATAAAGCATGAAGATAAAGAAAATAGAGAAAAGAGGGCAGATAAATGGATGAATGCAACACAAATACAAACAAGGAGGCAGAGGAGAACGTACAATGTGCTGCAGAAAGTGAGCCAAGAAGAAAGAGATGTGGGGCGCAAAGGTGTGAAAGTCATCAGAGAGTGAGGAGAGACAGAAAAGCGCAGGAACACTGATGTGATGTTAGCGGGTAAAAAAACAGAAAAAAGAAGTGATAGAAAATAAATTGAACGGATCAGAGGGAGGGAAGCAGGGAGGCATTAATTATTGATGGAACAAATGTCTGACTGACTGACTCAATTTGGCCATTTGTTGTTTCCAGACCACGGAGGCTGTTAGATAGACACAGCGTTTCTCAAAGTGAGGATGGAGTCCCCGACCGGGGAACTGCTGGGAGGATTATCTGTGTCCTTGATAAAGCAAATCAGGCTAAAAATCACAGAGTGTAGTTTTTATTCAAAATGAAGTTGATCTTCTGTTTCTTAAATTGCATAATCTCTAATTTTGTTTTCTAATATTGCAATTATTTATTGCTAAGGCAAATTAGGAGTTGCAATTTAACCTGTTAACTGTTAAAGATTTAAAGTAAACTTAATTTAGATCCTCTAATATAAATGCAATGCAAAACATCCATTTCTAATCCCTGACTTTAAAACTGATGTGTGTAAACTCATGTCACCTCAGTGGATCCAAGGAGCTGAATTTCAAAAAGGAAATGCCCTCAATGAAATGAACAGAAAGGAAAAGTTGTTTCGTAAAGGTGATCATTAATATGTTTTAACACTCATGTCTCAAAGTCACACGCTGGCTCTTTGAATTTAAGCCTGTATACTTCCTGTTATAAATCGTTGTCACAGTCGGGCTTCGGGTCCAACTTGACCTCTGCTGAAGGTCATCTTTTCTCCCTCTTTAATATCCGCCCAGTCATTTTGGCTCTGGCCTGAAATGAAGATAAACTCCAGTTATGCCATGGTGAAAAATTTAAAAAGGAAATTAGCATGCTCTGGCGACTTTAGTTGCCACCGCCTGCAGATTAGAGGAGCAGGTCATTTGGTTGGGATATTGCCAGTCAATTTCTGAAGTGAACTTTTTGGCTGCTCTGCTGTAGAGCTCATGTGCTTCCAGGAGGCAGTTTTGTGGCCAAAATAATGGTTTTACATGTTTGCATTAACCTGCCTTCTTTCTCTGCATGTTGATTGTAACAGAAAGTTATAGTTTTGTTTGAGAGTCATATAAACAGGCCGGCAATGAGAAGCCTCATTTACAGAGGACGCACAGCAGGGAGACGGTTTGAGAAAAGACTAGAAAGGTGTTTAAATGGACCTGTTCTGACACATTAACCACGATGCAATGCGTTGATTCACTAACAGACATAAGACGAGAAACATCAATCATGTAGAATTTCTTCACATCAACATAAACAAACAACATTTTGTGAAGCCTATGGTTACTCTTAGAAAACTAAAGTTATGAGCTAAACTAATCTTATAGGCCGCCGTGGCTGAGGAGGTGGGGCAAGTCGTCCACTGACCAACATGGTTCCATTTCCAGCTCCTCCAGTGCATATGCTGAAGTGTCCTTAGGCCAGGGCCCCCATATAAACCCTAACGGCTGCTTCATAACTGTATGACTGATGTGTGACAGAAAAAGTGCTGCATTTAGAAGCGCTGTATAAATGTGTGTGTGTGAATGGGTGAGCATGGCTTGGTGTGAAGTGCTGTAAGTGGTTGTTACGACTAGAGAAGCGCTTTTATAAATGCATTTTACCATTCAATTTAAACACTGTGTTATTGTCGGGGGGGCAGGTTTAGCTTTGGCAAGTAAAGCGAAAAAAGTGAGCGTGAAATAAAGGTTGAAACAGAAGTGAAACCGGGATTAAAGCTGACAGCTCCTCTTGTGCAGCAACCAGTCCCTTTCAAAACCAGCAAGAACTCAAGCTGCTTGATCCAGTGTTCATTCTGTCTTCAGACGAGTCAATTCATCGACATCCCTCCGTTTGATTCTATTCCAGGTCTTAGTTACATTGATTACACGATATAAAAACATCTGTCTTTACAAAGGTTTACACAAGTTACTCAACAGATCCAAAGACGCTGAGATCCTTCTTTTCTCGACTACAAACACAGAGACAGACCCAAACTTGACTCATTATTCTTTCACTTTAAATCACGAACACATTGCAAACCATGGAGGACTTTTCATATTCGTCATTAAACACCTATCAGAATCAATTACAGCCACACACTGATTCTAAACAAGTGATTTTTCTAACGACGATCGTCACTGATGCGTGTCAGTGAACTTGAAAGTGTTGACATTCAGCAAAAAGATTCATCTTAATTACTCGACAGTCCTTTTCATCTGGATAGAAGACGTGAAGGCTTCAGATCGGCACCGCCACAGCTCATGAACACATTCTGTATTTTGGAAGAGAAGCAGTCTTTGGTCTCTGTATCCATTACAAAGGTCAGACCCTGCTCGAAGCTGCATGTCCGGGAAAGATTGCTGCTAATAAGCACATTTGTTATAGAGTTTCCCCAAGAGAAACGCTCTGATTAATAAAGACAACAAATACAAAGACTATTCTGCTCCTAATATTTCCATTTCATGTTCCGATGGTTAAAGCTGCGATGACTTTCCTTTAGTGCGTGATTGAGACGAGGACCATGACTGTCAAACTCAACACCACGTTAGCTTTTCTCCTAATACTATGATTGCACCTTTTTTCTGAAAGCGTTCGACAGTGAAAGATGTATGTGCTCAAACTTGTAAGGCCAATAAACATGGCAGAAGTGGAAATGTAATTACATGATAAACACAATCTTTGTATTTGACGGAGGAGCCGCTCGATCCGCTTTGTCGGTTCGATCCCCGAGAATTCCTCGTCTCTGCAATCACGTCAGCGCAGATGGTAGGCATTCCTCCTTTGCGACTAATGACCGTGTGTGCCAGTGCGTGTGTGTTTTTACTCAGTGAGAGCTAATTTAACGCTGAGTGCCAGCGCTGAAAGCAGGCCAACCTTGCTCCGCTGTGCCCTGAAGTCTTTCCATATCGTATTGTGTTCATTTGTATCAATGAGGAATGTAGAATTAGAAAGGAACAACTTCCTTTAATCTCTGAAATATTAAGTTGGATGTGTGTTATCTTCAGTCCTCTAGTTTGGTATTTTATTTAATTATGGTATTACCTCTGCCAAGGAGGTTGCATTTAAGTTGTGTTTCTCTATCTGCTAGTAACCATGAAACTTGGTGGAAGGATGAAGTAATAGGAAAGAACCCATTACATTTTGGAGTGTATCCGAATAAATGGGCGGATCCAGGAGGGGACAAGTGCATGCACATGAAACTACGGATTCCGAGTGAAGCAGACTAAAGAGTGAACAAGTTGTCCTATGTATCGCCACAATTGCAGCTGAAATGTTGAGGTCTGACTGTCTGCGTGAATGGTAACAGCTTTATGGACGATAGTGCTGAACACAGTTAAAAATGCAGCTACGGATCAAAACACGAACTTAGACATCTCTTATTTTATTATGAGACGTGTAAAAGTTCAATATGAAATTGTGGCAGGACAAATTACAACATGGCAAGTCGCCACAGTCGAAAAAATGTATGGGGAACAGTGCTTTGAGATGGAGAGATATGGGTGTTAGTCTTGGCAGAGGAATGCATTAAATGAAGTGTAATAGTATATTTAGTGTTCTTTTGTGGTTTGGAGTTTTAGCCACCAGCCTTCTTTAAATTCAGTGACCTGTAGCTTCCCGTTCTGCCTCCAGCTAAACCCCGATTCAAAAACCATGCTGTAGAGCTCTTCCTGATTTATAATTTTCTGCTCAGTTGCATAAATCTGTACTTGTAGATTGATTGCAATCACAAGGGCAAACCGATCGTTACTAATGCCCTGCGATGTCTCAATCAATAACATATAATCTATTTGAAAACACTTAGCAAATAGCTAACACCTAATTTTGAATTCCACTGTGTTTTAGCAAGTGTGTCTGTGTGTCTTTGAATGAGTTAATCCAGTTAGCGCATGTGTCTGCCAGGCCATATCAGAATAAATGATGGGTCCCTCTGTGATGATGAATGGTAATTTAGATTTAACATAACTGGACTAACGAGCGTGCTAATGACTCCAAAGCTAGTCTGGACAGCTCTCACCCGACGGGCTCACGCCTTGCATCCCAATGAGCTGGGGAAAGGGCACCCGTACACACACACACACCCTCAATACGCACACACACATACTCAACACACACACATACACACACAGAAGAAAAACATGCCCAAGGGTTTTAATAATTGCATGCATACAAAATCAAAAATTCACAAATGGTTCTGGCG
The DNA here is from genome assembly GCF_022539355.2 of Hippoglossus stenolepis. Taxonomy (NCBI): domain Eukaryota; kingdom Metazoa; phylum Chordata; class Actinopteri; order Pleuronectiformes; family Pleuronectidae; genus Hippoglossus; species Hippoglossus stenolepis. Next base: position 21,484,529 of record NC_061489.1, on the reverse strand, counting down.
GGGAAGCACACACGTACACACACACACACACACACACACACACACACACACACACACACACACACACCACTCGTTGGTGTGTGCACATGTGTGTGTGCTCTACTAAGAACTCCATGCGTAGTGGAGAGCGGCGATGTCACCCTAATATGAAGCTGATTAATTGATAATCATTCATAGGCCAGTTTTCAACCAGCTGAATTAGACGCAGTTTTCGTTCACTGATCTCTCGACTCAAGTTTTTTTCCCCGCTGACAACAAAGATTGATGAAAATAGACGATAAGTACTTGATCATTTTCAGATATAAATAGAATTAATCGGTTTCATTTTTCAAAAGGATCTTTATCTCAGTCAGAAATGATAAAGAGAATGAATTTTCAGGGAATTATATATAGAGTGTCCTGAGATTTGTCAAGGTGATGAGGTACCGTATGTGCCGTGTTTTTACTTCATGGGGTCATGTCTCTTTCAAAACATTTGAAAATTTGTCTTCAGAAATAAGAAATCCACCATTAACTGTTTCCTAGGCCGGTGACTTTATATTCACAGAGGTATTGATCCCGTCAGAGCCACAGATTCTTACGTCTTTGTTGAGTGACATGTTCAAATGTGGGCTGTGACTTTAGGACAGTATTTGTGCATTATTACCGTTATAGATTTCTGGAACCACTTATCGTCTTCATGTGTATGCACACTCAATACATTCAGTGTTCAATTCCTGAAAAGGGGACACAGCAACTGCTGAAGTGTCCTTTATCCACAACATCTCAATTATTACGTTATTACTGACCAGAAATCAGTCTGGATAGTTTTTTAGCTAGTTTTAGTTTTGAAGACAATTTTGAAGTACAGTAGACAGCTTGAAGTGAAGGTTTTATATAAATAGGGGGGCTGTATGTGAGAACTTAAACGTCGGAGTCGGTTGATTCTGCCATTTTCTGGAACATTTCCTTCCAGCCCCCTGATAAAATGCGTCATGTCCGACCTCCTGCGTGTTCTACCCAGGCACCACCACTCCCCTGAGTGTTTTCTCCTTGATGTGAACGTCTCTGACCTGAACAACCTCCCGCTGAATTCTTCTTATGTTCAAGGCAAACTCATTCATGTCTGAAAGCAGCTTTTGAGAATTTAGTTCAGAAACCACAGATATATTCTGCAAATTAATGTTGTAATGACTTTAAAGTGGTAAATAATCAAATATTCTACAGATGAGCGACTGAGATGAGAGCATATCCTTTAATATCATCTTTTGCATATACAAAAGGCAACGGTACTAAATAAAATAAAAAAGAAAGAGATGTTATCTGATGGAGCACTTTTTGATTCCCCCCTGCGGACATACCTCTCTGCTGATACTACAGAAACATGACCAGGGGGCAGGGACGGATTGAGTTTGAAAGATGGCAAAAGTGAATGAGCGGCAGGTCAGATGACGAAGTGTGCGATGTCCACCGAACCGACATAAATTCACTTTTTGTGAAACTGAAACTGCGACGGTGACGGACCGAAACTCGTGGCGTGACAAAGAGAGACGGAGTGAATGAAAACGGCACGATGCTTAGAAAAGTACAGGAGGAAAGAGAGGTTTCAGATATGCTGTTACATGACATGCCTACACACTCACTCTCACACACACACACACTCAGGAACAGCCCAGAGGTCTGAGAGGACTCTAAAAAGCAGAGGAGCAGCTGCATATTTTATGATCACTTTTCTCCATGAAGCTTTCTCTGAGAGAGAGGGAGAGAGTGAGAAAATGAGTAAGAGAGACAGAGGTAGGAGGCGGGTGTGCGTCTGTATGCGTGTGTGTGTGTGTGTGCATGTAAACTTGTGTGTGTGTGCAGCAGAAGGGTTTTGACCAACCAGCGACTGTCATAATTCATAAGGGGAGACGGAGTTGCTCAGTGCACTGTGGCTCTACAAGGTGACTTTCACTCCTCAGCCTCTGACTCTCTCTCTCTCTCTCTCTCTCTCTCTCTCTCTCTCTCTCACACACACGCGCAAACATGTTCTCCTTCTCTTCTTCATCTGAAGTGTCTTCCCTCTTGTCTTTTAGCTTTGTTCTCTCTTCTTCAGCAATTATCCCCTGCACAGTCTGTCTTATCTCTCATCTTCTTCATTCACATCTCTTCTACAAACCCTTAAAGGTCCAGTGTAAGATTTAGGTGAAAGGGATCTATTGACAGAAATTGAATATAAATTGTACGAATTTTTTTCTTTACCCTAGAATGAGCCTTTTATATTTCAATACTTACCCCAGGAGTGGGTCCTCTCTACGGAGGCCACCATGTTTTTTACAGTAGCCCAAACTGGACAAAACACCTTTGGGGTTTTTATGACAACTGAAGGCTACCACAGGTTCTCCTTAATGTTTGAAGGGGAGGGTGAGGTGAGGGGTATTCAGCTGCAACATGCTACTTCACCACTAGATGTCACTAAATTCTATACACTGATCCCTTAAAGCTAATTTATGCTCACCAATAGAAATGCATACGATACAGACAGAGCCCTCTGTCTGTACTCTGCGTTCATTTAATCCGTATTTGTGCACGTCTGCTGAAAGCTTACGGACAAAACAAACAAAAGGGAGCAGTACCACCGGAGATCGTGAGGGGGCAGTGTAGCCAATAGTTCAAGTGAGACGATTATAGGAAAACGAGGAACACATTTTAACAATGGTGGAACTTTGCGAGTTGGTAAGTTTCACCATCGCCATTTCCAACGCAGCAGCTTTTGTGTCAGGAACATTATCACAACCTCCTCCCTCCCCCTCGACATGTCTGTTGTTCTAAGAAACACTCGACTCTACGCTGCCCTCGAGTGGATGTATTGCTTTACAACCATGCCAACATAAAGGACGCATGGAAGTATGTGGGAAGTGATAGTTGCTGCTAAGTTTGAAAGGGACAAATCTCTTGTTACGTAAATTAGCCTTTTATCCTCCTCTCACTCCTCCTCTCTTTGCTTATTACCGTCTCTTGCTTTTTGCCTTTCTCCTCCCTCTCTCCACATTTCCCTTCTTTCATCCTGTTTTTCGTGTGATCACAAGGAAAGAAAACGACTTAAAAGGCTACGTCAGCCAATTGGAGTGAGACTAGACTCTAACATCATCAGTTCGAGTAAGTTCACTGATCGTCCAGCCAAGCACTGAGACCAGAATAACCTTTTCTACCACTGTTTTCTTTCCTATTATATCGAGGGAGGAGAACAGCAAGAAAAATAGAATGACGTGTATCAGGCTTGTAAGCCGGAGGCAGTCAATTTTATTTCCACCCGCTGAGTTGTTGACTTCTCTGCCTCACTTATGCCACAAACTCCTCTCTCCTTTGCCAGATGCCAATGTTTAACAAAAATACTATTTTAAAGAAAGAAGCGGTCAAACGGGAACAAATGTTAGCATTACTCTTTAATGATGTGTCCCAGTACACTGTTAGAAGAAGATCATCTCATTCACACACACACAAAGGACGCCACAGAACAAAGTACTTTACTGCCAAATGAAATTTCTTACACTCGGTCTGTTGTGCACGCTATACGAGAACGATGCGCACTAGTGGAGTTAATCTAATATTTAAATACCACATTTAGATGAAAGAGACTTTTACTGCACAGAGACAAAATATATCACATTAAAGTAGAAGCAACAGAGATATAGTCATCAATGTAAATATTAGAAGTTTAAAATATGTCTTGCAAATCTTCTCATTTATATCCAACAAAATTTACCTCATCCGTACAAGTAGGAATGTGAAATAAACTGTATAAGAGGTGGAGTAATAGAATTTGAAATTTTACCGTGTGTGTGTGTACCTGCAATTTAAACTTACAGACTCACAGTTTGGCCAAATAGGGCAGTTGTTTGTGCAAATTCACCAGTACAACTGTCAAAATGTAACAAGACTAAGGGGGTTGGAAAAACAGTGTGTGTGCACCTGCCCCAGTTCAGTTGTTGTGTGTCCAGCCTCAGCCGCCCTCAGTAACGATTGAATTTCTGTGGTCGCATCCTGCCTCTAGATCTGTCTTCTATCCCTGATGCGTGGGCGCTGGATCGAAGCCCCTAAAATAAACCTTTCTTGAACCTAAAATGTAGTAATACAAAGGTCGTGTGTGTGTGTGTGTGTGTGTGTGTGTGTGTGTGTGTGTGTGTGTGTGTGTGTGTGTGTGTGTGTGTGTGTGTGTGTGTGTGTGTGTGTGTGTGTGTATATATGTGCATACCATAGTGGTGTCTGAGTAACCAAATTCATTTTAAGTGGATGCATATTTTTCAGTCTCTTTTTTAGTACGTATCCAGGTTTGTGCGTTGTATTTTTGACCACATCCTCTACATGAATATAAGACATATCTGTGTGTGCGTCTGTGTGTGTCTGTGTGCGCACGGAGGGGTCTGAAGAGACAGAGCAGTGCAGCTTTCTGCTGTTCAGTGATTTTGGTCTGGCCGGCCTCTTGGCTTCTGTTTGAATCAGTGGGCTCAGCAGAGCCATCACACCCTGGCAACAACCGGCGCCCTGGCAAAAACAGAGGGCCTGACCTGTGGAGAAAGGGGGGGGAGGAGGGACGGGGCGGTGTGGGAAAGAGAGAGAAAAAGTAAAAAGACAAGACAGGGGGTCAAATAGAGAAAAATAGGTCAACAGAGAGAGGGTCAGCTGTGAGCCGAAGTTGCTGTGTAAAAATTGATGGAACGGTTAGTGAGGGGAAGGGTGTCTTGTGAGTTGTCCAGAAGTACACGTGTTTCATATTTAAGGTTCATTCGTCAGTTTCCTCAGTTGAAAAAGAAATGTCCCTGGAGGAAATCATTTATCAAATTATAATACAGCCCACAGCTAAATGCAACAGGTGGTACCCCTTAAAAATACACATATTTGTTAATATAAGAAGTAAAAAAAAGTAAATTATAAAAAAGTATATTAGAAGTCTAAAAGTAAACACCCCTGCAGCTAATACACATAATTAGAAAGGAGCTCACTAATTTGCCACCGCCCAGGTGTCCCCTGCAATAATGCACCAAATCCAACCCTGTTCATTTGGACATAGTTCTAAAACTATTGAAGATATATATATAAACTGTTGGTTTTATACTGAATCCTCATTAATTCAGCTACACACTGGTGGTAGTTACAGGTTTCCAGCTCCATTTGCTACTCTACAGGGGCTATAAAAACCTATACCCCTATGAAACCACATTAAAATCCTAATCCGCTCTATATTTCGCAATGTTTAAAAAAGTGATTCAAAATTCCTGGATCTGCTCCTTTAACCAGATCCACGCCAACATTTAATGGATTTCTTGGCCTGTTCTCCATCCTTCCGCTAAGTCCCATGGAAATCCCTTCAGTCGTTTTTTGTGTAATCCTGCTGACAAACAAGAAAACCAACAGAAGAGCTAAAACATACTGGGTGGAGGTAATAATCAGGCCCATTCAAATTGAAATGTTCTGTTATAACAAAGTATACTTTTCATTTAGCTTAAAACATAGAGAAAAATCAAGAACCACACATTTTCATTGAAGTTCAGGTCAGCAGACTGAGACGGTTATTTTAAATCTTCAGCTTGTGTTTCCTAAAGTAGCTCATGGCGGATTTTGAGGTTTACTTTGAATTCATGTCCTCTGGTAGGAAAAGCCTCTTTCAGGTGCACTGCCTCAACTCGACTAAATTCAGAGCTTTCCGATATTTGTTGTAAACCATTCTCCATTCTGTCCTCGCGATGTATCCCGACCGCCACAGAAACTCAATGAATAGTATCACTGCCATACTTTACAGTTGACAGGGTGCTGACAAACATTAAACAGTCATGCAGGTAACACCAAGTCAGCAGCAGCCGGTTAGAACACACAGAGCGAGGATGCGGCGGGTAACAGGGGGCTTATGCAGAGGTGCGGAACAGCGTCGGATATGGAAAGAGAGCGCGGTGCCTGCAGTCTGACCCACGCACAATTCATCACGTCCCGCTGGGTGGCAGGCAGGAAAGGGTGGGGGGGTTGGGGGGGTTAGCGAGGGGAGGAGGACAGCGAGAGGGAAGCGATTTCAGGTGGAAATCAAGCAGAGCTAAAAGACAATTAAGAGAAGATAAGAGACCAGCCAAAGAAAGTTCAGAGTCCAGGCAGGGAGGCAATATGCAATCTCATTTATTCTCATTTAAGGTGTAATGGCCTCATCAGTAGATTTTAATGTCATTATCCCTCTCTCCCTTCTTTCTTTTTTTCTTTCTTTCTTTGTATGCATCCCAGTTTCAGTTAATTAGATTAAAATCCACGTCGTCTGATTGGGTTATTTTTTAGTTTAGCTTGACACGTTACTACACAAAGTTTCTTCCTTTGTCCTTGAGGCAGTCTTAAAGCTTGCCGAGCTCAGCACCTACTGGTCTCAGTGAGAAACGAGGCAAACATCCATCATTTAGTGAAGCGTTGATACAGAGACCTTTACTTGCCTCCATTTGTATAAACAGTATTTCACATTTTTAAATGTCAGGGTTTCCTTCGTAAAATTGTTTATTTCTTCGAGAATAATTTCCCTTTTTTGGCCTATATAATTTGAGACTTAAATGAGGCGTAGCACAAAGTTTGGTGAGAAAATAGCTCAACTCCTGAATATCTTATTTTTTTCCCGGTTTTGGTTGTAAACAGTCGAGCTTTCCCAGGGTGGTTTCCAACGGCAACCCTGTGGAAATGTCAATTTTCTCAGAGATGAGTGGAGTAAATTGTGCGACTTCGGTTGTTCAAACACTTGAGAGTTTATTAAACTAGCCCGGTCTCACACATACACACACACACACACACACACACACACACACACACACACACACACACATACACACATATACACACATATATATTAAACAGCAGCACAAAGACACACACACACACATTAATGCTTGATGCATACACAAAAAGAAAACACACAATTTAACACCAGGCTGCCTGGGTGAAGCGGCAAAGCAGGCATTAAACCCCGTGGGAAAGTTCAAATATGAGACAATCCGACCACTAAAAGCCCTTAACTCCTTCACCTAGAGGCCCTTAAAGCCTGTGTGCAGACCTTATAGACCTGCAGGGCTCAGTGTTAAAGTCAACAGGGTCAGAAATCACTTCAACTCCCAAACTGAAGTCTCCTGATCAAAAGAGACACTCACTGAATGAAGGACAAGAGCTTTCATTTGCGTATTCGCTCTGCAACCTCCCACACACACACACAAGGATACATACACTTGCAAAGACACTCAAGCTTTTATTCACACTTCCTTGAAAAGCCATTTGTTTGACCTTGTCCACAGAACACACACAGATGAACAAAGGTGTGCACAGGCATTCGCACGCTCGCTCACCTACACACTGCGGCGGTCGCACACACCTGCGTACACAAGAGCGCAGCATCGGGGCTGCGGCATAGCGCAACTCTCGGATGAGTGATTACTTCAAGGGTCGGTGAGTCTCACTGTCTGACTCAGCGAGACAGAATACAGCTGTACAGCCCCCGACATATACACACAAGCCACATATAATCACGCACATATACACACTTGTCTCCAACTCTTCTATACAAAGATATCTGCCCCTCCCCCAGCTCTCGCGTGGAGAAGGAGTGAATAGAAAAAGAGGTTAAATGATCATGTGACCTGTTTGATTGAGAGCGCGACACACATGTTGGAGGGTCTCCTCGTCTCTCTCGCTCTCTGCAGTGAAAGAGTGCACGTTGGTCGTGAGTGGGTTAAACAAATGAGTCGTTTAAGGAGTGAAGTGTCCGTGCTGTTCCTATTGCCTCCTCTGCTGGAGCTGTAATGAGGCCTTGGGGAAGATGCTGAGGGCTCTTCACGCAACTCAAAGAGTCTTTCAGGCCTTTCGATAGTTTGCCCCTTTACAGCACCTGTGTGGGAAAGCTCTCCGAGAAATACATTCCTCTTAGAGCCATGTTGGCATGAGGTGGGATTTTAATAATGCAAATTAATACTGTGCTGCCGCTTATTATATCACTTAGATTCTGAAAGCTCTTACTTTTTATATTTATTATATATTATATAAAAGCAAAAGTGTACACCTCCTTATATCCTCAATCTAAGAAAAATTACCACAGCGTTGAATTTAATGCAAAACCAACATACATTTTCCTCTTTCATGAATAATCTGATATCTGCATCCACTCTCTTGAAGAGGTTTAGATGAATATTGATATCACTGGAGTATCTGGCTCACTTAGCTTCCGTGTTTCAAAGTTAACAAAAGCTGTGTTTTAGTTTAACTTTAAACTGAATAACATGCTGCATATTGTTTGTTTATTTGTTGGAAGAAAAAACAATGTCTAAAAGTGACAAGTTGTGCTGTTAGGGTGGTTGTGAGCCAGATTGTTTCTTGGCCGTGCACAGTCACCTCCTGGAGCATCGGCCGGTTGCCAGACAATCTCTCAGTGATGAAAAGACTCCAGGAAGTAACTGCACCTAAAGCTACATAACTCTGTCTCCAGCTTTATGTTCACCCTACAACCATGGGAGTGGTATCAAATCAGCCTTAAATCACTTTGTTTTTATATCACCGTGGCATTAAGACAATATTCAAAGTTGCCATGTTTGCTTGCTTGAGGTATTTCCACTGTTACAGCCACATTACGGTGGCTCATCCCATCCAAATGTTCCTGTCAGCCAAGATGGCAGCAATGGCAAAACTCAACAAGTTGGCAAACATCCCTTCAGAAACACAGACAGCATGTTTACATTTGTTCTGGACAATCTGTAGTTTTCAGGTTACTTATTTAATTAACAATTACTTTCTGGTAAGTTATAAGAATTACCTCCTGGTTTCAGTTTGTATAATTTAGTTCTGAGTGAAAATACTGCATGAAATGTTCTCGTAGTTTAATGCTGCAGCTGCACTGGTAGAATAAGTCGATTTTAAACTCAGGGATCATCCTTTAAGTCACTGAATGAATTTAAACATGTTTACGCCCGCACGCCTGCAAAATCAATGTTTACACTCGTTCCACATTTTATCTTAATACCGTATTCAACCTGTTCACCCACGTCATTTTCTGCTAAATAACATTTTACATTTAATCTTTCCAATCAATATTTTTTTCAGTTAAAGTTCTGGAATTCCAATTTGAGTCCTGAAAAGATTCAATTTAGAAACAGGCATGTTACCTTGATTTAACGACTCCAGTGAAATAAACAGAAAATCAGTTATTGAATTAATCATCTACTGTGACTGATTTAACGTACTGATTCCTTATAATGAACACCTGAATATCCCACCCTTACGTATACGCTCAGACATTAAACTGAGACAAACTGTCACTAGAATACTAATGTAGTTACTTTATAAAACACGGATAAAGAAAAGTTTGTTTGTGTAGTCAGTCAGATAACTGCATTAATGGAGTAATCTTAGCAACAATGCAGATGTAAGTATGGGTGATACAATTGCTTTGTTGTGGTTTCATTCCCACAATGGAGTATTGATTTGAGATTCCAGTGTAGGTCCAAGTGCAGCAGAGGATTTTCATCCCAGAGTTTAATCTAAAATGAGACATCAATACTAGAAATGTGTGAAATTCCCAAAAATGATCGCAGACGATTGAAATGAAGCAATACATGATGAAGTTTAACTTGTGGTTCACCAAATTACAACAGTTCTGACTTCTCGTTTATTATTAATGCTGTAGAAGTTACTCAGCATTTTGTACATTAAGTTTGTAGATTATATTAAAAATCAATTCAGAAATGTGTACACTGAGAAATAAATTCACATTTCTATAAAAAAAGGCAAACCAGCAACTGCATCAGTCTGATACACTGGAGCACAAACCTTTTGCTTGTTTGAGTCTGTTAACAGATTTAATGGACAATAAACATACTAAACTCCAAATTGATCATTTGATACTGTTATTTAAAGACACGTTTTATGATTAGTTTTATGTTTGAGTTCGGTTCAGTCATCAACGTTTCCCATTTCACAGACCATAACTAATGTTAGTGATTACGAGAGAGAATAATTGTATTGAATGTGAGGTCAATATTGGTTGTAATCACAGTCATAAAGTTACACAAGTTGTTGTGCAGCCTTTTAGTGGATGTAGTAACTCGTACATTCTGTCAGTGTATTGATCTGTGCCTGTTGAGGCTGATTGAGCATAATAGAGACTAATACACGCACACAATGGCATGTGAGAGTTTGTGGAGCTGCACAAGAGTAATTACAACTGAGCAGAGCTTAAGAACAACCACACGAACAGAAATGCCTCCAGAGATATGTGTCCTTTTGGAGATTGATATGCTCAAACCATGGAGGAAAGCTGGTAAAGAACATGTTTATTAAAACGGTGACTCTAATGTTAGACTTCAACCCCAAAGCTGCTCTGTGCATTTAAAATTTCAGTGTGACAGAAAACACACAACAATCAGCAAAGCTCTGGGGCAAGAATAAAAATCTGGCTTTGGTAAGCATGTAGAAATGGCTTTTATAATCAGAACACATGTCCATTCACCTTATACAATGACACTGAGGCCTGTGTGTACCAGCTACTTGCTTTGGGCCCTAGTTACATCCAAATAAGATCTAGATACAACTTTCTTAACTTAACAGACCGATTTCTGCTGATCACTGTTTACCTTCGTCTTTCACAAATCAAAGAAACAAATTCTTCTTCAATTTCCTGTGTGTTTTGAGAACACAACCAGGACACATAGCTGCCATTGTCTCTGTAGGTCACCTGTCTTTCGTTTCTCTCCTCAGCCTTAAATACATTACTGCTGTCAAATACTAAAACCTAACCTTGTGCTCCAGAGCTGTTTTGGAGAAGGGTATTTATTTATTATTTAAGGTATTTGTCATGCTCGGCTTAATAGCCAGGGTCTGAACAGGAGAGCAGATGTGTGGAAGTAGCCTGGAAATAGTCAGTTACTGTTATCTTGTGTGTTTTTGTTTCCTCTTTCAACACTTTGGAAATAAGGAACATTTAATTTCTGAGGTTCTGGTTAAGTTTAGGGCCGTGTGTGAATTTAAGTTAAGTTAAACTGAAATTGGTTACTGACAAGGTTTGGGTTAACCTGTCCACGGTGAATGGAATTCGATGTTAACGTGTGTGCGTGTGTGTATTTGTGTGTGCGTCCGTGTGTGTGAGCAGAGATTGACGAGTAAGGCTTTGACCTCAGTGTGTAGGTTGCAGCAAAGACACATATGATAACATCACTCTCTTTCTCTCTGTCTCACACAGACCACACAAACACACGCACACACTCACTTATACACACACACACACACACACACACACACACAAACGATAGCATCTCCCCGGTGGGTTGCCTCTAAAGAGTCTCCTCCATCACTGACTGCTGAGGCCCCTTTTACTGCAACATACTGCATTGCATGCGGATACATGCAAGCATGCAGTGCACATGCTGACTCAAGAATACACACTACACAATAGTGGCACTCACAAATATATACACACACACGCACATTTGGTGATCCTGGATCTGTCCTGCCACACCACTGCAGTGGTCAGTGCAGCCTTTATGAAATTAAATAGAGAAAATAGAGCTGAATAGGCGTTTTGCAACAGAAACATTGTGTTCTGTTGCAACACTGTTAGACGAGTCCTCGAGCTCCCTGTTGTTGTGACTGTAAAAACAGAATGTGCTTTCTTTAATAATTAATCTGCAGGGCAGAGAGCTCCCAGTAAAATGTCGACATTATACTGGAGAGGGCCTTAATCTGTGTTAAAATATGAAACTGTGTTGGTACTAAGATGACTACTTTTTAAAAGTATTCTAAAAAAGTTAAGTATTTAATGGATACAGTTGTAATTAATTCACTGACTATTCATCTTGAAGAAATAGAAATCACAGTTGCTTTAGTGCTGCCGGGGAGAAAAGAATCTAAATATCACCGGTCTTTCAGCTTATTCAACATATTTAAACCATGTGAAGCTTCATCATTGACTCTGTCAGGATCTGAAGTCAGCCATTAAAAGAAGAGAACATTAAAAAGTCTGAGAAAAGAACAGATATTTCTCACTCAAAGGAAAATGTCAGTGAGGAAACAGCTGCAACACTAATGTAAGTATTTTCTTAACCGTATCACATTAGCTGTGAAACATTTGTAAATGGGAGCATGAATACCGAGCCAATGCTCTGGTTTGCACTCTGTGATTTAGTGGTCACAGGACAGGATGTGTGTGTCGGGATGTGTCAAGGCTGCAGGATTATAAAGTTCAGACTGACAGAAGGTGGAACCAGTGGAAAGTCCCCATCTGAACCAAATTCAAAAGTAGAAAACCACAATCAAATCCAATGGATGAAATTCACAGGTGTACAGTAATCTGGCTGTTCTCCTGGATTCCTTATATCACTCGAAGCCAAACACTTGTCAAAGCACATTTATCAGTTTTATGAAACACCCACATTTTTAAACGTGAGACATTTCTCCCATCTCTAGGTTTTTGGGGCACAAGTTTATTTATGGCACTTTAGAAAAGCAGAGCTGACTGAAGTGTTAGACAATTAAAACACGAAGAGAAGAATAAGTGTAAAATAAAATTAAATATAAATCTAAAGGTGAATAAAAACAACTTAATAAAACACTCAAAAGTCTTAGAAAACTTCAGTTTACCCTTAAAAAATATGTCTACATGAGGTCTACACCTATTTGTCAAAGTTGGGTAAAAGGATCGTTAAATTTTAGTATAATTCCACAAAATGAAGGCAAATCATGACTTTTGGTATTTTACCAAATTCTTATTTTAAAATTGTTTCTTTTAATAACTGGATCCTTTGTCTCTTTTCAATATTAGTTTTATTTATTGAAGATATTATTTGGGCATTTCACCTTTATTGATAAGAACGAACTGGGGAGAGAGCAGGGAAGACACGCAGCAAAGAGCCGGCTCGGATCCAAACCCACGGCCGCTGCAGGACCCAAGCCTCCCTTTACGATCTTTCTGATATTAAACGGTGATCCTCCTACAGAATTTTCTGTCTTTGCCAAATTGCAAATATTTTTCTACGATCACTTTAAATCTATGCAGGCTTTTTAGGAGTGCAGCCGTGGCCAGAGCAGTGTAAAACAAGCCGAGGGGAAAAATGTCCACGATATAAAACATAGTTGCGGACGTCAAAATTATGTTTGTAGTGTTTGACTTGGCTTAAGTCGGTTCAGTTGCTGCTTTATTAAGGCGGAGAGATGAGGAGGGTGCGCTGAACAGAGTGAGTGGGAGAAAATCTGACAGGGAAATTGCAGAGGGAAATTATTGTTATTCCACAATTAAATTATATATACTGGGTGGAATCACCCCTGACAGGGCTGACCAGAGCAGCACTCCTGATGTGTGTATGTGTACGTGTGTGTGTGTGTGTGTGTGTGTGTGTGTGTGTGTGTGTGTGTGTGTGTGTGTGTGTGTGTGTGTGTGTGTGTGTGTGTGTGTGTGTGTGTGTGTGTGTGTGTGTGTGGATCTGAGGGCGAGTGTGAAACCTAATCCGGCGACCAAGGCCATTGAGGCTATACTGGCAGGCAGGAGAATGGAGGAAGAGAATCGGAACGAGGGAATGAAAGAGAAAGAAAATTGGTAACATCAACAGAGTGAAGCAGAAACGGTCTATTTTAAGTCTGAGTGGGTGTTAGTGAAAAGACAGCAAACCTCGGGTAATGAGGCTGTTTTGAACACTTGTGACAACACTATGTGAAACAAACCACCCTTGATTTGTGTCGGCAAAATCGTAATCATGGTCAAACTGTATATTTGGGCCCAAACATGCGGCAAATGCTTTTAAAATTTGCTTTAATCTTGAATTTGGGTGATTTTTCAGAGAGAGCTGACCTTGTGAAAGCCTAAATGTGACAAATGAATGGTTTTCACAGATTAAAAAATGACTCCCCAGTCTTTTATTCATCCTCAAACAATGACTCTTTGAATATACAAGGTTTCGGGTGATGTGTTGCGTAAACTCACCTCATTTTCTATCCAGTAAAATGAATGATTCATGGATATTGGGCAAAAACTAAGTGAAAGGGTTGCACTGGTTGCACTGGCAACAAGCCACCAGAAAAAGAATACCCTGTAGTGTAATATGAGTTCATCCCTGGATGTCTAATTTAACATGGATCTCTCATTGTAGTCTGCAGTTGTTATCGGTGTAAGTACACTGAGTCACGGTGTTGAATTTTCTTGTAACTCACAAGTTGTACTTAGGGGATATCATTTCTTCTGCATATTATATTTCTGCCCAAATCAGCAGGAAAATGAATCCGTTTCTTTTCAGTAAAAATGCAACGATTCAGCTGAAATGAGATCAAAAATCATTTTAGCTCTAAGTTTATATTTGTATTGCCTTTATTTGCTCTGATTTGGAAATTTTGTTGACTATATATTATGGTCTTCAGTGTCTTCTTGAATCAGGAAAATTGAGGTTGGTGGTTGAAACCAAACTGCTCCTTTTCTTTAAAACATCCCGCATTTTATGATTAAACTCATTAAAACAGAAAAGACTGAGCCTCCTTACATCCAAAGATAATAACTCACACATTCATTACGAACATATACTGTAATGTGAGCTGCACGTCTTTGTCCCGTTTAATGTTTCGCTGAATTGTAAATTCACGAGCGAGTGTGCGGTGCTTATAAGTCACGAGGGAGCTGCTCGTGTTCTGCTATGTTTTGTTTTGTATATGCACTTTAAGCAGCTTGTACTAGTCTGTCATTGCAGAACCATCCCCCCACGGATTGCTTTGATGGAATAGTCGTCTTATTTTCCTTTGTTCTTTTCCCTGTTCTCTCATTTCTGTCTCCATTTCTGTGCATGAAAATCACTGAGAATCAATAGGTTTTATGTTTCCTCAACACGCTGAGTGCCTGTGTATATATGTGTGTGTGTGTGTGTGTGGGTGTGCGTGTGATAGTGTGTATGTGGGTGTGCGTGTGATAGTGTGTGTGTGTATTTGCTCATAACGACAGTCAACCTTGTTTTTCATTCCACTTCAGGTCGATACTACATATGAGACAGAGTGTAGTTTATGAGAGAGCGAATAGTCAAAGACAGCAGTGACCTGCTTATGAGTTAGAAATGGAAGAAGCACAGATCAAGGGTGCTTTTGTGCACGTGTGGGTGTGTGTGTGTGTGTGTGTATTAATAAATAACGAGTTAACACTCTATGTGATGACTTGGCACGTTAGTGGCCCCCTGGACAGAAGGTCAGATTTTGCAAATGCAGTGTGTTACAGTTTTGATGAGGTTTGAAATGGTGCCAGCAGTGTTTTTAAAATTTATATTCAAGTCAAGTCAACAACCCAGAGTTATAAAACTGTTAAAGACAATCACATGTTTGGTCGATAGGTTAATATTCTGCATTCTTCTGTTTTGGAAATGTTTCAGTTTTTCTGCTTCATTTTTATTAATTTCTTTTTCACACATAAAACCTTTAAATTGATATTAAAACATCAGTACACCAGTGGCTTCCCACCCTTAATGACTTGCATCCCTTCAAAACAAACCTCATGTTTAAGGTTTAATAAGTTGCTTATTTAGAATATTATTAGAAACCTGACAGGATAAACGTGTTAATGTGTTGCAACATAACTGGTTTGTTGAGGTCTATTTAAAAGTCTGTTTAAATATGGTTTAATGTCTTATAATGGCTAATACTTTATTTATTTATTTTTTCCCTGTGAGCCATAAGAGAAAAGTTGACAATGGCCAATCCAGCGTTTTGCACAGATTTTAAATTTTTGTCATGTTTTAAACCACCAGACCAATAAGTTTTACCAGGGTTTAATTTTTCTAACATCTATCTCTCTGTTCCCTGTTCAGCACCCTCAACAACAACAACATCACCCTCATCCCCCTGTCCAGCTTCAACCACATGCCCAAGCTGCGGACACTGTGAGTATGACGCACACACACACACACACACACACACACACACACACACACACACACACACACACACACACACACACACACACACACACACACTCAGAGAAACAACTTACATGTACTGCAGATGCTCACATGTACTCTGTGGTTGAATGTTAACACACACATGCACATGGATGAATACATTCCAACTTTCATATGAACTGGGTACAAACACACTTCACACACATGAGTAATGTTCACCCACACACAGACATGCCACAAATACACACACGCACACACACACACACACACACACACACACACACACACACACACACACACACACACACACACAAATGCCACATCAACATACACACAGCATGGCAGCAGGGTCTGTGTGTGATCATCTAATCATGCCATAATAAGAGAGCAACTCTTCTATTGTTTCATGACTGTGAATAATCATGTGGCCATTACACACACACACACACACACACACACACACACACACACACACACATGCGCGTACACACACAGATGGATACAGTGACAAATGTGTGCCTGCACCCCACAAACAGACAAACACACACACACCCCGCTGCGTAATGGTAACTTCATCAATACCACAAGAAAGATTTCTTTAGGCTCTATAGTTCAATCTGCTTTGATTCATTAGAAGAAACCTCATATACTGACGTTACTGATGTGTACACACACACACACACACACACACACACACACACACACACACACACACACATCCAACATGGACCCCAGGCTGAATGATCTCCTCTGATTGATTAGAGGGGGGTTCTTTAACTTGTGCGTTGTCTGTTTGTGACGAAGATCCTGCAGTTGTCAAGGCCATGGCACGACATATCAAGGGAGAATGCCCATAATCCCATGGGACTGTCTGAGAGGCAGACCATTGGTTGCATTCCTGTCAGCCACACTGGGGTTGGATAACACCAAACCAGCGTGCACAGAATGGGATTTCCTCCCCAAATCGCCATTTTTAAGAGGCACTTGTGTGGTCACGCAACCCTACTTAACATTCAGAAATTTCAGGGGATTTCTAAAAAGCAAAACGCAACTAAACACCAGCAGGATAATGGCGGTGCATTTATCTTATATGAGTTATTATTCTTTAGAATTTTGACTGACACTTTTTGTCAAAAGCCAATCACAGGCCAGCGTTTTGACGTTTCCTGCATTCTGCGGCTACTCTAGTGGCGACGCAGATCAAAATCAGCCTTTTAAAATTGGATTTCAGGAAACAGCACAACGACACAGTTGCCAGGAGATTGAGTGCGGAGTTACCAATATCCAATATCTTTTAATCAGACGCCGTCGTCGTCTTCTGTTTTCTGTCAACACTGAGTGACTGTCTCCTCCGATTTCCTCCTTCTCCTCCTCACTGTTTCTGCTGTCCCGTTTGAATTTCTCCTTTTCCTTTCTGATTTTCTGCATCTTTCTCCCACTATATTATCCTCTGTTGCCCTTCTCCTTGTCTTCCATCCCATCGTCTAAAAAGTCTTCATTCTTACTTTAGGGTTTCCCCTTCTGCTACAATCCATCTGATGTTGCTTCTTCCTCCTCCTCTTCTTCACCTGTCTTCTTCTGTACCCTCATTTCCTCTTGTTCCCATCTCTACTCTTCCTCCCCACTCTTCTTTTTTCCATCTCCTCTATGTCCAGTGTTCATAACTCAGTCCATCCTCCCCTTGCGCTGCCTCCTCTTCCTCCTCTTGCTCGCCACCTCCTCTCTATTAAATTTTGTCAGTTTTTGCCGCCCTCGGATCCCAAGATTGAATTTGCTGCTTTTATAAAAATGACTCATTCAATCAAATGTTTAGGGATGTCCCTGATTTGATTAGCGGTGAAGTTGGGGAAGTGTATATAGGTGTTTGTGTGTGTGTGTGGAAACTTCTTTTTAAATGAAATGGCTCACCTCCTCTGCCACATTGATCTGTGGTCTCTTCATACAGCTGCTTACGTATACACCGTGTACAGTTCAATCTGGTTTTCTCTCACTCCTCTTCCTCTATCCATCCGTTTATCAATATATGGTCTCCTGTCTTTCTCTCCCTTTCTCCTTTATTCTATTAACTGTAATGATATCACCTCACGGTGCCTCTCATTCAGAAACTTGAACCAATGGAAAGATTAGAACTCCCACTGCTTGTGTGTTTGTGTAATTCACTACACTAAAGATGTGGCCGTTAACCCTCTGGAGAAAATATGGAGCAAACCACTGAGAGACACATGCACAGTTCAAACACACACACACACACATTTTCATTTAATTAGCATAACAAATGCTATCACCGACGTACAGCTACACAAAAGCCCATATAAATATACACACACACTGCAACCAATAAGCACAACGAATGCTATCGCTGATTCACAGCTACACACACACACACACACACACACACTCACACACTTTCTCCAGACCCCCAGCCTGTTCCATTCTCCCCTGTGTTTTAATCCTACTTGTCAGTAATTAAGGCTGAGCCGGGGGTGGGGCGGGACGTGGATATCTCCAGGCAGGGGCTGGACTATAAACTGGATTTATAATGCGAGAATGGTATTAAAACCCACTGCCCCCGCTGCTAGCATCAATGAGCCCATCTCTGTTCCATAACAGGATTTGTCCTCTGCTTTATTACAAAGGGAGGCCTGTCTTCTGAAAGGCTAGATATCCCGGCTGGCATATAATACGCTGACAAGACATTCTGCTGTTGATCTGCCCTCCTCATCCTCCTCATCCTCCTCATCTCTCTCTCTCTCTCTCTCAAGGTGTCAAACCCAGCCAGTGCAGCTCTGTCAGGCATCACCTGATGCTTCCTTTACTAAACAGCAGCTTTTAATTAATGGCTGTTTTCGTGGAAACATAACATTGTAATTTAATGTGTTTAATCTTAATTTAACTCCCCATCAACCTTTTGCTAAAATGTGATTCAGTGAATTTGCTCGTTTTGAGCTTCTCTTAAATATGGTAAGGTCTCGACTGTGCTTTGTAAAGCGTCTCGAGATAATTTGGCACCATGCAAATAAAAGTGAATCGAATTGAAAACGTGGTACAGCTGAATTTTTCAAATCTAAGTTTTCAATACATTTACCACCACAAAAAAAGTTGTATTTGTTCCACTGGAGAAGAGAAAAGCTCAGAGATGAATAAAACAAAAAATAAATGCATGACGAAATACACATGCAAATAGAGGCATCTGAGAAACCATGCGTGTTCGTAACTTTGAAAAACGAATCTTTTAAAACACATTTCTCTTGGGTTCTATCTAGGCTTATAAATCTAAGACGCACCCCATGTAATCACATGTCTTGTCACTATTATACCCATAAAGCCAAGATAACCCAGAATCATTGAAAGAAATGAAAAAATTCGTCATTTGTATTATTTTGTCCTTTCTGGTTTTCAGTCTTTGTGTCCACTCTCCATCTCTACATATTGTTTCCCCTCTTCTCCGTCTCTTTCCTAAGTGTCTTCTTCATTCATACCTCTGCTCCCCTCTTTCTGTCTCTGTCTTTCTGAATAGATTGTGATTTAGCTGCAGTGTCGTCTCTCTAGAGGGAGACATATTGTCACAGACCTTGGGGAAATGAGAGCTGAGGATATTTCTTTGTGTGTTTGTGTGTGAGTGTTTCACCTAAGCGCCGTCCTCCCGGTCCTGGCCAAGGATGTAAGCTGTGTGAAAAATTCAACCTGTTTGAATAAAGACAAACACATTGTCACTGAACGTTTCATAATCAAAGGTTTTCTGTGTTCATTTTCTCTTTTCGTGTCTTCTTTTGCTTTGAAATCAGTTTTTAACGTCACACTACTGTCTCGTCCTCTCTCAGTCGTCTGCACTCCAACAACCTCCACTGTGACTGTCACCTGTCCTGGCTCTCTGATTGGCTCCGAGCCAGACGGGGCCTGGCTCCCTTCACTCAGTGCATGGCCCCCGCCCACATGAGGGGCCTCAATGTCCCGGATGTGCAGAAGAAGGATTTTGCTTGCAATGGTGAGTTACAACTTACACACATATGATTTTACTTCAAGTATCACGGAGCTTCAACTTAGCTGAAGGTCACGCTGAAGAACATTCTGTACTTTCTGCGATCATCACAGTGATATTACTGCTACTTGACTGAAAGCGGTTATTTTTTAAAAGAGCCACTGTGCTTTTAGTTTCTAGTTTCACTCGTAATTTTTCATTGGTTTTGGGGGAAAACACTGTACAAATATTTTTCCAGAGTAGCTGCCTGTTTTGGCTTCACAATATTGACACATGCACTGAATTTAAGAATGAAATCTAGACTGTAAAATAATGTTTTTACAAAGAATTGACCCAAACAGTTCAGACACACTGATGTTCATATGACACACTTCACAGAGAGTCGAGTGTACATTGTGTACATTTGAATGTAGTGCTGCAGAGAGCTGACTCTTTGACGTATACAGAGGATGAAATAAACCTAAAGGCCATTATTACAAGCGGCATTGTTATCGTCTCCAGACAGCTCAGCATTGAGTTTATAACACTGAGAGAATTACACCGTGTAGAGCGCATAATCAGCTAAAAGGCCAGTATAAGAGCAGTGGTGTTATCGGCTACAGATAGCATAGGCAATGTTTATAGGCCTCTGATTCAGCTCTCTGTGCTAATAGACTGTCAAGCTGCTGCCTCTTTATTGGCCTTTACCCCTAATTCTTCTGCCGACATGATACCAGACCCCCCCCCCTCTCTCTTTTCATTCCTTCCCTGCCTCCTTACCTAATCCTCAATCTCATGTCTTTCTCCAAATATCTCTATATCCTTTTTCCTAACCCTGTCATACTGCTTATATTTAGATGTATCCAGATAATATTTTGTACTAACATTCAGTGAATACTACAGTTTCTTAATGTTTTCACGACAGGAGGAGGATGATGTCATGAGATATTAAAACTATGGGATTTTAGATTTGAATTTTGAAGTGAAAATGTATCTTCACTTGATAAAGAAGTGTCTTGATGGACCACTGTTTTAGAAAAGCCAGTATCTGGTCAGTCATTCCAGAGACTGACCCTGTGGACATTATCTGTATGTCACTTTCTACAGGTCCGGCCCAGACCGAATTGAGGACTTGTGTCCCCCAGTTGGCCGTGTGTCCACAGAGCTGCAGCTGCAACAACAACATCGTGGACTGTCGTCGCAAAGGCCTCACTGAAATACCAGCCAACCTCCCGGAGGGCATCGTGGAGATGTAAGACTGTCTTTACTTTGTTCTCCTCAAAAGTGATACATACACCAGTACATACATCAATACACCAGTCCAGACTGACTGGTACAATGCACATAACCAGAACCTTATACTTTATACTTATTTACCAGCTATAGTCACACGTTTCTACAGTTAGCGTGGCCATTCTGCAAAATTAGTACGTTTACTTTTTATATTTCAAGTACATTGGATATTGACTTTCTTTCTTATCTTTAAGAGCCGAGTCTTGGTCTTGATTGAATCCTGTTTGTTAGCAGATTTTCTCTGATTGTCTGCACTCAGGTTTACTTTCCTGAACAAACGACCAGTGATTCAGTTTGAGTCCTTTTCCTCATGCTCAGGCTGCTTCTGCACTCATGAACTCTGATTACTGTTCCAGCTTTTTCATTTTAGTGAAATAACTCAATAGAATACCAGGTATGATGTTGACCATCATCTCATTGCGGCTGCTTTCCCTCTTACAGCGTCCAATACAGGCGGTTACGGTTTAACCAGGTTTAATGGCTCACTCGCCGTCTTGGGTCTTATCTATCTTAATGGTGCTATTATGTTTTTTCAACTTAAATTGGGGAAATCATATTTGTGGCACGGGAATTATACATCTATTAAAACAACAATACATCTGTGTGCAGACAAACAAACATTAGCACGTCCGCACAGGGGATATTTAAGAGAGAAGGCCAGGGTTTGAGAGAAAACAGCACAAAACATGAACATGAAATGAAGAAATAATGCTCTCAAAATTAAAGACCACAGTCTTGAATAAAGATTGGAAAGAAACCCCATCATTGTTCTTCTAATACTTATGTACCTAAGTCAAATTTTGAATTCAGGACTTTTCTTGTGGTTGAATATCTTTCCCTGTGAGTTTCACTGTGAACTTTGTGGTCCTGGAGGTTTACCAGGCCGGTGTGTGATTCACCAGGATGAACTTGTGACTGTGGCTCAACTTTTGAGTTTTGCAGTGGTCTTCTTTTTTCAGATTGCAGCTAAAATCCCTAAGACACTTCCCCTCCTCTTCCTCTGCTCTTTTTCGTCCCTTACACACATATTTAAACACACACATCCCCCCCACAGTGGGACGTGTTTGGTATCCGTATTGATCGCTGTACCCTGTTTGTTTGTACAAAGGACAGCTGCTTGATTGGTCTGTGAGTAAAGGAGCAATCCTCCCCCTGCAACGCTACACCAAGAGGGCTTTACCTCCCCAGCATAACTAATAGAATCACACACACACATACCGATGCACACGCATATATGCAGACCAAGAGTTTTCTTTCCTAAAGCAAAAGACTTACTTTGGCTCAAATACACTCTTATGCTGAGACACACACTCACATATGCATTCTGATAAAGCCACAGGCTCCAAAACATATCTGATGAACTCTCTTGAGGACACACACACACACACACACACACTGTTAGCGTTAGCATTGGATCCATTATAATAAATGTTGTTGCTGCAGCCAGCAACAATAGAGTGTAATAGGATGATGTATTGTCAGTCCTCCAAATGAGACAAAGTCATCTTTCTGCATGTTGGTGGAAGGGATCACAGCCAAGTGTGTGTGTGTGTGTGTGTGTGTGTGTGTGTGTGTGTGTGTGTGTGTGTGTGTGTGTGTGTGTGTGTGTGTGTGTGTGTGTGTGTGTGTGTGTGTGTGTGTGTGTGTGTGCGCGCATGTGTGTTCTCCCATCATGCACCTTCACACCTGCCAAGCCCGTCTCCTGTTTCACTTGTTGTTTAATCAGCTCCTCGGCCTATAGATTTCTTTTTTTTATATAGCCTCTTAAAATGTCTTCCCCTTAATTCACCCTTTGATATTGAGCCTCTAAGTGTCTTTGTGTCAACCTTGTGTTACTGCCCCTGATATAATTTGTAACTTGTTGTGTGTGCAGATTGCCTTTGTCAATATCTATACATCCTTGATTTAGTTTGACCTCTTAGCTTAAATAAGGTGTTGTTGGCTGCCAGGGGTGTGAGGTGCAGACATGTAGAGACACGGGTGAACAAGCCAAGAAACAGCCAGCCACTTAGAGTTGTGTTGTTTTCAAAGTCAAGTTTAAAAACAGCCTTTCAGAGACCTAGTCACAAATTGATGAAATAAATCTCAGCAAATTGGTTTAAGTTAACATCATAAAATATGGTTGATGCAACTTAGAGGTTAAATGCAAACAGTAATACACGACAGACAGATAATAGATAGATGGATAGATAAAGGAAGAGAGGGGTGGAGAGTGGAGGTAAAGAGCGGGCCTGAGTGGTGGCTGAAGAGGAGGAGGACAGGAAGAAAAAGGGCGGATTACTTCCCATTTATCATTTTGACAGCTGACCCTGTGGCCGGCCTTGGGACCTCACCGCATCCCCCTCTTCTCCTGATTTTTCCTCTCCCCGAGTTGTTCACACTTTTCCACTCCTTCTTTTGTTGTCCTCCTTTCCGACTTCGCTTCCACGGGGAGTCTGCTGTACTAATACGACTTTTTTTTCCACCTCTCTTCCTCTACCTCCTTTACTTTTCTCTCTTCTTTCTCTCTTCCATTTTCTACCTTTCCTCTCATTGCAGAAACAAGTGGAATTAAAGAATAGTGTTCATGTACACTTTTGACAGTAACTCAATTAAACTCTCTACGTTCAATTAGTGGAAGAAAAAAATTATGATTCACAGTGATTGAAATCAAGTTTAATTTAAACATCAGTATTCATTCAAATGATAAAAAGCTTTGAGTGGAAAATGATATTTCTCAGCCTCCGTGGTCGCCATCATGAAAGGGCGGGACCATCAATGTATTTTAAAACTTGATATAATGATATCGGAGGAAGGACACATCTTAGGGGCCAGTTTCCACGTTGCATGAAACAGTTGGGACACACAAAAAATGTGGCTGTTTGGGGATAAACATGTGTCAATGATGATAAACAATGATTTTTCTATTCCTAGTGTCATTAAAGGAAATAAATGCTATCCGTGTTATTCTATGTCAAAGAGTTTATGCATATTTTCTCTTTTTATGTTTTAGTTGAAGTGTATATCTGTATAATTTTTAACTAATGGGTTTGTTAAAGATCAACTAACTCAATTTGTCCCCCCCCCCCTCCCTTCTCTCCTCTCTCTTTGTCCATCTGTCTCTCTCTCAGTCGTTTGGAGCAGAACTTGATTAAAAGTGTCCCAGCAGGAGCCTTCACTGCCTACAAGAAGCTCAAGAGGATGTGAGTCTGTGTGGATACAACTACACACAACACACACACACACACACACACACACACACACACACACACACACACACACACACACACACACAATATTTACACACATGTACTGGTACTGGATACGCAGCAGGCATTTTATTTATGAATCTTGAACTTTAATTAACGGATGGATAATCAGTAATTGATGTCTTTAACATTTACAGACTGTGAGCTACATAAAGTACTGCTGCTTCATCAAATGTTTCATCCTAGGTCCTACCCAACATGAACACGCACACACACACACACACACACACACACACACACACACACACACACACACGCTGGGATTTAAACCTCGACAGTGTTGAATAATGTATCTCACAGTGGTGGAAGTGAATGACATTAACTGCACTTAACATGCCTCTGCTTCCAGTCCTCTCTCTATCTTTTGCTCCTGTCACTTCACTTCTTACCTTCACCTCTCCATCACTTCCTCTCTCTCTCTCTCTCTCTCTCTCTCTCTCTCTCTCTCTCTCTCTCTCTCTCCCTCCCCTGTCCCCTTGCCTTGACCTCGGCTGATGTAGTCTCTCATGATCATTTGTCAGACAGTTCTAGGACATCCACGCAGAGTGAACCCCATCATTGTGTTTTACAGTGATGCACTTATCTGCTCTCTCTCTCACTCTCTCTCTCTTTCCTTCTCTTACTCCCCCAGTGACTTAAGTAAGAACCAGATTTCTGACGTTGCTGCTGATGCTTTCAGTGGCCTTCGCTCACTCACCTCATTGTAAGTACGACACACTTGCCTGCCAACAAACACACACACACATTTAATTTTGTTTACACATACACACATCAAGGCAGGAAAGTGATTGTGTTACCAGACATTTAGCAAATAAGATGTTGTCCCTCTCGATGTTGACAACTGGGGCATAATGCAGTAGTGTGTGTATGAGCTGTATGTGTGTGTTTTGTGTGTGCGTGTGTGTGTCAGAGGTTGATAATAACATGAAGGACAGTTTAATTTGACTCAATCTTGAGCATGAAAATGAGACAGACAGTCAGACAAGAAGGGGCAGACAAGGTGAACTCCCCTGGGTGTTAAGATTGAACACACATATGCACACACACACACTCACACTCAACGGGAATGTCACCGAGAGGCAGCCCTTCTGCAGCAGAGGCCATCTGAGGGGTGATGTAGCAAAATATAAAATTGCTCAAGTGAATTATATGGTTGCAATAATTTCAGTTTTTGAGAATCAAATAAGATAAATGGTCCAAAACAGGGAACTCAGTGGAAAAAAGCTTCTGTGCAGGAATGAATGAGCTGAGCTTTGGGGATTTTTGTTAGAAATTTCCCCGCACTGGAAACATAGACTTTTTGTCTCCAGTTCTCCTGCTGTTAATCTTTGTTGCCTTTTGAGTATAAGTGAATATATATAGAAGATGGACAGTTCAAGCAAATACAGTAATAACTAAGGACAAGTCTTCAGAATAATGTCTAATTGTTTTGTGTAACAGGTATTGTCTCCTGAAACTGTCTCATATTACAAGTATTTTACTACATCCTGCATGCATCTAAACCAGTAATCAAAGCCTTGTTCACACTGTAACCTACGTGACGTTGTCCTGTCTGTCCTGTGCAGGGTGCTGTATGGCAACAAGATCACAGAGTTGCCCAAGGGATTGTTTGATGGACTGGTTTCCCTGCAGCTGCTGTAAGTACTGTCTGTGTGGTCTGAAGTTGATTGTGTACCTGTGTGTGTCCCAGTAGTGTTGTAGATTAGTAACAGTCCAATTTTCTGTTAAATGTTCTATAATTTGGAAATCAGAGTTGAACACAAAAACTTCCGATGACGATCTGCAAGACATATGGAAAACACACAAGATGTCCACCAATTTGCGGATATGGAGAGAATTCTCTTGATTGATGATTCATTGTTTTATGCAGAGCACTCACCTAAACTTTGGAAGTCGATGGATGAGAAGTGTGAGAAATGGTCATAATTCAGAACCAAAAATAGCGACAAAGACTAAGGAGAAGACAAACTGAATTAGTTGAGGAAAGAGTTAATGGAATTTTCTCACAGTGTCTCTTATTCTGGCAGCATTGGCTCAGATGGAAGCAGCATAATAAGCAAACGTGGCTGAATTTATGTTGAGCCTTGTACTTGATTTTCCCTAATTAAGATGATTTGGCACCAGCAAGTCCCATCTACAGTTCACTTCCCCTGGACCATAATCACAGCTCAGGCCAATGTTACAGACTCTTATTGCTGTAGTATATGGTGGTACTTTCATGAGGATGAGAGCATCACTCACAATCACAGGACCAATACTTCACTACAGAGCAGTAGCGACGACTATAGAATCTCCTCATCATGCATTAACCCTCCGTCTGTTCTTTACCTTGTGTATGTGTCTGCATGTGCTGTGGGTTTTTCTGAAATGATCAACATGAACCAAATCGGTGCACTGTGGTAAAACCTGTCATCCCCTGTTGTTCGACTAATATTTACTGTCTACATAGAGGAAAACTAGTAATTCAGAATAACGGTGCACTGGCACAGATTCAAGCTGCAGCTGTAGTTTCGGCATGCAGTAAAAAAAATTCTGGCTGCTATAATGGCTACATTGGTACTGTGTGTGTGTGTGTGTGTGTGTGTGTGGCATATGGTCCTGGAGAATGCCGCAGTCCGCTGCAGAAACCGCTAATGTGCTGGGCCTTTCCATCGTAAAGTCAAGTGGAGCGAAGAAAATGAGGATGAGTGAATCTAACCCACAAACACCTTTTACGTGCTTAGGTGGATCATTGGGATGCATGGTGCATAGTCGAGGCAGAGAGGGAGGAGGGAGGGATAGAGGGATAGACAAATGGACGGATGGTTTTAGGGGAAAGAAGGGGAGGAGACATGGGAAAGAAGACATACAGTACGAATCCAGAAAAGATTGGAAACAGAAAAAAAAGAAAATCAAAATTGAATTTGTTTTCCCATGGCTAAGTGGGCAGTCATGGTGCTTAGCACTGTCACCTCACAGGAAGAAGGTTCCTGGTTTGAATCTTAGCTTGACCAGGGTCTTTCTGTGTAGAGGTCGTTCTCTGTTTTCTCCCGGTGCTCCGGCTTCCTCAGAGGAGATGCAGATTGGGGCTGGGTCAATTGCAGACTCTGAAATGTCTGTGGGACTGAATGTGCCTCTGAATGGTCGTTTGTCCCTTCGATACGCTGGCGAGCTGTCCAGGCTGTGCCCCGCCTTTCACACAATGTTAATTGGGATTGGCTCCAGTTCCCCCTGCGACCCTGAAAGGAAAAGCAGCATAGATAATGGATGGCTGGATCTTAAGTGTGTTGTATCATCATTACCACTTTGTTTCCCTTAAACCCTGTCATGATGTTAGACTCATTAACTGATCATCAGTTATCAATCAAAGGACTAAATAACCACTTAATATTAATGTCTTGCCACATCATCCGTCAGGAGTCAATACATCAATGGATCCTAAAAAGACACAGGTGCTCGCTCAGCAGGAAAAGAGAGGGAATATGTCCTTTAATATTCACATCCCCGAAAACATGGTCAATGTGACAGAAATATCCGGATGATGTCATTCCTCTATATGGTGTAATAATTCTAAATTATATGGCAGCTTCTCGCTGGTGAATCAAGCAGCTTGTCCACCTTCCACGACAAAGATGTGTTTATTGCTCTCTATAGCTACCGCTCTGCTGTTTGTATTGTGTGCGCTGCTTTGTTTTACTGGTGCAGTTTCAAGTAATTAGTTCCCCCTGTGAGCTGCCTAATGAGGCGTGGATATGTCGCAGAGCAGCGTGTGTGTGTGTGAGAGTGTGTGCACGTATAGTATAACTGGGTTTTGTCAGTATAGGCGCTCGTTAGGATGACTTGATGATTAAGCTGAGCTGCTGTACTTAGTCCCGAGTTAGTCACCTGTCAAACAAAGAAGATGAGGAGAGGCTGGAGTCTGTGGGGAAAGATGGAGAAACAAAGAATGAAAGAAAATGTGTTGAATGTGAAGAGAAAGCAAAAAGAGACGAGACAGGTACAGGGGAAAAGCTGACAGTGTAAATGTATAAGTTAATGAGTGCATGGGTATGAGAAACTGAAATGGAGGGGAGATTGGAGGTTAACACCCTTCCTGTCATTTACCTAATCCCTCAATCACATTTCTCATTTCCCCGTCCCTCTCTCCTGTGCACTGGTGTCATTACAAATTAAATTCTAACCTGTCCCTTTTCTGCCTTACTCCATTATTTCCTCCATCCCATCCTGTCTCTTCTCTTCCCCCTCACCATCTGTCTCCCCCATCAAAACTAGATATTGCACTACCCAACACAACAGTGCATATTCCCCTCATGCCCCAGAAGAGAAAGTGAAAGTATCATAAAACCACAATTTTCAGATTTATGGGTCATGGCCACAAAGAAAGAGTGTGTGGAGCGGGAAGTAGAGGGCGATGGTGAGGGACAAGGAAAGAATTAGAAAGATAGAAAACACGGTGGAATTGCAGTAGACGTGCATCTGAGACAGATAAACTATTTCATTATCTGCATATGTGTTTATTTATTTTTTTGTGTCGTGCGGAGAGATAATAAAGTTAAATAAGTAAACGGATGCTGACTGGTCTCTTCCTTGTGTTTCAGGCTCCTGAATGCAAACAAAATTAACTGTTTGAGAGTCAACACCTTCCAAGACCTGCAGAACCTCAACCTGCTTTCACTGTACGACAACAAGATGCAAACCATCAGCAAAGGACTGTTCGCCCCTCTGCGCTCCATCAAGACTCTGTAAGAACACATATCATCAGAACACAAATACAAGTACTGAAGCTGAGACTGAGAATCGTGCATTTTTGATTGATTTTGTCCAATGAGAGTCGAAAGGGGACGTGTTTTTTTAAAACATGATACCTGTGACAACTTTGTGGGAACCCTCTGCAACTCTCATCTGTTCTTATTTCCATGACGAACCCATCTCCCCCCCCTCTCTCCTCTCTCCTTCACCCCTCTCAGTCATCTGGCTCAGAATCCCTTTATGTGTGACTGCCACCTGAAGTGGCTGGCCGACTACCTGTTTGACAATCCCATCGAGACCAGCGGAGCTCGCTGCAGCCACCCCAGGAGGCTGGCGAACAAACGGCTCAGCCAGGTTAAGGGCAAGAAGTTCAGGTGCACAGGTAAGACATGAGTGGTCACATCAGCCATTTTTTGGCATTTCACATTCAAAGCAATACGTTTATGGCTCCTGTTTTTCATCGTGAGACATTTTCCTGCTGTAATCTCACATGTAGTCATGTAGACATTGTCCGAGCATTTTACCAGGAGTGCAGTCTGAAAGCAACAATAGATGTAGTAAAATGCAAACAAATAAACATGAGGAAACATCCAGCGATACTTCTGAATACTAACAAGGAGCCACACTAATCAGGGCAAAGGCAAAAAGTCGAGATTTACAGGTACAATATAAACAGAAGCTGGAATTTGTTTGTATTTACTAAAACACACACAAGCTTACACATCCACTCTCTCTCTCTCTCTCTCTCTGTGTGGGGTGTATTTTATTACTGTTATTTCCTTTGATACGAGTCATGGGTCCCACTAATTACAACACAGACCAATTCAGTATATTGAAGCAGCACAATAACTAACTCAGCAGGGACCGGCCTCAGATGTGATCACCCACTTGTGTCAAACGATGTGTGTGTGGCGGTGCAGTGGCTCCTCAAGTTGTTTTCCCTGTTTTAAATATTATGCCTTTTTTATGACTCGATGGAAAATGAATTTTTAAAATCCCCTTGCAGACATTTTAACATCTATTTGAATTGTGTTAGAACAGGGGCGCCGAGCAAATTGTTGCTTTGCAAAGCAGCGTGTTCAGTTCAAACTATGATTTGAATCTTATACTGAATGTGATTGTGTAGAGAAAAGATGATCATGGAATATAATTATCAGAAGAGGTTGAGAATAATTCAGCTGCATTCTTATGACTGGATGTGAGGAAGTGTTTCTTATACAATAAGTGTTATTCAGTCGCCATCTTCTATCACAAATATTTTGGTTTTACAAAGAACTTGAAAACTAAAGAAACATCCAATTATATTTGAATAAAACAGTCCTATAATAATCTAAAAGAAAATTTAAAAATTGGTAAACAGATTTTTCAGGCACTAAAGCAACTGCTGCCATCACAGTCGTCTTAGTTACATCTGTTAAGCTGACTTTTCTAACTGTCCTGTTTTCCACAGCCTAAACTGGGCACTGCATTAATAGCATTAACAACAAATACTATTAAAAGGTAAAGGGGCTTTGAGCACATGTGCAATATCTTAAGTGTGGAAGGTCAAACCCCTTCATGTTGGTGCTCATCAAGATAATTAAGTTACAAAATGCTCCTTGAGCTGGTTCTGTCCGTCCTCTTTGCTTCAGCCGCTCCTCTCTGCAGCCCCATGCCTCTCCCTGCATCTCCTCTTCCTCTGCGGAGCTGGGTGGACAGTTTTGCTATTGGTGGACAGTTCTTTGGCTCCGCCTCCCCTCCTGTGTGGATCTGCGGCTGTCTTGTTGCATCTCCTCTCCTGTATGGACCCTGACAGCTCTCTGTCGCCCCGCCTTCCTCCTGTGTGGACCTGCATTCTGATTGGTTCGTGCAGCTGTCTCTTGTGCTTGATCTAACCATGTGGCCCCGCCTACTGTGACATCACATGGTTCCGTCAAGCGCCAGGGACCGCCGAGCACACGCCCACCTGCCTCTCCCAGCCAATCACGCGCCTTGGAGCAAAATATAATTGGGGGCTAATCACTTTACTTCTGTTGCATTTATGTTTAGGGCATCTGATGCATGGGACTATAACTGTTGACATAGACGAGCCATAGATATCAATATACTGACAGTGTTTGATAATACTTAACTGGTTTTCTACTGGGAATTTAAAGGTGCCCTGTGGAGTTATGGTAACAGTCAGTGTTTTTCACTAATACTCATCATGTGTCTTCTTGAAGTCTAACAAATTGGTTGAATTCATTCCCTTTAACAAGACATTTACAAATCCAAAGTTTCTAATATTAAATTTGATGCCGTGTTTACTTAATTTTTTTACTAGCTTCCGTTTTGTTGTTGCTTTACTTCATTTCTTTGCACCAACAACTTGTGGAATAGACCTGATGCCAGCAGCTGGGATTAGCATTTCAACACCGATGTGTGTGGATTGGTATAAATGTGTCATAATGCACATGTGCAGTACAAAAGCAATGGTGACCCACACTTATAAACACTTGGCTCCATAGCACTACTGGTTAAAAACTCCACCGGGTTCCCTTTACTGACTCAAAAGGTTCTATTCACCGTCACTGCTCAACTGTTTAAATGCATAAACACATATTTCTTCCAGGGATGCTCTTCTCCTACTGTTTGCTTTGGAAAGTAGGGTCTTTGTAAACCACATAAAGGGAAATGCTCGGTGCACCTTTCTCGACTGTGAAATCTTCCAGTGCTTCAGTGTGTAGCATGGCTGATTCCCCCGCCTCTGTGCAAACTCCTTCACCAGTTTCTGCTCCAACTGATGAGGACATAGAAACTTTTAAAGAAATGTCCTCTAACCATTACTGTTACGAGATTATAAAAATCCTCCCCTCTGTTCTTGGCTTGGTTGTTTTCTCGCTCTTTTTCTTTGTTTTATTATTCTCTCATTGGTCTTTCCTTACTGTCAACTTGCCAACCAACAAGGTTTGTGGCAGCCCGGAGACATTATTCCAAAATATCCTGCCACTGAAGGGAGCTGGCCACATCTCATAAAAGATGAGACAACGTTTGACGCGCAGTGATCATTTTACTGAGTTCAAATCAAGGTTGTTCACTGGGAAATCTCACTAGGTGGTCTCAGTAGTTTTGTTTGCCATAAAGGGCGCAGTGTGCCAGGAGAGAGACATTCTACTAATAGACAACAAAGCTGAAACAAGAGAGCGAGGAGCAGAAAGAGGGAATGATAATTGTGAGAAGTGTATGTGTGGTGCACAAGTACATGTGCTGCGTGATGTAAACCAGGTCTCTTCCACAGGCACTGGCGGTCATAAATATTATCTGCTCACATTATATCTAAATAACAGAAGTGGTCTCTGGCTCGCTGTGTTAAACCAAAACATCCGGGGTTAAACCACATTTATCTGCAAGATGATTCCATAAAACCACCTGGATCTGAGTTTGTTAATTTGATTTACAGTGGTAGCCCTCCCGGCATCAGCTCCATGACTACCGCCATACACAGAGAAATACTGCAGGGGCAACTGTCCTACATATAAGTTCTATTTAAGAAATCACTAATGTCCTGCACATTATGAGTTGGCTTAATGTCTTACAACCGCTGACAGCTGAACAGAAGTCGACTTTCCTGAACAATTAAACTTCAACTGGAAACAGTGGTTACATTTGAATATGCATGATTTTTTCCTTTCTACTATTAAATTAATATTTATTTTTGCCTTCATAGGGGATTGTAAGTTCAAATCCAAAACATTAAAATCTTTCTTCTCTCTTCCTGTCCATCATTTTCTTCTCTCTTCTCTCTCTGTCTGCTACTCCCCCTGTTGACTTAATTGACCTGGCTTTCCTCTCCTATATCACTTTGTCTCTCTATTCGTCATCTTCTCTCCCTCTCTCCTCTGCAGGTCAGGAGGACTACCGCAGCCGTCTGAGCGGCGAGTGTTTCCAGGACCTGGTGTGTCCGGAGAAATGTCGATGTGAAGGCACCGTCGTCGACTGCTCCAATCTCAAACTGACCCGTTTACCTCCGCACATCCCCGATCACACCACAGACCTGTGAGTTGGCCTGTTTTTAGTTTTCCTTTTACATACATTCACATGCACATAAGACAAGACATAATAAAATATCAGATTTAAAGACGTTTTTCACTTTCTCAGCCAAATGAAAATGCAAAAACATAAGCATGTGGGTTCACATACTTGCAGACTTACACACACACACACACAAACATCCTCCACAATACATGCCAATATAGCCGTCTCTTTCTCTTTCTTCTTGCCTCTTTCTGTGCACTATCATGAATGTCAGTCTTCATTTTCAGCTCCCAGAGCAAAATGCCTCTCAACAGTCTTTTCCATCTCCCTCCGAGTCCCAAAGGAACCATCATGATGTCTGGCAAAGGGTCTCACACTAGAATACTGAACAGTCCCATGGATCATTTATTTCATTGCTGAGAAATAGAAAGGGAGAAACAAAGTGTGAGGAAAAGTGTGAGGAAGGTTAAAAGGTCAGTGTGTACGCTGAAAAAAATACTTGTTTGGAGCTGGAATCAATTGATAAGTCAAACAAGAGAAAAATTAACTGAAATATATGTGCATATATATATAAATGCCCTATCTCACGATGTTAAAGAAAACTCCCGCTTCCAGATCCGCATAAGAATATTATGGGTTCTTTCCTGACCCATTCCACATCCTTCTGCCAAGTTTCCTGGTAATCCGTCCAGTAGCTTTTGCTGAATCTTGCTAAAAAACAAACAAACAGCGGTGACAACATAACTGGGCAGAGGTGAAAATCACTCCCAAGTTGTAAAATCCAAACTTGAGAGCAAAAAGTGGTTCTCGAGACAGAAGTGTTTAGCGAAGCCCCCTTTTACTCTCAGCACCTGGACAGAATATTCAACAAGCTAATATATCCACACAGGAAATAGGAATCCAGCCAGAAACAAAGTTTTGTCTAATAACTCTGAATCACAAGCAGCTTTAGAATGTAGGTGAGGGATGGAGAGCGTCTGCTGCTGCTGTCACTGTGGTACTAATGGAGAGCATCGCTGCAGAATAGGAGAGCACTGCAGCAGATGCAGGGCGTTTGGCATCGTATTAATTATGGAGGTTAGTTGTATAATGGTGAACTCAACCATGGGTGCCACTAATAATGTCAGTATTACACACGCCATTAGGCCCAGATTCTTCCGTCCCTTCGTCTCTTTGCTTCGGTTTCTCTCTCTGAAAAGTTGAATCTTCTCATTTCCCCCTTCTTTTCTCTCCATCCATTCCCAGGGTGCTTCACGTCAAAAAATATAAACCTCGTCCTTTATGGTTGGTTGGAGGGCACATCAAAGTTTCTTCCATTTTCAACACCCTCTCACTTTCTGTTTCTCTTGCCTTTTCCCCAAGAACACAACCCACCACAGGATTGTCGAATGGCACAAACACACACACACACACAAGCTGCCCTGTAACCTGCCTTATCAGGGGAAATCAGGGGAGGTTATGACCGAGCTGAAGGTTTATATATATTTTTTATGCTCTATTTCTCTCTTCTGTCTATCTCTCTGTCTGTTTTCTTTGTGATTCTTTCCACTAGCCATGAAAATCCTTGACATCAGCCTTGATAGTGTTCAATAAGCATGAAAGAATCAGTCTTAAGAGAGTTATTTGCACTCGATCGCAGCTCATGTCCATTCTGAGTGGATGTTGAGAGTCCTAGTTCACAAGGTAAAGAGATGTGTTTAATCTTCAGTATCTCATCTTCACAATCTATGCAAACTACAGCACGACAGTGAAGGTATTATCATGTTCCTGCCGTCATCCCCCATCCACGTCCGACTTTGCAATGTGTTTTTTTTACTTCGGCTTCATCCAGGTTTATCCATCTTTTGAGTTTGTCAGTATCTCATTAGAAAGTGCCCCCTCCGGCTGATCTTTAACTTTCTGTCCTCAATTTCTCTTGCTCCACCTCGTTTAACCAACACACTCACACAAACACAATAACACACACACACACACACCGAGCATCCTTTTAGCAACACAATTTTAGTACAAATTACCTCAATAAAGCAGATGTCTAGCTTTCTATCTCTTAAACCGTTTCCTCCTGGCTCAGGGCACTATGGGTATTGATGACCACATAGAAAAGATTTCTCTCTTCTCTTCCCTTCTCTTCTCTCAACAGTCACTAAAGGCCTCTTAACCTTCACGCGGTCATTCCTCCCTGACGTGCAGCCTCCCTCTATCTTGTTTTTGTGTGTGTGTACGTACATGTTCATTTGTGTGTACGTGTGTGTGTTCACTCGAAGCAGTTGGGTTCATGAAAGAATAAATGTCTAACTCGCTCCCTCTATCTTTCTCTCTGTAGGCGGTTAAACGACAATGAGATTGCCGTCCTGGAGACTGCGGGGACATTTAAGAAGCTGCCTAACTTGAAGAAGATGTACGTATAAACATCTATCTCTGTGTGCGTACGTGCATGCATGCCTGTTTGTGTGTTTGTGTGTGTGTGTCTGTATGAATACATAAGCACTTCTCATCTTTTCAGTACTCTGCAATTAGGACTTGGGTTGGATGTTTGTTTTTGCATTTATGTGTCCATACATTCATCCTTTGAAAAGAATGATGCATGTTTCCTTGTCACTTCTAAATGAATAGGTTTCTTTTTTTGTCTATAGCGTAAAAAAGCTTTGCAATTACAAGATGACTTAAATCACAACAGATTGATGAGAACAGAAGGACAAATGTGGATGCACAGATAATAGGGATATGCATGAAAAACCAGAAGTGAAGAGGAAGAGAAAAGGATTGAAAGAAATGTGATAGAGGAAATGCAATGGAAGGTTGAAGAGGGAGGAGCAAGGTTGAAGAAGATATTAAGCACATGGGAAAAAAAACATGCAAAGAGGAGAGAAGTGAAAATGAGAGAGACATATGCGTGAGGAAGAGGAAGAGGAGTCACTGAGAAAGAGTGAGAGAAGGGCGGGTCTGAGGTATGGAGGAGGTGAATATTGAATGGAAATAGAAGTTGGGCCTTCGCTGCAGATTTACAGTCAGTGCTTATCCTACTTCAGGTGTGTGTGTGTGTGCATGCTTGTGTGCGTGCTTGTGTGTGTGCTTGTGTGCGTGTGTGCGTCAGACTGAGATAGAGAAAGACAGACCAGAGAGCAGCAGTTGATTTATTGGAGAGGAAATTGCTAACCATCTAGCAGTGTCACTGACGATATAGATTGGCTCACACTCATTTCCATTTTCCTTTTCTGAATTCCTTCCCTCCCTTCTTCACCTCCTCTCCTCCCATCACCTCTCTCTTATCATTCCCGTTTCTTAGTTTGTCTGCATTGCTATTTATTTAATTGTTAATTTAACTCTTTACTTCTTCTTCATGTGCTTTTTGTTCCTCCCATCTCCTCTTCTCTCCTCCCATCTCCTCTCCTCTCAGCCGACGCTGATAAGAAAACGCACAAAACTACCTATGAATGAAAGCTGCAGTAGTTGTGATAGCTATCATCTCCAGTTATTGTCTCTGTGGCCAAATGCTCTTTTCATTTTCATTTTTCTCATTGTCTCTGCAAGGAAGAGAGATAGTGATCGTCTTCAGTTGTCTGTGACCACTTGTCTCATTTACTTTTGTGCGTGTGCATGCATGCGTGCATGTACGTTTGCGTGTATGTGTGTGTGCGTTTGTGCTTTGTGTTTTATAGTAATGGCTGTTATCAGTATATCTATGTGCAAAACGAGGACATTAAGATGAAAGAGAGAAAAGGATAACATTTATTAGTTGAATGGCTGTGAGTGATTACTTTAGGAAAGTGGGAATGTTGTGTTTGCATATGTGGTTATGTTGTCTCTCTGCAAAGGCGATCCTGGATTAAATCAAGACAAACACAAAAAACCCTAAATGTGAGAATCAGCTCAATCTGTCATTTCTTTGTTCATCCTGCAGCAACCTGAGCAACAACAAGTTGAGGGACATTCGTGAGGGTGCGTTCGATGGGGCGGTTGGCGTTCTGGAGCTGCTCCTGACAGGAAACAAGCTAACTGGACTGCAGGGACGCATGTTCAGGGGCCTCACTGGCCTGAAAACTCTGTAAGTTGTTAACAACAGTGCATGTGATTGTGCACAGTTGTATATGTGGGTAGATTCAACATGTAGGTTGTCACACTGGTTATAAGAGTGTATCTGTGTAAAATCTGCAGGGACGCTTTTAATAATGACAAAAATTATTGTTTAAAAGTAATAAAATAATAAGAATAATATAAAGTAATAGAATACATGGTGTATTTTCAAAATAAACATTAATAAATATACAAATACAAAATAAGGATACTCAGAACAAAAACATAATAAGGAACATAAAGGAAGTAGGCTACTGCTGATATACTAGTAGATGTCAGAAGCAATAATTCACATAAAACCTGAATAAACGTGTTTGTACAACATCAAAGTATTTTTTTATTTCTACATTTACGTCTGGTTAAGTTGTTCTTGTACTGAGCTCAGATTTTTCCTTCAAAATGGCCACCGGGTCATCGCTGGTCATCACTAGCGCTGTTACTTGTGTTTCCATCGGACTTGTGGTGAACTTCATTACCTTGTTTCCTCCACAAACTGAAGAGAAATGGGCGGGATTGTCTGCTCGCTTACCCTGAAATCAAGGCTAATGACAGCATATTGTTATTCCTCTCATTTAGATGCCCGCCATAAATAGGCTGGTGTCCAATTAGGAGTTACAGGATAGTGCACAGAACCCCGAGCCAGTGTTGTCTGTGTATGCTCAGTAATGACTAGCTAATGCTATCCTGTATATATCTATGCCGCCTAATGACTCTCTAATGGTATCATGGCTGTCTCTGTATTATGTTAAGAGGCTCCCTGCTCCAGTAATAGCTTTGCTAACTAGGTTAGCCCATCCCAGAGATCGCTAATACTAACTAACTCGGTTAGCCTGGTCCCGTATGACTGAATGTCAAAGCTAATGTCATATTACAGAGTCTGTCGCTTTTGTCTTGTGGGGACTGGTTTGAATTTAGCTCTAGTTTCTGTTTTATCTTTCGTCCATGTCATTATCAGTTATGTTCTTTCATCCTCTTTGTCTCTTTTTATCCACATGAATTATGTAAATTATGTAGTTTTTTTATTCAGATACTTCGTACACTACGACTGCCTGTCGGAAAAACTCCCTCGAGTTAAAAAATGTAGTAAAATCTATTCTTGGTTCATCAGTTTAATTTTAAAGCTTTTTAAAACTTTGTGCAACAATTATAATGCATATAAATATATATAGTCCATACACAGTGTGTAAGATTTAACTGACAGGGATCTATTGGCAGAAACTGAAGACAAAATTATCCTAGATGTGTTTTCACTAGTGTGTTTCATCTAAACTATACAATTTGTTATTTTCTTTCCCCCAGAATGAGCTTTTTATATTTAAATACTTTATATTCACATCGGGAGCGGGTCTTCTCCATGGAGGCAGCCATGTTTTTTACAGTAGCCCAAACTGGACAAACTAAACACCTTTTGAGTTTTTATGACAATTGAAAGTTACCGCAGGTTCTCTTTCATGTTTGGAAGGGGAGGGTGAAGTGAGGGGTATTCAGCTGCAACATGCAACTTCACCACTAGATGTCACTAAACTCTACACACTGAACCTTTAATTAGATCATTTTAAGATAAAGTATGTGTGTAAACAATTAGCTTTTCACCATCATTTACAAAATATTCGGTGTTTGTGTTTGCAGAATGTTGAGGAGCAACCAGATCAGCTGCATCGACAACAGCACATTTACAGGTCTGAGCTCAGTGCGTCTCCTGTCGCTGTACGACAACAGGATCACCAGCATCGCCCCGGGAGCCTTCTCCACCCTACACTCCCTGTCCACCATGTGAGTCGCATTCAACGACCGTCCTTGATCTTTATATGTTTGAATATTTCAGTTTTGTTTATTTCAATCCCCTTATTACTTCTATCTCTCAGCGTGTTTCCCCAAACTATTTTCTCTCACTTTATCCTCTGTGTCTTCTTCTTGTTTTATCTCCCTCTCTCCTGTGGTTGTGAGTTTGGAATTTGTGTGAAGATATTGATTATTGAGAAATGCCATGAAGTAAAGTCATGACAACCTTTAACCTGCAACACAACATTACTGTGAGGAAGCAGAGAGCATGAGGCAAAGAGGCGAGAGGAGTGTTTTCTATTTTTTCAACTTTCTAACCCCGTAGATGTGAAGGCTGTAAATAATACATTATCATGTCAATAAAACATTACAGGTTCTTATATGTTTCTCCAACGGCGAACAGAGACATACCAAGTTTAAAAAAAAGAGTCTCCTCACATCCTCTCTACTCTCTTTCTTTCCTCCATGCTTCCCTCCCTTGTTCTTTCTCTCCGCTGCTGTGTACCTGTCATCTTCGATTCCAGTTTCTTCTCGGGTCTTTTGGGAGGAAAGGTGGCAGACGAGAGAGGGAGAATAGGGACAGCGGAGGTGGAGAATGGATGGAAGCCCATTTTACATAAACTCAAACTGCTCATTGGGGCTGTTGGTGATTATCACCGCACAAATGGAGAGATATTATATTTCCCCCCACTCCGTCATTTGTCACCATTCATATTTTTCAACATTAGTTTTTCATTGGCTTTGTTGCAACATTGGATTTCGTATGCAACACCTGCCGGCAGTTTGGCATGAAAGAAAGATGAACGTTTTTTTTATTTCTACACCCTCTGTTTTTAACTCTTCCTTTGTTCATTTCCTTATCTTTCCCCTGTTTTTTTTTTGTCTTCTTTCACACTCACTCTCTTCCTCTTTCTACTCTTACACTTTCTAATATCTGCCTCCATTTTTAGTGCATTGTTTCCCTATAGAGTTTTTCCATTTAATTAAAAGATTAACACTCTGCAAAGGAAGGAAGGGATTTAGCTTACGTCTGGTAGCCACGCAGCGAGGTCAGTTCATTACAAGGAAATGAGGAAATAACTCGTCGCTATCGGTAACAGCACACCATTAATACTCGAGCACAAACAGCAGCATTCAGGTTTATTAGTTCAGCAGGAGACATGATCTGAGGCAAAGTGGCACAAAATATAAGTTTTAAACTCATATTTTCCTGTTGATTTTATTTTTGTTATAGTTTATTATTATTCTTTGTAAATTGTATTTTTCACTGTCTCCTGGATGTGCCAGAAAATGAGTGGATGAGAGCGGCGTTAAGGTGCCACCACCTCTCTAGTGTGTGCTGCAGATGCTACGTTCACTGCATTCAGTTCAAATGTGGCTCGGCATTAATATTACATGAGTGGTTTTATAAAAGCAACAAAATGCAATGAGAGATCAAATGAAATGAGAAATGAGAGATCAGAAATGAATAAAATGGACAGGTGACCTTTTCTTCCTTTTTCTTCCTCTTTTACAATTTCTCTCACCCTGCCACCTTTTCTTTGTCACTCGGCGGCTCTCAAACTTTGCAAAGTGAATAAAAATAACCGATAACCTTTTCTCTTTGCCTCTCTTTTGTTCCCGTTCTCTCTCGTCCTCCTCCGTCTTTGTCTTCTATCTATATTTGTTCTTATTTACATGAATGACTAAAAAAAACACAGTTTACCTCATGGCTTCCAGTCTACACTATACTATAAAAATGATAATTAGAAATAGATCCTGGCACAAGTAGCTAATGATCTTTCTCTTTTGCTCTGTGCCCTCGATCTGTCTTCAGTTTCCGAGCACTTCTTTGAAAGCCTCAGTCTTATCATTGGTCCTTCCTGTAAATATGTAGTTAGTGCAGATTGTTCAGATTGAAGGTTCCTGCTTATTCACAGAATTCAAAGAAAAATATTTTTTTTATGCCATGATTCATTTATTATATTGCAAATTAATTTGATTGTAGAGGAAAAAAAGGATGTAGTGTAGCTACAACTGTGCAGCAACGAAGCTGCCAGAGCTGCTGTCCGTTCCTGTTATTCTTGATCGACGCTGTTTCAACAATTTCCTTCTGTCTCTGTCTTACTGTCCCTGTGTATTTCCATAGCAACCTCCTGTCCAACCCGTACGTGTGTGACTGTCACCTGTCCTGGCTCGGTCAGTGGCTGAAGAAGACCCGGGTGGTCAGTGGAAACCCTCGCTGTCAGAAACCAGCCTTCCTGAAGGAGATCCCCATCCAGGACGTGGCAAACCCTGACTTCACATGTGACGGTGAGCCCCTCGTTCTGTCCCTTACAACAGAATAATTGTTTGTTTTTTTGCTTTAATTCCATGAAAACAATTTGAAATATCAGGGCTTAGACATAATCCACGAATTAACAACAGACGTGATGTGGCTGTAAATCCCATATGAATTTGAAATGACACTGGATTGTCAGGAAGCCACAAAGGTGACAGCCTGAAACAAATGACGTGTCAGTCCACAGCCATGTGTCCTCCACAGATAAGAGCATGAGTCGAGGGATTGAAAGGTACATTAAATGTCTTTGTATCGTGTTTACTCATCCTAATAACTGAGTGCTTTCTACACTTTTTAAAGAAAGATGGTAATGTCCAATACACAGTGACTCAGAGAAAGTCCATTGTGCAGCACATAGCTCTAAAGGAGTCGACTGCAGTGCAGCGTCCGTTGGAGAACAGAAGGTCAGGAGAGAAAACTCTGTTCCATGTTGCATCTACATGATTACATCAGGGTTTTTTCCCAGAGCAAGTTGTAATGAGTGTGTTGAGGCGAGGCCCCAATTTCTAAATCTCCCAAAAGACCAAAAAAGGAAAATCAATTGTTCACAGAGGGAATGTAATGACATCACAGTGGAATCGTGTGACACCCTCAGGTACTTCACGTCTTTTGGTTTGTTCTGGACTGAAGTCAAAACAGTTTGGATTCTTGTCTCTGTGAAACAAACTGTCCAGATATTCCATTATGGGATGTGTTTAGTCAGCAGATATACACACACGGTCAGCCGGGTATCGTGAGGACAGAATGATCAGTAACCACTGGCAAACAGCAGCCGCGGATGACATCAGCTTGTGGTTTTTTACAGTGACGTTGCTGTTACCACGACGATGCCTGCCTATAGCTACTTAGGCCCTCGGCTTTGACGCCATAAGCAAAGTGTGGTCTGGCTGTCCCGTCTGTTACATCTTTCTTTCTTCCCCTTTTCCCCCTTTTTTTCTGTCTTTATGGCTTCACACTTCAAACTCGCCCGGTCTCTGTATCGGGTTCTGCGTCTCTCTCCCTCCTGAGTTTCTCTGCATTCATTACACTTTTCTAATTTCCTGTAGCTGCGCTGCAACCATTTACTGAAAATGAGTTTGGAAAGTAGTTAGCTGGGTTGGCTCAAGAGCGGAAACGCTAAGATTGTATCAGATCTTAATATTTATTGTTGTAGCACACACACACACACACACACACACACACACACACACACTCCACCTTCAAACTCACTCAGCTGCACACACTTGACTTTGAAATGGTTAAGACTGGTATTTACATGGACTTTACAACCATATCATATATACAATGTACACAGAAATGCTCTAAAAACTACTACCATTAAAAGCAGGTTAAATATCCATTCTCTGAC
Organism: Hippoglossus stenolepis; assembly: GCF_022539355.2. Classification (NCBI taxonomy): domain Eukaryota; kingdom Metazoa; phylum Chordata; class Actinopteri; order Pleuronectiformes; family Pleuronectidae; genus Hippoglossus; species Hippoglossus stenolepis. Next base: position 21,441,910 of record NC_061489.1, on the reverse strand, counting down.
ATAGACAAAGGATTGATTGACTAACACCAGAAAGGAGCAACGTCCCCTCTTGGCGACGCTGAAATGTCCATAATCTGAAATTGATTCTCAAAAGAACAAAAGCACAGAAACACACTCGTATAGAACCCAGGTCCCCATGTCCGGTCTATTTAAAGTTGACTATGATGGCTGTTGAGTTGTCCAGAGGCAGCCAAGGGAAAGGTAAAGTTAATTGAATTTGTGAGAAGATATTTAGCACAGATTTAGATGTTAGTTCAATTAGCCAACTGTAGAGTGAGTCAGCCCACGGCTCTACATCCCCGTGGACTCGCTACACAGCTCCACACTTTAGATAAGACACAGACATGTACTCGTGAGCACAGCGCTCCACACTGGGAAACCTAAGCTCCAATTTATTAGACATTGCGACATGAGCACAATTAGAAAACTACAAAGAGAATAAGAAAATGGCCATAAGGACAGAGGGAGATTGCTATTTAACAAACGGAATGTGCAGCGAACTCTGCTGCACAATGTGCACATACACCTACACTCACATGTAAGGATGTGGCAGCGTATTGGCACAGAGGCAAAAACAGCAAAATATGAGCACACATGAGCAAAAAATTGGCTTTTCTCTTTCCTGTTTCACTTTCTTTCACACACACACCGACTCAGATTGCAGTTGTGTTGTCATTGGCTTCGTGTCCACTCTTCATTATCCCTCATTATGGTTTTAACTCAACGTGTTTTACATTTGGGACCGCAGTTCAACTATTTACAAAAGGCAGCGCTAGATTAAAGCTGTGTGTGTGTGTGAGATTGTCTGTCAGTCAAGAAAATTGAAGCAGTTTGAGGCCAAGAACAACGTTCCAGTCTCTGATCCGTCTTATCGCGTAGTGCTGGAATGATTACGATCATTCACAGGGGTTTTCGTGCGTGCCATGTGTTGGTGGGTGTGTGTGTGACACATAGTCGCGTAGTCTAAACAGATTTTTAAAGATGAAACGAAACAGAATTAGCATTTACAAATTGCCGGTTCTTTAATCTTTAATGAAGAAGTCGTAAAAAGGTTAAATGTTCAGATAAGTATGAAGTCATGTTTTATACAGAAAAAATAAAATATTATCTTTAACTGAAGGATTTTTACATCTTGGTACGAAAACAATGCAGGTAGATTAACGACTGCCGCATGTTGCAACTTTTTATTTTGTGGCCGTATTGACATGAGTTTTCAAAGCCCATCCTATCAACATCTGTTCAGTATTTATCCAGAGTCATCTAAAGGGTTTTAATATTAGCCTACTGCGACCTGCCTGCAGGTCCTGAGCCAGATGTTGAAGCACAAGTGCAGCTGATTTAATGGCCTCTACTCATTTGATATGGATTATAAATTACTCATAAAAGGAGCTTAGGCTGGAATTAACTTTAGTTTTTATATTTTTCTATCGTTTCCTTTATCTCTTCTTTGCTCTCTCCTTTTTTTTTTGCCCTTGCCTCTCCCAACCTCTATCTTTCTTTCTGTCTGTTTTATTTCATTCCCCCTTTCTCCTCAGTCTGTTGCCCCTTTTTCTCTGTGTCATCTCTGTCCACTTTTAAGTCTCCATCCTTTTCTTGATCCCTCTCTTCCTTCTCTTTTGTCTCTCTCTAATATCCCTCTCTCCGTGACTCTCTCTCTCCAGGTGTTGAGGATAATGGTTGTCTTCCTACGTCTGGCTGTCCTGACGCCTGCACGTGCTCAGACAGCGTGGTGCGCTGCAGCAACAGAGGGCTGCACTCTCTGCCCAAGGGCATTCCCAAGGACGCCACCGAGCTGTGAGTCACGCATGCATGCGCGCGCACACACACACAAACACACACACAGAACAAACTCAAATGCAAGGATCTGTACTTGTTCAAATATACAGACATATAAATGTAACAGAAAACATCTTCATGCACATAAGCAAAACCAGGTATTTTGTCCCCAACTACATGCAACGTCACAACCACACACACACAGTCTCAAACACACACACACACACACGTTGCTGCAGTGCAATATTGATGCAGCAGTTTGCCCTATGCAGCTCCAGGATCTAACAAAACATTAGGTGAATAAACACACACACACACTCTCTCTATATTCCTGTGATTTAATGAGTTTATACCTGCAGAGTACTCGCTGCAGGTATTTGTGTGTTTATGTGTTTGTTTAGATGTTGATGTCATGAATCTATGAGTCACCACAGATATTTAAAATATATTTACAGTAAATATAAAACATGCAGTCGATTATTGTCTTGTGTAGTATTACAGAAAACAGAGTAAGGAAGAAAGACTATTTCCCAACAGCCGAGAGCGACACCAGAAACTGTCCTTGGGTGTTTTCCTAAAAAATATTCTTTAAAATACTTTGACAAAATACAGTGTTGGAAAAGTACAAAATCTCTCTACAGTAGCTACAGTCCACTATTTACACTTTTTAAAAGCTTTGCCAATAATTTCAATCATGTATTTGGCTTCTGATTTCCCAGTTTATTACAACTTGTAAAACGTTTTGTCTTTTATTTTAAGACTATAAAAAAATATTTGTTTTGAAGAAAGATGCCAAAAAAGGAAATGCCCATAATGCTGCATTTTATGAAGGATTATAAAAGCGTGAAAAAAAAAGTGAGATTTGTGAAATTTCGAAAAGTGTAGGAAGAGAATCTCTGTTAGTAAAGGTGAATTATTACTCACACCCGCACAGAAAGGCCTGTAGCTATGAAATAGGCCTGCTCTGTGGGGTCAATAGCAGTGATTAGGTATTGATCAAACTGAAGAAGATGCTCCATCATACTGTCCACATGACCTACTTATGACCTGAGAGAGTGAGGAGCACAGACCAGTGGATCATAAAATGTGTGTGTGTGCATGAGTGTGGAGTTTGATGTGTTGCTTCTCACATCCTAAACGTATAGTGAATTTGCAGAGGTTGGATAACAGAATGTGTTTAAGGCTTCTGCAGAAGAATCTTCCACTTGTGCAGAAAAGGTTGCAGAGCTTTAAGAAACATGCACAGCAGTGTATGAGCAAACACAAGATGACATCAGTGTGAAAATCATGAGAAGAAACATTTTCTTTACTAAAAAAAATAATTTATTGAGATGCTGTGTTCCTCCATTCTTTCATTGCTTCGTCTTAATGTAGAAACCAAAATGTAAAAATGTGTGTGTGTGTGTGTGTGTGTGTGTGTGTGTGTGTGTGTGTGTGTGTGTGTGTGTGTGTGTGTGTGTGTGTGTGTGTGTGTGTGTGTGTGTGTGTGCAATACATCCTACATTAACTATGCACCTTTTTCCTTGCAGTTACCTGGAGGGTAATATGCTGACATCTGTGCCCAAGGAGCTGGCATCCCTGAAGCAGCTGTCACTGGTGTATGTACTGTTCACGTAACCTTGAAAAGAAAACACACACTAAAGTGTTGTGCAGACAGTTTAAAGACCTCATCATGTATATATGTACTACGAACGGCACGTTTGTGTTTGTATGTTTACGACATGTTTGTATCTACGCAGGGACCTGAGCAACAACAGCATCAGCACCCTGGCCCAGTTTACCTTCAACAATATGACGCAGCTAGCAACACTGTAAGTTACTACACAGTCCGCCCACGATCCAACGTCATATCAAAGTTGTGTGTGTGCAAGTGTTAGGGTTAAAAACCTCTAGAAATAAGTGTTTACTTATATAAACTGATTCATCTTCTCTGTCAACCCTCTTTTCTCTCGTGTTTTCTTATAGCTTTTCCACCTCTGTCCTCCAAGTATCTCTTTACTCATCTGCTTCTTCTAACCTCTTGTCTTCTGCTTGCATCTTCCTCTTGTATCATCCTCTTCCTTCATCTCTTTCATAATATGCATCCCTTCAGAAAGCTCATAAAGATTTATTTTTCACTTCTTCATCACTCACTCAGGCTACGTTAACACTACTACGTTTAATTTTCTTAAACATCACGGTTGCTACCGTTGCGTCTGCCGTCCACTCTACTCAAGAGTTTTCAAGCACCTAAAATTGAGAAGTTTAGAAACTGTTGGGCCCCTTTTATTTTTGAAAACTCCGTCACGGCTCAGCTACCAGTGGTGAAGGCAAAACGCTGTTAACACTCTCAGTCAGTCCAAGAAAAGAAATTTCTCACCTTACTTTTTGCCATCGTTGTTTCTGGTTTGTAGTATTTTCTGTAACTAAGCAACAATCTGCTTCCCACGCCCCAGTGTGTGAGAATTAGAGAGTGTATATCTGACCCTGAGCCCGTCGAGACCTGATGGGTTGGGCCGTGTTCAGACAAAAACTTTGAAACAATATTTGGGTTGGGTTCGGTCACATTGGCTTGGCTTCCTACTTCCTTTTTTACCCTAATCGGTGAAAACATCATGTTCAAAAAACAAAAAACAGAATGCCTGTCACGGTTGGTCAGGTTCGGAGAGAAAAAACAAAAAGCCACAGTGCGATATATTGTGATTTACAATTTCAGGCGTGTTTGTGTGGATTATTACTGATACTGAGCTCAAATGCTGTTTTAAAAAGAAAACATATTGGTTCGGATGTTGCCTCAGTGACCCTGCTGAATTAAAATCTGCTTTACTCCCATTCTGTCTCTCATACACATTCATTTTCTTTAGTTTGTGTCTCTCTTTTTACTTCTTTTTTTTGTGTATTAAATGGTTTTTACATCATCTGGCTTTCATGTGTCCAGGGAAGGTTGACTGAGCCCATTTGCTCTTATCCAGCGACTCCTTGTTTCATATTTCATACAGTTGCACTGATTCACATCCGGGAGCTGCCCAGTGCAACCACAGACTTCTACTGTTAGCCCCCAGATAGCATCGCTGGAACACTCTCTGTGTTGAACGCTTTGCTCAAGGGTACATTGCCAAGAGTTCACATAGTGGAGGTGGAGGAGAATGTTTCACTTTCTACATTGGTTTTTACAGCCTTTTAGTTAATCTGTGGATTTGCTGGCTGTGGGGATTGTTGCTCTAACGTTTAACAACCAGTTGTTAACCCAAAGCTTGACGTCTAAAAGATCTAAAAGATTTTCCCTGTTTCCTCTGAGACACTTTGACGCCTCTCGATAATCAGTAGGTGTGATTATGTTGAGCGTCATTAGACAAAACCTGCTTAGAATCAACGTTGTCTTAAAGATACATATCAGGCTTAAACCATAGACTGTATGTAAAGATAGACGACATGAGGGCTCCCCAAAACTGAAGGACCTGGTAGTGGGTTGCAGTACAAGTCATGAATACCACCTCCTCCATGTAAGTGGATGGGACGTGAACAGGATCATTATCAGGCTCCATGCTAGATTATGTTAAAAGAATTACCCTGGAACATTTGACCATGAGTGGAATCCTGGCCTTAAAGGGTTTTCCCCTTTTGTTCATTTATTCCTGAACTTATTTTTGGTTCATTGACAGTTTTAAAAGAGGAAAACATAACTGTGCTGTGGGAGTTTGACATTTCAAACACGTCTGATTCGTTTTGTCACCTTTACCTAATTTTTCCACTTCATTAAACATGTGCCCCCTTGTTAATTATCCATGTTTCCACATACACTGGCTACAGGTTCTGAGTTTCTGTAAAACCAAATCTGCTGCTTCACCTCTCACGTCTTCTTTCCTCTTTATCTCTTTTATTCTCTATGGGGAATTGTCTAAAATAGAATTAATGAATGTAAAATGAATATGTACAAGAGAACTAACATGTATAAAAACAACATCCTAAGTTACAAACTGAGTCTCCTGACCTTGCTCATGTCCTCTGTCTTTCAGCATCCTGAGCTATAACCAGATTCGCTGCATCCCGGTCCATGCCTTCGACGGCCTCAAGTCACTTCGCCTGCTGTGAGTAGCAAGCTTCATCTTCAAGTGCCGCAGTGGATTCAATATTCAACACTCCCTGTTGCTAGTTATAGTACTGAGTGAAATTAAAGTTTAATCGTCCCCCCGGTGTCAGGCCACGTTGAGAGCCAGTCACAAAATGAGAAGCAGCCGCCCGATCATTTGTTGTTTCAGGGTTCTGAAGGAGATAAAAGTGACCATCTCTCATCTCCTCTTTAATGCTCCCTCTGTGTCTGCATGCTGCGCTCCATCTCCCCCCCACTCTGTCCCTTCACTCTGTCTCTCCTTCTCTCTCCTCCATCCATCCTCTCCTCCTTTTCTCTCTCTCTCCGCCCAATGTTGTGTTTGATGAATCGACCTTCAGCCTCTGTGTCCTCAGTCATCCATCTGGTTGTCCACCCTCTGTCTCACTAACCCACGCTCGCGCACACACACACGCACAAATTGCGCGTAAATATTGCTGTCTGGCCATCTACACACACAGATAGATATAAATGTAGGTAAACACACATTAACATGAAAATACACACAAGTATTAGCACAGAAAAAAACTTGCAACTTAAATGGTCATGGACAGAATTTACTTTTGACTCTAATACGAGCAACATGTAGAATTTTAAATGCTGTGTTATCACTGTTTATTCAACAGTGATTTTTTGCTTTATTAGATGAAATTATGGTTGAAATAATTTCTGGTTTGTTCACTTAAAGGCGACAAGAAAACCTGTTTTCCCGAACTGCAACTACTACTTTTAAATATCAAATTTCTATGACAGTAACTTTCAGCTGAAAACTCAACATGAAACCATGAAATAACTGAGAAATCTGATTCCTGAGCCTTGTGTTCCTCTCTGTGGACATTTCTTCCACCTCGATTTGTTCAGAAAGAAAAAGTCGGCTTTGTTTCTGGCCTTTTCTCCACGTATTGACTTTATCCTTTACCAGGCCTCCACCTTGCTGAAGTTTAGTGATCGCTTTTTTAAAAATCCTTCCCTCCTTCCTTCCTTTCATTTTAGTTGATGTTGCCGTGGGGACTGCTCCCTCTCTGCCCCCGCATAGCAACTGGTTGCCAAGCAGCCATCACTGTCACTTCCTCATTACCCACAACCCCCTCTGGGCAAGCCGTGTGCGGGGGCTGTTAGACCATCGTACATAGATGCAGGAACACACACAAAGATGCACACAAACATGTTAAGACATAAAGCACACATACGAGCACAAAGTTGTACAAAAGAGAGCAGACACATACAAATATTTGCACATTACACACTTACACGAACATGAACACACTGATTTACACGTGCGCACACACACACACACACACACACACACACACACACACACACACACACACACACACACACACACACACACGCACATACACTTTTCCAATAGTGGTGGTTTGATAGCTGAGCTGTCCCCTGCCACAGCCCTGTGCTCTAATGGAATGTGAACTTATATCCAGCAGGCAACACACTTAAATTGTGAGACTCAAAGGACACACACACACACACACACACACACACACACACACACACACACACACACACACACACACACAGTCTGCAGTCCATGAGCCCTTGGAGACAAAAGTTTTGAACACACGAACACACACATCTAAGCATACAAACATGTACATGAAAACCCAAAGGTACAAAACAAAAATTCACATCCTCACACTGATACACATCACAGCCTGCAGTTTGTCCCTGTGTTTTTTTCTATACACACACACACACACCACTGTCTGCTACAGGACCATATGAGGCAGCTAATATTCCATTCAGAGACCAGGACAAGCTTTATTGCCCAACAATGAAAATAAGCTTTCTGTTTATTTTGTGTTATTCTTTCATAAATAATGTATTTTTTTCCATTATAAAAGGGGATGATGGTGTGTCTGCAGCTGAGGAACCACAAATAATCTAAATAATTTAGCAGGCGGCAAGTCAGAGTCGGACCAGTTGTATTATTTAGCTGGAAGTTGGGTATTAGGCCGCGGGGCCGTCAGTTTCATTTAACTCTAATATGATGGATGCGATGCTGAAAATATTCATTGTTTGATTTGTAAACTGTGAATTGTTATCTGTGGAAATGATGTTAACACAGCTTCAAGCTTTTGATCTAAATATAAAACAGTCAGTTAATATCAGCAGCAGTGTCACAATAAGTAGAGTAGCAGTAAAAAAGCATTATCCAGAAGTGAAGACGATGAGGAAGGTGGAAGAACCATTCTGGGATGAATTCAAAAGTCAGATGTGCAGTTTCACATTATTTTCCTGGTTGCAACAAAGTAAATGCTTGACCAAATTAATTAATTACACAATAGAATAAGTCACACAATAAAACGAGTCAAAAGCGAGCTCTTGAATATTGAACAAGGTAAAAATTGAGTTTAATATCCATGTTAACTCTCCTCTCCTCCAGGACTCTCCATGGCAACGACCTCTCAACTATCCCAGAAGGAGCTTTCAACCACCTCACCGCTCTGTCCCACCTGTAAGTACGACCCCATATGTCCGCTTTTCTGTTTGTATGCAAGTGTTGTGTGAATTGTCCAGTAAATTGTGTGTTTGTGTTTGTTCAGGGCTCTCGGTGCCAACCCCTTGTACTGTAACTGTGACCTGCGCTGGCTCTCCCAGTGGGTCAAGGCTGGTTTTAAAGAGCCTGGTAAGGAGACGTCATCGAAATACCTCCAAACAACATTTCATATAATGAAGAATAAGACAAATTGTCATGTATGTTTTGCACTTTCTCAATAAATTGTGCTTTTGAACAGGAATCGCTCGTTGTACCGGACCTCCTGACATGGCTGACAGGCTCCTGCTCACCACACCGCTCAACAGATTTCAGTGTAAAGGTAAATACGAATAAATAAGATCAAATCAGAAGAACCTCACATCATCGCTTCTTCCTCTTTCTTATACAGGCCTGTGAAAGAAAATCTAATTTCTTGTTCTCCTGAGCTCTCACTTTCCTTCCCCTGTGAGGCCTTCTCTCAGCACACACTCCATTAACTGAAGTCTGCAGCAGTGTGTTTAGTGCAGCATGAGTAAATATGTATGTCTTCTCCGCTGACACTCCTTCGCTCCCTTTCTGCTGTTCTTATCTTTTTCCCTCCATTTCCCCACAGTGTCGTCCTGCTCTCATCTGCCTCTGTTTGTGTTATCTCTCTCAGGTCCAGTAGACATCAGCCTGATGTCGAAATGCGCCCCCTGCCTGGGGGCGCCGTGCCAAAACAACGGTACCTGTGTCTCTGAGTCGACTGGAACCTACCACTGCACCTGTCCATATGGATTCAAGGTGAGAGCAGAGGGAGATACTTTTAAATTTAAGGGGGAAACCTAAGATCTAATACTAGGTGTAGTGGAATTGTTCTTTGTATAAAGTAAATCTCAAAAGCACTCAATTCACTAAATATTAAAGATATCGGAATGAAACTGCACATTTGGCGATCAATATTTCCTTAAAATTTGCAATCTTGGAGCCAATTTGCAAACGCCTGACAATGAATTAGCCTCTAGGGGCAACAGTCAATATTTTGGGGCTTCTGTTGTAGGCAGCAGATAAATCCAGGCCAAGACTCTGTCTTCTGTTACAGTCATACCAGTTTCTTTTATCACACAAGTTGAACATTTCTCCACACGAGACACAAACAGTGGTACTTCTTGGAGGTGTTTTACATCCAGACGACATTTTGGCTAACAGCTACCTTCATATACATACAGATAAATTAAAAAGTCAATAGCTGATGCATTTCAGTCGATGCCTCGTTTGCACTACATTGCCGTGGTCCATCTTGGTTATGTGGATCAGCTCTACTGTCCTCTTTGCTGTCACACACATTTTAATGAAGAGTGAAAATATATTGGAGCAGATGTAAACGCAGGAGAAATCAGTGCTTTAACCTGACGATGTTGCCGTCTTGTTCCCTTTTGGCTTTCACCTACACTGTCAGCTCGCCAGCCATTATCCAGCGGTTCATCAGTATTTTAAAGCTTCTGAATTATGGAATCGAACAGCCAAGGCAGAAGGGGAAAAAATGTAACTTATGCTAGAATTGGCTGCGTGTGTGAAAAGTATCCTTGATGGATAGCCACGCTGCATAAGCCTGTGGCATTAGCAGTATTATCAGGCTTAGCTTTGGCCTCACATGCATAATGTACCTGTCTGTTCATCGATAGAGAAATGATGACTCCAGCTGGCTGCACTGGAGCTATCGACTGATCAAAAGACAAAGGGTGTGATAATTGTCCAGACTCCTCAGGGCTCCAGAGGGCCACCAATTTGGTCGCATGTGTGAATAATGCAACTAAAATTGATATTGTACAATGAAATATCCCTAAATAAATTGATATTTAATTGAATCTGAAATTGAATCGAAACCTTGTGAATTGGAAACGAATTGATTTTGGAAATCAGTGGCGATATCCAGTCCTAGTTAGGAAATTACCAATATATATGGCAACTGTCAAGAAAAGGTATAATTGGTGTATTATTGCGGTGCCAAAAGGCGAAGTGAAAGACTTTGGGTGCACCTAGATTATGTTCTGGTGGTGCAACGGTGCAAACATGCAAACCTACTACTGAGAGGGTGATTTGCACTGAAAGCGTGTGTGTGTGTGTGTGTGTGTGTGTGTGTGTGTGTTATGTGTGCGTGTATCATCTATACACCCACCCGTTTGCTGTGGGTTCATGCCTCTGTGTGTGTGTGTGTTTGTCTGTGTACAAGCACTTTAAAGATACACTTGTGATCTCATGTGCACAGACACCTCACAACCTTTTACAGGAGGACAAAGCCTTCGTCTCGCTTTTAATTAAAACATCACTTGCCAAGGTCACAGACTAGGAAACAGGCTGTGTGTGTGTGTGTGTGTGTGTGCGTGTGCGTGTATATATATTTATGTATGTTTGTCTTTCTTTGACGGTGTCCACTGAGAAAACATTAATTAAAATGTGTTAGAGAAATCAAAGAAGGAGCAGCAGAGGACAAAAGATGGAGGGGGAGAAGGGGAAGGAGAAAAAGAGAGGGAAGACATGAGGGGTTCGTGGAAAGAGGTGGATACATAAGGAAAAAGAAAGCAATGCAGCAGGAAAGGCTGATTGAGAGAAATACGGAGAAAACTAATAGTGAGAAAGAAGAAGGTGGAATGAAAAAATACGTTAACGGAACAAAAGAGCCACGCAGTAAAAAAGAGAAAAGAGAGGAGTAAGTAATGAAGATGGATGGAGAGAGAAAACAAGAGTAAACATCTGAGGCTCAGCCTTGATCAGAGGAAGTGTGTGTGTTGGTGGCCAAAGGTTTGGTGGTTGGAAATTAAAACAACAGCCTCAGGGTTCGATGTGGAGCGAATGTGCTTGTGTGTGTGTGTGTGTGTGTGTGTGTGTGTGTGTGTGGGTGTGTGGGTGTAGGTGTGTGTGTGGGAGCATCCATCCAAACTCCAGCCGCCCTGTGTGTGTATGTGTCTCAGATTCCAAGTGAAAGCTGTTTATTCAGAAAACAGGTGTGTGTGGTTAGAACAGTGATGAATCAAAGAAGTGGGCTGTGGCACACGTTCATGTGTGCCTGTAGAGTGTGTGTGTACATAATGTACATTTGTGATTGTTCGTAAAGGTCATTGTGTGTATTTGTGAAAGAGAGACAGAAACAAAAACAATACTGTGAATTGAATTGATTGGTAAATTGTTGCTTTTTTTTTTAGATTAATCAACCAGAATAGATGTATTCAACCCTCGATCTCTCTTCAGGCTATTTTCTTTCACCACAGCTAACATATTCAAAGATCTGTGACCCTAAAGCTGAAAGATTTTACTTTTAATTGCAATGGAAAAATAACAACTTCAGCTTCTCAACTTGTAAAACAATAATACACAATATTTGTTATATCATATTTACAGTATATTTGAATATAATTTAACAGAAGGGAGCTCTTTCTTGGTTGAAAATATAAACTAGTATACATAATTGTTGATAAGATTCCTCATCAGCTTCTGACCCCAGAAGAAATGCTAACTGTATTCAGTGCCTGTGGTAGTGGGCGAGTACTTTTACTCCTGCACCACCTGGTAAGACTTCTTTTCCATCATTAGCAAGTGGCTTATTACTGCTCCTGCTTGTTGCACGTCCGTGTAAAGGGTGATGAACACCATTAAGGGAGAGGAGAGTGTAATAGTGAGCCAGAGGGAGGAATCATCTCCCTCATCCATAACCACTGCGTCAGCGAGACTCCGTAAAAGACTGGGGTTTTTTTTTAGCCGTGATGGAGCAGAATAAAAAGAAAATCCCTGCATTCACTCATTAACGTCTTTCCATTGCCTTGTCTTCTCTTCTTCTCCAGGGTCAAAACTGTGAAATACCCATCAACGCCTGCATTAGTTTCCCCTGCTCGAACGGAGGAACCTGCCACATTCAGCCTGGCCAGGAAGACTTCTTCAGGTACAACAATATATCTGTTGATAACTAGTGGGCGGCTGCAGCTCCGGAGGTAGAGCGGGTCATCCACTAAACAGAGGTGCATGGGTTCAATCCCTGGCTCCTCCAGTCTGCATGTCAAAGGATAGGAAAAGCGCTGTGTGTGTGAATGAGTTAATGTGGCTTGTTATGATCAGTGTTTGAGTGGTAGCTAAGACTTTAAAAGTGCTGTTACTAATACATCATACAAAATAGTACATTTCCAACTTGTTCTGTCGTGTATTTTAGTTTCAAACACAGCAACAATTTGCCGTTTTCCCACAGACTAACTTTTCTATTTGAAACCAGCAGTACAACCATTATTCAGTCTACATATTGCGTGTAGCTGACTGAGAAGAATAGATCAAAAATAGGAGTCATTTCAAAGAGGTCCTTTGGGAATCCATCGAGGCTGTGGGTCAAATCTCATTGCCCTTTCTACCCTGTCGCCCCTGTCTCTATTAGTGGCTGCGTTTTAAACAGCTTACCATGTATTCTCATCTGAAAGGTAAATTAACCTCACTCGGCCCCCAGAAATGTAGACGCCGTGATTAGAGTGGACAGTCTTGCTCCGCTGGACAATGCATTACCCGCGATAAGAACTCGCTGTGACCTTATGATGTGTTTTCCTTCTTATGTGTGTTGCGGGGGGTTGGAGCTGAGGGGTTAGACAGGAAAAGAGGGGACATTTCAAAGGAGGAAACCCCCATCCGGGTTGCTCATTAAATCCCCGTGCCCTCTCTGACCCCCTCAACAGTTTAAAGAGGAAACTTTGAACTTCTGTCATTATTCACATCGGTGTTTCTGCACACACTGTTTTCGTAAGCTACATGTGTTTTAATGTGTCATGTAAAGGTGATTCTGAGCTGTACCTGCATTATGTTGTTTGAGGGGTATTTGAATTATTAGCCACAGAAAAATTGGATGTATGAACAAAAGGCTGTGTGTGCATTGGGCTCAGCTACTGTGGCTTTCCTTCATTGAACCTTCTGTTACAAGAAGTGTAACTGTAAAGAAGAAATGCTAACATGAACGTTAAATATATACTGTATATATTCTTATTAGTATTATAAGAATGAGTAAAAGTACTTATACTGAATCTCTCACTGTTTTGAGTCAATGAAAAACTCTCAAAAGGGTTTAAAACAGAATCGCACATTAAAACTTCATTAGGTTGGGGTTGTAAAATTCAGACGTAGTGGATGTAATGTTGACATGAGTCATAATCAGACTATGTTCTTTAACTTCTAAACAGGAATATGAATATTCTATTTGCAACTCATGTAAACTTCTTATTCAGAATAAGGTCAAATGTCAGGTAATTAGTGTCCATGCAAACTAAAGCCTTCACATGAGTTCAGAGGAGATCAACAGATTCCGTGTACTCAAAGTCAGAGGTTACTTTAAAAATACTGTTCCCTGCATTGGTATATTCATCCAGTGAAAGTTTGCAGAACACACTCGTTCCGTTGCAGGAAGTAGCTGCTTCACATTCATACGGTTTCACACATTCACACCTGGGAGCTGCCCAACACAATCGCAGTGTTTGACTCCTGGCTTCGGAGCGTCTCAGTGGCAGTTGTTGAGTGAGTGGAGAGCAGAGCTTCTCTCATTTGCTTTCCTGCACTTTCCATCTATTCCCAGCTGATCCAGGATCTCAAACTTGTTTTTCACACCTCTAGGCTACTGTTGCATTTTGTGCAGAGTCTGACAGCTTGAAAACACAGTGAATGCTTCATAGATTTGTGAAAGAAGCCTTGGCCTGAAATATTTAAACAGTTAATTCCCCCGCTCTGTCATCTGATGACTAATCCCTTTTGAACCGAGAAACTAAAACAAGAGCGTCAAAATTAATTTGGAAACCAATGCCAAAAGACAAAATGTAACTGGTGGAAGGCCACAGACCAAAGTAGTAAAAACCAGTTGTTTAGAAGTGCGATAAATTAAAAACAGATTGTATGTAGCCAAGTATGACATTTTAATTTAATACACAAAGACATTTGATCTATTAAATTAAACCCAACCACATTTAACACGCTATTTTACACCCATTAAAAAACTCTTTGAAAGGCCAAGGAGGCAGCCTTGGTGGTGTTATTGCAAGATTATATTAAAATTCAGTCTGCACTTGTAATAACTGCTCATACTAGTACATGTATTCGTCTGTGCCTCGTTTGATTGTGTCTGCCAGTGTCGTCAGCATCTCGTCAAAAAGTCCCTCTTCGTCTCAGCCTCGTGAAGAACAGACACTTTGAATGAAATGAAACTGGCATTAACAATATTGCAAGCAGCTTTGTCTCTTGCTGCAGCCTTTGCCATTTGAACGGCTTTCATATGCGTCTGGCCTTTACCGTCCTACATGGAAATGCAATTACGAGTCTCTTTACCCTTTGCAGGTCTTCTCTTAATGTTAATAGTAACACAGGTAGATATTTGTGCCCTCTGAGAGACACGCAGGAAGCGAGGGACACCTGTGCCCTTTGACATTTTACATGTTATATAATCAGTAGGAGATATTCAATAAGTCCAATTAGCCCCAGTTCTTAGCAGAGACCCATTTGTCAAACTCTACTTTAAATGTCAAAACTGGGATGTGATTGGTGGAGCAGAGCTTTCTGACCCCAGCAGTGCTGCCAGGGCTCTTCTCATTTAGTTTGTCCCTCATGAGAACACTTTCCATCTTTGTCCCTCCTGTGCATTTCATTTTCCTCCTTTTCTCTCTTTTCTTTCTTCACTTTTTTCCAGTAGCAGCCACAACTGTAGAAGAGATAATATTTATAACCTCTAAATTCAATGAAATGGTGATTCTGTGAAAAGTCCAGACAGACGCAAAGTGCATCATAATTTCATTTCATTTGGGCAGAAAAGGGTAAATATATGTTTCCTCAGCTATTTGAGGATTGGAACACACTGAGACACAAAGATGAAACAGGCTTAACTTCTGTATCTGTCAGTAAAGATGGAAATCTCATTGTGATGCATTTTTAATCTGATATTATATTATTTACCCTCCAGCTCTAAACTGTGTGAAACCATTTACTCGAATTTGTAAGAAAAAAGCTCAAATGTAAAAGTCAAAACTAAAATGTAAAAAACACATCCTTCCACTAAGTTTCATGGAAATGTATTGGGAAGTCTTTTTGTAATCCTGCTCACAAATAAATCAACCAACCAACAATCAAATGGCCCCATAACCTCCTTGCTGGATGTAAAAAAGAGAGACTGGATATGGGACTCAGACTCCAAAGGGATGCTCATGTTGATTTGTGTCTGTTAGATGACTATGAATCCCACATGTTTGCTCATATCTTACCCACAACGACGTCACTGACTCACTGTATCTCTGGAGCTTGGTTTGTTTTTGCCCCCTTGAGGTCAACATTTTATTTCATGCAGCCTTTAGATTTAGCCTCTGCAAACCAGCAGACAGATGGGGTGGGGGTAACCAATGACTATCATATACGGTGTGGGAGGAGGGAGCGAGGGAGTGAGGTAAGTGTTTGTGTGAGAAAATGTCTGCGTGGCACCAAAGTTAGATTAGAAAAGACAGAGTGAAACAAAAGACAGGAAGAAGGAGCAGAGGGGTGGAATGGGTTTAACAGGTGTGAGGGAAGTGGGAAGAACAGAGTGTTTTACAAATAAGTGTTGGTGTGTCTGTGTGGGTTGATAACTGTCACTCACTTGTGCTAAAATGACTTTTCCCTTGTTTATCGTATTAAGCTGACGTTGCTGTAAAATTCTATTCATCAGCTTAGAGAGAGACCAAGGCTACATCCACACTACTACATGCACATTAAAAAAATGAATCCACTCTGGAGTTTTAGAGCCACTAAAGCAGAGAAGTTAGGTTACGCTGCTGGAGCTATTTTAGTTTGAAAACTCCGGGGCTTCGTTTTAGTTTGGACGAGCTGGAACGGAGATGTTTGGAAAAAATGATGTAGACACTCACGACCGCTTGCTGATTAGATGTTTTCGGTCACAACATAGCCTTTCGCTGATTCGTCAGGCTCCTATCACATGACACCCGCCTGGAAGAAAACATCCGGCATTAGCCTTGGCTCCCAGTGTACAACCCAACATGGATAATCACTTACAAGTGTAGCTGACCCTGTTGTTTTTGATAACAGCTAACGTGCAGTTAAATTCTGCATTTTACAACAATACAACTACTACTCACAACCAAATGCTTCCTGTTTGTATGCCCAGTGCACGTGAGTGCTCAGGTGATATGTGGATAGAGTTTGCTTGAGTTTGAAAACACCTAAAGATATCGTAGTATGGATGTAGCCTAACAGACGAGTCCTGAGAGAGAGGAGCAGCTGAATGCAGCTGTGGTCACATTCATCAAACTTTAAGTGTGTGTGTGTGTGTGTGTGTGTGTGTGTGTGTGTGTGTGTGTGTGTGTGTGTGTTATGGGGGGGGGGGTTAGTTGTGCGTGTTTATCACCTATAGCCAAAGAACTGGTGAGAAGCGAGGGGAGAGAATGTGGGGCCAAGAAAAAAAGGGTGATCGGAGGCAGGAAGATGAATCGAGGGGAGGAAAGAGCAGGAGGCTTTGATAATTTCTTCTGAGCGCCCCAGGTGGGCGGTGTCCAACAGCAGCGGCATCAAACTGAGTTAATCTCAGCATTTTTTTTTTTCATTCTTATCTCTGGGTGTGTTGAGTTTGATTTAAAGTTCTTGTTGTTTTGTTGTTTTTGTTCGTTAATGAAAGTTCCCCTGACAGGAAAGACAGAGGACACAAACTGTTTCTCTCACAACATTAGAGATAGTCAGGGAGGGTTAGTGTGTGGCACTGGTAGTTTAAACTTTCAACAGCCATGTTCAAATTGTTTTCTTCTATAAATTGAAGCTTGAAATGGTGTCTCCTGTTGGACCACTAAATATAGATATGATGCAGTGGTGTGTGAGACTCGGCACAGAATGGAGGAAAAACCCGCTGGAATAAAGATGGAACTGTTTTTCTTTTCAGCTCTTACAGCAGAACTTAAGGGGGGGGGAAGCTGAGCAGCTGGATGCTCTGGCTGATGGATTTTATTTATAAGTTGTGCAGCAGGAGTGTGTGTGCGCTGATGTGGCCCATGTCTCCATCTAATAATGCACATTTTCTGTGTGTGTTTGTTTGTGTGTTTAGCTGTGTGTGTCCAGCCGGTTTTGAAGGCCATCGTTGTGAGATGAACCCAGACGACTGTGAAGACAACGACTGTGAGAACAACTCCACCTGCATCGATGGGGTCAACAACTACACCTGCATCTGTCCACCCAACTACACAGGTACACACACGTACACACGCACACGCACACACACACGTACACACACACACACACACACCAGCTATTTCTACGCTGTGATATTTTGAGGCCCTCAGTCTTTGCCCCCTGAGATGCCAAGTCCCTCCACTATACTGCACACACATACACACGTACACAAAATCATATTTTCCACTTTACTGGAGGGTAATTTAGTAATGGACAGCTTCTCCGCAGTGACCTGAAACTGTTCCTACAGGAGGTTGAAATAGCAATCACAAGAGAGAGAGAGAGAGAGAGAGAGAGAGAGAGAGAGAGAGGTGAAAAGAGAGAGGGAGAGCAACAGTAGAATGGCAAAGAGAGGCTATATGTCCTAGAAGGGAGGGGAAGAATAAACAAAGCAATGAGAAGGGTAAAGAAGAGGCCAATAAAGAGCAGAGGCAGAGAGAGAGAGAGAGAGAGAGAGAGAGAGAGAAGGAAAGAGACCTTACTTGGTGAGTCCAGCAAGTTGAAGCAAAAACGCTGACTGGAAAGTTAAGTTTTTCTGTGTGTGACAGTGTCCTCTAAGACACACACACACACACACACACACACTGCTGGTCCCCTTTGACACTGGCTCTTAGTCAATATACACACACACACACACTCACCCGCACACACACCATGTCATTATCGTTGTTGGCGTAAGGAAGTCTCACACACTGCCAGCCACCTTACCGCATACAGCTGTTGCACGCACACACGCACACACACACACACACAGCTGGTTCCTCTGGCTCTGAACCTGCGCTCCGCTCAGTGAACCACGGCGTAATCATCAGGTGTCACATTAAGAGGACAGTCCGCTCTGCTTTCTACAAGCTCAGCAGCCAGGATTGTCACGTCATATTTGCACCACAGGGAATAAATCAAGATTAAAGGTCACAGGACCTTTTAAACAGCTGACATAAGGTTTCTACAACCGGGGAGTTCCGTTCTAAAAGGAGAGTCATATAAAACAAAAAAACGGTCATGTGCATGAATGTGCTCAACAAATTAAATGTCAGTGTGTCTTTTGGATAAAGTAGCTTGGGTGCAATTTCACTATTGCAGCTGATAGGTGGTGAAGGGTCAGGAGTTCACAAGAACATTTGGATTCATTCTCTCGAGACCATATATAAAAAGTGTACAGTACATATCTCTATATGTAGAGCAAAGAGAGACACAAATTAAAACATCTGTCTCTGCCAATGAGGTTGTGTTTTGTTACGCTACAGACTTGATTTCCATGACTTTTTCTATAGGGGGCGGATCCAGGAGTTAGGGCATTAGCCTTGGTAGAGGAATGCTGTCGAGCAAATATTCAAATATAATATGATTCAGATTTCCAGTGTTTGAGGCTCACTGCCAACAACAAGGGAATCGCCCATACCATTTAAATGCCAAGCTGTGAGTGTCTTTATTTTTATGGTAAAATTGACATTTTGAGTGAAACAATTCCCCACTGTGTTGATGGGATCATCAAATTCTAACAAAACCTAAATGTGCACTTGGCTTAACTTTAACATTATTTACTGGTTATTTAATCAAACTGAAACAGACAGTCAGGCTGGTTTGATATGAAGGTGGTGGAGACAGACAGGGTGGAGGTGAGGCTGTAGAATCAGATTAAAGCAGCGAAAGAACCATGGAAATGTGTTTGACCTTCGTCAATCTGCTTTGACCAACTCCAGCCAGAACTTTAACACACGTTGTTCACCCATCTAAACCTCTGTGTGTGTGTGTGTGTGTGTGTGTGTGTGTGTGTGTGTGTGTGTGTGTGTGTGTGTGTGTGTGTGTGTGTGTGTGTGTGTGTGTGTGTGTGTGTGTGTGTGTGTGTGTGTGTGTGTGTGTGTGTGTGTGTTTCCCCCTGTACATTATCTGTGGCCTTGAACATGACAGACACATGTAAATTATCTTTTTTCCGCCCCTTGTTTTCTTAGTCTGTTCTTTCTTTTCCACGATCATTTGAAACTAATGGAGAAAGAAATGTTTGACTTTGTTTGTCAAAAGATTCACAAGGTTTTTTTTTATCTGACACATCAGTAGTGAGATATTTTCAGTGATGTCATCTTTTCTTCATATACAAGTTCACCTGGTTGATGTCATAATCCTACCATCTCAATCAAACCCAAACACACACACACTCAAACCTGTTGTTTCACATCCCATGATGACTGTCTTTAACCCGAAAGGAATACATTTCTCTCCCTCTGTCACCAGGTGACCTCTGCGAGGAGGTGGTTGACCCCTGTCTCCATGGTTTCGACCCCTGTCAGCATGACTCAAAGTGCGTCCATGTCGGCCGCAGTTACAGGTGAGTGACAGCTCCAAAGGAGGTCGGTGCTTAAAAGGGTCGGAGGTCAAAGACTTGAAAGTGACGACAAAGTGACAGGAACAGTCGGGTCACAGAGTTAAAAGCTTTTTAACCAAAGGGAATCTTAGTGATCTTTGTTAAACACGGCCGTCGTCAGACAAATACACATTAAGACAGACGCACATAAACACATCACTGAGGAGGACGGTGAAACACTTTAACACAAACCATATTGACTATATACCTCATATAGCAATGATACCGTCATAAGCCTTATACATGTGGCCTGTGAAAAGTGAAACCCCCCAAGTTTTGTGGTTAAAAACAAATGCAGAAAAAACATTTTAGTTTCTAGTTACCTCCTTGGCAGAGGTGAACACTTGGGCTGTGGAAAAGGACTTAAACCTGTCACCTCTTCAAAACATCTGTAATTATGAACCTAAGCCTATTACAGACACACACATTCATGCCATCCATATTTCCATGTCACTGTAGGTGCGACTGTTTGCCGGGATACGTGGGCCAACACTGCGAGCAGGACTATAATGATTGTCTGGAGAATAAGTGTCAACACGGAGCGGAGTGCGTCGACGCTGTCAACGGCTACACCTGCGTCTGTAAAGAGGGTTTCAGGTGAGAGTCATGGAAACAAATCACGGATGCAGCAAATCACAGCAGGGCACCAGGCTTGAAGGAGATGCAGATGGTGCTTCATAATCCGACACTTGACTGTCTGGACCTTCTGCATGTGTGTGTGTGTGTGTGTGTGTGTGTGTGTGTGTGTGTGTGTGTGTGTGTTGTGTGTTGTGTGTGGTTAATTACACCATGTACTGAGAGAGAAATAGACAGAGGAAGGAATTTATGCTGGAAATAAAGACAGCTGGAAAGATACTAAAAGATATTGCACGGGTAAAAATGAGGAAATTCAACGGAAAGTTCTGGATTTTAAAGATGCAAGAAGATCCAGGGGAAAACAAGTCGCTGTTAAATGTTATGTTGCTGATAAAACTTGTCTTATTCCCTCATATTGTGCATGCGGTCTCCACATGTAGCACCATTAGGCAAAATGCAGAACAAGTACTTAGCAACTTTTATCAGAAGCTACTGAAACAACAAACTGGCCAATTAAAGCTCTATAAATAAGTTATCTTCTGTTTAACCTCCTCCTCCCTTAGCGGGCTGTTCTGTGAGAACCCTCCACCAATGATCTTGCTGCAGACCAGCCCCTGCGACCACTCAGACTGCCAGAACAGCGCCCAGTGCCTGCTGGTTGCCGGGGAGCCCGTTTGCCGCTGCATGCCCGGTTTCTATGGCAACAAATGTGACAAGTTGGCCACCGCTCACTTCCTGGGTCGCGATGGGTACGTGGAGCTGCCCGGTGTGAAGCTTCGCCCCAACGCTCATATTTCATTACAGGTATGGTTGTGCTTTTAGTTTTAAATGGTAAAAATCCAATTTCCATACAGCAATAACAGGAACTTCCAACTCTGAGTACAAACCACCTTAATATCCTGCCTGAAGTGTTACCTTGCATAGTGCGGCTGGAGGTTTGAACGCACAAATCCATATTCTGCTGCGCTACATGGAAAATGATTTGGTTCTGTTTAAAATAGATCTATAAGTCGCTCAATTCAAGCCTATAGAGTTGCACGACTTAGTGCCGACGAAGCAAAGCAAACATCTGCTACACCCTCTGTTTCCATGTTACACACACACACACACACACACACACACACACACACACACACACACACACACACACACACACACACACACACACACACACACGCATGCTCCCTCATACAGACTATAAGTTTTGGACACTTGAGAGTCACGTCCTAATAGAGACATATATTTTTCCATTAGGAAATGAAAAAGTAAGTGAGTGAAAGAGAAACAGGAAAAGGAGGGCAGGCTAATTGATATTTACCACCTGTTTGGACCCGTGTGAGGGTGAGTGAATGTGTGTGTGTGTTTCTGCGCTCCTGCCAGGAGCTTTCAATGTCAGTGCCAAGGCTGTTAAAGCTCTACCAAGAACTCAGAGGCAGGAGAGAGAAAATGAAAAAGGGCCACGGCACTTCATAAATCACTGTATGTTTTTTTCACACTTCTTTCAGTCTGCCCAGTTCTGTCTTCACCCACTTCTCTAAATCTATCTCTCCTTCCATCTCCCTTCCCTCTCTCTCTCTCTCTTTTGTTTTCTACTCGTCTCCCTCGTCTTGTCCTCTCGGTCTCTTCTTCTCTCCAGCAGCTTGTTAGGAGGTGTTGACTTGGCTGTGCTCCACTGAAGCCAGAGTGTTAAGTGCTTGGCCCCTTGGCCCCATTTCCACTTGCTAGTTAGTTAGCTCTTAGCAGAGCACACAAGCAAGTGTGACATGGCAAGTGTGCCCGTGTGGGAGGGAGGAGCGAGCGACCTTGTTTTGGGACGTGTGTGGCAGAATTTACATTTTCTCCCCGTTTTCCTATATGCAGCGGTTTGACTTGCCATCTTGAATCAAAAGCAGGTTTTTATTTCTCTTTGATGTAGAGCTACGTCGACTCATTGCCAGCTATGTAGGTTGGCAACATGTGAGGTCAAACAATCACCACAACGCTACGACAGCCAACGGTAAAGAAGCGGAGCAGAGCATTAGACAAAACATGCCACCGGGTTTTAAAGCTTCTACAACAAGCTGGTTTTTGTTATTTGTTGCAATGGCCGTCAGTGAAGCTGCTGTCAGACCTGCACTTGAATATTATTCTCCTGAAATTGTACTGAGGGGCTGTGTGTGACAACGCAAACGCCAGAGTCAGAGGCTCCAGACGTTCTCTGCAGTTTTTCCTGCCAGCTCCCGAGTAATTTATACATCATGTCCTCTGCCTCCTTCGTGCTCTTCACAGACGCCACCCCTGCCTGAATGTTCCCGATTTTCCTGAAGTGTTTCTGTTGTTGTGAACACGTCTGACCTGGACAATCTGCTGCTGAGTTCTTCATGCTCATGAGATTGTTTTTCAAAAAACATGTAATCAGTGCATTTACAAGAAGATACAGGATCTGTATGAATTTACTATGCTGAGGAAGTTGGTATTTATTCAGAGATCCATCTACTGTTATATGTTCTTTATTTAATTTCTTCAATCTTTATTTCTCATCCGACTTTGTCTCCAGGTGTCCACGGATAAAGACAACGGTATTTTGTTGTATAAGGAGGACCACGACCCTCTGGCACTGGAGCTTTACCAGGGACACATCCGACTCATCTACGACATTGCCAACTACCCACCAACCACAGTGTACAGGTAGGCACCACCGTATTTATACACACACACAGTTAAATGAGTCTTATTTTGCATTGGATTTAAATAATACAGAGGTGTATAACATTCACAAGATACAAGTGTTACAGAGACTCAGGGTAGCACAAGGGTTCTTCAGAGTACAAAGTACACACACTACTCACCGACAAGCAAAGGGTCCAGGGATCACAGGTTTCTTTACACAGTTCTTTGAGGACATTTCAGTGGGTGCCGATTTGAACATAAATCCACTCAGCGTTTTCTTCCTCACACACACACACTGAGAGTTTCAGATCCATATCTGAGCACCTCCCTCAACAAACAAACATGAACTTCCTTTACAATCCAGACCAGACAGTCGTGTCCTTGACAGAAACCAACAGAAGACGATCAAACACTGGAAACAAAAGCTTGTTCACTCGCTGTGAGTCTTGTATATTATACAACCAACACAGTTCATTGAGTTAAACACACAGTAATGGAAAAATAAATCAACTCATGATGATGTTTATACTTGTCCCTCATATATCCTTTTAGGGTTTTTATGCAACATAAGTAGTTGTGTTACTTAATAAACAAACAAGAAAAAACTACTTAAAACAATGACCATACAACATGTGGGGAAACCACAAAAAGAATCAAGCACACAAACACGGCACAAAGTCACTAATTCTCTCATCTCATTCTCATCCTATTCATTAACGTGATCAAATCTGAAAAAAGTTCCATCCACACAACCTTCATTATACAAACTTTCTCCAGACGAGAACACAAAAATAACTACAAACGCTCAAACAAGCAAAATCTGCACTTTGCGAGGCGTGAGTAAGAATCTCAGTTTCAGTGACTTGAAACACTGTTCGCATGTGGATGAGGATCAAACACTGGAAAGAGTTGGTTTTGCTTAACATCTTCCTCATTGTGAACAGTGTCCGAGACGACTCAGCATCTAATCCACGTCTCTGTTAGAGGTGAAACCATCACTATAAAAAAATATAACCCTCCATATATTTAGAGCAGAGGTCTGATAAAAATCACAAATATCTCCAGAGTTGTTTATTTCAGAAAATAAGATGAACAAGCTTATTTTCACAAAAACTCTGTGTTGTTGCTGAGGAGGCTTTTTAACAGATTCATGAGCCAGAGGGGTCATGGACGTCTCTCAGCTCGTAAAAAAACACTGTATATAATAACTCAACAAAATTCTTTCCAACACACCTCACAAAACCGCTTGTTTCTGAAAAACAGAAACAGTGAGAGAGACTGTGCACATGTCCATCTTGGTCTGGTGGTGATTGGCTCGTATTGATTCTGTCTGCTTCTCTGTCTGCACTGTCTCGCTGAAAGAAAGAGACGTCAGAAGGGACATATAATAAAATAATCAATATCATAATGTGTCAAGGTTGTAATGTTAGCACAGACAATGCTGCACTTCATTTATCAACAGCAATAATTCAGTGTCTCTGTTAAGGAGTTTATGTTTGTATATGTTTGTTTGTTAGTTAGCTGGATTACACAGAAACTACTCAAATGAAGACATTTTGTGGAGGGTGTGGAGCGACCCAACCAGCAGATCCAGCTTGCATTGCATTGATGGGGAGTTTTTTAATTCATGGCACTTGACAAAAAAAAACTGACATGTTTAGGGGACTGATATTTATGAGTGTGTGCAATTCGGTGCAGATCCAAATAAAAGTCTGGATCTAGTGATTTAAATGTGGTTTCAGGAGGTGACTGTTGGGCCTTGGAGGTATGAACTCTCTTGAGTGCCACTCTAGCCACCACATGTATTTGACCAGTGACCAAAAATACTATTGGCAAGATGATTGTCCCCTCACGTGTGCAAGGAAGACCTTCACATACTCATCTATCATTGTAATACAGAAGAGGAGAGGTTTATTGCACAAGGCAGCCAGAGGGCAACACTGTGCCAGTCCAAATACAACTGAAGTTTCCAGAGTTTCTTACATTGGCAGATATTGGAAGATGTTTAAGGCTGAAAACTCACTTCCAGCATGTAGTCCCACACGGAAAGGAACAAAATAAAAACTTCAACCTGAAAAAGCAAAAATATGAAGTGCAACAGGAAGCGGCCAAGTTTGAAGGATATTTGATGCCAATTACTGTGAAACACTAGCAACGACAATACCGTGGCATGAGATCATCCTGACCGATGACTCATTTTTATGGCAGTTATAGCAAGGTATGAAAATGTATTTTACATTATTATATAAATATTGGATATGATCTTTTTTAACCACTTTTGAATGATCACAGCAGTCAGTGTAATAATGCCAGCTGCAAATGAAGGAAGGGAGGAGGGAGCGAGACATATGTTAGTGTAATTAAATGAATTAAGGAAGAGAGGGAGGAGAGAGGAAGGTGGAGAAACCAGGGAGAGAGTTTATTTCTTTTTCTTTTACTCTCCTTTCTTCTTTTTATATATTTCAGTCAGTGATTCTGTTAGAATGTGATGTCTGGCTTTGTGGTTTTGGCTTGGCTCTCTTCTCTTGTCCCCGTGGGTAGAGACAAGGTCACAGAAGGAAGGGGGCTTTTAGCCGTACTGCGTCTGATGATGATGATGTCTGCTCGTAACAAATTTGACTGTGGGATTAGGACATTACCTCATATTACAAATCCTGCAAGTAGCTGTGGACGAAGAATATTGAAGCCACAGTTTAGTATTTCAAGGTCCAGACTGTTTCAGCAACAGATATTTCACATATGATTCATGTTTTTCTATGCATCCTTTCAGAATATGTATTTTCAAAAATCACATGTAGAGGAAAATAGACATATACAAATTATATTTCGAATTATTCTGCTTTAATTGGGGTTTATTCTGCAGTACGTTTTTCTAAGTGTGAATGCTGGCTTAATTAAGGAATTTAATTAAGGCAGTGGACACGATGTGGTTCTGTATGCTGAATTTAGTGTCTGCACACATGAACGTGCATCGTCCACACATGCTGTCCACTCGGCCATCAGTATAAGGCTGTACCTGTAGGGTGATATTGCCGGTGTTGTAAAGCGATGAACATATTCAACAGGGTTTCAGAGGTGTTTACGATATCGGTTGTTCACAGTTATGCCTCTGCTGTTATAGAAACTGATTTAGTTCCATTCTTACAACAGGCAAGTCAGATATTCTGTGTTGTCTTGAGTGGATCTAACCCTATGCACTGGTTTTACTTAGTTTAGTTTGCAGCTTTGTGTTGGTGCATGTGAACTCTGCTCACTGTCTTCATTGACCTCTCGTAAACTGATGTATTCACTCAGCTGTATTTTAATAATCTCTGATGCCATGTGTAGGTGAATTTCTTTTCCGTTATCCGCCTCCAGGGAGGCTACAGCTCAGGGTCAGCTGCGGAGCCGCAGCCCTGGAGCTGGTGGAGAGCATGACCTGATTATGGAGACTCCAGCAGGGCAGATGTATACCAATAGATCATCTGCGTAGAAAGACAGTTTTACAGGTCATAAAAACAACTGCCACCCTGTCCAGTCCATGTACTGTGCTGTAGGATTCTGTTGCCTGTGCACTTTCCATTTCTGCAGTTCGATTATGTTTCCTCTCATAAACGTAGAAACCACTTTATCCCAATCATGACCTTAAGCTGAATATTAGTGCTCACTGTACATGACACATGGTGAGAGGCAAGAGGAAGCGATGGTTTGAGAGGAAGGAAGGATAGAATGAAGGAATGGAAACGATGGGGCGAATCTAATTAGACACTGGCACAGACGAGGAGGGGTGGAGGTCTGGG
Organism: Hippoglossus stenolepis; assembly: GCF_022539355.2. NCBI lineage: Eukaryota > Metazoa > Chordata > Actinopteri > Pleuronectiformes > Pleuronectidae > Hippoglossus > Hippoglossus stenolepis. Next base: position 21,414,995 of record NC_061489.1, on the reverse strand, counting down.
TTGAAAAGGTTGAAGAGGAGAGAGATGAGAAGAGGCAGACGAGATGTATGGATACGCAGAGAATGAGAGACAGACGTACGTGTAGAGACAGAAGACGTGAATGAAGAAGCTTTCAACATGACAAAGAGATAACTGGGTAGAATCGGTTGCCCGCCAGAGGAGAAACAGGAGGGGTAAAACAGATGGATAGAAGCCGCCAAAATGAAAAGACCACAAGACACGGTTGAACGGTGGGATGAATGAGAGAGGAGCGAGGGATGGAGTGAAAGAGGGGGAAGAACAGAAGGGAAAAGTAAACCACAGAGTGAGTCAGGGAATTATCCCTGTCTGGTCTTGTTAACTTGACACGGGCCACGCCTGGTGAAGGGGGACAGACGGACAGACGTAGTTTAAGAAATACTGAGAGAAGCCGACAAAATGAAAGTGTAAAAGAAAGACAGATGAAGAGAGAGGGCGCACAGTAGCTTGGAAAGGAAAGATCGAATGAGATATAATCGTGTTAGTTTGTTAGTGTTACACTGGGAGACAATGGGGCAATAGAGGGACATATACAACCGTCCAGAAGAAGGAGTGACGAGGAACAATTTGGGATTTAAAGCGAGAGACAGAAACAGAGTTCCATAGAATCCAACCATGTCTGAGCCCAACGCTATGCGCTAAGTAAACACTGCCTGTATGTTTTGTTTAGCATTAGCAGTCTGGAAGAAGACAGGGCCCTGCTCCAAACCTGGTACTCGTTTTACCACAGGCCTCTATGTATCCCTCTGTGTGTGCCATTTTTTTTATGACGGGTCTGATCATTGCAAAGGGCCTATCTTATCTGCCTTCATTTGGAAATACATGGTAAACTGACTCAAGACACATGATGAGGTAGTTCACAGCACAATGTCCTACCTCCGTTAAACTGACACTGTCCAGAGTGGCCTAAGTCTTTAACCACCACAAAGGCAGCGCAGCAATCCTGGCAGATCCCGAAAACATGGCACTGTCCGCTCAGTTACTGTGGTCGTACAGCGGAGAGCCAGGGACCGGTGCCAGTCCCCGGGATGTTTTCTGAGCGATCCCTGCTTTGGTTATCTTGTGAAGAAACCCGAGAGGCAGAGAGGGCGCTGTGTTCCAGCCATTTTTTCACAGCGAGCTGAAATGTGGCAGTCAAGCCGAGACCAATACACACAACAGTAAAACTAATGCTTGTGAAAGGGCAACAGTTAAAATGTGGCTTTGACAGATTTGATCATGTTTAATGTGTGATGTTGTGCTTGTTGGACGCCTACATCAGAGAAATCAGGTCTGCACAGTGTTACTCAGCAAAGTAGATTGTGTGTCTCAATGAGGGCTAACAATTGTGTTGAATCCCGTGCAATCAATGAAATTGAATATGTATTGCCCACATTCACAAATCACAATTTTCTTCATAGGGCTTAACAATCTCTGCAAAGTGCGACATCCAGCCACTGCTGCTACAGAAAGATCCTCGGGGAAACATTGCATTGTATATCTAAACAAATTAGTTGTTATCGTAATCCAGGATCAGCTGCCACCACGGCACCGAGGCTCTTAAAAGGAAAAGTTTAAAGCCCACTCTTAAACGTAGAGAGTGTCATATAAGTCATTTGGACAGTAATTTAAATCCTGCGTTATTTACATTCATCACACAGTCTCCCTCTTTACCGCCCTTGCTAGTTCATCGCTGCATTTCTTGGCACATTACAACCACCTGTAGATCACTGGAATAGTTTGCAACCATTGGCAGGAATGTGCGTTAGCTCACCCAAGTATAAGGACCCACTCGTAAAAAAGCACTAATAGACATTGAGTTTTTAGAGGTGAAACACTTCCCTCGATATACGTTTATGTTTGTGCTATAAAAGAGAGACATGGAGCTGGAGAAAGAAGCCTGCAGCTTATACACGTAGATCCAGGTATACACATGTACATATACGTGCTCTGCATGGAAACAAGCAGAAACAATGACTATATACACTTTAGACACAAGCACACCCGCCCAGATCACATCCAGACAGGAGGTATGACCCACTGTGAAACAGAAAATTGGATAAGAAAATAGACCAAAAGAAATGGAGGGATACGACAGAGGAGGAAGGATGTCAGCAGGGTGGACGTAAAGATGCAGAGGTTTAAACCAGAAGGAATGATAATGAGAAACATGCAGTAAATGTGTGGATGTGGTGGAAGAGAGAAGAGGAATGGGGAGAGAGTGACAGTACAAGTCTTTCACTCTGCACGTATTAGCAAAAGATGAAAGGTTAAGCATGCCCTGTGTGTGTGTGTGTGTATGCGTGCATGCGCGTGTTATGGGGAGGTTGGAATGTGTGTTTGTTGTGTATTAATATGCTGCCCTTTATTAAATGCCATATAATCTCCCATCGGGTCAAAGACGGCACATCTACTGTTATTCATCAGCGAGTGACAGAGGGGGGGGGGGTGCAGGGATGGATGGGTACATGAAAGGAGGATGATAAAGAAAGGCGGACCGTGGAAGCAATGGATGGATAAGTGGAGAGAGAGGAGACAGAGAAGAGACAGAAGTTGGGTGAGGAGGGATGGAGATGGATGGTTGGACTGAGGAAGATGAAAGTGGGGGGTGTTGGAAAGAATGGAAAGAGGAAGAGATGATTCCAAAAAAGAGAGAATACAGGAGAAACATATGTTGTAATGAACGTACCAATCAAAGTAACTTCTTTCTGTTTCACTCAACATTATGTGAGTTCAAGGGCCAATGAAGTAATGAAACTTAACACTTGAATGGCATTCAGTCTGTGAGTAGAGCTCATACCTCTGCTAAGCCCCAACAGGCCCATTCAGTCAAGCTGCACGAACTCAAACCCACTCAGATAAAAGTTCCCTAAGTACGTCTGATTTTATTCATCAAGATCCACAAATGATTCTTTGGGAAAAACTGGTGAAAAAGTAAAAATAAACATCATGCGATGTTCAAGAAATTGGAAGAGAGATCTTTCTTGGCCCATGTCCCATCCTTCCACCGAGATTTGTGCAAATCTGTTCATTAGTTTTCTCATAAAAACAAATGGTCTGTATTTATATAGAGCTTTTCCAGTCTCGACTTTACAGTACAGTTTGGCCATTCACCCATTCTGTGCAGCTATATGTGCAGCCCTCTCTCTACCACACATCACTCACACACAGCCATCAGGGGCAATTTGGGGTTCAGTGTCTTGCCCAAGGACACTTCGGCATGTGGAACGAGGGGAGCCGGGGATCGAACCCACTCTACCTCCTGAGCCACCGCCCACAACAAACCAACCGACAAACAAACAAAAATGAACAGGGGTGACAACTTAAACTCCTTGGCAGAGGTAATGAATGTTAAAGAATAATATCAGTGTTGTATTATCTTTAAATGCCAGTTGTGTTGCAGACAAACTTTACTATTACATCTATACAACAGAACAGCAGTTATACTAGCAGAGTTCTCATTTGGCTGTAATGTGGTTACAACAGACATGCCCCCAGGACATCACAGGTCTGAAAGGTTCAAAGATTTTGATATTGAAACCTTCTCTTCCTGAAACAACAAGCTCTTATATCTGAAGCCCGACATCAAAACACCAAACTGCTCCCGAAAAACACAGATTTCATTCAAACTGCCCTGCTCAGGTTTCATGAAAGAAAAGAGGCTAAACGGTGAAGGGGGCACAGTTTTCAGTAGCTGCCGTCTCAGCAGGGACTAATTGAGGTTACCGCGGCAATCTGGGACCGGGATGCCTGTCTGCTGAACATCATTTTAATCAGTTCGGTCTGTTCCGCACATACAAGCATAAACACACACAAGTAAATATATGAAATACTGATTCAAACATATCAACGCTAATGGACGGACACACATAAATGTATGTTGTATAAACACATGTGCATGATCTCATAAAGACAAAACCACATACACATTCACAAACACACAATCAGACTCATCCACGTGTGCACGTACACACACGAGCCACAAATGTGGTTTAAAAACATTGTAACCAAATGATAGCGTTGCCTAATTGGATTTAACAGTGTAAGTGGATCTGTGCTGTTGTTTAGAATCCAAATTTTCTTTTTTTTTCAGTTTGAGATAAAGTCAATGACCTGTAATTACTTCTGGTTTGTATTTGATCCTTTTATATAGAAAATTTAAAAAAGGCCAGGTTTTGTTTTTAGGAAATTGTTTTTTAGCCAAGTTTATATATGTTTAGAGAGTGTGTGTGTGTGTGTGTGTGTGTGTGTGTGTGTGTGTGTGTGTGTGTGTGTGTGTGTGTGTGTGTGTGTGTGTGTGTGTGTGTGTTTGTTTCTGGACTGACAGGAAATTGTCGTCCCTTGTGGGTTTGGCCGAACGCAGGGGGAGTAGGAGAGAGAGAGGGAGAGGCCACTGAAATCTGCCACGGCCGTGTGTTTGTTTTTAATGAAACTCCATAATGGGCTTTTTTTTTACTAATACACAGTACTAACAGCCAAATGCTTCAAAGAGCCTGAAACACACACACACAGACAGACACACACTCTCACACACACACACACACATTCAAATATACTGTAATGGTTCATTAACAAAAGTGTAAAGGCTTAAAATATAAATTCACACTGGTGTTGATGAAGAGCATATTTATATATCTGTATTTATACCTACAATCATGCACAGGTTACACACACACACCCACACACACGCTCATGCACTGTTCATTTGTCATCTACTGCCACCTAGTGGAGCTGTAGTCTCACAGCAGGTTCAGTGGTGTGTGTGTGTGTGTGTGTGTGTGTGTGTGTGTGTGTGTGTGTGTGTGTGTGTGTGTGTGTGTGTGTGTGTGTGTGTGTGTGTGTGTGTGTGTGTGTGTGTGTGTGTGTGTGTGTGTGTGTCAAACCTGTGCAAAAACATCTCTTTGAGAATGTCTTCAGCTGTGTGAGCTGCTTGTTTTATTTAACTTTCCAGACACTTGACCAAATTGAAAAGGGGATGAAGAGCTTCTGGGATGAAAGCTGAGAACCTTCAGGAGCGAAACAGGAGTAGAAATAACTGTTGGACGGTGTTAGGGAGGGAGAGGAGTAGACAGCAGAGAATAAAAAAAGATGAGGAGAAACCAGGGAGGACAAAGAAGCTGAGCAGCAGGAAGTGCAGAAATGAGGAAAAGAAGAGAAGGATGGGAGAAAATGAAAGAGAGGGAAAATAAAGTAAAGATAAAGAGGAGGATGCAGAGGTTGAATCGTTCAGACCATCATCCTGCGTCGATGCAGCCGGCTGTTAGGGACCGTTATTAGATTACATGGCTCCTAATGGAAACCATGTTTGTGTCTCTGTCGGGTCGACCATGAAGTAGCAGCTCTTGTTTTAGAAACCACCAGATAAATGCAGCACTGCGCTGATGTCCAGGAGAACATGTTCACTCACTGCAGAGGCTGGAGGCTTCACGTTAAACAATAAAAAGCTTTTTTTAAATATCTAAATATGTTTTTCTTTGTGGTGTAAACCCGTCCACAGAAGGTTCCACCAATTCAAAACCTTAAAAGTTATATAATTAGTTTACATACGCATAATTTCTTAATGATCAGTTCTTCCTCTTTCATCTTTTACTCCTTCTTCTGCTCTATCTCCTTATTGTTCTACGTCTGTAGACGTCCCTCTGGCCCGCCTCCAGAACTCACAATCCTGCTCCATTGGCTGTTAATGTAACATCACTGTAATCCGATCACTCTATAAACAGCTGTCAGTCAAAGCTGACTCGAGGCTCCTCAGCTCGTTTAGCCGTCGAGCGGCTGCAGACAAAAGGCTGTATTGTCTGTGTGTTTATCTGTGGGAGTCTGGAGCAGACCACCAACGGAAAGAGTGGCTTCACTTGTTCTTTTGTCTTTTTGATGTTTTGCTTGTTTTCTGCGGGTCCGCGGGAAGGAAGGAAGAACTTGGGTGAACGGAGGCACAGTCAACTTTACCACCCCTCCATCCACCTCTCTTTCCCACTCCGTCTCTCGCCCGCGCTCCCTCTCCCCCTTTTGGCCGAGCCAAACCACTGTCTCTATAGCTGTCTGTCTCCCCTCCAGCAAAAACCACTTAGTGGGAAATCTCAGACTCACACTCTTATATACAACACACACACACACACACACACACACACACACACACACACACACACACACACACACACACACACACACTGTAACCAGGGTCAGACGTGGTGCAAAGGGTCATGATCCTGGATCTTTGCAGGCTCCTCTTCAGTGGAAACAACAATTATCTCAGAGTATCAGAGCTTTACTAACAAAACGTCTTTCTACAACTCAAGGGTCTAAACAGACTGAGTCTGCCCATTAAATGGAATCTAGTGAATTTAGTTTTCTGAATATACTCTCGCCCCGAGGCACAGATCCATCAGAATAAGAATACTCGTGAGCTTTGTAGGGATCCATTCTGGGCCCCATGTTAAAAAAAAAACCATGGCCTGGTCCAATCTTAATCTCTCCCAAAAGAAAAAGTGTAGAGACGATCTGGTTTATATCAGAGAAACATTTCAACACAGGTTTCGATCAGTTTTTAATTCATTTAGCTTGGTCCGTTTGCAAAAACAACAAAACAAAGGGGAGAAAGTTTGACTTGAAAATGTCGGGAGTCTGTTTTGTGTCTGGCGTTTTCATTTTGGTCCATCAAGGTTTTTCTTCACTAATTCTCCCATCTGGTGCAGAATTCAACAGTAATTTGTCACGACAGGAAGCATTCTGAAAATCTCTCCTTCCTTTTCTCTGTGTTCATGTTTGTGACAGCGTGGAGTCGGTGAACGATGGACTTTTCCACATGGTTGAGCTGCTGATTCAGAACCGGTCGCTGAGCCTGGTGGTGGATAACGGAGCCCCCAAGAGCCTGGGCAAGCTGGCTCGCCAGCCGTCTGTCGACCACAACACTCAGCTTTACATAGGAGGTACGTGCACATACAGATATTCTGCCCTCTGATGACTTCTCGTGGTCGTAAACACGTTTGTCCTGCTGCTGCATACAGTATAGTGTCGCCCACTATATGAACGCAGACTAAATCGCAGCACGAGATGTGGATAAGTGTTGGAGAATTGTTTTTGTTCAACTTTTTCCTCGAAAACATGGGAAGACGTGTCTCTGAGAACTTTTCCTCAAGTGCTTGAAAGAAACATTGTTATTGTGCAATAGTGAGAGCTGTGCTGAGAGATTCTTGCTGGAACATTGTATCTTGTAACTCAGAATGAAGCCAGAGATACTGTAAAGGAAGAAGTATATTAATCAAGCAATCCTCCTCTCACCCCTCCTTTTCCTTAAATTCTTCCCATTCTTTAATCCCACATTGTTCTTCCCCCCTCCCCAACAATTTATCTTTATTCTCATCGTTGTTTTTCCACCTCCTCCTGTCTCGCTCTTCATTTCCCAGGCGTTCCTTCTCAAGTGGTGGCCTTGGGTCTACGTCCAGGCCCCGACCGTTCTCCTCAGGCCTTTTACGGCTGCATCCACAATGTCCGAATCAATGGGGAGCCTCAAGATCTGAATCACAGAGCCATGGGAGGAGGGCGATCCCAGGGAGTCGAGAGCAAGGTAACCACATGGCGGAAGATTCTTTGTAGCCACATGTGGTGATTTACGAGTGTTCTACAGGGGAAACCCTTTAGCCGTACGTGTGCCCCGTTAGCAACATATCAGCAAAGTTAGGTTTTGCAAGAGAGAGGAAGTCTGATACAGATCCTAATGTGGAGAGGAGCAGCCTCTGTGACCCTGAGTTGTTAAACAGCCGTCAGTTAGTGTCAGGAGGTTCAAACCCAAGGAACAGATGTCCTCTCTGTTTTTATCCTGGACTTACATGTAGTTTTCATGCATTATTAAACTGTTTATATCTGTGAGTGAGCCGAGGACGTTGACTGACCCTACTTTCTCCCCCCCCCTCGTTGTGTCACCAGGGCGATGGTATCCTCGCAGGGTGTCATACCTGCAGTGTGTGTGCACAGGGTGTGTGCAGGGAGGGCGGAGAGATGGGGGTAACATGTGAGTGTCCTCCAGGACGCAGCGGGGCCCTGTGCGAGCAGACGACAACACCAACCCCCTGTCAGAGCAGCAGGTACGCACACACAACAGGGACTGAGCAGAAAGGTTCAGGGAGAGTTTCTGAAAGCTTCTCTGGATGAAACTTTAGAGATGAAACTGTCATATTTCAAGCAAAATGGCAAATAATTGATTGTTTCAGCTTTTTAAATGTAATCTGGTCCTGTTCTCTTTTTTTACCATTTATAGACACAGTATTTAAAATTGTCTCTAAGGTGTTAGATGAAGCACTACAAAAACTGGTTAGCGAAGTTGTACCTTTTAAAAGCACTGAGTTTGGTACCCGGCCTGGATCGTAGCCCCGTGGCCCAAACCTTTCATCATCTCCTCCCTGGTTGAGGTTTCCTAGTTGTGCAGGAAATTAACTGTGACCTGTCGGTGATGCTTTTCATGCTCTTTATTGTTGATTTCTTTATTATGTCACAAACACACATTCATTCCAACATCATCCTCTAATCTGTCGTCCCTCTTCCTCTTCCTCATGCTCCAGATGTGTTCAAGGTGCGTGTGTGCCAAAGGGTCAGTCCTACAGTTGTCAGTGTCGTGAAGGCTACCAGGGTCAGTATTGCGATCGACGACAGGAGCCTCCGGCCTGCAGGGGGCAGCGCTGCGGACACGGGGAGTGTCGCGTGTCAGAGGTTGGAGAGCCGATCTGCCACTGTCAGCCCGGGTTCACCGGAACCACCTGTGACACAGGTAAGACGGGATAATATAAACGAAAAAGATGGAAATCATTGCGATTTATTGAGTGTCAGGATTTTATATCAGAGTCTCATCTGTGTCTCTCCTTTCCACCAATGTCCAGAGCTGACGTGTCAAGGAGAGATGTTGAGGGAGCAGCTGAAGCGTCACCACCCCATGAGAACGTGCACGTCCACCAGCAAGATACCGCGCATGGACTGTCCCCGATCCTGCCAGGCTGCAGCGCCCCCTGGTGTTTGCTGTGGCGTCACCAAGACCAGAAGGAGGAAGGCGGTTTTCCGCTGCTCTGACGGCACCTCGTACTCAGAGGAAATGGAGAGCGCTCTGGAATGTGGCTGCTCCAAGTGCCCGTTGTAACAGCACCGCAGCTTGTTCATTTTGTTTCGCAAACACCCACCGCTGCCATTTTGTGAATTCTACACGTCAACGAGGCTGTCGCTCTGAGATTTCTTTCCACATTGATGAGCAACATCATTATGTGATTTTCTTTTTTCCACATTCACTTTGACCGCTGCCGATTTGCTGCCAAGAGAAAACCACAAACGAAAACAAACATGGGACATGTGTGCGTGTTTTTGACAGAGAGAAAATATATTGTAAGATATAAGTGAGAAAAAACATAGAACTTATTTTTATTATGGATTTTTTTTTTTTTGCTTAAAAAATGATAAAAGGACTGATGAGCTGTTTTTAATATGTTGATTATATAATGTGTTACATAGTATAAAAAGTTATTTTGTACCTTGTAAGAAGAAAAAGTACACCACAAGATAGATTAACATTCCTTAAAAGTATATGAATTTATATGTATGTGTAAATCTATATAAATATATACCCTAACCCAATGAATTTTATATTTTCAAAGTGTATTTGCATGATGTTAATGTGAGCGCTGATGTGTGGGAGGCTGTGGACACTGAGAGACGAGGGCCGAGAAGAAGACCTCTGTTGATTCCACTATGAGGACATGGTGGCGCTCTGGTTGCCCTCGCTCTCGGAGGCTGAAAGGAAACTGTCTGTGCCTGGCTAACCTGCTTCACTATATAACGGACATCATCCTCACCTGTGAGTTTTTTTTGAGAAAACACAAAAGACTCTTTCCACGGAGATGATTTAACAGTTTGTTGTATTGTTGTGTCGTTCTGTAGTTTGCTGTTGCACACCAGACTTGGAGCCGCATGAGGTTTGACATGAAAATCTGAAAGACATTTGCTGTTCATTCGGAGTTCATTATCATTTCACACTTTTAAGAAATCATGCTGCGTTAATACCATATGCTGTAAATAAAGATGGACGACACGTCTCCACTTCCTACCAGTGGGTGACGCTATGTTGCATTTCTGACATTATATGGAGCAAGAGTTTGTACAGCAGTGATCCTGGAGTGGAGATGTGGTGTTGAGGTCCCGCCCAAACACACGCTCAACCAATCGGGAGTCAGTCAAGCTGTCAATCATGATGTTTCACCCTGTTTGTATAGCATCAAATAACATTTAAACATACGTCTGTGTGATAGATAATTCCCTAAAATAACAGAAACCATTAGTAAAAAAATGATTTGGCTTTGACTTTTTAATTTGTTTCATCCTCTAACATTGTGAGGAAGCAAGATGTATATGACAGCCAGCCACTAGGGGGAGCTCAAGATGATTTGGCTTTACTTTTGAGGAGCTGTCATGTCGTCTGTCTTTATATACAGTCTGTAACTGTTAGCTGCTGAGATATAAAAACCAGTTTGTTCGTCAGGTGAAAACAGGAAGTCATTTTTAATGATGTGGTTTCCTGGTTGAAGCCGTTGCACCAAAGTCAACACTCTTTGCCTTAACAGATAAAAATGTCAGCAATGACTGAAGTTGTGGGTTGGAAGTGCCTGTGTGTGCTGATATTTGAAATCCAAACATGTAGCGGCAACATTGTCAACCGCTGCCGATGAATGTTCACATGTGACAGTTGACAGACCATTAAAATGTAACAGTGGCCTTCTTTAAAAGATTCCTCTGCTGGGTTCTATGAAATATGTCAATATCCCCAAAGCAAACAAAAACAAGAGAAGCCTTAATCGTGCCACGGGCCTTTTGTTGTGAAGTGTTTGTTGTAGAAATCATTTCCTCACATTGAATGTAAGATTACATCATACACTTGTGATGCGTTCAGTGTCTTGTACGATAATGTTATGTGATGCAGGTCGGATTATTCGGTGGATCTGCTTTAAGGTGCCTACAGACAGATGGATATTTACCTCAAAAAGTTGACGGTATAGCTTTTTGATAACGTGTTTAAATTTCCACTTCGACAGTGGATGTTTAAATCAATCATTGTTCAGTTACTGACAGAAGTGCTCCGGTCTGCAAAGCTCCACAGTGACGACCCAGTTACCTGCCGAGTCGAAGAAGCTTCTGGGATTGTGTCACGTGAGAAGTACCTCACAGAACAGAATGGCTGAAAAAGAACTTTTTTAAACTTCCCATAAACGACTAACATTATTACAAGCATAGCAAAATACTATAATGTAACTACTACTGTATTGTTTAGTTTATACATAGTTGCTTTGTTTACAACATGTGCAAAGTATTGTCACACTTTTACAGTTAATTTACAGCTCTGCTATTCCGGGCTTGAGACGAACGAGTATTATCGTTGTTGGTCGATGTCACAGTTTTTCCTTCCTTCTGTTCCTTCTATCCAATCCTTCCCTTCTCCTTCCATCCATTCACTTTCTCTCCATCTCTCCTCTCTTCTGTCCTTCCAGTCCGGTTCTCACAACAATTTGACCTTTCACCTGTTGCCTCCCTTTATTTGCCTTTTTCGATCCCTTCCCTTCCCGTCCCTCGAGGTTCCCTTCTTCATTGTGAACAGAATAAAACACCTCCGATGTGAGTGATAATTGATACTTATGTTGAATGTTAAAAATTAAACTACCATTGAAACTACTTTGTCTTCTATGTCCGAGTTCTTGAAACTGCACATTTTTATATATGCAATAAAACAAAGAAAATCTCCCACGTCATCACTTGGATCGAGCACCAGTTGGTTTTAGTTGAGCCTTGTGTTAAATTTTTAGTTTTCTGTCAAAGCCGGCAGCAAAGCCAGTCTTAATCCAACTGTTTGGGTGAAGTAAGACCTATAAAAAGTTATGTTTCTATTAGGTTTATTTAGTTTTGTTTCTACCCGTGCTGGGAGAGATGCACCGTTTGAACCTTGATGTGTTCATGTGCTTTCAAATTGAAATGTGGGGGAAAAACATGGAGGCTGCAAAACAAATTGTATTGAACTCAAGTGTTGAAACTTTCCAATAACACTCTTGACACCTTTTTCCAATATGTATACAATCTAAATGTGACAGAATTTTGGGGTCGATTGCTCACACTTCATTTTCACACTGACCAGTAGGTGGCGCTATCACTATCACTGCATACACACTCATACATCTCTTCCGGTCAGGAATCTGATGAAGTGTGTGCAATTTGGGACCGATTGCTCAAACTTCATTTTCAGACTGACCACTAGGTGGCGCTGTAACAATGAGTCAAGATTGAAGTTGAGTGCAATTGGACATGTAAGAAAAAAAAAAATATGTTTATGGCTTCAGTGGGTTTTGAACTCACGACCAGTGGATCACTGAGTCAGCGTCTCAATGAAAATAATCAAAATTAATGTTCTGTCCTCACGACCTCTGAGTCTCTGTCCCTCTGCTTTAACCACTGCACTACATAGAGTGTTGATCACCTCCTTTGAAGGAGTTAATATAAAGACTGTCTCCCTTTCCCCCTTTGGCCCCTCCTCCTCTGCGTGTGTATCTTCACTAACGACTTGTGTGAGAGAGCGAGGGAGAAATCTGAACGTCGTGAACAAAATGCTCTAATTCAAAATCTATAACTCCTATCTGTGAGATGAAAACACCGTGAGAATCACAAGACTTTGACGAACAAGCAGATATCTATATAATCGGTTAGAGTCAAAAAATGAGGCTGTGCGAGCAATTTAGAAACGTAGTTCTAATTCCAAAAATGAACTCATTTAACATTGGATGAACTCATTTAACATTGGATTCAATGGGGCCGATATATATCTCCACTCTAGCGTTCTGCTCAAACAAATGCATGTTACTCAAAAACTATAAGTCCTATCTGTAAAATGAAAACATTTTGAGAATCCCAAGACTTTAAACAACAACCAGATATATTTTGTATTGGTGAGAGCTAAGAAATTTTCCGTTTTGCTCTTTCCAGAAATTTCCGTCAAAATTAACATGAGACTCAATGGGAATCTGTTTCGGAAATAATTCCTCGATTTCTCGCAGCGGATATAAGCACAGGTCCGAGAGATTTGAGAGTGACATGTCTGCGAAGGAAACTTCTTCAACTGCTATTTGATCTAAAAACCATGTCTGAGAACCTCCGTTTGTGGATTTGAGAGCAGTTTTAGTGAAGAAAAAAGAGCCTAAAAACAGTCATTTTCGGCAACTCGCTCTTTGGGGCGAGAGACCTTGAGTCCCATTGTACGTTTTCGGCCGCGTTAACGCGATCTTTGAGCGAACTGTTGGACGAAATTCTTATAAAAGACATAGCACACCATTCGACGTAATTCCGCAGGTTTATTTGTAGGTCTCGTGATTGTGCGACAACATTTGCGGGAGGAGAAGCGCGCCGGAAATTTACGGGAGAAGAACTAAGAATATTAAGCGCCACGGAAAAATAACAATATGTAATGCATTGCAGGGCGCAACATAACAAGCAGGATATATAATGGATGGATGTACAGACGGACAGACGGACAGACGTACAGACGTACAGATGGACAGACGGATGGGTGTTCACTCTCCTGATGTGTGACTGTACGTCTGCTGCTGGTTGCTTGTGTAACTCTGGGAAAAAGTCCCACAGTTAAGATATACATCTCTACATAGCAGTAGAAATCCCAACACTGCTACACTATAAACTGTATAACTTTAAAATGGGTAACTTCGTAAAAGTCTGTGTTACTTTAAGAAGTTATCTGTTCCATAGTTTGATTGGAAGGTCAACAGGAGGTGAAACAGCCTATCTGACGTGTTTCATTCATCTGATTGGTCAATTTAGAGAGTCCTTCCATTTTCTAACAATGTGATTGGTTAACAGGGAGGGAGAGAGGGTGGAGCCAAGTTAATCAGAGATGGCAGCTGCTCAGAAAGAAGGGAACGTGCTCTGCTAACGTAGCTACAAGCTAGGAAAAGTAGCTGCATATTCAAATTGAAGTCGGAAAGTACGTTAACTCATTTTAAGAAGTGTGTTGTACAGCTGTTGTGGGTTTTTTTCACGTTGTTAGTGTTTTTAAGGAGCTTAGCACAACTCTGTGAGCTGCTGCTAGCCGTCGGTTAGCATCTCTGCTAGCACGGTGCTAACGGTGTATGTATGGAGGTAGAGGCTGCACCTGTGGCTCAGAGGAAGACCCACCAGGGTTCGTCATCACCATTTGTAACGAGGAGGATTGTTTTTGTTCTTCTTCATCGTCTGAGGAACAAATGTAGACGTTGTCTTCTTCAGTGCTTGGGACTGTTTGGACAAAGTACGCACACACACACACACACACACACACACACACACACACACACACACACACACACACACACAGCATCGAAGCTGCACACAGGCCTGCAGCTGGAGTTTATCTTTTTATTGCCGTCTCTTATTTTTATTTCTTAATTGGGTCTAAAAGTGTTCAAGCTTCAAATTGTTTAGCGTTGTGATTGTGGATTGTTGTTTCGTGTTTCATTGATGTTTTATTCAGAAAGAGAAACTGTAAAAGCTGCTGAGGGATCTTGTCAAAGTTGAGAGGTACATTCCTGCAGCTTTTGAGTCTTGTGGCTTAAAGATGCCTGAAGACATTTTGTTAGAATAAATGGTTCTTGGGTCATTTGCACATTGTTGTGGTTGAACTCATTAACATATGCAAATGTATGTAAATGAACTTAAAAAAATAGATTGTTTAGAAACACACTTCATTTTCTCTTTGGCATGTTTGAAGCTACAGCTGTTTAGAAGGAGAAGCATGAAGAGTGATAAACTCAAAGGGTTAAATTTACACATTCCCATTAAAACACATAAACCTTTCTTAATATATACTTCCCATCTAAGGGGTAACATAAGGGAAGATGTATCCCATGCTTGGTGATATAGAAAGTGCTACACTTTTTTATGAGTTACAGGCTTTAATAAGTGTGTGGATTTGTTCCTGCAACAGAGTGAAAGCTTTGCATTACTGTACATGTAAAGAAAATATGTAAGATATTTGGTGGAAACACTTAAACATGTGACATTAATGAATTTAACTGTCTACTCTGCTCTATATGCATGTGGCACATTAACTATCTGGAGCTGTGGGAGTTCACAATACTGTCGACTTAGCATGAAACGTGAGTCCATCTCAGTGAAGTGCCACTGATCAGAATAATCAGTAAACCAAGAAAACGTTAAATCATCAAACCAGCTGCTTCTCACCAGAAGATGGCAGCAGTGTACAGACAGAGCACCACTGCCTTAACAGATTTTTACAGGTAATTTGGAACTGATATTAAAATATGACAGAAATAATAACAACAATAAAGACAGAGGTCATTGCAAAGGCAAATCAGTGATATTAAACATATATTATTGTCTTCAGTGCATTGACAGAAATATATTTATTCTTATTATTTAAACAAGGCAACATTAGCAAACAGACATTGAGGCTGGAACACGCTTTTCTGGAAGAGTGTATGTTTCTGAACGGCCCCTGAATATGGAGGTGCACAGGTACAGGCTTCATTTGGAGACATGGTCTTCCTCTCTGTTGTGTATCCATCCACCTGCAGCCCCCGGGTCAAGTGATCAGCTGATGTTCACACTCAGATGCAGCACTACAAACATTAAGCTTTGAGAGGCTTGTCTATCAGCTGGTCTCTGAGTCTCTGCACTGGCCTGACCTACATGAATATTTCTTCAACAGCATTAACACACACTTAATCCATGCAGGGTTTCATCATTTCTTCTCTTATTTCTCCCTCTTCTTCTTTGATTTTGTAGAGAAATCCAGCGATAGAGTAGTTCACCGCCTCCATGTCACCACCTTTAGAAATAATTATTTTTAATCATGGCAAGACTGACAATTGATAGAACAGTGGGCTTGATGTTATTAATTGTAAATAAAAATACTATTAACTCTTTATGGCACATGCTTGTCCTCTGAAGGCAAGGTTCATCCCTACAGGGTGGGCAAACCAGGCGATAACCCCCCCCGAGAGCAGCAGAATACGTTGGTTCACAGCAGCAACATTTTTGTAAGAACCCCCAAAATTGGGGGTTCAGTGTACGGCCTTCTTGGTCCCTCTTGCCTTTTTTTTTCAAGATGGTGGTATAATTATCCAAAAATACTTGAAAATATAACCACATTCTACTCATAAATGGCAATTTAGTAGATAAATTATATGTTTATGTTATATGTAACTAAGTGGACAAGATACTTAAAAGCACTACAGAGAACGGATTAAGACGGCACTTGAGGACTGACCAAACTAAATAACATAATCTTCATTGATGATGAAGCAAACAAGCTCTGGCTTTAGATCCGAGGCTTGAGGTCAGTGGTACCAGTTTACAAGGTGTGTGACCAAGTCAAAACTGACAAAAAATATTTTTGCACAAACGTTGGAAGCATGATTATTATTTTTCACCAATGATTGTTTCAAACTGCAGTTACATGTCCAGCAGGTTTCTCTCATGATCTTATGAGGGTTGAAAGTACGCCATTTGTTTTGATCAGTGAAATATCACCAAATTAGTATCGGAGTGAATGATGTCATGTTCAAACTTATTTTTTTACCATATTTATTTCCTATATATCAACAAGTCTTTTTTGACATCATGGATCCTGAATTCTTTAAATACAAATGACATACTGATAGTGGTACCACACCTACCTCAGTATTTTGAGGAAACGAGGATGGCAATCACAATCACACACAGAGCCAACAGCACCCCCAGTACAATTACCAGCAGGTCAGTCTCTTGTGCTGAAACAGAAAAAAAGTTCCATTAGACATTTAACTCTTGACCAATTTATGACTTTTTTTTAAATTCAATTCAAAAACCTTTTAGCCTAAAAATCCACTGAGGTTTATTTGTAATTAAATAGAAATACAACGAGATACAGATACACAAAAAAAGGAAACAAGGAGAATCTTGAGAATGTGTTGGGGTTAATTCCATTTGTTTGGTGGATAAAAACTGAAGTAAGATTTTTATTCCTAATAAACCAGCAGGACTTGAAGCTTAGGAAACATATGAAGTGTTTATCCCACCTCTGCAGTGCTGAATGCAGCATGTCTTTAAATTATATCACACTAATCTGTGGCTGAGAGAGACTCCCTCAACACTTTACCTACAATTTGACAAGAAGTACTAAGGACGAGCTCAAGGTTAACATTGACGAGCACTCAAGTGCTAAAGTTGTAGGTTCTCAAACAGAAAATTGTCCAGAATTAGTAAAACCATAAAGAGTAGTGAAGTGGACATCACAGTCAGTTTGAGAAGAGATTATATAATTAATATAGATTGTAATCAAGACAGAGCCCAGGACTGATCCTTGTGGAACACCATTGTTAATTGGTTATTTCTAGCTTTGACACAAAATCCTTTAAACCTAATATAACAAAGCGTCATGATAAACACACAATAATTATATATATCAAAAGCTTTTGATAAATTGATAAAAACAGACATTGCTACCATTTGACCAAACAAAATGAATATTTATTTTATATTATATTTTTTTTAATGTAATGTAACAGAGATGGTGCATTCATTAAATTTGATCTGTGCACATAAAGAATTGTTTATGTAATTTACTGCCTTTTAAGAATTAGGTGTAGAGTTTAATTATAATGTGATTTCTCACAGACGCAGTGCATTTATTTATCAGTTACCAATACCAACGCATTGTGTCTCCTGAGCATCTTGAGCAGAGAGGTCGCACTTAATTATTGAAACACAAGTTTCACAGAACTGTAAAAACGTACTTGTCTCCACTTTGGTTCCTTCACCAAACAGGATCTCTCCACATGTGACCACAGCGCAGTAGTAAGTCCCAGCATCTGAGGAGTTGTGTATAGTTTTGGACAGACTGTAGACGCAGCTCTTCTCCTCTTGTTCATCTCTCCTGCTGCTCTGAGTGTAAATGAAGCCGGGATGGGAGCGTCCTGATCCGGCTCTGAACCAGTGCACACTGTGTTCATCTGGACACTGGACCAGGTTTTCTTTGTGCTTGGAGAGAAGTGAACACTGGAGGATCACTGAGGCTCCTGGTCTGACTGACGCAGTCTCTGGACTTTGTTTCACGAGAACAGATTTCTGCTGATTCTGATCTGCATGGTTTAAATTTGAAAAAGGCACAACATAATTTTTGGGCTTATGACCATGAGCTCAGACACTGTATCTGATGTGTTTTAATAAATAAAACAAAACATTTCAATGATCTAAATTAGAAATGAAAAGTAAAAATTGTTTACCGTTCACAGCCAGGAAGATGCCATTAACAAAGGTCTGTGAGTACGCCGTTCCATTTTGACAGAAGTATGTTGCTTCATCCTCCTTCGCCACATTTGCGATGGTCAGAGAATAATGGGACTTCCCCTCTGTTACTGTGAAACGCGAGTTCCTAAATTGCTCCTGGAGCGTTTGCCTGGAAAAAGTTCCTGTGGCGACTGTTTGGATCAGGTATCCATGAGTCTGTTTGTACCAATGGAAGAATTTGCCCTCCTTCTCTGAAACCTGACATTGTAAAGTTGCATTTTGACCAATTCCAACCACCATCAAGGAGATCTGGGGAGGAACCTCAGCAGTTTGAGTCAGAGCTGAAGAAAAGGAACATAAACAAATAAACAAGACAAAAAGACCAAAATAACGAAGTCATCTGCCGTCAGATGGACTCGTTCAGGCCATTATGTTTTAGCTGTACTTTAACATAGTTCAATATAATCTTATCATATAATATTATATATCCATATTATCATATCCTTTAAAAGTTACACTTACACACTGAACGAAGAAGAACCAAAGTTACCAATGGTGTGAGCATTGTGGTAAATCACCTTCCTCTTGCACAACTGGTGGCTTCCTTCCTAAATCAAGATTTTATCTACTCTAGACTCTACAAAGTGGAAATCATCCTGATTGGCTGAAAGGCAGAAAATTCACTCCCCCTAAATTTACCAAATCAATGATTCATTTTAGGTGCACATGTTTTCTGCTGTTGGATAAGTTGATATTTCCAGAGCAGTTTTGTTCTGTTTTGACCTCATACAGTAATTGTGACTAAAGTTTAGTTGCCATCTTTCTTTGTCTGTGATTCCCAATTTTTTACAATACATATATGTATCGATAATGTTAATGTGGTTTAATAAAAGCAGAATATGTAGCGAGAGAACACCGTTTGCAGCTGTAGCCCCCTGAGATCCCACTTTTTGCTTTTCCTTCATTAATGACGTTAGTGACATAAACAAGGTTTTTGTTATAACCTATCCTGACAGTATCGTGTTTCCCTTATATGCAATGTGCACGTACACTAGCAGTGATTTGCCAGGTTAAAGTTGCAGGACAGGGACTAGACAGGAGTAAATCACTGAGTTAATCTGTCACACGGCCTGTTGAATTTTCTCTATATGAAGCCACTGTGCTGGGAAATTATTATTGAATCTGTCAGTTTTATCCTGAGGTTTCTCACGGAAGGAAAATGGAGAATATTTCAACGTTATAGTGATATTTGCAGTGTTTGACTGAAAATCCAATAGAAAAGAAACTATGACAAATCATTTCTATCAAATCGTAATATGATCATGAATTGATAATTTAAATTTATAATAAATTCCTTATTTGTTCTTTTTGAATATTTGTCATCATTCTCAGACGACTGACAGTTTTGTTTCTCTTGCGTGTTGCTTTTTTTTTTTCAAATATCATATACATAGAAAATGAAACCTTTCTATTTATATCAATATATTTAAATGGACATAGTCCTAATTTTACACCTATCATTTAATCTCATGCAAGTTCATAGGATTTTTAAAGGAACAGACCAAAAGGAAGAAAATCTATCATGTTAATGCAATGAGAAAGTTTTATTGAAATGGCTAAATCGCTGCTATACATTTCTACCAGTAACTTTGTAAAATGTAATCTGAGATGTTATAACTCCCAAAACACAACTCTGTATTAATGTTGAAAGTTGAATGTTCAGAGTCGTGAGTGTATATGAATAGATCGCCCTCTCATGTTGGTTCTATCATGCACTTAGAAATCTGAGAGAAAACATCAACATGAACATAAACCAGTCTTTATTAAAACAAATAACAAGTTCAATGAAATAGGCCAATACGTTGATAATTTATGGTCAAACAGAAATACTGATACATTCTATCACCAGAAAAACAACAAAGAAAAAGATTGTAATGTTGTAGTTCACACCCACATTGTCAGCATTAATTTTTGTTTCTCTGAATACTCGATTGGCTTGTTGGTGAATCACCAGCTGGCAACGTAACCACTAACTCAGTCATTCTGTTCCGGTTACTACCCTCTGACATTTTGTCCAGCATCGAACACCATGTACACCAAGCTCTTTCAACGGCAAACAAGGCTGGTTAGCTTAGGAAACTAAATGACAGTACAGGAAAAAAAATACTGAATCACACAAGATGAGTCAAGTCAAAGTGACCGACAGCGTTGATGAGATTTTTGTTGCACAGCGCAGGAGAATTGGATACTGTTCACAAGAACGTTTACTAGGTTTTTATTGTGAAATATTTGCAGGACAGGAGAGTGCACAGCTTCAAACTGTATAGTGTGTATATATATTAAAAAAATGTACAACTGACAACCGCGACACGCAGCCGTTCCGTTCTGCCGCTGTTCTGCGGACGTTGAGCAGCCGGTGTGCCCCAGGTGTCACTCACGTATACATACTCACTGGTATAATTTGGTCGGTACCCTTAAAAATACGGAGTTTGGTACCCAACCCTATGGCACAGGCCCTGCTATACCGATAAAGAGGGATGTTGCTGGATGTGGTGATGCACTCAGCTGCGCTTTACAGTAGAGTACAAGCACTGATGTGGTGACTCTCTCTTCTCCTCCACTCTTGCTTTCCTTTCAAAGAAAGTCGGTGCTACATAGTTCGATTCCTCTGCCTCACCTTCCTGCAAAAGAACAACATACAGTGTTGATGGCGAACATTTCTTTCAGAATAAAGCTGTAATATCAAGTTAAAGTTAAGAACATAATGACTTGGTGTACAGTGCGTGTTCGTCCTTCATCCACCACTTGAGATAAATTTGATACCACTCTTTACAATTTTACATTACCTTGTGATTTGCAGTTTTCTTTGACAAAATACACATGGTCAGGGTTATTGTTATTCTAAAATAAAATAGTTAAAAGTCCACAGCCTTAAAATGGTCACCGGTGAACAAATTTAAATATATATTTGTTATTCCCACTATGTTTTTTTTTTTGCCAAATTCAACAGTAACGTGTGTTCCATTGAGTTTTTAGTGGTTTGTATGTAAATTTAAATAGCCATGATATAATTGTACAATTTACTAAAATTGGTCAAATTCTTGACTTAATTGTCTCTGACTGTAATTACACACTCTGACTTAGTTACACATCGATCAATTGTTAACACAAAAATATTGGTCATAGCAACTTTAAAGCATATTTACCCAATTATTTGATTGATCCAGACTTGACCTGTCATGTCCTTGGTGATGGAAAGTGCTCATTGCTCCTGTTAAATAAAAGGAAAGCTTTTCCTGTCACTTGAACACTTGTTATCTGCTGAAGTAGTTACCATACACTCATTCTTTAATTTACCATTTAGCTGAGTACAAATAGACAGTTGGTAAAATTGAACCCAAATGCATGTTGTTCCAAAGGAGACATGGAGGTGGATTTTCCACTGTTTTCAGGACTTAAGATGCAAAATTGCTAATAATTCAAAGTGAAACCAAAGCTAAACACTGGTGCATCCTATGCATAATTAAACAATTGTCAAAATGTCAGTTTCATCAACTTACCTTTGCAATGTTTGCAAACTCTTTGATTTACTTTGACACTAAGGACGACAACCACGGTCACACAGCAGACCAACAGCACCGCAAGCACAAGGACAAGTGGGTCCAGTTCTGATCCTGAATCAGGGACATTTCCATTTAGACATTAAACATTATCTGATTATGAACTCTTGGGATTAATCATTTGTTATTGGCAACACTGGCTTTTCTAGATTCAGGATTTTTCAAGATTCTAGATGTTTTACTGTCACACCAGTATCAAGTACAAATATAATCATGTGAAAAAACCCTTGCAGGGAAGCTCTGGATTTGCAAATACAAAGTAGATAAGAAAATAATATAATAATAATAATAATAATAAATAGTTTAATAAGAAAATAAATATACAATAATATAATTAGAATACATGTTAACAGAGACATAATGGGAAAAAAATGTATCTTGCAATATTTAATAACAGTGATGGCCTGAACACTTTTTTAGTTTTTTTAATTTATTGATCTTTTTATTTATAGTATTGTCAGCTGGTATATGATGGAATTGTTGAGCTCACAGCAACAAGCTTCATGTTTTTATCAACACAAAGTTTCTCTCTTAAACTCTTTGCTTACATTTAATACATTAATCAATCAGGATGAATAACTGTGAATATAATACATACTCATCTCCACTTTGGTTCCTTCACCAAACAGGATCTCTCCACATGTGACCACAGCGCAGTAGTAAGTCCCAGCATCTGAGGAGTTGTGTATAGTTTTGGACAGACTGTAGACGCAGCTCTTCTCCTCTTGTTCATCTCTCCTGCTGCTCTGAGTGTAAATGAAGCCGGGATGGGAGCGTCCTGATCCGGCTCTGAACCAGTGCACACTGTGTTCATCTGGACACTGGACCAGGTTTTCTTTGTGCTTGGAGAGAAGTGAACACTGGAGGATCACTGAGGCTCCTGGTCTGACTGACGCAGTCTCTGGACTTTGTTTCACGCTGTAATGTTTCTGCTGATCCTGATCTGCAACATTTAATTTAAAAAAGGCATTAAATCACTTCTCAATGAAAATTGTTACTTACAAACATTGTCTCTCACATGCGCTCAGACACTGACAGTACAAGGTATTTTACCGTTCACAGCCAAGAAAGTGCCACCGACGAAAGTCTGTTGATACGTTGTTCCATTCTGACAGAAGTATGTTGCTTCATCCTCTTTGCTGATATTAGTGATGGTAAGAAGATACTGATCATCCACTCTTGTTAGATTGAAACGTGAATCTTTGACATCAGTCTTTCCCACTTTTCTTGAAGCAACTGTTTGCAACACATGTCCAAAAGACTGTTTATACCAATAAAAGAATTTGTCTTCAGAGACTGGACATTTCAAACTCACGTTGTTGCCACGTTCCACCACAGTCAGAGAGATCAGCTGAGGAACCTCTGCTGTTAGAATCAGAGCTGTTGAAAAGAGACAAATAACAGTTAAGCCTTGTATTATATACCGTATTTATAAATCTCCAAACACAGTATCGATGGTTGAACAATAATTTCCAGTAGTATTTTTGCCACAGTCATGTACTCACCCTTTGTACCAAAAAGAATCAAAGCAGCCAGTCGCCCAATCATTGTGGTGCAGCAGCGTTCTCTTGACCTACTCATGCTTCCCCTCCAAATGAAATACATACTGATAAGGTCATCGAGATTTTAACAGTAGAATACAATCTGATTGGCTGAAACATACAAACTGCACTTCCCCCTAAACTTGGCAATCACGCAATTCATTTTAAACTTTAGAGAAAATAGGCTCAAAATGGTCACATTGCAGGTAAAATAGAAGATTCAAAACTGCAAACAATGATTGGTGCATTACTTTGGTTACTCACAAACACATGTTCAAATTCATACACAAATACCAAGAAATTTGTGCTCCTGTAAAACCTTTTTACAAATGCATATCACCAACTGAATAAATATTAATATTTTACTTTTTACATTCTATGCTCCACACAGATTCACAAACAACAACTACACCTGTTTTCTTTCATGTCAAATTGGGTTTTATTTAAACAAATTTAAAATCAAGCAAGTGTCTAATAGGACAAAGGAAGCAACCTTATTTGCTAGTGAGATTAATCATGTAAGAAATTGGCTGAAATTTCCTCTCATGGTTCAGTTGTTGATTCGGGCTTAAATGCACATCCATGCGGGTGAAGTGTTTGAGTCCACAAAACACTTTTGGAGTTGAATGGTTACCACTTCAAAGTAAAAAACATAAAAAGCCACCATACTGTTCTTTGTGTGTCAGTACAACAAAGTGGTTGATGGTAGAAACACTAAATGCTGTAAACCTATACTCGATGTTGTTTACTGAACTGAAAGAAAAGGTTTCAGGGCTTAAGCTTGTTTTAAAAACGGAGAATAAATGGTTAACTCTGTGTTAACACTTTTTCAGATCAAGAATGAGGCCAACAGAAAGAGAGACGGTGGTTTCGACAGTGGGCTGTGGAAACAAAGCAAAAAGAAGCACATTGATATGTCGTAATCACATTCAATCTTCTATAAGTATAAAATACTTATAAATTATTGTCAAGAGAAAAGTGTGCTCTAACTCTGTAGTTTCACAGTTTTTGTTTAATTCATTCTGCACAATTGTCTTCAGAACAACAAAGTCTCCTGCAAACGCTGCGCACACAGACGAGGTTGTGGTGGGCCGCTCTGCTCTTTGACCAACCATTGAGGTTGTTTACTCAGAATAGACCTGAGCTTAGGCTTTCCGAAGAGGAAGCAGTGAGTTGAAAGGTGCAAGCAGCAAAATCCTCACAAAACCAGTTTTATTTCTGCCAGTGACTGTTGATATGTTCTTGAGCATGTCTGTAGAACGATAAATTCATTGATTCTTTCACCGTCCTGATGAGCCTATGAGAAAGGATAGTTTTGCTGTTGTGTTGAACTTAATTTCTCCTACAAGTTATTATTTTAATAATATATAAATGCATATGAAGTCTTAATACATTACACATTGTTTTTATTTGTATTGTATTTATGATATGGAGCAATCTATAATTATCATGCAGCCCAGATGACCTCCTTTTTTTTAACTGAACACCCTCATTTCTTTAATATCTGTGGCTACTTCGCTACCTGACAAGTTGCAACATGTAAACGTGAAACTAGTTAGTTGCTGAAAGCTGCATTTCCCTCTCTGCTTGAAGTGTTTGCACTAATCAGGACTGACCTCTGGGATTATGGGGGAAAAAAGCATAGATAACCTGAGGAGGCCTGAATACATTTCTCAAAAATGGTTGATGTTTGCACCCCAGATTAATCAGGACCCAATATCACAACAAACTTTTCACTGCAGGAAAGGAGCATGTGAAATTATTAAAATGAACCGTGGACCACAGCAATTATTTCAATGCAGTAGTTAAACCTCACTAGTCACATCTGTGTGTTTTCACCTTTATGAGAATGATCTTTTTTTTTAAATGTTGTGTCACCGCACAACTTTGTCTAATGCACATGGACACACTCACACAAACAGAGAGGGGGGAGGAGTTTCGGTGGTTTTGACTGACGTGCTTTGTATTTTTCCACAACTGCAGACAGCTGTATGGCAAACAATTAATACAAAATGAGCATTTTGTATTTCGGATACAATTTACATGTTATGTACATATGCATTTAAAACATGTGCAGCTTTTCATAAAATGCCAGAGGACAGATACTCCAACACAGTGTTCCCTCCATCGTCTTTGTTAAGGTACATGTCTGCAACGACAACAAGTCAAACCACAGGCTGCAGGCCCACTGAGAAGGCTGGGCTGTCTCTCTGCCCTGAGACCAACCACTGAAGCTGTTGACTCACCACACACCAACTATGGGCTTCAAACTGATATGTAGTGAGAGGGGAAGAGCTACACGCAACTAGTTGAACAAGCTGAAAGTGTGTGTGTTTGTGTGTGTGTGTGTATGTGTGTGTGTGTGTGTGTGTGTGTGTGTGTGTGTGTGCGTGTGCGTGTGTGTGTGAGAATATATTTTGTCCATTTTCATTTATTTCCCCTCATTGTGGAGATCCTATCCTCATCTGTGCATTTGTATGTGAGAAGTGATCTTTCAGAGAGTTACAAGTTATTGATAAAGCTTTGAAATTGAGCCTGAAAAATTAGGAAAACATTTTTCAATTTCATTTTCTAATAATTTCAGCCACGATGGAAACATCATTAGTGCACCTCATCTTACCCTGGGGCAGGCTAAGGCGCCATTGATTTATAAAAACGTTTAGTTGTATATATGTTATGACAGCCTTGTGATTTTTTACATATTTTGAAGACAGCAAAAAAAGTCTGAAATATTTTGAATTTGGGGAAGATATTCTGTTGGTTTGAGTTTTTGAAAAAATACCCTTTTTATTCATTTTTCCCCTCTTGCGATAACAAGCCCCCTTATTTACAAACACATATATCTTCTTCCTGTATTACAAATACAAAACGTGGAAAAGATAAAAGGCACAAAAATTCAAGAAAACTCAAAACAAATTCCAAATGAACTTGTGCTGAATAACCATTATCATTCATATAATGTAATATATAACATCGTCACATTGTTTTGTTGTGGTGGTGTTTTGATTGAATATTATTTCATTCAGTATTAATTTGTACGTGCTGCCACTGCATCACTGTCAGCTGATGCACACTGAAACAGAATTTAACTGCCGAATTACTTGTTGATAATTTGTCAAAAGTTAAGTTAAGATCAAAGCATAAATTTGGCAAGTGTGTGATCATTAACTACTCCTGTAAGTTGATGTGATATTAACAAGCATAACAATAAAACACTGGTATTCCACTGGACATTTTAATAACGGATATAAAAGCAGTACGAGCTCAGCTTCTTGAAACTGAGCGTGAAAAAAGACCGTTCGTATTCACACCTTTATTCGAAACACTTACCACAGCAATGCTTAAGTTTCCAAGAACCATTTGGTCTTTGGTGGTGACTGTGCACGTGTGTTTCTGTGTCTGTTTGTGTCTCATGCATCGTTTTTTGCTGTAGTTTTAACCCCATAACTTGACAATGTATAATTATTACTTAGATATGTTTACAGGTAGTTCCAGTTGTACCATGAACCTCCACTTTTGGTCTTTTTGATGTTGTACAGTTTGTTGTGTTTTGTAAACCAATGAATGTGTTTCTGAGATACTGTGTCTGTGGTGCTCTGCTTCCTGCCAGCAGCCTGTAGAGAATACAGACGATGGACGGTGTGACCACAACCACCTCCCAGCTCAACATGCTGTGCTTGATCTGTGTGGGAGGGTCGCCACTGGTCATGCAGCATTTTCACTGTGTCAAAGAGCTGCACACATCTTTTTGTCTTTAATTAATTAAATATAAACCGTTTGTAAGATTGTATTTTTTGATTTGAGGACGCAGAATCTTACACTGTAGTTATATATTGTTATGCGCTGTCAGAATTGATCTGCTTCTTCAAAGCTTTGGTATTGAAATGCTTCAGGTTATTGTATTCTATATCCCTTTACTTCTCAATATCCTATTAAATCAAAACATTATTCCAACAGTTATTCAAAGTTACCTGCACTACATCCTGCTAAACCTGTGGAGCTAAATTAGATGTTTGTAATCGTTGGAAAATGAAAGTAATTACTCTAAACTCAAAACTGAAGTTCACATCACTTGTGCAGAAACATAACAATAAAACAGTATTCCATGACTTCAATATGCATTTTCAAAATGACGTTCAGAGAAAATGGGACAAAATGGTGACGACGTTAAAGCAAAGCATCAAAGTCTTTATAAGGAAGTTGAAAAGTAAGAACCGAATTAACTGACAGGGAGCAGATTAAGTTTGTTAGAGGTTATAAATGTCGTTTCAATACATGTTCTGTTAGTTGCCCAGCCTATTTTACAATGTACGACTGGAAAATATTCTTGGGCACGTCCCTTCATCACAACCGCTCTGTACATTGACCTCTTCCTGGGCCATATCCCCCCCACCACCAACTCCTAATAAAATAGGTCGAGTAGTTTTATGGTGATCCTGTTGACAAACAGCAAAGAAAACACAACATCCTTTGACCAAGGTCGCTCTTTACTGTTTCTGGAAACCAGTCTCAATTCTGCTTGAATATAACAGTTCAATAGTGAATAAAATGACATAGCAAACACAAATATATGCTGCATTTGGTCATGGGGCTGTGTTGTTAATGATGTTGAGGGAAGTTCTCTTTATACTTTTGACCCATGTAATGTGGGAGGTTATAATCAAGCATTTTACATCATGTTGTTTATTTTTAGAAACATGAAACTCGAGGTTGCTGTTGGTTGTTTCATGTGTTTCTGATGGAAAGATATCAGATATTATTTCCTCTGTGAAATGAGAGGCCAATCATGTTGTTTCATGTTGTTCCCACCCACTTGACATGATTACATGAAGGAAATCTTCCTGCAGTATATAAGCATCTAAATCAACAACTGTCTGAAGAGGATTCATTAAAATGCTGATCCTATTCCAACTACTGCTGCTGCTCAGAGCGACGCTGCAAGTCAATCTCTGGATTTTATTTGGAATATACAGGATGTTTTAATTGTTGTTCTTGTGTCAATTCAGCACAGCACATTTATTAGTCTGTCATCATCATTAATCGTTGCTCAATTTCATTTTATTTTTAGGAAGCGCATTTGATCAGAACTTTGAGACAAAGACTGTTGATGTCGGAGATGAAGTGAAGTTGACGTGCAGCCGCCAGAAGTCGATTTTCACAGCCCCAAAACTTTTTTGGATCAGGCTTGTTTCTGAAACTTGCCTGAATTCTGGGAGGAACACATTCCCATGATTAATTGTGTTAAGAAGACTCCTCACTTTACAGTCAAACAAGAGCCTGGAAGCTTTTGTTCTGTACATTAATAAAACAGAGACTTAATGATGCTGGAGGTTACTACTGCATAGAACAAGAAACACTTGACATGAAATTATTGAATGGAACATTTCTGAAAATTAAAAGGTAAATAAAGAAACACAAACATTTCACAACTTTTAAAATACACAACTTGCAAAACACCAAACACAATTTATAAGCAAATTTAATCTTGTCTCTATATCGTCTTTATAAAGAGAATAAATATTCCTCTCAATTTACCTCAATGCATAAATGTATTTAACGTTCATTTTTGTGTTTGTGTTTCCAGACCAGAACCTGATATAACCGCCGCCATTCAAGTCCTCTCCATCTGATACGGCCGTCTAGAGACTTGTGACTCTGCAGTGTTCCGTCCTGTCCGACTCTGACAACCACACATGTCCAACATATGACAAGCTGTACCTGGTCTTCAGAGCTAATGAATCTCATCCAGTTTAGTTTGTTCATGGCAGTAGTGGTGATGAATGCGACGGAGCCTTGGAAGCTCACTCACTCCCACGATGTGTCTTCAATTCTGTAAGAGTTTTAGTTCCTCTGATTTGGGACTTATTACTGCGCTGTGGTCACATGAGAGATTTATTTGGACAAGGAATAAAACTGGAAAATGAAGTAACTGTTTTTATTGCTGTTAAAATATCACATTTGTGTGTTTAATTTAGAATCAATAGAATAAATTATCATCATGTATCACAAATTTGTCACATTTGTTCCTTTTGAATTTAAACATTATTTCAAATCCTAATTAACTTTGATTATTTAATTCTGTGTTTCAGCACTCAACATCTGGACTGTACAGAAGGCCAATAAGCAGTTCTGTGTCTGTTAAGTGCTGCATTGGCTATAAGTCTGATTGTTATCGTCGTCCTGATCCAGGAGAAAATGTGTGATTGTTGCAAAGGTGATCAAATATTTCATATTTTACTTGATCAAAAGTGTCAGCAAAAATAAATACATTGAATTCACATTAATCCTTGTGTAAATTGACTCCGCAGCATCTTTATCTTTTATCACACAGCTGGAGTTTCTTACAAACAGAGGCTGCAGCAGTCGGGTGGTAATCCGCCAAGTCAGCAGGTAAGTACATGATGAAAAGACAGAAACAATTAATAATAGAGCCCAACCTATTTATTGATTCATATATGATCCTGTCACCACACATCGTATCTGCATTTGTTTATGGACAGCTCCTGTTGTCTGTGTCAGCCCGACATGGTTCAAATTATCAAATGATCAAAATGATTTGGTGCAGATTTTGACCTGCAGTTTGACCTCGCTATCATCACTGCCGAGGACGCAGAAGAAGACGTGTTCAACTTGTTCCACATACTGAAGGCTCACTGCCATTAAATCTTTCAATATTGAGCATATCACATGTTCAAGTTGTACAAACCTCAGCACTGCACTTCTGTAAGTATTTGACAATACACATGCCGAATGTGAAGTTGATTAGATGGACGGTTTAAGTAGATATATCTTCTACTTTTTTGTTTTTATTTAACTTCTATGTTATTGTTTGTTATCGTTGTTACCAATTTACACACAAATTTCACACATTAAGGAAAATCTTTGAAAATATATTTAATATTATATAATATTAGCACCAGCCCCCTAAAATCCATATCGGTCAGGCTGGTTAGTAAAGCATTGGTTTCTTTTCATACGCTAATTTCAAGACATTTTGTTTTTTTCCACAACTTCCCCAGAGACACGAGGACTCATTGGTTTATTCTACAGCGACCTTCACCAGGAGGAAGGCTGGAAAAACAACCGGGAGAGGAAATTCATTCATGGCTTGAACATTGTCAAAAGAACAGTCATTCACATACATGTTACATCTGATGTTAATAACAATATTTGGATAGTATTAAAAATATTTGTATTTAAACACATTTGCAACTGCTTTTGGTGACACCCGACAAAACTGTCACTCACACTTCTCTGCTGCTCCGCTCCTTCACTGGTTACCAGTGGCTGCCCGTGATCCGTTTTCAAAAGAGTAGTACTCTGCGCACCGTGCTGTGAACGGATCGGGTCCGGGCCCATATCCAGACACGGTCAAACTCACACCAGCCCGTCCACTCCGCCTGCTTCTGCCAATCGGCTTGTTGTTCTCACTGTGCTAAACACCTTCAACAAAATCACCACAGAAAATGAAGAAAATGTTACTTTCTTGATTCTTGTTGTTCTGGGTTTGTACCCTCATGGTTGATACACTTATTGTAAATCACTTTGGATAAAATCGTCAGTAAATGAAATGTAAAGTAACTGTGTATTTTTAATTTCTCAGTATTTTTCAAGGTCAATCATACTTCTACTCAAACTGGCTTTTTGAAAGATTCACACTTTCACACTGTCTCATCTGCAAATTAAATCTATAAATAAAATGAATGTTTGTGTTTATTGTTTAAATCTTAATACATAAAATGCACTGTAAAAAAAACTCAATCTATAATAACATTTGACATTAATACTAAAAATATTTTATCAATAAACTAAAAATTATTTTCAGATAATGTTAAAACTAGTTTTTAGACTTTAAATTGTCTATTTTTAAATAGTTATAGCGTAAACTACCTACAAGGGGCGTGAAGTTTAGAAATTGAGATTGAATATCTTGTTTCTTTGAAAACAGTCAAAACCATGACAATATTTTTTAAGGCTCAAACATCAAATTATAATTCATACTGTTTTTATCGCTTATTAGAAATTTTCAAATAATTTAAATTTGTTTACACTAACCATGAATCTGTTTGTGCTATAGAAATTATATATTCCGTGTCAGACAAAACAGTGTAGTACCACCAGAAATTGAGGGGGCAGTGTAGCCAACAGTTAAGACAAGATGACAAGAGGAAGAATTTCCAACAAAATATTTGGAAGCGTCTACTTGTCTCAATGTATTTACTACCACATCCCACAATATGTTTAGAATGAGGCCAGAAACTCTTCTCTGCTGCCCTCTCATGGACGTATGTGAGCAGTGACGGTTACAGTTTGAAATGGACGATTCTTTTTGTACTTGAAGGCAGCACGAAGGAGCCTGATGAAACTGAAACCTCGTCTGAAGGAGAGTTTGTGAAGGAGTCTCTTGTTGCCGCTGTGTGGTGTCGCTTTGTCTTGAAAATCCACCTCATTGGCTTTTACTGATTTGACGTATTGACAAAAAATACATCTTTGGCCTCGGAGGAAACAACAGACAGCAAATATCAGCCAACTATGAACTTTTGTTTACACTTGAGTCCACCCTTGTAAATATATCATTGGTTTAACAGTAACCTCAAGATTATTATGCATCAAAAGCAGCACTTGTAGTATTGAGAACAACTTTAGTGTCAAAGTAATGCTTTTGAAACAGTGACAAACCAGAACATGTTTCATAAATATTGGGCTGTTGTTAGACAAATGTAGTTTGAGTGAGATACGACCATGAACACTTTACAGCAATTTCGTTTGTCACGGTGAGTTGATGAACTTTGATGCCACGCCACTATTATGGCGTTTGACGAAAACTCACAGTAATCTTATGCCTACATTATCAATGTCTTGAGACCCTTTTGACACAGGTTGACATGGTTAAGGTCAGTGGATGAGGAGGAATACTTCCAAATATTTCCTGTTGCCACCAGGGGGCGCTGTGATTATAAGTCATTATTTCTGTGTAGATGTCATCAGGCCGACTCATGTCTAGTTTTGACTCGATTGGGACCAAATATGTCCTAGATACAGAACTCAGAAGATGGCGCAGACCACTTCTTACTAAGACGCCACCGGTCACACGGGTGTGATTTAAAAACGCATCTTTATGGTAGTTTTGATTCCATCTTGTTTTAGATGACATCATTCTGAAGTTGATCAGATATGTTCCAAGATTGTTCTTCATCAAAGTAAAATGTGGAAAATGGTTACCATGGCCATTAAAGTCAAATGGCGGGCTTCCCCTGCTGCTTCTTTTCCAATTGCACTTTTGACATTTGCTTGTCTGGTCAGCGATTTATTCTGTTATGATTTTTGTGAAGATCAGTGAAAGCTAACTGAGGGCTTTTCCTTTAGATGGCGCTGTTCAGCCATTTTCCATCCCATTTGGAGATTACTCCAGAATACAATTACTTTTGGGGTTTTGACTTCTTGTAATTTGAGGGCCAATTTGAGCATGTCTAGGCCCTGAAAAAGCCCCAAAAGGGAAATACAAATCCTTCGAAATACAATAGGGCCTCCCACCGGAGCGAACCAAGCTATTTTATTTTCAACCAGCACCAAACAGCAGACTGACAAATGTCAAGTTTGTGAACATAGTGAAGCTTTTAGGGACAAAAGAGTTCTTATTATAATAATTTACACACAATGTACACATAATAATTGACTTACATTTGCAAGATCAGCAAAATCAACTACATTAATGCTAATATTACTCCATATATCTGATAGAAATAAGTAACTGTTGGTGTGTTAAGTAAGGGGGGGTAACAGATGCTTTCTGGGGGGGGTAATTTTTTTATCAAAGACATTTGCCTTTTATATTTACAGATATATAACCACCTATAGATTTCTTGGTATCAGACTTCTATTTATTTTTTGAAATGAATTGGCTTTTTGAGGGCTTTAACATGCTCAAATTCTTACCAAACTTTGCAGAAAATTAGAAAGTGGTAAAAATTTACGTATTCTGGAGTAATTTTAAATGGGCATGGCAAAATGGCTCAACAGCGCCCTGGAACGCAGCCCCTGAGTTCACATTGACCGATCTTCACAAAAATCGACACACAGGTGTATCATGACCAGACAAACAAAAAAGTCTCAAGGGGCATTATGAAAAACGCAACAGGAAGCCCGCCATTTTGCATTTAGTGGCCATTTTGGCCATTTTTCACATTTTTACTTTGACAAACTTGTCCCAGGGCTTTCATCAGATCAACTTCAAGTTGAGATGAGTGTCATCTCAACAAGATGGAGATACAAACTACCTCAAAGATCGATTTTTCGTTACACGGTGTGACCGTGGCATGGCGTCAAAATTTGATTACACGCCATCAAAACGCCATGAATCCTTTGATGCTGAGCCGTCAACAAACAACTCCACTCCTGCAGTGACAGTGTCAGTGGTCATAGATCAAAGGAATCTTTGATGTCTTGCAAAGGTGACATCTCTCTCTCTCTCTCTTTCTCTCTCTCAGTATTGGGACATTTCCTCAAACCGTGTAAACATTGAGGTACGGCGAAGGTTCATCCTTCGCCAAAGGAGACAATGTTGTCATAACTCCACTGTGCATTGTCCTATCACCACCAAACTTCTGTCTCATGATCAGAGTCCAAGCCTGAACAGCTCTATGTGTCAATATTTCCTCAGGGTCAAAGCGCCACCTACTGATTCGCCATGAAGCAGGAAGTACTTTGTAAATCCACTCGTTATCCAACCGGCCCCGAACTACTGACCTATGATCACAATCCTGACCTGAACAGCTCCATATATTAATATTAGTGCAGGGTCGTATCGCCACCTACTGATCATTGTGAAAATGAAGTTGTTGTAACTTTGTCCAATTGACACAAAATTGCTCACGCTACATCAGAGCCCCTACTCTGAACAGATCTATTAGTCTGTATGTAATAATACTGATGGCGCCAATCACTGGCAACAGGAAAGCAAGCTTGTTTACAACTATCATTCAATTCTACATAAAATGTTCACAGTGTGATGTGCAATTGATAGCGTGGACCCTAATGAGCAATTAGCAGGCAAGAATCGACATCACGTGACGGACGCAGGAAGTGAAGCGTTTATCCTTGCCGCAGTGCGCAATCTATCGCTATCTCCACTAACCGCAACAGGCTTCAAAATGCATGTGCTCGGGCACGTTCAGTGCTGCTTTGCAGCCCTATTTATTATTGTAACCCAAATGAATTGGCTTTTTGAGGGCTTTAATTATTATTATTATTTATTTTTTTCGACAAAAGAAGGGGCTTTTTGTGGGCTTCAACATGCTCAACTTCTTAGCAAAGTTTGCAGAGAATTAGAAAGTGGTGAAAATTTGCGTATTCTGGAGTATTTGGAAATGGGCGTGGCAAAATGGCTCAACAGCGCCACCTGGAACGCAGCCCCTAGTGTTTCTATTAGGTTTACTTAGTTTTGTTTCTACCCGTGCTGGGAGAGATGCACCGTTTTAACCTTAATGTGTTCATGTGCTTTTAAATTGAAATGTGGGAAAAAAACATGGAGGCTGCAAAACAAATTGTATTGAACTTTCCAATAACACTCTTGCTTGTTTAACTCTTGGGAAAAGTCCCAGAGTTAAGATTAAGAAATCCTAACACTGCTACACAATAAACTATATAACTTTAAAATGGGTAACTTCATAAACAAAAAGGCTGTTACTTTAAGAAGGTAACTATTCCATAGTTTGATTGATCTGACGTGTTTTATTCATCTGATTCATATTCATCCATTTTCTAACAATGTGATTGGTTAAGAGGGAGGGAGAGAGGGTGGAGCCAAGTTAATCAGAGATGGCAGCTGCTCAGAAAGAAGGGCACGTGCTCTGCTAACGTAGCTACAAGCTTGGAAAAGTAGCTGCATATTCAAATTCAAGTCGGAAAGTACGTTAACTCATTTTAAGAAGTGTGTTGTACAGCTGTTGTGTGTTTTTTTTCACTTTGTTAGAGTTTTAAGGGAGCTAAGCACAACTCCATGAGCTGCTGCTAGCCGTCGGTTAGCATCTCTGCTTGCACGGTGCTAACGGTGTTTGCATGGAGGTAGAGGCTGCACCTGTGGCTCAGAGGAAGACCCTCCAGGGTTCTTCATCACCATTTTCTTCATTGTCTGAGGACCACTGCTCTGAAGGTCACACACACACACACACTTTTTATTGCCGTCTCTTATTTTTATTTCTTAATTGGGTCTAAAAGTGTTCAAACTAAGTTGTTTAGCGTTGGGATTGTGAATTGTTGTTTTGTCTTTCATTGAGGTTTTATTCAGCAAGAGAAACTGTCAAAGCTGAGAGTTACATTCCTGCAGATGTTGAGTCTTGTGGCTTAAAGATGCGTCAAAGACATTCTGTCAGAATAAATGATTCTTGGGTCATTTGCACATTGTTGTGGTTGAAGTCATTAACATATGCATGGAAATGAACTTTAAAAAATAGATTGTTTAAAAACACACTTCATTTTCTCTTTGGCATGTTTGAAGCTACAGCTGTTTAGAAGGAGAAGCATGAAGACTGATAAACTCAAAGGGTTAAATTCACACATTCCCATTAAAACAGATACTTCCCATCTAAGGGGTAACATAAGGGAAGAGGTATCCCATGCTTGGTGATATAGAAAGTGCTACACTTTTTTATGAGTTACAGGCTTTAATAAGTGTGTGGATTTGTTCCTGCAACAGAGTGAAAGCTTTGCATTACTGTACATGTAAAGAAAATATGTAAGATATTTGGTGTAAACACTTAAACGTGTGACATTAATGAATTTAACTGTCTACTCTGCTCTATATGCATGTGGCACATTAACTATCTGAGCTGTGGGAGTCTGGACAATACTGTCGACTTAGCATGAAACGTGAGTCCATCTCATAGCGGAAGTGCCACTAATTTAGTCATCAGTAAACCAAGAAAACGTTAAATCATCAAAACCAGCTGCTTCTCACCAGAAGATGGCAGCAGTGTACAGACAGAGTACCACTGCCTTAACAGATTTTACAGGTAATTTGGAACTGATATTAAAATATGACAGAAATAATAACAACAATAAAGACAGAGGTCATTGAAAGGCAATCAGTGATATTAAATACATATTATTGTCTTTAGCATTGACAGAAATATATTTATTCTTATTATTTAAACAAGGCAACATTAGCAAACAGACATTGAGGCTGGAACACGCTTTTTCTGGAAGAGTGTATGTCTCTGAACGGCCCCTGGAATATGGAGGTGCACAGGTACAGGCTTCATTTGGGAGACATGGTCTTCCTCCTCTGTTGTATCCATCCACCTGCAGCCCCCCGGGTCAAGTGATCAGCTGATGTTCACACTCAGATGCAGCACTACAAACATTAAGCTTTGAGAGGCTTCTGTCTATCAGCTGGTCTCTGAGTCTCTGCACTGGCCTGACTCATGAATATTTCTTCAACAGCATTAACACACACTTAATCCATGCAGGGTTTCATCATTTCTTCTTTATTTCTCCCTCTTCTTTCTTTTATTCTTGTAGAGAAATCCAGCGATAGAGCAGTTCACCGCCCATGTCACCACCTTTAGAAATAATTATTTTTAATCATGGCAAGACTGACAATTGATAGAACAGTGGGTTTGATGTTATTAATTGTAAATAAAAATACTATTAACTCTTTATGGCACATGCACAACCCTTCTGAAGGCAAGGTTCATCCCCACAGGGTGGGCAAACCAGGTGATAACCCCCCCGAGAGGGAGCAGAATACGTTGGTTCAGCAGCAACATTTTTTGTAAGAACCCCCCAAAATTGGGGGTTCAGTGTACGGCCTTCTTGGTCCCTCTCTTGCCTTTTTTTTTCAAGATGGTGGTATAATTATCCAAAAATACTTGAAAATATAACCACATTCCACCTATAAATGGCAATTTAGTATAAATTATATGTCATGTTATATGTAACTATGGACAAGATACTTAAAAGCACTACAGACAACGATTAAGACGCACTTGAGTGACTGACCAAACTAAATAACATAATCTTCTATTGATGAAGCAAACAAGCTCTTGGCTTTAGACCGAGGCTTGAGGTCAGTGGTACCAGTTTACAAGGTGTGTGACAAGTCAAAACTGACAACAAACATTTTTGCACAAACGTTGGAACAGCGATTATTATTTTTCACTAATGATTACCAAACTGCAGTTACATGTCCAGCAGGTTTCTCTCATGATCTTATGAGGGGTTGAAAGTACGCCATTTGTTTTGATCAGTGAAATATCACCAAATTAGTATCGGAGTGAATGATGTCATGTTCAAACTACTTTTTTACCATATTTATTTCATATATATCAACAAGTCTTTTTTTGACATCATGGATCCTGAGTTCTTAAATACAAACACATACTGATAGTGGTACCACACCTACCTCAGTATTTTGAGGGAAACGAGATGGCAATCACAATCACAAACAGCCAGAGCCAACAGCAATTCCCCAGTAATTACTAGCAGGTCAGTCTCTTGTGCTGAAACAGAAAAAAGTTCCATTAGACATTTAACTCTTGACCAATTTATGACTTTTTTAAAATTCAATTCAAAACCTTTGTGCCTAAAAATCCACTGGAGGTTTATTTGTACTTAAATAGAAATACAACGAGATACACAAAAAAAGGAAACAAGGAGAATCTTGAGAATGTGTTGGGGTTAATTCATTTTGCTTATGGATAAAAACTGAAGTAAGATTTTTTATTCAACAAACCAGCAGGACTTGAAGCTTAGAAACATATGAAGTGTTTATCCCACCTCTGCAGTGCTTGAATGCAGCATGTCTTTAAATGATATCACACTAATCTGTGGCTGAGAGAGACTCCTCACTTCTTTACCTACAATTTGACAAGAAGTACTAAGGACGAGCTCAAGGTTAATACTGACGAGCACTCAAGTGCTAAAGTTGTAGGTTCTCAAATAGAAAATTGTACAGAATTAGTAAACCATAAAGAGTAGTGAAGTGGACATCACAGTCAGTTTGAGAAGAGATTATATTATTAATATAGATTGTAATCAAGACAGAGCCCAGGACTGATCCTTGTGGAACACCATTGTTAATTGGTTATTTCTAGCTTTAAGACAAAACTTTAAACCTAATATAACAAAGCGTCAAGGATAAACACACAATAATTATATATATCAAAAGCTTTTGATAAATTGATAAAACAGAGACATACTACATTTGACCAACAAAATGAATATTTATTTTATATTATATTTTAATGTAATGTAACAGATGGTGCATTTATTAAATTTGGATCTGTACATAAAGAATTGTTTATGTAATTTACTGCCTTTTAAGAATTAGGTGTAGAGTTTAATTATAATGTGATTTCTCACAGACGCAGGCATTTATTTACTGAAGTTAACAATACTAACGATTGTGTCTCCTGGAGCATCTTGAGCAGAGAGGTCGCACTTGATTATTGAAACACAAGTTTCACAGAACTGTAAAACGTACTTGTCTCCCACTTTGGTTCCTTCCACCAAACAGGATCTCTCCATGTGACCACACAGCGCAGTAGTAAGTCCTGCATCTGAGGAGTTCTGTGCTAGTTTTGGACAGACTGTAGACGCAGCCTTTCCTCTTGTTCATCTCTCTGCTGCTCTGAGTGTAAATGAAGTCGGATGGTCCAGATGAACACACACACTGTGTTCATCTGGACACTGACCAGGTTTTCTTGTGCTTGGAGAGAAGTGAACACTGGAGGATCAACGAGGCTCTGGTCTGACTGACGCAGTCTCTGGACTTTGTTTCACGCGGTAATGTTTCTGCTGATCCTGATCTGCAACATTTAATTTAAAAAAGGCATTAAATCACTTCTCAATGAAAATTGTTACTATAAACATTGTCTCTCACATGCACTTGTATACTGACAGTACAAGTGTATTTTAATGCTCACAGCCAAGAAAGTGCCAGACGAAAGTCTGTTGATACGTTGATCCATTCTGACAGAAGCATGTTGCTTCATCCTCTTTGCTGATATTAGTGATGGTAAGAAGATACTGATCATCCACTCTTGTTAGATTGAAACGTGAATCTTTGACATCAGTCTTTCCACTTTTCTTGAAGCAACTGTTTGCAACACATGTCCAAAAAGACTGTTTATAAACAATAAAAGAATTTGTCTTCAGAGACTGACATTTCAAACTCACGTTGTTGCCACTGCCCACCACAGTCAGAGAGATCAGCTGAGGAACCTCTGCTGTTAGAATCAGAGCTGTTGAAAAGAGACAACAGTTAAGCCTTGTATTATATAAATGTATTTATAAATCTCCAAACACAGTATCGATGGTTGAACAATAATTTCCAGTAGTATTTTTGCCAGTCATGTACTCACTCCTTTGTACCAAAAGAATCAAAGCAGCCAGTCGCCTAATCATTGTGGTGTAAGCAGCGTTTCTTGACCTACTCATGCTTCCCTCCAAATGAAATACATACTGATAAGGTCATCGATTTTAACAGTAGAATACAATCTGATTGGCTGAAACATACAAATCAAATTTCCCTAAACTTGGCAATCACGCAATTCATTTTAAACTTAGAGAAAATAGGCTCAAAATGGTCACATTGCAGGTAAAATAGAAGATTCAAACTGCAAAATAAAATGATTGGCATTACTTTGCTACTCACAACACATGTTCAAATTCATACACAATACTAAGAAATTTGTGCTCCTTGCAAAACCTTTTACAAATGCATATCACCAACTGAATAAATATTAATATTTTATTTTTTACATTCTATGCTCCACACAGATTCACAAACAACAACTACACCTGTTTTCTTTCATGTCAAATTGGGTTTTATTTAAACAAATTTAAAATCAAGTGTTCCATAGGACAAAGGAAGCAACTCATTTCATAGTGAGATTAAACATGAAAAAAATTCTGAAATTTCCCTTCATGGTTCAGTTGTTGATTCGGGCTTGAATGTATCCATGCGGGTGAAGTGTTTGAGTCCACAAAACACTTTTGGAGTTTCAGGGGTAAACAGCCTTGCAGCCAAATCCAATACAATTGAAATGAATGGTTACCACTTCAAAAGTAAAAAAACATAAAAAGCCACCATACTGCTCCTGTGGTGTCAGTACACCTATACTTGATGTTGTTTACTGAACTGAAAGAAAAGGTTTCAGGGCTTAAGCTTATTTTAAAAACGGAGAATAAATGGTTAACTCTGTGTTAACACTTTTTCAGATTCATGTTTGGAAACATCAAGAATGAGGCCAACAGAAAGAGAGACGGTGGTTTCGACAGTGGGCTGTGGAAACAAAGCAAAAAGAAGCACATGAGCTTTATATGTCGCAATCACATTCGATCTTTCTATAAATATAAAAATACTGTATAAAATTATTGTCAAGAGAAAAGGTGCCTCTAACTCTGAAGTTTCACAGCTTTTTGTTTAATTCATTCTGCACAACTGTCTTCAGAACAAACAAAGTCTCCTGCAAACGCTGCGCACACAGACGTAGGCTGTGGTGGGCCGCCTCTGCCCTTTGACCAACCACTGAGGTTGTTTACTCAGAATAGACCTGAGCGAGGGCTTCGACAGGAAGCAGTGAGTTGAAAGGTGCAAGCAGCAAAATCCTCACAAAACCAGTTTTATTTCTGCCAGTGACTGTTGATATGTTCTTGAGCATGTCTGTAGAACGATAAATTCATTGATTCTTCCACCGTCCTGATGAGCCTATGAGAAAGGATAGTTTTGCTGTTGTGTTGAACTTAATTTCTCCTACAAGTTATTAATAAATCAATGAAATCAGTTCACCTCAAATGAGTCTGCACAGAGGGTCAGATTGTTTAGATTTTTTATTTCCCTGAAATATTTAAATTTAACAATTTGTTCCCATAAGAACTTGACTTATTTTAATAATATATAAATGCGGATGAAGTCTTAATACATTACACATTGTTTTTATTTGTATTGTATTTATGATATGGAGCAATCTATAATTATCATGCAGCCCAGATGACCTCCTTTTTTTTAACTGAACACCCTCATTTCTTAATATCTGTCGCTACTTCGCTACCTAACAAGTTGCAACATGTAAACGTGAAACTAGTTAGTTGCTGAAAGCTGCATTTCCCTCTCTGCTTGAAGTGTTTGCACTAATCAGGACTGACCTCTGGGATTATGGG
Source organism: Hippoglossus stenolepis (assembly GCF_022539355.2). Lineage (NCBI taxonomy): Eukaryota > Metazoa > Chordata > Actinopteri > Pleuronectiformes > Pleuronectidae > Hippoglossus > Hippoglossus stenolepis. The sequence continues at coordinate 21,373,384 of NC_061489.1, read as the reverse complement.
GGAAAAAAGCATAGATAACCTGAGGAGGCCTGAATACATTTCTCAAAAATGGTTGATGTTTGCACCCCAGATTAATCAGGACCCAATATCACAACAAACTTTTCACTGCAGGAAAGGAGCATGTGAAATTATTAAAATGAACCGTGGACCACAGCAATTATTTCAATGCAGTAGTTAAACCTCACTAGTCACATCTGTGTGTTTTCACTTCTATGAGAATGATCTTTTTTTTTAAATGTTGTGTCACCGCACAACTTTGTCTAATGCACATGGACACACTCACAAACAGAGAGGGGAGGAGTCATGGTTTTACTGACGTGTTTATATTTTCCAGCACAACTGCAGACAGCTGTATGTATAGGTAACAATTAATACAAAATGAGCATTTTGTATTTCGGATACAATTTACATGTTATGTACATATGCATTTAAAACATGTGCAGCTTTTCATGTAAAAATGCCAGAGGACAGATACTCCAACACAGAAACTCCTCCATCGGTCTTTGTTAAGGTACATGTCTGCAACGACAACAAAGTCAAACCACAGGCTGCGGCGCTCCACTGAGAGAAGGCTGGGTCAGTTTCTCTGCCCTGAGACCAACCACTGAAGTTGCTGACTCACCACACACCAACTATGGGCTTCAAACTGATATGTAGTGAGGGAAGAGCTACACGCAACTAGTTGAACAAGCTGAAAGTGTTTGTGTGTGTGTGTGTGTGTGTGTGTGTGTGTGTGTGTGTGTGTGTGTGTGTGTGTGTGTGTGTGTGTGTGTGTGTGTGTGTGTGTGTGTGTGTGCGTGCGCGTGTGTGTGAATATATTTTGTCCATTTTCATTTATTTCCCCTCATTGTGGAGATCCTATCCTCATCTGTGCATTTGTATGTGAGAAGTGATCTTTCAGAGAGTTACAAGTTATTGATAAAGCTTTGAAATTGAGCCTGAAAAATTAGGAAAACATTTTTCAATTTCATTTTCTAATAATTTCAGCTAATGATGGAAACATCATTAGGGGTGCACTTACTTTACCCTGGGGCAGGCCATGCGCCATTGATTTATAAAAACGTTTAGTTGTATATATGTTATGACAGCCTTGTGATTTTTTACATATTTTGAAGACAGCAAAAAAGTCTGAAATATTTTGAATTTGGGGAAGATATTCTGTTGGTTTGAGTTTTTGAAAAAATACCCTTTTTATTCATTTTTCCCCTCTTGCGATAACAAGCCCCCTTATTTACAAACACATATATCTTCTTCCTGTATTACAAATACAAAACGTGGAAAAGATAAAAGGCACAAAAATTCAAGAAAACTCAAAACAAATTCCAAATGAACTTGTGCTTAATAAACTATTACTTATCTATATAATGTAATATATAACATCGTCACATTGTTTTGTTGTGGTGGTGTTTTGATTGAATATTATTTCATTCAGTATTAATTTGTACGTGCTGCCACTGCATCACTGTCAGCTGATGCACACTGAAACAGAATTTAACTGCCGAATTACTTGTTGATAATTTGTCAAAAGTTAAGTTAAGATCAAAGCATAAATTTGGCAAGTGTGTGATCATTAACTACTCCTGTAAGTTGATGTGATATTAACAATCATAACAATAAAACACTGGTATTCCACTGACGTTTTAATAACAGATATAAAAGCAGTACGAGCTCTGCTTCTTGAAACTGAGCGTGAAAAAGACCGTTCGTATTCACACCTTATTCGAAACACTTACCACAGCAATGCTTAAGTTTCCAAGAACCATTTGGTCTTTGGTGGTGACTGTGCACGTGTGTTTCTGTGTCTGTTTGTGTCTCATGCATCGTTTTTTGCTGTAGTTTTAACCCCATAACTTGACAATGTATAATTATTACTTAGATATGTTTACAGGTAGTTCCAGTTGTACCATGAACCTCCACTCTTTGGTCTTTTTGATGTTGTACAGTTTGTTGTGTTTTGTAACCAATGTGAATGTGTTTCTGAGATATTGTGTCAGTGGTGCTCTGCTTCCTGCTCACAGAAGCCTGTAGAGAATACAGACGATGGATCTGTGTGACCACAACCACCTCCCAGCTCAACATGCTGTGCTTGATCTGCTGTGTGGGAGGGTCGCCACTGGCTCGTGCAGCATTTCACTGTGTCAAAGAGCTGCACACATCTTTTTGTCTTTAATTAATTAAATATAAACCGTTTGTAAGATTGTATTTTTGATTTGAGGACTAAATCTTACACTGTAGCAGACATTGTTAAGTGCTGCCAGATCTGATTCGGCTTCAAAGCTTTGCACAAATGCTTCAGGTTATTGTATTCTATATCCCTTTACTAATATCCTAGTAAATCAAAACATTATTCCAACAGTACTATGTTACCTGCACTACATCCTGCTAAACCTGTGGAGTTCAGATGTTTGTAATCGTTGGAAAATGAAAGTAATTACTCTAAACTCAAAACTGGTTCATCACTTGTGCAGAAACATAACAATAAAACAGTGTTATTCCACAGACTTCAACATGCATTTTCAAAATGACGTTTCAGAGAAAATGGGGACAATGGTGATTTACTTTAAAGCAAAGCATCAAAGTTCTTATAAGGAAGTTGAAAAGTAAGAACCGAATTAACTGACAGGAGCAAGATTAAGTTTGTTAGAGGTTATAAATGCTGCTTCATTACATGTTATGTTAGTTGCCCAGCCTATTTTACAAATGTACACTGTGGGAAAATATTCTTGGCAATGCTCCTTCATCACAAACCGCTTCTGTACATTGACCTCTTCCTTGGGCCATATCCCCCACCACCAACCTTTAATAAAATAGGTCGAGTAGCTTTATGGTATCCTGTTGACAAACAGCAAAGAAAAACACAACATCCTTGACCAAGGTCGCTCTTTACTGTTTCTGGAAACCATTCAATTCTGTTTGAATATAACAGTTCAATAGTGAATAAAATGACATAGCAAACACAAATATATGCTGCATTTGGTCATAATGTGTTGTTAATGATGTTGAGGGAAGTTCTCTTTATACTTGACCCCCTATGTAATGTGTGGGAGGGCATTATAACGCTTACTTTACATCATGTTGTCATTTTTAGAAACATGAAACTCGAGGTTGTTGTTGGTTGTTTCATGTGTTTCTGGATGGAAAGATATCAGATACATTTCTCTGTGAAATGAGAGGCCAATCATGTTGCTCTCTCGTTGTTCCCACCCACTTGACATGATAACATGAAGGAAATCTTCCTGCAGTATATAAGCATCTAAATCAACAACTGTCTGAAGAGGATTCATTAAAATGCTGATCTTATTCCAACTACTGCTGCTGCTCAGAGCGACGCGTAAGTCAATCTCTGGATTTTATTTGGAATATACGGGATGTTTTAATTGTTGTTCTTGTGTCAATTCAGCACAGCACATTTATTAGTCTGTCATCATCATTAATCGTTGCTCAATTTCATTTTATTTTTAGGAAGCGCATTTGATCAGAACTTTGAGACAAAGACTGTTGATGTCGGAGATGAAGTGAAGCCACCTGCAGCCGCCAGAAGTCGATTTTCACAGCCCCAAAACTTTGATCAGGCTTGTTTCTGAAACCTGCCTGAATTCTTGGAGGAAACACATTCCCATGATTACCCTGGTGTGTTAAGAAGACTCTCACTTACAGTCAAACAAGAGCCTGGAAGCTTTGTTCTGGTACATTAATAAAACAGAGACGAGGATGCTGGACACACGACAGAACAAGATACACTTGACATGAAATTATTGATTGGAACATTTCTGAAAATTAAAGGTAAATAAAGAAACACAAACATTTCACAACTTTAAAAATACAATTACTTCTTTGCAAACACCAAACACAATTTATAAGCAATTTAATCTTTTGTCTCTATATCGGGCTTTTTTATAAAGAATAAATATCTTCTCAATTTACTCTCAATGCATAATGTATTTAACGTTCATTTTTGTGTTTGTGTTTCCCAGACCAGAACCTGATATAACTGCCGTCATTCAAGTCCCTCCATCTGATACGGTCAGTTCAGGAGATTCTGTGATTCTGCAGTACCATTCTGTCCGACTCTGACAACCACACATGTCCAACATATGACAAGCTGTACTGGTTCAGAGCTGATGAATCTCATCCCAGTTTAGTTTATGTTCATGGCAGTAGTGGTGATGAATGCGTACAGGAGCCTTGAAGCTCACTCACCCCACAGATGTGTCTTCAATTTCTGTAAGAGTTTTAGTTCCTCTGATTTTGGGACTTATTACTGCGCTGTGGTCACATGTGGAGAGATTTCCATTCTGGACAAGGAATAAAACTGGACAATGAAGGTAACTGTCTTTATTGTTAAAATATCACATTTGTGTGTTTAATTTAGAATCAATAGAATAAATTACTATCATGTATCACAAATTTGTCACATTTGTCTTTTGAATTTAAAATATTATTTCAAATCCTTGATTATTTAATTTTTGTGTTTCAGTGGTCAACATGGTCTGTACCAAAGGCCAATACAGTTCTGTGTCTGTTAAGTGCTGCATTGGCTATAAGTCTGATTGTTATCGTCATTCTGATCAAGAAGAAAACGTGATTGTTGCAAAGGTGAACAAATATTTCATATTTTACTTGATCAAAAGTATTTAGCAAAAGATAAATACACTGAATTGACATTACCTCATGTAAATTGACCTGCAGCATCTTGATCTTTTATCACACAGCTGGAGCTCTCTTTACAAACAGAGGCTGCAGCAGGCGGTGGTAATCCGTCAAGTCAGCAGGTAAGGTACATGATGAAAAGACAGAAACAATTAATAATAGAGCCCAACCTATTTATTGATTCATATATGATCCTGTCACCACACATCGGTATCTCGTATTTGTTGCGGACAGTCTGTCTGTGTCAGTCCGACATGGTTCAAATTATCGGAATGATCAGTGTCGATCTGCAGATTTTGACCTGCAGTTTGACCTCGTTGTCGAATTACCGCTGTCGCTTATCTGAGGACGAATAAGAAGACGTGTTCAACTTGTTCCACATACTGAAGGCTCACTGCCATTAAATCTTTTTAATATTGAGCATATCACATGTCCAAGTTGCACAAAACTCAGCACTGCACTTCTGTGGGCATTTTACAATACACATGCCGAATGTGAAGTTGATTAGATGGATGGTTTGCGAGATATATCTTCTACTTTTTTGTTTTTATTTAACTTCTATGTTATTGTTTGTTATCGTTGTTACCAATTTACACACACACACACAAGGAAAATATTGGAAAATATATTTAATATTATATAATATTAGCACCAGCCCCCTAAAATCCATATCGGTCAGGATGGTTAGTAAAGCATTAAATTTATTTTCATATGTTACCTCTAAGTGACATTTTGTTTTTCCACAACTTCCCCTTAGAGACACGAGGACTCATTGGTTTATTCTGCACCAACCTTCACCAGGAGGAAGGCTGGAAAAACAACCAGGAGAGGAAACAAACCTGCAGATGAAGAAACAGTCTACTCTGGTGTCAGAGCTTATGCGATAGCTTAACAATCCAAACAGTCGACTTTCTGACAAATTGCTATTATCATTCATGGCTTGAACATTGTCAAAAGAACAGTCATTCACATACATGTCACATCTGATGTTAATAACAATATTTGGATCGTATTAAAAATATTTGTATTTAAAAACACATTTGCAACTGCTTTTGGTGACACCCGACAAAACTGTCACTCACACTTCTCTGCTGCTCCGCTCCCTTCACTGGTTACCACAGTGGCTGCCCGTGATCTGTTTCAAAAACACTAGTACTTGCACACCGCATGTGAACGATCGGTCCAGTCTACATCCAGGACATGGTCAAACCTCACACCCCAGCCCGTCCACTCCGCTCTGCTTCTGCCAATCGTGGGTTTGTTGCTCCTCACTGCTAAACACTAACAAAATCACCACAGTTTGCTGTCCTGGTTCCTAAATGGTGAACGAGCTCCCCATCGACATCAGGACAGAAAGTCCACACATCTTCCACCGCAGCAAACTAAAACACATCTCTTCCGACTATAAATTGAATAATAAAGAATAAATAAAAATAAAACTTCTCTCTAGCACTTTGTAGTTTTTGGCTTTCTTGAAGAAAAATGTTACTTTCTTGATTCTTGTTGTTCTGGGGTTTGTACCCTCATGGTTGATGCACTTATTGTTAATCGCTTTGATAAAATCGCTAGCTAAATGAAATGTAATGTAACTGTGTATTTTTAATTTCTCAGCATTTTTCATTTTTCAAGGTCAATCGTGCTTCTACTCAAACTGGCTTTTTGAAAGATTCACACTTTCACACTGTCTCATCTGCAAATTAAATCTATAAATAAAATGAATGTTTGTGTTTATTGTTTAAATCTTAATACATAAAATGCACTGTAAAAAAAACTCAATCTATAATAACATTTGACATTAATACTAAAAATATTTTATCAATAAACTAAAAATTATTTTCAGATAATGTTAAAACTAGTTTTTAGACTTTAAATTGTCTATTTTTAAATAGTTATAGCGTAAACTACCTACAAGGGGCGTGAAGTTTAGAAATTGAGATTGAATATCTTGTTTCTTTGAAAACAGTCAAAACCATGACAATATTTTTTTAAGGCTCAAACATCAAATTATAATTCATACTGTTTTATTTTATCGCTTATTAGAAATTTTCAAATAATTCAAATTTGTTTACACTAACCATGAATCAGTTTGTGCTGTAGAAATTATATATTCCGTGTCAGACAAAACAGTGTAGTACCACCAGAAATTGAGGGGGCAGTGTAGCCAACAGTGAAGACAAGATGACAAGAGGAACAATTTCAATGAAAATATTTAAGCGCTCTACTTGTCTCAATGTATTTACTGGCTTCATCCCACAATATGTTTAGAATGAGGCCAGAAACTCTTTTCTCTGGGTTGCCTCTCATGGACGATGTGAGCAGTGACGGTTACAGTTTGAAATGGACGTATCTCTTTTTGTACTCTGAAGGCAGCAATTTTAAGGAGCCTTGATGAAACTGAAACCTCGTTCAGAAGGAGAGTTTGTGAAGGAGTCTCTTTGTTGCTGCTAAAGTCGCTTTGTCTTGAAAATCCAACTTCATTGGCTTTTACTGATTTGACGATTGGAGAAAATACACTTTTGGCCTCTGAGGAAACAACAGACAGCAAATATCAGCCAACTATGAACTTTTGTTTGTGGGATCATCATGTGCTCAGTACAGGGAGAATTCATTTTCTTTACAAGCCAAACATGGTGCTGCAAGAGGTGAGGACTTGTATGAGAAAGCTGTGTCCTGCAACAAGCTTTGAGTATCATCATCACTACCATCTGACACCAGAGAGAAGAGCTGCAGCCAGTGGTTAGTGTGATGTGTGGCTGTAACTGGCATGACACTAAAAGCATGTTATGAACTTTAAAATGGGCCTTGATAGAAAGAGGCTCCACCCGGCTGAGGTGGTATATTAAAAAAAGAGATTTGTTTAAACGAGTGCAGCCCAGCTTCCTGAGATCAAAACAGAGAGTGAGAGAGGATGTGATGCCCCTTAGTTTGAAAACCCAGCCACAATAATGCTGACGTTTCCGTGAATGTGGGTTTATGTGCAACTCTTTGTGTTTCAGATGCAGCATGAAGCCAAAAACCAAACAGAAACTAAAGGAGGAGACAAAATATATTTTGATACAATATCAACTGCAGGGCTTTAGTTTTATATGAAATCTCCCAGTTGATACACTTGAGTCTACCCTTGTAAATATATCATTGGTTTAACAGTAACCTCAAGATTATTATGCATCAAAAGCAGCACTTGTGGTATTGAGAACAACTTTAGTGTCATAATGCTTTTGAAACAGTGACAAGCCAGAACATGTTGTTTCATAACAGCTGTGCTAGTTGTTTGTTTTATTTCTAACATGTAGCATTTTAATAAACATGTTTGAATGGGTATTCGAGGATAAAACATAATATCAATAAAGGCTGAGAAGAAAAAACAATAGACAAAACAATACAAAAATACCCAGTTCTAAAATAAAGTCAAGTTGAGGATAGATAGTTACAACATGGTCGTCAAAGTAGAAGTTTCTCATTACAACATATAATCGGAGCACATCTAAGATGTGACAGTCCACTCCCACTCTGTCTGCTGTGTGGTTCAGTCCAACTGAATCACCACAGGGTGTGCTTGTCATCATCCATGACATTTGGATTGGTTGTCCCCCGTTTCATTTAAGGTGGTTCTCTGACTTTCTGGAATTACTGTCACAAATACCTAAATATATTTTTAAATACAGTAAGAAAGAAACAATATTTTTCAACAATCAACAATATATCTCATCAGTAGACGTATCAAAAGCACAGCCTCAGCTCCCAAGGAGGGTATAAAGTCTTTATTGTTTAATTCTTACGGCTTGCAACTTTAATGTTTTGGTTCACTCTCACTTTCCTCATTAGAGTTACTGCCTGCGCCAAGGAGCCGTTAGTTTGTTTGCTTCTCTGGTTGGGGATTTGTTCTATTTAACTTGAATCAATTTCCATTACATTTTTGAAGGCGAATCAAGGAAGAACCCAACACATTTTGCTGTAGATCTGGATAAGAGAGCTAATCCGCTATTTATTTTAAAACTAGCACTAAACAGCAGACTGACAAATGTCAAGTTTGTGAACATAGGAAGCTTTTTTAGGACAAAAGAGTTCTTATTATCAGTGAATAATTGATTTACATTTGAAGATCAGCAAAACCAACTACATTAATGCTAATGTTACTCCAAATATCTGATAGAAATAAGTAACTGTTTGCAAACACATTGGTGTTAATAGTAAGGGGGGTTAATCTGTCAACCATGTGCATTTAACTGAGAGCTTCAGATGAGTTATTTGAAACCCTCACCACAGCAATGCTTAAGTTTCCATGAACCATTTGGTCTTTGGTGGTGACTGTGCACGTGTGTTTCTGTGTCTGTTTCTGTCTCATGCATCGTTTTTTGCTGTAGTTTTAACACCATAACTTGAAAATGTATAATTATTACTTGGGACATGTTTACAGGTAGTTCCAGTTGTGCCCATGAACCTCCACTCTTTGGTCTTTTTTGATGTTGTACAGTTTGTTGTAGTTTTTGTAAACTCAATGTGAATGTGTTTCTGAGATACTGTGTCTGTGGTGCTCTGCTTCCTGCTCACAGCAGCCTGTAGAGAATACAGACGATGGACGGGTGTGATCTGACAAACCACCTCCCAGCTCAACATGCTGTGCTTGATCTGCTGTGTGGGAGGGTCGTCTACTGGCTCATGCAGCATTTCCTCACTGTGTCAAAGAGCTGCACACATCTTTTTGTCTTTAATTAATTAAATATAAACCGCTGAAGATTGTATTTTTGATTTGAGGACGCAGAATCTTACACTGTAGTTATATATTGTTAAGTGCTGTCAGAATTGATTCGCCTAAAGCTTTGGCATTGAAATGCTTCAGGTTATTGTATCTCTATATCCCTTACTTCTCAATATCCTAGTAAAATCAAAAACATTATTCCAACAGTTATTCAAAGTTACCTGCACTACATCCTGCTAAACCTAGGAGTTGACCAGATGTTTTGTAATCGTTGGAAATGAAAGTAATTACTCTAACTCAAAACTGGTTCATCATTTGTGCAGTAAAACATAACAATAAAACAGTGTTATTCCACAGGACTTCAATATGCATTTTCAAAAATGATTGCTCAGAGAAAATGGACAATGGTGACGACTTTAAAGCAAAGCATCAAAGTCTTTATAAGGAAGTTGGAAAAGTAAGAACCGACTTAACTGACAGGAGCAAGATTAAGTTTGTTAGAGGTTATAAATGCCGTCAATACATGTTATGTTAGTTGCCCAGCCTATTTTACAAATGTACGCATCAGGAAAATATTCTTGGGTACGTCCCTTCATCACAACCGGCCTGTACATTGACCTCTTCCTTGGCCATATCCCTCCCACCACCACCAACCTTTAATAAAATAGGTCGAGTAGTTTTATGGTGATCCTGTTGACAAACAGCAAAGAAAACACAACATCCTTGACCAAGGTCAGTTTTTTTACTGTTTCTGGAAACCAGTCCTAATTCTGTTTGAATATAACAGTTCAATAGTGAATAAATGACATAGCAAACAAATATATGCTGCATTTGGTCATATGTGCTGTTAATGATGTTGGAGGGAAGTTCTCTTATACTTGACCCCATGTAATGTGTGGGAGGTTATTATAACGCTTTACTTTGGCACATCATGTTAAATATTTTAGAAACATGAAACTCGAGGTTGCTGTTGGTTGTTTCATGTGTTTGATGGGAAAGATATCAGATATTATTTCCTCTGTGAAAATGAGAGGCCAATCATGCTGCTCTCTGTTCCCACTCACTTGACATGATAACATGAAGGAAATCTTCCTGTGCATATAAGCATCTAAATCAACAACTGTCTGAAGAGGATTCATTGCAAATGTTGATCTTATTCCAACTACTGCTGCTGCTCAGGAGCGACGCGTAAGTCAATCTCTGGATTTTATTTGGAAGAGCACGGGATGTTTTAATTGTTAATTCTTGTGTCAATTCAGCACAGCACATTTATTAGTCTGTCATCATCATTAATCGTTGCTCACCCCCATTTTATTTTTTTAGGAAGCGTATTGATCAGAACTTGAGACAAAGACTGTTGATGTCGGAGATGAAGTGAAGTTGACGGCAGCCGCCAGAAGTCGATTTTCACAACCCCAAAACTTTTGATCAGGCTTGTTTCTGGAAACTTGCCCAATTCCTGGGAGGAACACATTCCCATGATTACCCTGGTGTTAAGAAGATCACTTTACAGTCAAACAAGAGCCTGGAAGCTTTGTTCTGTACATTAATAAAACAGAGACGAATGATGCTGGAGGTTACTACTGCATAGAACAAAATCACTGACATGAAATTATTGAATGAACATTTCTGAAAATTAAAGGTAAATAAAGAAATACAAACATTTCAGCTAACTTTTAAAAATACAATAACTTTGCAAACACTAAACACAATTTATAAGCAATTTAATCTTGTCTCTATATCGCCTTTTATAAAGAGAATAAATATCTTCTCAATTTACCTCAATGCATAAAATGTATTTAACGCTCATTTTGTGTTTGTGTTCTAGACCAGAACCTGATATAACTGCCGCTATTCAAGTCCTCCATCTGATACGGTCAGTTCAGAGACTCTGTGACTTGCAGTGTTCCGTCCTGTCTGACTCTGACAACCACACATGTCCAACATATGACAAGCTGTACTGGTTCAGAGCTAATGAATCTCACTCCAGTTTAGTTTATGTTCATGGCAGTAGTGGTATGAATGCAACGGAGCTTCCTAGCTCACTCACCCACAGATGTGTCTTCAATTCTGTAAGAGTTTTAGTTCCTCTGATTTTGGGACTTATTACTGCGCTGTGGTCACATGGGAGAGATTTTATTTGGACAAGGAATAAAACTGGAAAATGAAGGTAACTGTTTTTATTGTTAAAATATCACATTTGTGTGTTTAATTTAGAATCAATAGAATAAATTACTATCATGTATCACAAATTTGTCACATTTGTTCCTTTTGAATTTAAACATTATTTCAAATCCTAATTAACTTTGATTATTTAATTTCTTGTGTTTCAGTGGTCAACATCTGGACTGTACAGAAGGCCAATACAGCCTTGTGTCTGTTAAGTGCTGTATTGCCATAAGTCTGATTGTTATCGCTGTCCTTGATCCAGGAGAAAATGTGTGATTGTTGCAAAGGTGATCAAATATTCTCATATTTTACTTGATCAAAAGTGTTTAGCAAAAAATAAATACATTGAATTCACATTAATCCTTTGTGTAAATTGACCTGCAGCATCTTTTATCTTTTATCACACAGCTGGAGTTTCTTTACAAACAGAGGCTGCAGCAGTCGGTGGTAATCCGCCAAGTCAGCAGGTAAGGTACATGATGAAAAGACAGAAACAATTAATAATAGAGCCCAACCTATTTATTGATTCATATATGATCCTGTCACCGACACATCGGTATCTGCATTTGT